>NC_088979.1:41555735-42755735 GCF_963932015.1 Anas acuta
AATGTATATCTATTTATATAGAAAATATTTTTGCTGTATAATGTAGCATATTTTCATGTCTATAAGAAGGATTAATACTTTTATGGTAATTCATGTTAGAGATGTTAATTAAAATATTTTTGCTGTATGATGTAAAATACTTAGATGTTTATAACACAGGAAAGATACATACTTTCATGATAATTCAATTCAATGATAATTCAAGAGATATGTTAATTTGTCACATATTCCAGAACAGACATTAGTTTTTGAAATTGGGATAATAATTAAAAAGTTTCAAGTTTTCCGAATAAAGCATGTTTATTAAAAAAATATATATATATCCAACTATTTATCCAATTAGGATTATCTTTCATGGAACAGGAAATAAAGTAAAGGTGATTGAGCACCATAAATAGTTTTTTTGTTTTGTTTTTTTTTTTTTTATCCTTACTGACAAGATAGACTGAATCATTTAGATTTTTCCATGAACTTCATACAGCTTCATAGCAGACCCAAAGCACAAATGTCATGCAATAAGCTTTTACTTCTGTGGTTTTAGAAGTCTGTTCTCCCAGTATGTCTTGCATAGATAAAAATCACTCTTTTTAGAAGCGATATGCTTGTACAATCAGAACAAACTTGAGAGTATATTTCTAAATAGTTTTTTTCTGTGAATACCTAAATTCACCTGAGATTTCTGATGACTAGGGTTTTTTTCTTTTTCATTTTGCCTTCTCTTAGGTCCTATTTTGTCATTACTATACCACTGTCTTGCAAAGGACCTGTTAACTCACTCAAATCTTATTCCAAAATACCTTAATCACTTAAGCATTGTGTGATTCATTCATTCTTTACGTAACTACAACTCAGTAGATGCAAGACTAAGCACTTTTAATGTACAGTTTAGTTTATCTGATCTCATGTTTGCCATCTACTTTAGGATGAGATGGATCACCCCTACAACTACTTATTTTTGTCTGTTGAGTCTAAAGGGAATCTAAGGTGACTAATATGCAAATGTATACATTTGTTTAAATGAATCCCACAGTGAAAATTTAATCTAGATGAGAGACTCATCATTAAAACACGTCTGACTGTTCAACAGGAAATGTTGAATCTTTGCTAATAATTCTGTTAATTTACTAACTGGTGTTCAGATCATAACATCCAATTCATTGCCTTGTTTAGCAAATTTAACAATCACAATTAAAGGCTAGGGAAGCAGATCCTGCAAAATTATGAACTCCATTTACATTCTCACTTGCCAGACCAGCATTATATTTTAGCCATGAAATTCAAGACTTTTTCCCATGGTATTATGAAGACAAGTAAAATTCCAAAACAGAGTTTAGTGACTTGACTATAGCTAAAGATCTGTTTTTCCCAGTTTTATGAAGACATTCCTTTAGCTTGAAATGCAATGTGTTCAACATACCATATTTGTCCTTAAGGCTGTATAATTATTCCTTGGCTAGCACCTAGACAATACTTTTAATCCAAAGATCTCAAACTTTACAGAAGTAGATAAATGTTACTGACGAGCATTTGTCTTATATCCCATGTTGTCAGTTACAACTATAGTCTTGTCTTTAAATGAACTATGTCGTATACTAAACACTGTAATACTGGAAATCATATTTGCAGTCTGAAGTTTATTTTCATTGTTTTCAACAGAGGATTTTTAGAAAAGGAGCACATCCATCCAACTAGTGGATGTGAATACATGATCAGTTTATGCTAACAGAAAAAAATACATTAATAAATGCACTGTATAAAAACAACAACAAAAAAGTATAAAAACAAAATAAAATCAGTGTTCAATCTGTTAAACAATAGAAAATTTTTTATGAACTAGTGATACTGTCATTGAACTGGAGAGAGTTTTAGAACAAGCTTGCTCTGGCTTTTTCACCCTATGATTTGGAATCTGTTCACAGTACTGCCAGCTTAACCAAAAAGGATTAACTCTCATATCCAACTGAGAACACAGATAATTCTCAGTAATTGGTAAAAAATGAAGATGAATGGGACTGAGAGATAAGGAGCAATTAGCTCATCAGCAGTTACAGCTGTGCACTCAATCCGGATTCATCTCTTGAGTCTCGGCCCCTTTTAAAGAACCCAGGACACCCCCTCCCCAAAAATTGCTGTACCTGTCCATTATTCCTCTCTCTTCCATTTTATTTCTGTGCTATAGAAAGACACCTGTCATAGCATTCTGTGTAAATTACTACCTCTCCCAGGACCTGTATCTACAGCCAATCTTCTTTTTACATTTAAAAAAAAAGGGGGGGGGGGAGGGGGGGAAGGGGCGGGGGGAATACAGAAACCAAATGACTACTGTAGACACTCTTAAGTTCCCTGTCAATCGTTTCATTATAGCAGCATCATCTGTTTGAAAATATAAGCAATTCCCTCATCTAATTATAGGGAGGATTTGAGGTTCATTAACATTGCCAAGGCAGAGAATCAGATGTGCAACTGCAGAGCTGTGCTCAGTGGCCTGCATTCTCTGTTTCCTTTTATTTGCTTTTTCAAGGTCTCCAAGACTTTTTCCTGAAACCATAAAAGTAATTCTTTCCTCCAAAATAGACACGTGTGTTTAGAAAAAGGAAATGACTACATGTTGTACTGTTCTATTATTGGGCAAGGTCGCTAGAGAAAAATAATTTAACCTAAATCATTTTATCTCTGATTCTGGATTAAAAAAAAAAAAAATACAAGCAACCGTCATTATTTTTGAACAACACAACGCAGGAAATCTTAAATTTGTCTCATAATTTTATACATTACAAGTAATGTGGATGAATAGAAAACCCAACATGTCAATAAAACTTCTTAATTTTCAACACATTTTGTGGTTGTTTATGGATTAACATGCTAGCCAAGTGTAAAATATTGCCTTGTACTTCCTAACTGTGTTTAGAAACCAAGAACACCAAAGTCTTCATGATTGCTTCACTTCCTTGAAGAAATAATAGCATTTTTTTTTGTATGAATGTAATTTAAACAATGACATTTTCTTGGGACATCTGTTTTGAGATCACATTTTGAATAGATATGAACTCATTTCCTACTAAGCAAGTAATTTACTATTGTTGATAGTTGTTTACAAGTTTTATGAGTCAGATTTCAGCAAGTGGCAAAGGTCTTTACAAATCCTTTGAGTATTCTCTAAACTGTATGCATAGTTTATTCATTATATAAAATGTTTGGGAAGCAAAAGTATATGGACTGTTCTTTACTTCCCACCAAGTTATAGATAGCAAAGCCTAGCTCACAGAAATATCTTTAAACATTTTTAAAGGCTTCTATCATTTGTTGCTGCAGATTAATGAAGTATGATAGCAAGGTAGTAAGTACTTAACAGCAGTGAAATAATTGAGGTGATCTACCTATCCATAACTTCAGAGTATCAGGTAGTAAATATGTGACTGATCCTAATAACATCATAAGATGTTGATATGACAAAGAGCAGAACCTCTTCAATTAAATTTAATGTTTGACCTTCTCACTTTATTTCTTTTAACTCTGCAATTAAAACAAAAATAAAAACATGGCATGATCTTAGAGACAATGCATTTTGTTTGCTGCCATATGGAATTCATTTTTTTTAAATGAGAAAACAGTAATTTATCTATCCTGCATGTTGTATATAGAATTGCCACTAAAAAAAAAAAAATAGAACCTAGGACATTTTTCCTTCTTATCTGCAATGTAGCTCATATCAGCCAAGCTGTCACAAGACAGTACTTGATATAAACAAGAGATTGCAAAGACATCGCAGTAATCAATATTAGGATGGCTACAGTATGGAAGCCCCAACCACTGCATATCATTTGTCTCAGCATCTATTTCTATGACCAAATGAAGCATTAATTCAAATCATAAATCTATGGTGATTTAAATCTGGGAATGAGCACCTGCCTGCTTTAATGATTTATTTTGTACATTTCAGTAAGCAGGAGATTTGTCCATATGAACTGACAGGTCACCTTCAGATGCCAGTAGCAGACTGTTTATCACCATGCAGACTAGCATCTCATCTTAGCAAGTAAATATTAAACTAAAAGAATCCAATTGATTGTGGATGGGGGAGAAAGGCGTTGCAGCCATATATTCTACTCAGTGTGCTAATACCTCATTCCAATTCCTCTGTAATTTATTTTTTCTCTTTTCTTTTTCTTTCTTTTTCTTTCTTTCTTTCTTTCTTTCTTTCTTTCTTTCTTTCTTTCTTTCTTTCTTTCTTTCTTTCTTTCTTTCTTTCTTTCTTTCTTTCTTTCTTTCTTTCTTTTTTTTTCTCTTTTCTCCTTCTGAAATAATAATGCTGGTGGGAGGATGAAAGCTCAAGGTTACCATGCAAAACTGAGAGATATAAAATAATTACTTATTAGTGTCATTGACTTCCTTCAACTCCCTTCACTCACTAACCTTTTGGCCATTGCTTCAAAGGACCAAGTTAATAAATTTGTGTAGTGCTCTGTATAATTATACAATGTTCATCTACATAAATGACTTCTGTAAGTCACATTAAGCATCTGATTAAAACCAAAAAGCAAGACAATTCAGAAGTAAACCTGACAATATAAGGAGTTCATATTTTATTTTTCTTCCTTCACACACATTAGAAAAGCCCAAGAACAAGGTACGCTCAACCCATGTACATTACCATACACCTGTAACATGTGGGCTAACATTTAGATAAAGTTTTTAGACTGTTTTTTGTTTGTTTTTCTCCAGTTTGGTTAGACATATAACATAATATAAAATATAACAAAAATCAGATTATTTTGTTCTGTTTTGTCCCTTCCTCCTGTCAACATTCATAATTTTAATGTTTCAAATTCACGCTTAACAAGCCATAGGTTGTATTGTTAATGATATATGGTCTTAATAATATTTATTTGAAAAAACATAAACATTTGGGGAAAAAAAGAAAAACAACCCCTCAAAACAAACAAAACCAAACAAATAATAATAATAAAAAAAACTCGAAACAACAACAAGAAGACACGCGCATACCTACTACCAAACAACACTTTTGAAATATGCTTCTTGTCAGGATAATACAATATACTGGTTTTCAGCAATGCAATTGACAAATAGAGTTAATTCTTAGTGAATCTAATAATACACTGGTATAATACACTAGTATATACACACTAGTAACCAATTCTTTGATTCCATTCCACTATAAAAGAAACAAATAAATGAAAGTAATTTTTGAGAAAACTTCCATAGGAAAAATATAATTCAAAGCTGTGCACAAACAAGAAGACTGTATTTCCAGAGACATTTCTGATAGAATGAAAACAACTGAGACCATTATTTTTTTTCGGAACAAAATGAACTCAATTCTTCATTCATTTAAACTGGGAAAATAACTGAAGTTAACAATTAAGTTAAGTTGCTGAGAGGAGATTTTGGCGATAAATAATGTTACTTTAACCTACTAAAAAAGCTTGAATATAACTTCTCAATCAAGTAAAATGAGTAAACAGTTTATGAGCAGATTAACCATATAAATTTTGTCTCAAACAATTATTTTAAGATGGATTTCAGATGAAATTCAGCTATTCCTCCCACAAATCCTGCAAATACTTCATGTGGTCTACATGTTGATTATTTGTTAACTTTTCCATTTCCATACATGTACAAGTAGTTTGTCTGAACAGCCAAGAAGAATATTAGTTCTCTAATTCAATATGCGAACACTTTGTTTCACATAATGCATGCACTATGCATGCACCTAAATTAGCTTTGAGTTCAGACTCCTTACCCCAATACTTGGTATTTACTTTTTTTTTTTTTTCATTTATACTTTTTTTCTTTGTATTTACACTTTAATACTTCACTCTTTTTTTCAGCATCTTAGGGAAGGACAAGCACCTTGTCCTTCCATTATACTTGCTCCTATCATCTCTTCCACTCAGGTTTCAAAGACACCTCCTCTTTACCCACTGTTGTCCTCACAATTTTTCCACTAATATTCTACAGAATGCACGTGTTGGTATTCAAGTACTATCATAATAATTTAAGATAGTTTTCTTTACAAGAGCATGTTTTTAAAAGCTTTTAAGACAAACAAACAAACAAACAAACAAAAACAGATTGTCACCTTATGCATGCATATTGCTGTTATTTAAAATAATGTATCTAGGTGAACTGGTTCTTTGAACTGTAGTCCACATTACTTATAAATAACAGCCTACGAATGCTCCCAGATTGTATAGAACTCTGGTTCACAAACATATTTATTTATGTTAAGGCTATAACATAACTATTTAAGACTCATTTCATATATATTTACAATATGAAAAATTATAAATAAATAAACAAAAGAGCCCAAAATAAAAACAAAGAATCCCTATCTTATGCCATTTTATTCCAACAAACACCAATTTTGTCTGCAGTTTTCTGAACATACCTCTTTGTCATTGAATTTCTGTTGCTGAGTTCATACTGTCTCAACATGATAAAAGAAACCAATACAATGAAATGGCATAACAAAACATTTTACAGCAGACACACACAGATGATTAAAGATTTAATCAACGACAACAAAAAGTTACTCTAGCTTTGAAGTATGCTTTAGCAAAACAAATCGTCCAAACAAATGAATAAAGTATACCAAAACAATTCTGTTTGAGAAAGAACATGAGTTGCTGATGGTTGCTTAAGAAATGGAAAAATCTGCTAACTACATTTTAAGAATGTGTTTATTAAAATAAAATATGATAGAAACTGCAGAGCATGGCAATAATTTATTGTGTATGTATGTTTTCCTTTTGTCACAGGGCACATGAAAGTATGAAATATTTTCCTTTCAAGCTTGTGTTCTGAATTACCTAAAGTCGATACCCAGCACACTGAGCAAGAGACATTGTTAAATTTCACTTTGACACCATCATCTGTCACCCCACCTGTACTTTGAAAAATGAACTCTAAGCAATCAAACCACTTTCTTTCATGGAAAATATTAACTAGAGTCTGCAAAAGTAACCTGCAAAGGGAATAATACTTTTTTGTAATAGTAACAACAACACTTAATGCTGGTATAAAAACAAAACTAAACTAAAAACATTAAGAAAAGGAAAAAAGAATATGCAACATTTTACACCAAATCAAAAACTTCAGAAGGAAGTCTAGAAGAATCACCATTTTAATAAAACACCATCAGAGTGTTATGGACATTGTATAACGATGTGTCTGAGACTTACCAACACTTGAATTCAGATCTCCATTTTCAGAGTCTGCTCCATGCTGGTTGTTATTTGCATGATAGTTGGACATAGCTTCCAATTTAATTTTTTTCACTTTCATTGCTTCTGCTATGGCAGCATTGGTGGCAGCTGCTGCTGCTGCAGCTGCTGCTGTCAGGCCTGCAAAGTATGAATAAAATTTAATATACATTATTCTATGATTCTTCATTATTGTAGGGACTAAGACTGTTACTCTTCCTTCATGCTTACTACGAACAGAGAACACTGCAGAGTAGTTTTCCTCTTGTTTCATTTGAGGGCTATCAATTTTTTCAAATAAAATATTTCACATCCTATATAAATAGTTACTTCTAAACATCCCACGTCCACCTAAATCTTAGCTTGGTATCCAGTAACTGCAATTATAATAGTCATAACTAGCTGTAGCTACAAATACGTGCTTTCAGAAACCAGATTTTGTTTGTAAATGATCTGAAGCATCTGAATAAGAAAAGGTGAACATGCATGCAACTGTACTTTGAAAAAATCTTTTAGATGTAAAATGTTTTTGTCATGCTAAATAAAATAAATTAAAAAACAAATCCATAATTTTTGTTTATGAATAACAGACTAAAGAACTCAGACATTTAGTTCTAATTTCATATATAATATCTAGGAGATGTGAGCCCCTATAGGAATCATTTCTAGAAGAAAAGGTAGCTATGCAGAACATTGATAACATACTTATTTTGCTTTCCCAAAACTATAAGGCACTACAGATTTTAGCAATGAGAAGGGGATCCATTAAATACCAAAGACGAAGGCACCTTCAGGCACCTTCAGTGCTTGTCCTACCAAACCACATTTCGGCCATTCAGACATATACAGGAATATTTTACAAAAATGAGGAAAGTTTTCTCTGTCAAAAGCAGTTACGAGAAATACTCTAGTAATGCCTTCAAAACTCAAAATTAGATACAGTCTTTACTCAATGTCATAAATTTTTGCCTTCCTCCTTAAGGAGGAATATTTTTTCCGCTATCCCCAGGCAGCACTGCTGTCCATTCCCTTTGTTTTGCTCCAACTTGGGTGATGATGAAAAGAAGCCAATGTCAAAACTCCTCAAGAGCTACCCAGAAAAAGACCTCCACTACTTTCTGCTTGTCTCACATGATTAAAACAGGAGGTAGAGATGGAAATTAAAGAAAATTAAACCCAATAAATGAAGGAGAAAGCAGTAAAATACATAAGTTTTATGCAATAAAACTACCAATCTAAGCCCTCAATCTGTGATATCGCATGAGTAGCAGACCCTCAATACTTTTGAACCAAGATTCTTGCCCTGACAGGGGAGACAGCTTGAAAGATCTGTGTAATTAGTTTAAAGGTGTCTGCTTGTCTGATTTTCAGCTATCCTGAGAGGTGTGAAGTGTCTTACAGATCTCAAGAGGAATTAACTCCATGACTTACTATTCTAGTGGGCCTAGGCTGCTGCCCAGCATAGGAAGAGCACAATTTATCAGGGAATACCAAATAAGCAAAGAATCCCAGGCTGCTGAGGTAAATATTGCTACCAGCATTGCTTCCATGGGTTTCTTATTGTCTCTTTTACCTTCTTAAATGGAAAACGAGTTCAGTATTACCATGTTTTCAGCTAGCAACAGAAGATAACCCACTGGTGAGAAAGCTGAAAGTGAATGGACTTCAGGAATCTCCATCATCACATGGAAAGCAAAAAGGTGGCATAAGGGGTGCTTTTTCATATATTATGTCTTGCTTCAAGGTTGGTTTCCCTTATTTCTCTGCTTGACTGTATAAAGCTTAGCAAACAACTCCAGCCTCTCTACTTGCCTCACAAAGACTTCCAGCACCTTTACATGCAATGAGAATTACCAAGTATGGGATAATTACATTCTGCGTGGGCAGATCAATATTATTTAGGAAACTTCCAATTCAGGAAGAAGTACCAAAAGGAAAAAAAATCAAATCAGAAGGTGGATAAACTTGAGGGTTTTATTTTATTTTAGCTTCTGCCACTATTACAAAATGTGCACATACTTGTCTTAAGAAGGTACTGACAATAACATGGATTGTTTCCAATGATATTTTTATCTTAGAGGAAGGATATGAAGTTATACATTACACAAATTTGGTTACAGTCCTTAAATTAGGCCAAAGAGAAAAGGATAGTGCACCTCTGAACATTGGTTTGTATCCTGTGTTCATTAAACAATGCAATATCCTATACTTCCTTATATATATATATATATATACACTACTGAAAAGCTAAAACTAGCATCTTTAAAGAACAATCCCTTAGAAAAATAATAAAATACCAATATATAAAACCAATAAATATGACAGCATACCTCAAACTTTTGGTTGTTATTGCACTCTAGATCAGTTTTTAAACACCACCAAATATTAGAATAAACCCCATATTAAACCAATACTCCATTGGATTTGTGAGCCCCCCTGGAAATATTATTGTCTATCTGAAAATACTGTTGTTCACCATTGCAGAACTGCTAAAATAAAACCCTCTTTTGCTGCAAAATTTGCAAAATCATGTAGGCATTTATAGTTTCTTCTGAAGCACACATAACGCTTCTCTGTAAAGAAAGCCATACCCTTTGGATAGGGGCTGGGAAAATAAAACGCAGACTGCTGATATACAGTTTAATACAATTCTTTCAAAACAATACTTGCGATAATAAAATAAATTTTTTTAAAAGCAGAAACTAAACTTTAAATTTTATTCCTTCTCTCATGTAACTGCTTAAGTGATTGAAATTATCACTTTGCCATACAGCAATTAATTTAAACTGTATGTAACTGAAACGTGTCTCTCATATAAACATGAGTCAGAGCAGGAGGAAGTACAGAAGAGGGGCACTGAGTATGGGATAATCCTCAGAATTGTAGCTTAATCCAGTTCTTCACAGCAATGTCAACCTAGCACAGTTTCTGCCTTACTGTTACTTTTTTCTACTTTTTAACTGCCACGATATAGCAAAGCACTTGCAAGGAAGTGGAAGGCAAGGAAGGTCCTGAGCCACTCACCAGAGCCCCTGGCACTGGTGCAGTGTGGAGGACAAAAATTTCTTGTTAACACGTTGCCCTACTTATCTCACCAGAAAAGGCTGTCATATATATAATAAATAAGAGATTTATAAACTGTTACATAGCAACTATATGTATATTTAACAATTCTAAACTTTAAAGTTCACATATATACTTGGGACTTTTTTTTTTTCTTTAAACAGGTCATTTGAAAAAAAACTTTTGACCTAAACATTAATTAATATCTTTTTTCTCTTACAAGAAATGGGCACAGCCACAGAATTTCCAAGTTGTATATTTTTCATTACATTTTATCTTCAATATGAGAAAAAGAAAAATCATCTATTAAGGCATACGAAATGGAAGAAATAATAAGAATCACATTCAACATCCCTTTAGATATTTATTTTTTTACAAAAAATTATTTGAACAGTTAAAAAGCGTCCAGGCTAAAATACTCAATGGATTAAAGTCAATGGTAGTTGTCATTAATATTCTGAAATTGATAAGTTGTTTATGTCTGGCATTTTTCCTGCTGATTATGCAGTGAGACAGGCAGCTTTATAAATATCTCATCACTCCATCGTCACACAAATTTCATCGACAGTGCTCATGCACAGCTATTAGCAATATGAATCTAACCATTACAAGAGGAAAGAAAATCGAACATGTGGCATTAATACGCAGTCCTGGTTCCTAACCATCTGATAGGCAGATGGTGTAAAGCGGATTCTCCAGCTGAAATGAAGGGGCACATCATTTAAAACCTTGTTTGCATTCTAACTGATATCAGTGCCATATTGATATACATGATACATCATGGCAGTATTTGAACAATCTAGTTTGTTTCAGTCATAAATGTTTACAGCCTTGTTTTTTATCTTTAGAAGCATGTTCTGAAGAGCATATTTTTAATTTATGAAACCTATTGTTTACTTCTGTTGAACCAGAAGATTAGTGAAAAGCAGGAATATTAAATTACCACAACTGTAGCAGTATAACTAAGATGGATGAATAAAGTATGTTTTTTCAATAAAATATGTTACTAAAGGAATTAAAAATTAGCCAAGGCATCTTATGCATTAAATACATTTATTCATTTAAACCTTACAGCTTTTTTCCCATGTGACATACTTAGAACTTTAATACTTTATAAAGCTATTCATTTAAATCTCTTCCTGCATGCAATTAATCTTGTCCAACAATTTAATTCAAAACGCAAAACATCAGAAAGTAAAGTTTAATTCAACAATCATGGTTCTGAAGTAATCTCAGTATTGCTGACAGTTCCTATAGACTCGTCAGCAAAAGTCTGTTCAAGGTGTCTTGTAGGAACTGCATGAATTTGAATTACAACTCAATTGAAAGCTCTCCAAGCCTTAGTAGGAACTCGGGAACAAGAAGCAAAACACCAAAAGAAACCGTGAATGATCCTTTCCTACAAAGACCTTCCCTCTTCTGTCACTAGATTACTTTGGCCTGTTGGGTGTGTTTATAGCTGTTAATTATGTTAATAAAGTTGCAGCCTGCTGCCTCTGCCAAATATAATCATAAGCATTCTCCTGCCAAGTTCTAGTCTAATTTACACCCATGCAACTCTACTGAAGGCAAAATTTTGTGGGTGAGAATAAGACCAGAAGTATGCCCAGTATGTGTGGTCTCCAATGCTGAAAAATGAGTGAATAAAACACAACAACATAAAAACATACAGTCTTCAGAAAACAATTCCATTTTCAAAGTAAAATGCTTGAGAAAGATGTCCAATACCATGAAAGATTTTCAAAAACTGTACAAATTACTGGTGGGGACTAAATCATATCCTGGAGTTCTGCCTTCCAACAAATATTATTCCCTGCCTTAAGAGACTGCTCTTAAAACTTTCAATTTTTATGGCACAACAATTTTACTACACATCCTAACTGTGAAGGAAAAAAAAGAAAATGAAGCATGAGTATTCTTTTCAGGCTCAAATACATCTCAAAATGTGTATTTTGGATGTTATACCTAAACCCAGTCCTTTGACAAATTACAAACTTACTTCAGTACTTGATCTTAATTCATTTTTAACTCCCTTCATATAACTATTCCTAATAATAATCAGCTTTCCTAATAATTATTTCTAATAGCTACCTTTCTTTGCATATGTCATACATACACATATTTATGGGTATATAAAACAGCCAATTATATATCTATCTATATGTCTATATCTATATATAGATATATGTAATCTATATAGATATAAATATAGATATATATTTTCACAATCTCTTTCTTTAGGACTTTGATGACATTTTCTTGATACGTTATCTCTGCCATCAAAGAATAGGCAGAAAACCAAAAAATGACTGTCAGCAGTGTGTTACATTTAATTTCATTTATTTGCTGGAAAGTTCATTCTACGGAAATGTTTTATTCTTTGTGTGGGAGGAGGTCCAAATTTCATCTAAATTCTGAAAGAACTCCTTATTTCAAATTAACGTTTAATCCTTTTTCTTATATTTTATTTCAGTGGCATGGACTTGAAAATAATTCATGTCTTTTCTTGACTTAATTCCAGATTTCATATTGGAGTTCTTATTTGGGCAAAAATCTTACTATAATCTAAAAAAACTTTGCCTGAGAAATAAATGTTGGGTTACATCATATGTTACATGGTTACATCATAGGACTTGACCCTGATCACTGTAGATTATTGCATTGGTTTCACGGCTTTCAACAGTTCAGGTACAAGTTTTTGGTAGCTTATTATACTGCTACCAAGTTATTTCAAACGAAATAGGATCCTAACTTCAGTCCTAACATCTAATGGGTGTTTTATATAGTGTGATACATAAAACAAGAAGTGGAAAGCAATTTGCAGGAGGACAGAGGACTGATTACATAGATTGTGGGAAGGGGAACTTCACAATGTACCATAATGTTCTGTTAAAATATACTGATTTTCATTAGCAGAGTTCTTCATGTAAAATGCAGTTCTGCAACCTAACAGTTACCATTATAGTTAAGATGAGAAGCCTTATTTTTGTTAAGCTTCCTGGATTGATCTCATACAACAACATTAGTGTATCCCAAAAATGTCATTACCTGTCGTTTCAGGATAATCAAAAAAATCTTTGTCAGGACTTTCTAGTTTTATTTTCTTGCTCAGCTTGAATGGTTCAGCATAAATTGCTCATTAAGATTTTTTTCCAAACATCTTTTAAATGGCTGTTATTAAAACAGTCACACAAATACAAGTGAAATAAATAATTGTACTTTAAATATTGTTAAAGAAGGATTACTTAGAAAAAATCACCCATATGACCTAATTTAGAATAGTGCAACTAAAATGGAATTGCCAATCTTGTACTGGGACAAAAACAGTGTATGTGAGGCTCAAACCATCTGTTGTTCATCAAAACTAATCAGACCTTTTTCCTGTAACTACTCCTAAATTGCAATATGAATTTTGAGGTCTGGGTATTGCATTTAAAATAAACAAGAAAAAAAAAAAAAAAAAAAAAAAGCTATATTTCTACAGCAACCTTCAAATCTAAAAATCTTTTTACTTCTAATATATCCCTGCAATTAATAATAATATCAGAAATAAAGAATGGACCCAGAAAGAAGCAGTGTTCTCTTGATCTGTTTTGTTAAACATAGATAAAACTTAAGCTAAATAAGCTTAAGCTAGATAAAACCTTGTTTGTTGAAAGAGAACTACTGGCAGATTCAGTAATGTGGAAAAAAAATGTAAATGCAATTATTTCATCACCAATATATCTACAACAGTACAACAGCACAACAGAGAAAAAAACTATTATACTGATGGATATATATTCCTTGAAGTTTGTTTGTTTTTGTACTAAGTAAAAAGTATAATCATAAAGTGTATTTCAAATACCACAGCCAAATAATAGCTTAACAAATAGCTTAACACAGTTTTGTGATCTGTGAATTTATTATTGGTTTGATGCAATTGCTGCAGAATTAAAACAATGCATATTGTATAAATGCCTTGTTATATTATTGTGCCTCTCAGCAACAGTTTAAAATACTACTGTAATGCATACAGCTTCAGAACAATACAATTAAGAGAGAACATTCTTTCTTAAACAAGTCATCTTTTCAAAAGCAATAGATTCTCAGTTCTCATTCAGTCTGTTGCATTATTCATTTCATGTGCAACCTCATGCTGGACCATAAATTGTTACTTTATCTAATCAAAGGCGACTTAACTCCACAGAAGGTCAAAGGTTTAATTTTGTGAAGTATTATCTTACGCTATGAGTTTAACCGAAAAATAGAAGAAGAAAAACAGCCAAGAAACTGGTAATAAATGAACCTTTATTGCCTCAGGCATTGGCCTAGTTAATAAACTTTCATTGAAGGTTTCTTTCAACTGTTATGGACAATGAGGTTAAAAAAAAAAAAAAAAATCTTAAATTACAGCCATGTGTGACTTTTAAAGCAGGCATTCTTTTTTATCTCAACCTCCCTAGCTAAGGAAAAAGACAAAGAGATTGTCTTCAATTTCTTAACCAGAAATGTGTGCTTCTAAACAGATGAAAAAGTGCAGATCAAGCCTTTTAAAAAGAAGAGGTCAGCTTTGAACAATATAAAAAAATACTTTTACTTAAGTGTCAAACAATCTCCACAATCCACAATCTCTTTAACTGAATAGTATGGATTTCTCCTCTGCCCCCTCCCCTCCAAAAAAAAGTATGCGTGAAGGGAAAATATATATACTAACAATATATTATGCTAACAATGATGCTTGGTACCTAACAGACTTTCTGTTTTACATTTGCATTGCTAGAATGCAATAATGTCTCTTGTTTAATAGAATGACTTATTATGGGAACAACTTTCTTGCACTTTTAGCAAACAGAAGTTCCTTTCTTCCTTTTGTGTGTATTATCTCATGTTCTCACAACACTATTCTCTCTGTTACAAAAAATTCAAAGGTTTAACATAAAGAAAGTTACTGATAGTTATTGGTGTTCTGTGAATTTTCCTGAATAGCATTCTTATATTTGAATAATTGCTATGTCTTTTATTTACATGTTCTTTGAGTTTTGCTTAGAGAAATGCATAATAAAATCAGTAGCACTTAATAAAATGTTATTTTTTAACTTCAGACTAATTTATAACGAGATGGACACAATTAATTAATTGCAACACTGCTACAATTAAAAAAAAAAAAAAGGGGGGGGGGGGGACGTGTTCATGCCTGTAACAGCAGTAATGCAGCTAAATACTCATAATCTTCCAAGCAGCAGGAGCTTTTTTGTTTGGTTTGGTTTGGTTTGGTTTGGTTTGGTTTGGTTTGGTTTGGTTTGGTTTGGTTTGGTTTGGTTTGGTTTGGTTTGTTTGTTTTTTTATAAACCTAATTCACAGTTTGACACAGATCCTGGGGTAACGGCACACAGTTCTTTGATGAAACTAATATCTGAACACTGTTGAAGCAGCCTGATGGCCCCATGGAAGTCTCCCTACTACTTCCAAGCTCAGCCTTGTAAATGGAGTTACCAAAAGCATTCCACTAGACCCAAAGAAGCCCAAATGCCTGATCACGTGTGTGAAATTTAACTTATTCATCTGTGGGATCAAAAGAGGTTTAGAATAAAATGAGATTGTAGCTGTTGACACAGTGTTCCTGTTTTAGCTTTTACAGACTTTTGGTCTGATGGATGTGCCCACAGAGGAACCATTTCTCTGCACTACACTGAAGAAATAGTCCATAGATATTTACTTTAAGTGGGATCAAAACCTTTGTCGCCCATGTGGCTTTGATCCCAAAGCAACGTTTTTGCCCAGAGAAAGCAAGATTAGATTCACACTTTTGGTGATTAAAATGTAAACAAGAATTGTCAACTGCAGACTTATTTCAGGCTTCTGCCTCCCCCAAGAAATTAAAACAGATTTTTTTTTCTATTCATGAAAGAAAGAAAGAAAAGAATGCAGAACGTTAATTACAAACAATTGCCATTCCCAACTGAGATGAAGTATTATCATAACAGCTCATAGAGTGTATCTTCAACAGACATTTAAAATATAAGATACAATTTTAAGGTATTAAAGAAAAAATCCATAGCATTATTCAGTAATAGCATAAGAATATGCTACATAAATATTCAAATATCCAAATATCAAAAGTTTAAAATACTTTTAAAGAACAATTCTCAGTCTGCTTTGTCACATTTAGTTTTAAATTAGATATTTTATCCCAGAAAACAAACAAACAAACAATATTTGGTTTATAATATATACTTAAAATTCTGTAACATTCTACTGTTTGCCTTTCTGTATTTACAAAAGTGAAAAGCAGGCTGCACCAAGCAATAGAATGATGGAAAAAATCCCAGAAATCTACTGCTATTTCAAGGCCTATATGCAATTGTTTTATCACCTAAAGTTGGGTGAAAGAATTTTCATACATGTATATCAAAATGTAAAGCATGTAAGGGCCAGGAGAGTCCTTTCTCCTCCTCCACATCTCTATTCACTTGAAGTTTTTTAACTTCAAGAGCTGCACTGTGGCTTTGGGCCTCTTTTTTTTTTTTTTTTGGTGGTGGTGGTTTTTTTTCTTTTCCTCCACTCCATTTGTTTGTTTGCTTGTTTTTGTTTTCGTTTTGTCAGATCCATTATGCATTTTGCCATGCCAGAGGGAAGGCATGGGGCTAAATGTACTATTACAGAACACTGATGCAGAACTGTGATACTGTACAAAGTAGTTGTGATAACGACTTACAGGGAACACTGTGTAGTCCTGCTTCCAGATTAAAAGGCAGTAAATTCTTAAAGACATCCTACTCTCACCTATATGCTCTACTTGTTGCATCAGGTAACAGAACACTAAATTTACATGGACTGGCACCTAATCTAATCTCTGCAGTGTGCACACTTCTTTTGGCATCTTGAGTGCACTAGAAAAATCATAGACTTTGTACATTTTGAGATGTACATTTGTACATCTCTTTCTAATAAAAAACATGGCATAACAGTGGGATGATGTTCATTTGTGTCATATCCTGGCACTCAGTCAAACCATGGCCACATTATGACACCAAATCAAAGGAGTTCTCTCCAGCCCATGGTGAGACATCTTCAAATAATTTTGTTGAATAATACCTCGAATCACCTCATACTCAAAAAGTAAATATTTGAAGACTCTTAATAATATTAAAGGGGAAAACATGCACACATAATCACTGTATTTGGTTACACAAAAACAAATATGCAGAAACTTTTCCACAGTCCCTTTTATATTGATGTAATTGCAGTTTATATTATGAAAAACTGTAACCTTTAGCAAATATAGATTTATATAATTGATCATATGTCTTTCCATATGGCATAATCTTTTAAATTAAGAGCTGAATAGTACCACTGTCCACCTTATTATGAACTAGTGTGGACTAGAAAGATCAGCAAATACGCAACTTAACAGAGTTCCAAGATTGTTTTTGGCCCCAAGAAATCCTCATCAAATCATGTTGGAATGACAAATTACAGGTATATTACTAGCACTACTTTGTAGAAGACAGAATTGTATGTTACCATGCTCCTCTCAAGTTGGTGGCATCTACCAATAGCAAAATACGATGAGAATTCCACAGATTCCCCGTTTTGCAGGAAGAACTAGATTATAATTTATAGCATATAATTGAATTAATCTTTTCTTCAGGAATGAATGAACAGGCTGTCATCAGATTTGGGTTTTCCCCAAATCTATCTGTTACTGGAAATCATTTTTCTCCATCTTGTCAGCATTTGCAGAAGAGTGGGACGTGATGTGTGTTCTGTAATGCCTCATTACTCTGGGTTATGACCTTTCCTCTTATCATTTCTAAATTCTAAGTTTTACTCTTCTCTGACATTGAGATGGGCAAGATGGACTGCAAAGTTAGCACAAAGTGAGCAATAAAAATAATTGACAAAAATTTAATCAGTATCTAGATAATAACTCACTTTTTTTCCCAACGACAAGCAATCTAAGTTCAACCAACAGCAAGATGCACTATCAATATTTAACATTGAGCATATCAACACTCTGATGGAGAGAATATGTTTATCTTTTTGAATAAAAACATGCATGCATAAATTTCAAAAGAAACAAGGGGAAACATTTTTTTTTTTTCAGCAATTCCCTACAATGAACTTCTGAGTTTCTTTACAATTGGATTCTTAATCAGTAGTTAAGAATGTTAAAACTCATGCTCCCCTTCCCCTCCCCCTTTCCCTGGTTTTTAGTTTCTCTGTTTATCAACACAGATTTTCAACAGCAATAACAGGCCACGACAGAAACATGTTTCATCTAAGCTGTATAGGATGGTATATAGTTGGGTTTCACATAATAAAGGCAGATGAATCAGCATGATTCTGTTCTTCTTGCAACTATATTTAATAAAGATGACATATCATCTATGGAGACATTCATATATGCACCATTTAGTGTCATGATCAAATCTGAAAAGTGTACATAAATTTGTGTTTGTGTTTTTCTCTCTTTGCCCTTCTCAACCATTGAAAATACACTTCAAAATTGACAATATAATGTTGCCTCAATTCACCACATTTTTGAAGGAAAATATTTACAAGTTGCTTTTTTTCCGTTCACATATGTTTGTTATAAGAAAGTTTACATTGCAGGAAAACTTTAGTGACATTTAGTTAAATGTTATACTTTGTTCAGAAACTGTTATCATTCAAGCATAAGTGATTGATATTCCTCATATGTAAGAGTATGAAACATATAACGAGTTATAAAATGGCTTCAGTGCACCAAAAAAAAGATTGCCTTCAATGGTGATGATGATATACGGGAATTTCGGACACTTTAATATTTCCAGTCTCTTAAATAAGCTGTTTGTTGTTTTGACGAGATTGACATTTCTACCACAACCAAATAGAAGAAATACTAACTTTATTAATATGATTTTATTTATTTATTTTGTATCCAATTGCTGCATTAGCTCATCTCAATATCATACCCTTTCAGCAAATCAGAAAATAAATAAATAAATAAAATAAAAACTTTAACTTTAGTTCAATTCAAAGCTCCTGCCTCTGTGCACTCTCTCCCCCAAAATCACTCCTTCATTAGCATTGAGCATTTCATGCAAATGTTAACAGAAATAATAATAGCTGTAGAATGCCACTAGCTCAAAACACTTCACCATACATTTACTTTCTGTTTTTTGTCCTGCTTATATGAAAGACCCAGATGCAAAATTATGGAAGATATTTTTTCTAGCAGTAGGATTTGGCTTTTTGACAGATTCCATAAACAGTTATTTTGGTAGCTTTAGAGATGCCCCTAGGTCAGTCACTTGGTTGGACAGCTGAAGGCCTGTCTGATTCTCCTGCCTGCCATTTTCTTATGATTTATCTTCAGTTAGTTGTAAATTAAATACGAACAGATCACTACCCCACACCTACATGACTGCTGTTTAACCACATGTGCCAAGCATTTTTTCCACAGAAATCCTTATTGGGTAGCAAGAAGAATCTGAAAAGAGATGCTGAAATAAAATACCTGAAGAAAATCTGAAAGGGTTTTTAAGCAGCTTACCTCTTTAGGTAAAAATGTGATTGTTTTAACTAAAGAACAGAGGTAGAAATTAGAGGTTCCTGAATTTTAATTCTGAATTTACCTGAAGGTATCAGATATGTCATCTGTAGTTCCTTTTTTTTTTTTTTCTACCTACCAACCAGGTGGAAATTTTACCTTACCTTATAGATTAATTTAATATATATCATTATAAATATATTTATATAAATTATATAAATAATGTATAAATATAAAATAAATATATAAATCTATATATATATATATAATATATAAATAAATATATATTATGATAATAATATATTATTATATATATTAATACAAATCAGCCAAGAGTTGAACAAAGCTATAAAAGTAAAAAGTGCCAAGCATATATTAATATTGCTATCAGCCCTGCTTCTAAATCTCTAAAGTTAAACAAAGCCCATAAAATGCATACCATACTTGTCTAAGAAATGAGAGCAGCAGTTCAGTGTAAAGTGTACATTGCTAAAAATCCACAAAGGATCTATGAGAATTAAGCATTGTTTTCAAATTTACCACGTACCGTAAAAGGGCACAAAACACTTTTTATCCCAGGAGATATTGACGAAGAATAGGAATTAAACATTTTGGACTTTATTAGTTTATCTGGAGGGGTTTTTTTTGTTTGTTTGTTTGTTTCTTAATAAAACTATCAGTATAACAGATACAATATTTTTTAATAAATTGAAATTATTCAATTCAATTAAAATTCTCAAGGTGAATTTTCTAGGATTTTTTCAAAAAAGTGCAAAACATTCCTCATTTTATGTTGATTTGTCAAAACAAACAAACAAAAAAAAAAGACAGATGCTTATGCCTTTATTAAAATAAATAAATTAATTCAAAAATAATAATTCCCAACCTTCTGTCAGTACCTGAGCTAGTTTACTGTGAAACATATTATTTCTAAATTACTGACAAGAGGGAATATAATGATTTTACCTTATGTTGGTAAAATATGACTACTTATTTTTTTCTTGGCTGTAAAGGAAGTTGTATTCTGAAAAATAGGATATTAAGGATTAAAAAATATAACTCTAATTTAACAGCACTGTAAAAACAACATATATTTTTTAAATGGCCTGAAAAGAGGAACAATATGATTAGCTGATAAACTTTCCATCCTTTACAGACAGGAAAAAACAGGTGTATATATGAGAACTGTTACAGCAAGTTACCTATTCAAGGAGTAAGAAAATAACATCATTTCTCATTCCTACATTTTAGAGTAAAGAACATATTTTGTAAAAGCAGCATTCTCAACTTTGTTTCTAATTCAAAATGAAGTGTTCATACCCCAAAAGAAGAAGAATGTTAATATTTATTTTAAACAGAGAATTATTAGTGTCAGGGAATATTCTTATGCAAAGGTCCATCTGGCATGAGTTTATGCATTATGTCTTTAATATGCGAACAACCATTTCTTCAGTTGATGTTTTTTTCCAGATCAGTTGATTTGGTCAATCCTGGCAGAGACTTTGGTCATCTAAAATACCTTTATGGATAATCTCTGGTAACTATAGTAACTAATTAAATTTAAGTCTAAACTGTGTATTACACTATCCTCAACAGCTCTACAGAAGAAAGCAATTAAGATTAATTTTTCATGTGACAGTTAGAAAACAGAAGTAGTTCATCTGAGTGGGATAAGTGAGAGATGAAGTCATGAACTACAACTGAAATATTCTCACTCTTAAAAAGTAAAATATTTCATATGTACCTAACTTTCTAAACATAAGGTCTATGGGTTTTGTTTGTTTGTTTGCCTTTTAACAATATCTGCACTTCTAGTGTATCTTGCACTTCTAGTATATACTATTCCTATTGTATAATTTCTGCACTGATTACACTGCTATCATATACATTCTGAGAAGCAGTATCTTCATTTGTATTGTTATGATCATGTGTACCTTCAATCTTACTACACTTTCTAAATGTAAGTAATATGAAGACTAGAAAAAAAAGAAATCTACAACAATAATAATATGATAAAATGTCCAAAATGTATTCTGGTAAAAACATTGTATTTTTAGCAATATTCAAGCTTCATTTTCAGCACCCTTATAGAGGAGGCTTTGAGGATGTTTGAGTTGTCTACTGATTTGCATTTAAAAATAAAATCCTAGCAAACAAACCAATTCTGGTAAGTATATATCTTGTGTATTTTATTTAGTTATATGAAAAGCTTCTATGTAACTCTGCAAATTAACGTAAAGACAATGCAGTAGGGAAAGATGCTTGAATTTGTAGTTCAGGAGCTGCTGACATTAGGCATTACACCGTAAGTGGGGCAGAATAAACACTTAACATTCAAATTTAAATATAATATTGTCTAATACAAGAAGATCTATAGAGTCTCAATGTCTGAATATATTAGGTATGAAGATAATACTTCTATTGATTTCAGTCTGTTAAAATAATGAAACTAGATTACACAAATCAATTCTTGAAACATAACACAAAAGCATATATTATTTCCTTTACAGTTTCAAAACAGGCTCTTCAAGTGAGATCAGCTGTAACTATTTCAGACTGTAACAAAAAAAGTGTTAATTTTCTCTGAACACACCTAAAAAAAAGCTTATAGTATTCTTTCTATCTTATAGTTGGGAAGCTTAACACTCTTTTAACCATCTTACAAACAGCTTTCCACATATGATTAATTATTTAAGACCCTACATCTTACATCATTACATCTGCAAGGAGAAGAGGTGTTTCAATAGCCATATCTACCATTAGGAACAATTAGATAGTGGTCTGTTTCCTTTCACTCAGGGAGCAAACTAACAAAATGCTGTAAAACAGTCAAGAGCAGAGTTTCTGGCAATGTCTTCATACTTATATCTAAATAAATATTTCATAACTTCTCAAAGTATAACAAAAGCTAAGTCATTGGCTTTTCAGGCTGTCAAGCATAGTATTTTCATTTCTGAATAAAGAAATGTGCTCTTCTGTATTTTTAAAATTATTTCTAGTCCAGATGGGAATCAGACTATAATCTTGAAATTACACTGCTATAAAAACATTTTAAAGATTAAGTTTTTCTACCATCACTCTTCCAGTCACTAAAATACAGCATTTTTGAGAACGTACATTACAAAATGAGTGGTGATCCAGGACACAGAGTGTAATCAAATCTGCAAAGCACAAAGCCTGTATTCAAAACTGAACTGTGAAGCAAAGACAAATTTGCATTGTGAATACAATAAAAACTGTAAATCAGTTCTTTAAAACAGAAGACAACAGTCTGAGCCAAGAGCTGCAGGCATAACTTCCTAACTGTGTGTGCAGAATGCTACAGATTTCCATACTGGCATAGCAAGTTAAAGATCTGTGATGGAGATTCACACTCCACTGTTGTTACCAGCAGGTAATTATACAACAGTATTTCTAATGATGGAGTCCCAAAGCAATGCTTCTTCTCTTCCCAGTGGAAAATATCTTTTGAAGCAAAGAATGGCTGTGGGATTCAAGAGGAGGGAAAACACATACCATAAAATATAATTAAAAATTGTGGAGGCTGCCTATGACAAGAATAACCATAAAAAACAGATACAAACCAGCTGGCTGTTAACAACTCCTGAGTTATAAAAATCTTAAACCTGCTGTAAAGCACTCAATTCGATTTACATAACCACAGAGCTGACATTCCTTTTAGGCTCCTCTGCTGGGGATTATTTTGACATGTTTTAAGGCAGCATAAAAAGCAACTGTGAAAGGAAGACATGTATCATCTTACATAAAAATTCATTCTAGCCTTACGATCAGACTTATACACTTTAATCCCAGTGTCTTTACTGAAAATGGAAAGTATTTTCAATGGCTACTGGTGATTCAATTTTGTAACATTATTCCTTTGGTGCTCATATTTTTGATAAAGTTGATAGGGTGTCTACATACAAGTAAACAAACAAAAAATCTATACAGACACAGAAGCTTAAGTTTCAATATTAATGCACAAAGTATCAGCTCCACTAGAACCTACCACAGAGTGCAGCATATCTAGTTTTAGATAGATTGCATCACTCAACTGCATTTGGCCTTCACTAAAAAACAAAAGCATTTCTTAGGAATGTAATGATGCAGACAGCATTTTACATGACTAACACAGCTTGCTGTAGGGAATTAAAATAAACAAAATAAAATAAAATCAATCTTACATTGAGTGAAGTTTTGATGTATAAGTGCTGGCAGCTTACATTGCCCAGAGCACAGAATGAATTTTGCCATTTGATAATTTGCTTGATTCACTGTGCTGCCTCATGCAGGGCATTTTATGCCTGATTTATGTTTAATCGAGTCACCTGCTTAATGTTAAGGGGGGTCACAGTTAGATAGAAGGGTTATGACCATATAGGGCTTTCAACATCTCCCAGTTTGACATAAGAAATGGGTGTAAGTGTTAGAGGTCAACCTTTTTCTTTTATTTTTATTTAATGTTCTCTATGGAATATTGCATAAAACATTAATGTACCACAAAACCAATTTGATTCCTTTTTGAAACACAGTAGGCAAATATGGATTAATAGACTCTAAACAGTGTCAAAACAAAACAAAAACACTCTCTAGTCTAAGAAGTGATCATCTATATATGTGAATATTTTAAAGGATCATAAGGTACAGACTTACACAAAAAGGATTATAACTTTTGCCTTTAATAGATATTGAATCAAATTTAGTCTGGTGTCTGTGGATAAAATAAAGACAATAAATACAAAAGTACAATTAACTTTTAGTATAATTAGGATATCAAGGTTTACTATTCAGATTTAACATTCATCCTGTAAAACATATAACTAATTGCACATTAAGATTACCAGCATCTTCTTTCTGGTGATGCTATGAAAAGATATATCATGGGAAAAATTTAATAAATAAAAATAGATGTGGTCAGCTACTACAGATCAGAGAACTCAGATGCATTTGATATTTATAACTATTTCTGATTCTCTTAGTGTTACAGCATGAAAACTACATGCTGAAAACTACTGCAGGACACACTATGTATCTTGAGATTAAACTCCTCCCACATAGTATTGAAAAAATAGACATGGAGCCAAATAAAATCTTTAAAGATGTATGTTAAGGAGGAAATACTACAGTTAGGAATAGAAGATGGAATTACAGTTCGGAATAGAAGATGGAATTCAGCACTTAACAGTTTGGATAGCTGCATTTCCAAGTTTAGTCAATGCTGACTCAGATTTGAAAATAAATAAATAAATAAATAAAAGCACAGGAAAACTAGGTCTTTTTTTCTACTTTGGGAAGTGTATATTTTTAGAGGAAATAGTGAAGCATTATTTGCATTATTGTGTATGTAAGTGCTAAAAAAAATGTGGCATTGTAGCTTTCGGGGAAAAAATAAAAAAAAAAAAAAGGAGAGAGAGAGATTAATATTAGTTCATTGGAAAAACCTAAATAAGAAAAATATTACATGAGTTTATCTTTGTTGATAGCAGTGAAGAACTGTTCTTAGACTAAAAGTAAATCTAGAGATTCTACTGGAGTTAATATCAAAAAATATCAGGTCTTCATTTGTTTAAATTGCATCCAGAGTATTAACTCATTATCACATGCAAAGACTTATCAGTCTTTTAAGTGCACTGAAAACGATATGTACATACATGCCATGA
This sequence comes from Anas acuta, assembly GCF_963932015.1. Taxonomy (NCBI): domain Eukaryota; kingdom Metazoa; phylum Chordata; class Aves; order Anseriformes; family Anatidae; genus Anas; species Anas acuta. The sequence continues at coordinate 41,581,199 of NC_088979.1, forward strand.
ACCCAATTACCAGAACCCAGTAACAGACACAATTCACAGTGAATCCAGAAGGATATCAAATGTTTAAACCCTTGACTAAAATGTGATTTGACTTCCTCTTATATTCCATGTGTGTACAACGTTTCATGCAAATGCTAAAACACAAAAACAGTTCTTATTGTTATACCCAGAATATACTATGTTTCTTCAAACACTTTAAAATATATTATTTCTGTAGATCCACCTAATGGACAACGTGTAGACATAGTTCTGAATCCACACTTTTAAAATAATTTACCTATGTTGACAGCTTCACCCATCTAATTTAACAATAACCTTCTAAAATGAAAGCTTTCAGCCCCACTTCTTCATCTAGGTTGCCTACAGTCAATAAAGAAACACAGGCATTTCCAAAGGGTGATCATGTAGCCTTACAGATGCTTCACTTTCTAGAGATGTCTCTTTCACTGACTATGAAAGCAGATGACTTGCTAAGATTTCAACATCTACATTTGAGACATACTAACTTCTGTCAGATGAATATAAATCTTTAATAGCTAACTTATTAGATAGCTAAAGCTAGGGTAAGTGAGTTTCATTCCTCAGACAATGAAAATATAATGAAGATATTTACCTGCATGCTTGCAGTTTCTAAATAAGTACAATGAATTCACTGCTTTGGAATTCCATTTCTAGACACATATTTCCTTTAATGCTAGGGCATGAAGAAGTACAACAGAATTGCCTCAACATCCTTTAAATCTACATTATAAAAAAGCTACTACCTTTTTTTTTTCATAATCTACCAACATTTTAGACATTAAGATCTCAGCAAAACAAAGTACATATCAGAAAGATATATTATTTGTATTGCTATTTCAAAAAATAAAACATTTCTATTAAACTTTCTTTTTCTTCCTCTTTTTCAGTCTTTCTCCATTCTATTTTTATTAATATTTTGAAATATTAATATTTTGCCTGCTTAAACTTTTTTTTGTAATAACAAAATCAATCAAAGCTAGAAAGCAGCAACAGGCATACGAACACTTGGTAACTGCCTGATGGCAATGGTTGTGCCACTGGAAAACCTCATGTTCTTACTATTCCAGTGGCAGAACACAAAGGATTTTTTTCTGGAGGAATACAAAGGATTTTTTCAGAACTGTAAGTTATACAATCTTTTGTACAATACATTTTTAGTATTTTTTTATAATGTGTAAATGCTATCACTGTAGTTAATGTGCCTGTCAGTGGAGACATTACTGACTAGATGTTCTGTTTCTTACCTCCAAAATTCAAGTACTATTTTTACACAAAAAGTTAAAAAAGAGACACTGATGGACAAAACAGAACAAAATTAACTTTGAATTCTACTAGTTCTCTTATCTTCTATCAGTATCTTTCAAATACTTTGACAGTTACTTATTTTCCCTTTTTCCACTTCCTCTTAAAATTAAGTTAGAGATGTACACCGATTTCACAATATCGGTGTTCACCTTTTAATCAAAAACTAGATTTAATATCAGAGCACACATTGGTAAAGAATACTAACCATGTAGTTGACTGAATCCTTCCTAGATCAGTTAGTGATAAATCTCACACACATCAGTAGAAAAAAGGATTATCAGTAGGAACTCTACTGAAAAACAAATCCAGTGTTTGGTCTCATCAGTTATTGCCAAGTCTTGAATTAGGAGTAGAAGTCATGGAACCACAAAAGGGTTGGAAGTCACCTCTGGAGCTGCTCAAGCACATAGAGCAGGTTACCCAGGACCATGTCCATGAAGCTTTTGGAGATCTCCAAGGAGGGAGACTCCATTACCTCTCTAGGCAACTTGTGCCAGTGGTCTATCACCTGCACAGTGACAAAGTGTTTCGTGAAGTTTAGACAGAACATCTTGTGTTCCAGTTCGTGCCCACTTCCTCCTGTCTTGTCACCAGACACCGCTGAAAAGAGCCTGGCTCTGCCTGCTCTGCATCAGCCTCATTTATACACATGGATAAGATCCTCCCTGAGCCTTCTCTTCCCTGGTCTGAAGAGTCCCAGCTCCCTCAGCCTTTCCTCATAGGATGGATGCTCCAGTAAATCAGCTGCAGAGTAGCACATCAGCAAGTGTCCAACCCATTTTCAGATAATACAGAATCCAATGTATCACTGGAAGTGGCAGGCACAACTCAGAAAAGAGAGAGTTTGTGTTTTTCTATTATTGCTGTATAGACAAACTTGAAAATATAGATTCATTAGAGCATACAGAGAATCTCAAATATGCTCAGAAAGATGTATTTCTGTTCACTTGAATAAACTTGAATGCAATGATATCTGCAATGATTATGGGCCTGTTTATTTCATTTAGTGAAGCATGATACTGAGAGGTCTGAATTATCATGTTCACATGGTACATGCACCACACAGAGGTATTAACTCAGGAACTAAAGCTCTTTTTCCATGTTATAATAGTGATGTATCCTGGTTGAAAATTACTTCTCTCTTTTTTATTGTAAATATGCTCTTAATTCTACCTTCAAGGTGGTGGCAGGCAAAAAGGTAGAAGCATCTGAAATTGTTTCCAACACTGAGGAAAACTTATGAAAATTCACCAGCTTCCCCTAAGCTTCTAGCTTTTAGCACAGACTTACACTGTTTTAACATCTGTGCCCACAGACCTCTGTTCTCAGTAACTGTCTCTGTCTCTAAAGTGCTCTTACACACCATATTCCACATGACAAAAAGTAGACGGTAACAGCAAAGCATAAGACAGTTAGCAAGGAATACTGAAAGCCTCAACATCAAGTGATGTCCAATGTGCATGCTGGCAACAATTACAGATTTCTAGTTCTATAAACACATGGAAAAAATATATAAAGAGAAAGAAAATTAAAAAAAAAATAAAATTAAAAACTCTGTCAAGCTTGAAATTGAAAATTTAAAAGAACTGTGAAAATTGTCTTTATAAACAATCTTTAACAGCATAGGCTGTGTGAAGATCATACACTTTTTGGAATACAAGGGTATTCTGAAAATAAGATTTTTATGCTAGCATGAAATAGTGACTCTTCATTTTGTGACTCTTCATTTTTTCAGCATTTGTTGCTGAAAATACTTCATGCAAAGATAGTATGAGAAGACATATTTGTCAAATATGACTTGATTTTTATTTTCAGCAGTTATAAAAATCTACAGATTTCTTCAAATCATCCATTTTATCACCTGGTAAAGTTTATGCTAGAAGATATATTCAACATACGAAAGTATATGCAATTCAAAATTATTACAGTGTCTGAAAAAAAATATAAGAAGCTAGTAAATGTGAGGAAACTGAAGAAAACAGGGTAAGAATTCAAGTTCATATTTTCTTTTGACATTTAACAAAATTAACATAAAATACAGTTGGGAAAAATAATGAGCAATATTAGCATTGAAGTCCCTTTTGATTCACTATTTATTTATCTATCCATCAGTACTCAGTTATTTATTTTTCCTTAAAAGAACAGTGGTGGCATTCCTTCCAGATCTACTAGATTAGCTAGATCTGGTGGGGTAAAAGTTTCATGACTGATCAACATGGTAAGATGGTAAGGGGAATAATACATCTGTTCAGCTCAAAGCATCAACATTAAGGTGTTTACATGAGACTAATAATCTTGCCAAAATACAGTTACATCTTATGCACATTAGAGACTTTAAAACAAACCCAGAAGGTGAAATTAAACCAAGCTTTAATTTTGCTTTGTGTGTCTACATCTGATGAAAATACAATAGTGTAAAGTAAAAAGAAAGTTAAAAGGTAAAAAATCAAAGGAACCTCATAATCACACAGTTTTGAGAAATGGGATGAAGACCTTTATATATATTCCACTTGAAAGACAGAGAACTGGGAAAAAAAAAAAAATGGGTGGCCCAATCAAAATTATCCAATGAAACTAGGAAGGATCATACCATACATCACGATATTAATACCAACCCTCCACCACCATGTCCACACAGAAAATAAATGTTGATTAGGTTACAATCAACTTTGAAAATCTTATATCTCTGAAAAAGATGCTGAGCTGCATACTAGGTAAGATAAACTTCTACAAACAGAGATAAAGGTAAGGCAGCTAAAGCCATACCAAAGCAACAAATAAAAATGTAAACAATTATACTGTAAACTTTGTTAGAATTAATCCCTTTAAGTAACATTAGGAACAACACTACATAAAAAGTGAGATGGAGGTAAGCAACGCATGTGATGTTAGCATTTAGTGACACAGGATAAAATGAGGACCCTTGTACTGGGAGCAGGCCTCAGATGACATATAACATATGATAACATATGAGAACATATGAGAAAGGGAGAAAGGAAGGAAGGAAGGAAGGAAGGAAGGAAGGAAGGAAGGAAAGAAGGAAGGAAGGAAGGAAGGAAGGAAGGAAGGAAGGAAGGAAGGAAGGAAGGAAGGAAGGAAGGAAGGAAGGAAGGAAGGAAGGAAGGAAGGAAGGAAGGAAGGAAGGAAGGAAGGAAGGAAGGACAGGAGGGAGGGAACACCACGATTTTTTTACAGAAAGAACCAAGGATTTTCCAAGGGTAGGACAAATATTCCTGTGGCTACATGAAATTAAAACAACGTAAAGTGTAAGATACAAATTAAGCTAAATCCATTGACAATAATCTTTACCCAACTTGGTCACAAGTTACAGAAGGTCTCAATTAAATATCATTCTGTTTTGCCTATGTCCGATTTCCTATCTTGGGCTACGTGCTGAATTTATTAATTATTTTTGATTACTTAATAGAAAATACTGATAAATAAATAAAATTATACAAAAGTCTATCATAATTTCAAATACAAAATCCTGGGACTCTTTTTAACTTTTAAAGTACCAATCTATTGGCCAAATATGTTTCTATGAAGCTCTCACTAGTCAGCTAGATGGAACTAGGGAATTAAATATTTTGAATGACTGGTAAGGAAAAACATTCCAGGGAAAATCTTATGAACATTTACTGTTACCTATTGTTACCTATTCCAAAAACGTAAAATAAATTTGGATATTATATAAAGACAAAATAGATTTGAGAAAGGAACAGGAAAAAAAAGAAAGATAAATTAAAATACTAACTTCTACCACTGTTCTGTGAGTTTATAAAACAGGGTTTTTAAAATTTATGCCAACTCTAAATCTATATAAACCTGGAACCAGCAAAATTTCCATTGCTCATTAAGAAAAATGTCTCAGACTGAATAAAAAAAATACATACCCTAATCCTCCTACCAGTTTTCAGGGGAGGAGAAGAACTAGTTGAAAAAAAGTCATAAAGGTAAGATTTCAGACCAGCTATAGCAAATTCTAGCACACTTCCTAACACAGATTAAGAGTACATCATAAAAACTATAATAATAATGCAACTACTTGCAACACTATGAAGACAGCAACTAACAATTATGAAGTAATTTAAAAGTAAATTTTTTTGGAGTGTGAGAATTATGAGAGATTATTAATTATCCATAACTTAAGACTGAGACAATAGCAGTTGGGAGGAAAAAAAAAAAAAAAAAAGATTTGCCTCCAAATCAACTAACATTTCTTTAAATTTTTCTTTCAATTTCTTTTCAATTTTTGGGTGGGTCTGGACTTGGTATGTGTCTCATGTTTGGACTGGATGGTTCTTTTTGTGCATAAAGATAATGAAAGGAACATATAGAAAATCATATGGGGTTGGGTATTTTCTTTTTTTCATCACCAGAAAATGAACTTGAGACGTCCAGAACAGGACAAAAAAAAAGGGGGGGGAAGGAAGGTAAAGGCATTCAAAAGATCAAAAAGATCAAAAGCTTTCAGCTGAAGTAAAGATGAATGTAAATAAAGAGTCCAAAAAAGGTACAATGCAAAAGATTTTAATAAAAAAATGTCTTCATATTTAACATCCATGAGAAATGGTATTGAACTATCAAGCAGAAGGTGGAGAAACTAAGTTGCTTATACCTAAACAGCATTTCTACATAAGCATTTTAATTGTTTTCAGGTGCTCTTAGATCTTAGTGAAGATACCTATCCTTTTCCCTTCCCTTCCCTTCCCTTCCCTTCCCTTCCCTTCCCTTCCCTTCCCTTCCCTTCTCCTTCATTCCATATTTTAGTTTTTATTTTATTTTATTTTATTTTATTTTATTTTATTTTATTTTATTTTATTTTATTTTATTTTATTTTATTTTATTCTGTTTAACTTATGACTTAATGACTCTAATAAAACTTTTTTTATTTTGTCTCCACATACATTGTCAGTCTTTCCATTTAAAATTTAGCTCAGGTGATAAAACAAATCAATTTAAAGAGGAATGTAAGTAATTTACAATTCATATCAGTATGTTCCTATGGCTTTATTTAAAAACAAAATAAAATAAAATAAAATAATAAAATTATGTAAATAAAATGAAATAAAATAAAAATAAAACATCTAAATCCTAGAGTAAAAGGAGTAATTCCATATTTCACAAACATGAATGTCATTTTGCTATTCAGATATACTACAGATGCGAGAGTGCTGTACTGTTTGTCATTCACCTCTAGGAGTATGCTGTCCTCAGTGTGTCCAATGTCTGTTTATCTGAGACTTGAAAGGACAAATATATTCTGAGCTTTCAATAGAGGGAAAAAAAATTACTTTAAAAATTGTTTTGTCACACAGTGACTGAGTGCACAGGAGCCACTGTTTTCTTACACTTGAATGAAATATTAATCTACTACAATCTTTTGAGATACTTTTTAAAACAAATGTACTGATTCACAAGAAATCACTTTTCTCCTCTCAAGCACTTGCACTGAATACCAGTGGAATATTGAAAATGTTCTGGTTTTCTTTTTGTTTTTGTTGTTAGTCTAGGGTTTGAAAAAAGAATGCACTGAAGCACTGAAAGCACTGTGAAGCAGTAACTTACCTGTGTCACAGGTAAATTTACAGTTACTAAATTTCCCAAGTAATATAGTACTTTTATTTATAATCATTTTTAAGCTCATACACTGGGGGAAAAAAAAAAAAAAAAAAGTTTGCACTGTGTTAAGCAGCTTTTCTCATCATCTGAAATCCAAGAGTAAGTGACATTATAAAGTTAGTATTCTAATAAAGTAATTATATCTGTGTCTTATATCTGTGTCTTCTTATAAAGCATTGATGCATCATAATATATGCATTAAAGAATCAGTTTACTGTCAAAAGAAAACATAAAAGTGACATCATTCTTTTCAGTAGTGATATTGTTTATTTAGGATTCTGCCCTTGATTTTCATAGTTCTTAGCAAGATAGCTTCAGTAACTTGACGTTATGTTTTGAATTCTCCATTGTCACAGTAAGTGCCAGGAACATACTTTTTTAAAAGTACAGTTTAATTGAAAGCAATGCTATTCAATTAACTTTTCTCTCAATCACTCAGTAAGCACAACTGGATGTTTCAAACAATTTTTCAAGCCATGACAATGGTGTTGGGCTAGATCATCTTTAAGAGTCCCTTACAACCCAAACCATTCTGCAACTCTGTGTGTGGTCTTAGTGCCTGTGATAACAAACTATATAATGAATACAATGAAAAGGAAACTTAGTATATGAATCTGCCCTTTAAAACACGGAGTGTACCTTGTTCTAATTCCTTTACGTCAATCTAAATTTCATCCACCGCGTAATGAAAAGGTAATGTCAACAAAACCTTATCTTCCAGTAAAACTGATCAGGACATTAGCCATTTGCTATTGCTATGGACTTTGAAGAGTTAAAATGACTCACTGACCTTATTAATTTTGTCTTGACTAGGTGTTTTCCTTTCTCTAACTTACTTATTCCTAGCAGGTTACTGTTTTCATACTCAGAAACTAATACATTACTAATGACCTCATCAAACCAATGTAGTAATAACATTAACAGTCTCCTCAATCTTAGATTCTTTTTGTAAATGTCCACAGTAATATTTCTTATACCAGCAGCAGCAACAGTTTATTCTTTGCTACCATATTGAATACAGTACCTCACTGCAATTAAGGCTGGTTTGAAAAGAGATGATATAAGAGGTCCTTGTAAAACATTCATAAATAAAAACATTTTAGAAAGAAAAAATAAACCCTTTATATGCACTGTTGCGAGAGGAGAACCCATGAAAGCAATGATACAAATACAGGAACAACATAGCTTTGTAACCTTTCAATATGCATGAATTAATAGATGCATGCATGCAAAGGAAGGAAGTTGTATTACAGTAAATAAGTTGGCTATACAACTCACAAAGAAGAACCCTCTTTCTTCACTCCTCCTTTTGTGCTCTCTTTCTCCCTCTGCCACACAGACACACATACACACACTTTTCTGCCCTCTTCCTATCCCTTTCCATCCCTCTCTTTTTTCCTTTTCAGAAGTGGCCTCAGGCACACAGCAAGTAACTGACATGGTAACAGAGCTAACTATTTCTGCAACTTAAAGGAATAAAATAAATCTTTCCATGTGGATAAAGTAAAATTTGGTTTTCAAACTTTGCATTTGGAATGCATAGAAACAAACCATCAGCTTGGCTTTTCATAAACCACAAGCTCTGGAGGCAGTTCCATGAGCAGTAATTGACAGATTGTTTTATATTTGCAATACACTTCATTAGCACGTCTTACCACATGGTTCATTTTATATCACAATACTGTTCTAACATAAATATTCTCTGATTTCCAACCAAGAAAAATGTTAATCAACTTGAATATAATCTGGAATCAAGTTTGCAACAATCTTGCCTTGCAATCCTGAGCACAGCACTGAACCAGAATAACCTTCCTTTTGAAGTACCTTGTCCCAGTTAAGACTATTTTATGGTATCTTTAACATATTGCATTGGGCAACATTAGTAACAACAGCAGTACAGTGCACTGTGAACAGTGGATTCATTATGATTCTGATAATAGTATGTTATCATCTCACAAAATTCTTGCAGGCAGTGTAACAAAAGCTGTAAGTATTAAGAACAACTCACTATGACTGGTTTTCCTTAAAAAATAAGTAAATAAATAAAAGACTAAGTTCATTTTGTGTTCAATAAGCTTGCTGCCTGAAAGGTTGGATATGATGTGATCACGAGATGTTTGACTTTTCCAAGTTGTTAGCAAACATAGATATTATTGATATTAATTTATATTAATAGATATTAAAACAAATATTAATAAAATTCATTTCTTATCTAATTCTTTGTTTTGTTTTGTTTTAGTTATCTAAAGCTGCCCACATATAATGATGCTTGCTTGCATACTTTTCTTGAAGAAAGATACACATATCACTTACTTGAGTAAATTAAGTTTACTTACTTTCTATATCATATAACAAAAACTAACAAAAAAAATTGTTATACTCTGCTACCTAACATCTTTTCAGAATATTGCCTTTATATATGAGTCCTTGTATGAGATTTGGAAAACTGGACAGCACATATTGCTCTTATCCCAGAAGTAATCATATTAAAAAAATGTAATTTGACACCTTGAAAAAATGAGGTAAATACATTAAGCTAGGGTTCCTTCCTGTACTTTAGGGAATCTCCAAATACACTATAATGAAATTGTGGACCATAACTTTGGAATATATAAATTTGAAGTCAACTTCTATTGAATGCAGTATGTAGCACTGGTGGCAGATCATATATAAATGAAGAAAAAAAAATCACCCTTCATTGATCATGTCATTCAAGGACATAAGTATTTCTACAGGAAACGGGATAGTCATGTTGATGGCATTCAAGAGCTTCATATTGTTGTGATGACAGAACTATAGTTAGCAACGTGATGAAGCTAAGCTTTGTACCAGATCTTGCTACACTTACTTTAACAAGTACCATCTTATTATATTGCTATAGCAGTCGATATAATTCATATAGAAACCATCACGTTTATAAGACTGAGATATTATTCCAAATAATATCAGATTTCTTTCTACCATTAGTATTTAAGTACCCTGTTTTTGATAAAATGGCAATGTAATATTCGCTCTGTAAAAAGTTATTTTCTGAAATGACTAGGTATCAAATTATTTTGGCTAAACATTCTCATTAAATACCAAGAGTTTGGCTGAAAAAAATACCAAGTTAATCATAAGAAAAACTGCCAACATAGGTGCATGACTATCTTGCTGTTTTTCTATTAAAAGACAGAAAACTGAGCTACAAGACAATCTCAGAATTTCCCAATGTTAATAAGCTTCCATTCTGAATAATTTCATTTTGTGAAACAATCAATGTACTCTGCAACCTATATCTCTTTCATAACTATTTCAGTTTAATTACAAAATATAGTAATTTGGAATTAGGAAAGTTATAATATTCACTAATAAACACTTCCATTATCAGGTTCAAATTTAGTCACAGTGATATGCTTGCCTTTAAGAATGAAATTTTAATTGCTTTCTTTTGAATCAAGAGTTTAGTGCTTTGGTTTATTTTGGTGTGCGTATTTGTTTTATAGGAAACACCGATGGTAAAAATACCTTATTTGAAAAAGTGGGTTTTGGTGTTCTTGTTGGATTTTTGTTATTTTCGTGTTTTGTTTTGTTTTTTGTTTGTTTGTTTGATTGATTGATTGATTGATTGTGGCTTTTTTTGTTTGGTTGGTTGATTGGTTGGTTTTGTTTTTCCCAATATGTTTAATATAATTTTGTGATTTGAAACAAGAAACTGGAATTTGGATGAGGGTCACATCTACAGTCAGAGACATTATTTTTTGCTGATCATATTAAACTGACTTAGCAAAACTGTAAATATCTTAAAACTACCACACATCATTAGAGGCTTGCTTTACTAATAGTTCATCTTCATGTAGTTCATCTTCACTGAATAAGATCAACTGTGGTCCTACATAATTGGCTCAGAAATATCAGTCGTAATGGAGAATTCACAAACCAGTAACATTACACCCTTAGCCTTCAGAATGCAAAATTAATCTGTGATCAAGGAAGAAACAAAAATTTCTCACCTCATTTTTTTCCACTAAAAAGGTAATAAACCTGTGAACACCACAACTTAATACAAAATGAGTATTCATAAGAAGCAAGCAGAAGAGAAGATTCACTACCTTATAACTATGCTGTAAAATACTCCTTAGTTCATTCTCAAATAACTTGAATGAATCAAGGTACTTGGCTACCCACACTGCCTACATTTTTAATCTCAGAGGCTCTTTTGAAGTGAACTAGCTTGTTTGTTTTAAATAATAAATAAATAAATAAATAAATATAATAATAATAATAAAAAAAAAAAAGACGGGAGAATTTTGAAAACAGTTAAATTCAGGGACTTCTCTCAACTGGCAGTAGATGAACCTGCATGAGGTTTGGTTCTTTCTGACTTACAAAATACTGCCAAATGTACAAGTTCTTATTGACTAAAACTTTGTAATGAAAAAGCTTATATTTCTGCAAGTAATTTTTTTTTTTTTTAAAGATTTCGTGACAATACAGTTATGGTTCATATTGAAAGCCTTCTCAGGTTCAGAAATGGCTAAACACAAAATAGTTATGCCATAAACATATGTGGTTAAATGGCTTTAGGTTCAGAGACGGTTTATTATTTGCCTGCTTAGAGTAATGTATCTTTCATACATTTGCCTATAATAAAACATAAAGGCACATCCTATTTTTTAAGAGCTTCTGAAATCAGTGACTGTTCAAAGGAAGCCAGTCCTGTGAACACTGGGACCCTGAAGTACATTCTTATATGCCAGTATTTTCTGCTCACAAGCTATAATAAATTTCAGTTAATCCCAATATTTCATTTAAAATAAAAGCTGAGCAGTAAAATATCAAAAGTCAGAAAAGAATGAGTTTGTATGTACCTAATAAACACTGGAATTCCCACTACCTTGTACCTTACTGTAATAGATGCTGAAACAGTATTATTTAATCTGGTGATATTACAAAATCTGTGGCTAAATGGAAAACAACTTTATTATTACCTAGTGAATGTATGAGACCCACTGGAAGTAAACCAGTGAGCTTCCAGAACTGTTTTCCAGTTTACTAACAAAACCATCTTGTGATAAAGCAGAACAAGATAGCTAACCATTTAACAGGATGATAATACAGCAAAATTATGACAGTGTTTTCAGAAGATGACAGTTAGCCTGAATTAAACCTTAATTAAGATTTTTAAAACTATTAAATAATACATTTACAGAGTTTAGTCAATATATCTTCCCACTGATACATCAACTAGTGAACATGATAGAAGCTTTCACATTAATTATAGTGACTACTTCCTTAATGAAGTGCAAAAATATTTGTGTAATCTATTTCAGTTTACTGAATTAGATTAGTTTGTTATTCCAAAAGCAGAATTTTGGGGGGATATTTTTTGCAGTATGTTAGTTTCTCCCTAACAGTTAAACAGTATATCATATAATAATACCAATTGAAAGCAATGTTCACATTAAAAATGATTAACCACTATTAACCAGACCACTGTGTTAACATGGAATGCATTTTAAAATAAATGAGATAGCCAGTCAATTTTATTAATGCATATCTTTTTAACCAACACAAGATCACAAATTGTGTGCACAACATAAGTAACTGAAAAAAGGTTAGGTCCTCAAAATTACTAAGCATATGACTCCATTTTTTTTTTTAAATCTCTATCCCTTTCAATGCTCTCAGAAATCTGTTCAACTCATTTATCTAATTTAAATGTATTCTTAGGAGTTCACAGGAGTGAGTATGCCACGAAACAATACTTCAAATTACACATTTTGTTTCTTGGCAATATCTAATATGATGCGGGTATAATAACGATTATATTTTAACCTTTATTTCAGTTCTGCCTAATACAACATCGCATAGCTGTGAGCCACAAAAAAATAAATTATTTAATTATGTTGTTAATCTTCTCTAAACACTAAATAATTCCATCTTCTACTTCAGACAAAATATCGTCACACTGTCAACAGCTGTATATGTGAACATCATTTGTCCTCCATGATGATGTAACGTATACAAAAACTTGCAACTCACTCTTTATCTTAACTCTACTTTAAAATGTTTTGCACAGGATGAAAGTTAGAGTATTCTTTTATTATAAGATAATGAAACACAAAGAGAGAAAATAAGGATGAGATTAGAAATTACATTTTCAGATAATCATTTAAGAGAAAAAGCATAACAGAAAAAAATATTTAATACAGGAAAGTATTTATAAATTGCATAAATGAAATATTTCAGAGGAGGCTTAATATCTTTACACTGTAAAAGGTATCAGATGTGGAACAGGTGGAGAGAGGTACCCGTCACACAAAGCAAATCTCTTCAAGATGATGATAGCAACAATAATACTAACTACTGTGATTCATTTTATGTAAAGTTAACAATGTAACAAATTAAATATGGAAGGTACTTTGAAATTACTAAACAAAGAAAAAGCTATAAAAGTATAGGAAAAATAGTATTCTTATTATGCCCTATAATAATGATTCCCTAAACTTTATATTCACATTTTACCACTGAGAGAAAGATGCAGTTTCTCAAATAAATATAAGAGTTCTGTAGTTGCCTTTTTATTACTTATCGATTATAGAGCTGGAAGGCCAAGCTGTAGAAGAATCAAGTCAGTTTCAGAAAAACAGTTTCAAAATCTAAAATACTTCCTTATGAATAATGATAAAAATTCTTCAATTTTAAAAACAAGAAAATATAAGAAAAATAAGAAAAAAATGTTTCTAAGTTCATATGGAAATAATGGACATGATATATGTCAAATAGTAACTACAAACAACAACAACAACAACAACAAAAGAGCACAATGTATATCATACAATAAACTGAAGTATTACAGTATTATTTTTCTGCTTAATTACAGTTATCTACTATTTCAACTTTAAAAAATTTCTGAAGGCTACTAAGCACAGAGCCAGGAAAAGATCTGCAACACATAGAGGTATGTAGATCAAAGTTAACTATGATGAGCCATGTGGTTTTGGAAGGGTTTCAAGGCAGTATAAACCTATCTGAACTTATTCTAGACTCTTTCTTCTGACTACATCTCTAACTGCATTTGTAACAAGCTCAGGAGATTTTATTACTCTGGACAATTCAAGAAACGCTTCATTTCCCATTATTAAACATTTCTCATTTTGCCACAACTTCAAAGGTTCTCCATTTATTTTAATAAACATAAAAGTATCTTTTGTCAGTTGGTAGCATTTTGTAAATCAACCCTAATCAAAAACATATATCAGTATAGTATACTGATATAGCTATATCAGTAATTGTGGTAACATTTATGAATCTTGTGTTCAAATGGACAGAATATCACCCAAGAGGTGATCCTTGCTTCTCCAATTTATGCTCTCAAAAAAAAAAAAAAAAATATTCCTTTTTCCTTTTTATTTTTCCTTCTCATTATAGTTCTTAAATCTCGGCTTATTCCCTAAATACTCCTCTAAAGCAAATTCATCTTAAGTGATAATGTAACCTTCTCTGCATTTGTTTTCAGATTAGATTACTAATAGAATACATTTTCAAGGGATTCTTAACTTGGTCTCCTACAAAAATTTATAATTATGAACTTTCATGAGAAATCTCAATGTACGGTTTTAGAAATCTCAATGTATGGTTTTGTACCAATATACTTAAGCAAAGCACACAAAACCAGATTCTTTAGGATCCCAGATTTCTACATTTAAATGTATACTGCTTTATTATGCAGCGCATTAGAATAAAATAAAAAAGTTCCAGTAAAAATCATACATTAAATCAAAGCACAATATATCCTAGATACTAGATACACCTAGTAATTGCAGATCTCTGTAATTTGAAGAGCATTAAATAGTATATAATTGTTTGTGTGATCCCTTACACTCTTTTGTAGGCAAGAAGGAAGGAAACTTAGTAATTATACTAAGATTATTAAATCAGTCAAAAAGCTTAAAAAAGGAAATTTGTTACAAAAAAAAAAAAAAAAAAAAGAGAAAAAAAAATAACAATAACAACTTGGTACTTTGTGCTTTGTTTTGTTTGGGTTTCCTGCTTGAGCTGGGTCTTAACAGGAAATTCAAACTTTAACTTCTCAAACAAGAAGTCATCTTAGGTCTACAAAGATGATTAAGGGAATGGAGGATCTGACATGAATTTGAGAAAGGTAGGATTGTTGAAGAAGGCTTAGGGGGAATGTTATTAATACCTTATGGGGAGGAGTAAAGAAGATGGAACCAACTACACAACAGCTCATTGATTTAAATTCACAAGACCAGATTTTAGGCCTAATTTTATAATTGTCTGTCTATAAAATGATGGAATAATTGTCATGTAGTGCTGCTGGCATGATGTTCTTTACCCTTGTTGAGCCATGCTCCATGAAACACTATACCCCAGAGTTCATTTCTAACTCTGACTCACCACCACCCCAGTGGGAAAAATCTTGCTCACCCCTTCTGTTGTGGCAAGCCATGTAAAGTGAAACCAGTTAAAACTGCAGCTATATCATTTAAACCCTTCCTCTTCTGCAAGTGACCCACAAAGCATTATCATCCTAGATGTATCTGATGAATGATAGTACTATATATACATGTTGTCTTTCATTTTGATTTATTTTTTTTTAATCCTAATTTTAAAAGGATCTACATCTGTTTTTTTGGGCTGACATTCTAAGAAATTGCATCTATGTTTTAGTACTGTATATTTATCATTAACTTGTTATGACCAGCCTATAATGACAAAGGAGGAACTGGATACTTTAAGATGCTTAAGTTTTAAGCAATTGGATACTTTAAGTTGCTTTAAGTTGCTTGGTTTTAAGTTGCTTTCCTATCAGCTTAAATGATTCTGTTGACAATTTTTTTGTTATATTTTTTCCCTGTCTCCTTCTTTTTGGCATCCTTATTTGTCTCCTTGTTCTTCCATATCTCCCTTCTACCTCTCATCTGTATCTTTTTTATTTGATATTTTGCTGTCTTACTTTCCCCAATAATTTCCTTTTGCTTCTGCAGTTTTTTATCTCTTCCCCATAAACATGAATGCTTGTGCCCTGTAAAAAAAAAAAAATATATATATTTCCCCACATACACCCTATCTCCTTTTTTCTTATTCCATTCCACTCTGCAACTACCTGAAAGGAAGGTGTGGGGAGCTGGGAGTTGGCCTCTTCTGCAAGTAACTAGTGATAGAACTAGAGGGAATGGCCTCAAGTTGTGCCAGTGGAGGTTTAGGTTGAAAATTAGTAGACACATCTCCTCAGAAAGACTAGTCTGGCTTTGGAAAGGGTTGCCCAGGGAGGTCATGGCATCAGCATCCCTGTGGGTGTTCAAAGAAATGTACACTTAGGAACATGGTTTAGTGGGTGACATTTGCAGTAGGGTGATGGTTGGACCAAATAATTTTGAAGGTCTCTTCCAACCTTAATGATTCTATGATTCTATGAACTCTCTTTCCTATATTAGATTTTATTGTGTATTTCTTAATCTACATACTTTTTTAACCCCTCCCCCCCCCCCTTTTTTTTTTGGCTCAAGTCACAAATGCCCAGGCTACCACTGAGTTCTACTTGCCTGACTGCCTGACATCCTCTCATGCTCAACTATCTTTTCAGTCCTACCCCTCCTTCACTCTGCATACTTCATACCTCTCTCTTACCAGCCTTAGTTGTCTGACTTCTCATTCTATTACTCCTCTTGATCTTTAGCCTTTCAAAAAACTGTAAACTCCTAATGCAACTGTTTTGGGTATGTGTCTATATTACTATGTAAAGCACTTCTCTTGTCCTAAGGCCAGAAGGCATGGGTCCACTTTTGTATTGAGAGAGAAACTCTCTTCCTTTCATCCATGCTCCAGACAAGAAACTTGTATCCAAATTGACAGTAATTTCTGGCATGTAATATTTCCTGAGCTGTGCATTGTTTAATCAACTATGACCAAGACCATGCCAAGCATTATGCTCATACTTAAATAAACACCTGATCATGGGCACATACTCAGACATCTACCCATCTATCCAATCTCCAAGCCTAAGCGATCATTCTCTCTAATCTATCTAGGTTGCTATCTTTTTTCTACTTTAAGAGAACATCATTGCCTGAGCCTGAGCTATGAAAACAAGTGGGGAACAACTGGGAAGAAGTAGAAACTCAGGTGAGCCTAACTGAAGCAAGTGGGATATTTTAACTCATCTGTAACATGAAGACAGAATGAAGCGCTGAGGTCAACAGCTTGACTGTTAGGTGCCTCTGTCTTAAGATGACTGTATTCACCTCCTACATGCAGCACAGCCTTTCCTAATTTAACTGTGTCTAGGAGCAAGTCACTGATAGAAGATAATATAGTAACTTTTCAAAAGAAAATAGTAATTTGAGAAAGAGATTGTTGCTGAACTTTACATTAGTATAAAGCCTCAGGAGTTGCATGAAAAATAGAATTTCAGAATGAAAAATTAAGGAAGATGTGTGTGCAATATGGAGTTATTTTAACTATCGCAGTTCTTCAGGCAACTATATTCATGATGGAATTATCTAATTTAGCAAAGTGGGAAAAAAAAAGAAAAAAGATATCCGATGTATTAAAAATGAATAGGAAGATCATTGTCTAATGATAGGTAAGGAAAATAATGCTTTAAAAGGTTTTTTTGTTTATAAAGAGAAAGTAAAGGGGAAAAAATATAAAGGATTATCATTTGCTGTCATTTGTATTTTAAAGTACTGAGCTGCCAAAATTTCCATTATGTATGATACATTTATATAACAATAACATTACATATCAGAACTCATTTGTGATATTTGGGTTCTGGTTTCCTAGACTGTTAATTTATCAGCAAGTGTACATAAGCCAAGTACTCAAAAGGCTGCTTGTGTCAAGGTGTTCCTAGCAATCCTACCTGTTGGCGGGATGATTCCAGGAGACATTAGGCCTGGGACAGAATGTGGCATGATATGTGAATTCTCTGGGGAGGTGACACTTTGAGTCCTCTTAGGAGGCCTTCCCGGTCTAGAACTGAAACAAACAAACAAAAAATTTTTACAATTAAGCTGTTGTCTTACATATCATTTCAAAGTTGTTTCAAGAGGTAACATGGACTGTAAATAAATTTGTTTCAAGGACGGTTGCTTTTGCAGTTAGATGTAATAGACTTCCATCACTAATTAGATTACATGCTGAATTCATTTTCCTCATTGAAGATCAGCCGCTCTTGATGCATAATTCATAGCCTGCACCTCGTTACCTGCTTCTTCATATTAATATCTATACACAGTTTGAATTGCCTCGTTTGCATATGCTAAAGTTCTGCATGCAGCCTTCAGCACGAAAATTATGCACTAACTTGTAATAATTATTACAGTCAGCCTGCTATTGATTTATGAGACTTTTAAAAACCAAATATGTGTAGTACTTGTAATGAATGATATTTTAAGGTTCTTCAGGAAATTAAAAGGCAATGGCTGCCTAAGGAAATGTTCTGCTTGTTTGATTTAATACTACAGTTAGCTGGGAGGTGGAATGAAAGAGTGATTCAGACCTATAGCACATTTTTCGATGATATGTTTTATTACTTCGCACTGCCAGCCTGATATCTAGATGATAAATGACAATACATATCTAACGTGTGAAAAGGTCTTGCAATTTCTTTATTTTTTGTCATTTAAAAGATAAGTCAAGTTATCATTTAACCCTTATTCTATTTAAAGTGAAAATCTCACTAAGTCACCTTACTTTAAATATGCTACTTTATGTCAGAAAGGACTCAGAATTATTTGCAAGATGTTGTTAAACAACTGCCAACATAGCAGCTTACATCTGTCCAGTATGGAAAAATAAAAGGCTTCGGGTTTAAACACTCCCCATCGGTTAAATTCTTTCCCACACAACTTTCCATCTCCTGGACTCTGTAAGTAGCATACAAATCAGATACAGATTACAATGAAAATATTTATTACCCACTTAGATGCAAGTATGTATCTACTACATATAATGCATATCCAAAGGCTTGTATTCCTACATAAGAAGGTACTATTGCAGTATCCTATAAATGCTTATTTGGGGGGTTGGGGACCTTTTGGAATGATTTCATAGGAAAAGGTGATATGCAGTTGTAACACTGCAGTATTAACCTATGCTTTTCCAAATATGTGCAGTTCTTAATTAATTTCAAAAAAAATATATTAATAAATAAATAAATAAATAAATGAAACTATGGAAGGTTTTGCTCCTTAAGTCCCTATATAGTAACAAAACTGTTATTAAGCATAATAGTATTTTTAGATATGTTGGAACTGCAGAAGGAGGCAGGTTATATTTTGTGTGCATATTTCCCGATGTTTGGAAATACCTTTATTTTTGCTGCTTCTACAACCTAACTTTAATAAACCAAAAACAATCAAAGTATAGGGCATTTTCTTAGAGTTTAATGACTCAAAGCATTAAGTCATTAACCTTAACTGATCATTAATTCCCAACTTAATGTCCTGAGCTGAGGTCATTATCAAAATTATAAGCTTGATAATTTCTTTGATTAGTTTGGGGATTGTTCATTTTCTTTAATAAAAACAAAATCATCACATATATGTTCACAGCTACAAGGAAAACATTTGTAGACAAAATAATATTGTCTTATTCCACCTCACAGAATCAAATTTAGTGTCTTCCATTTTCCTTTGAAATTTCTGTTGTAATTTACAATAAAAATAAACATACCATGAATACACATAAAACTGATAAAAATTATAGACAAAAATGATCTGATTTAAATGGTGTGTTTCTAACATATTCATACACCAAAAAATGCCACTAAGCAAGACATCTTTGATATCTTCATTTAAATACCTATGGTGATACACTGTTCTCAAATCACTGCTTGATGTGAGTATGGAACTCTCTGACAAGGGAAGGAGGGGTCTTTACCACTGACTGAAAGAGGGGAAACACAACACTCATTTTTAAAAAGGATAAAAGGAAGACCTGGAGAACTACATGCCAGTTAGTCTCACTTCTGAGACCAGCAAGATCATGGAGCAGATCCTCCTGGAAACTATG
The DNA here is from genome assembly GCF_963932015.1 of Anas acuta. Taxonomy (NCBI): domain Eukaryota; kingdom Metazoa; phylum Chordata; class Aves; order Anseriformes; family Anatidae; genus Anas; species Anas acuta. The sequence goes on from NC_088979.1 coordinate 41,601,170, forward strand.
CTAAGGCACATGGAAAATAAGGAGGTGATTGGTGACAGCCAACATGGCTTCACTAAGGGCAGGTCATGCCTGACAAATCCAGTGACCTTCTATGATGGGCATTAATAGGGGAAGAGCAACCAGCATCTTCTACCTGAGATTGCGCAAAGCATTTGACATTGCCTCCATGATATCCTCGTCTCTAAATTGGAGAGACATGGATTTGATGGATGGACCACTCAGTTGGAACGGAATTGGCTGGAAGAGTCACAGAATCATAGAATGGCTTGGGTTGGAAGGGATCTTAAAAATCACCTAATTCCAAGCCCCCTGCCATGTACAGGGACACCTTCCACTAGACCAGGTTGCCCAAAGCCCCATCCAACCTGTCCTTCAGCATCTCCAGGGACGGAGCATCCACATTTTCTCCATACTCAAAGAGTTGTGACAACAGCTCAATGACCAGTTGGAGTAATGAGTGGTGTTCCTTAGGGGTCAGTATTGGAACTGGTGCTGTTAACATCTTTGTCAGTGACATGGACAATGGGATTGAGCACATCCTTAGCAAATTTGTTGATGACACCAAGCTGTGTGGCGAGGTCAACACGCTGGAGGGAAGGGATGCCATCCAGAGGGACCTGGACAGGCTTGAGAGTTAGGCTTGTGTGAGCCTTATGAAGTTCAACAAGTCCAAATGCAAGGTCCTGATTCTGGTCCAGGGCAACACTACACACAAATACAGACAGGGCAGAGAATGGCTTGACACCAGCACTGAGGAGAAGGACACGATCAAAGGACATGAATATCCCCCTCTACTCTGCTCCTGTGAGACCTCCCCTAGGGTATTTCAATCAGCTCTGAAGCCTCCAGCACAAGAAGGACATGGATATATTAGAATCAGTCCAGGGGAGGGCCACAAAGATGACCAAAGGGCTGGAGCACCTGTCCTGTGAAGACATTCACAAGAAAATGTTGGGGTTGTTCATCCTGGAGAAGACAAGACTCTGGGGAGACCTTATAGTCACCTTCCAGTACCTAAATGGAAGCCTACAGGAAAGCTGGAGAGGGACTAACGACAGGACAAGGAGTAATGGTTTAAAATTAAAAAAGAGAATATTTATGTAAATAGGAGGAAATTCTTGACTCAGAGGGTGGTGAGGTGCTGGAACAGGTTGCCAGAGAAGCTGTCGATTATCCATTCCTGGAGGTACTGAAGGACAGGTTGGATGGGGCTTTGAGCAACCTGGTCTAGTGGAAGGTGTCCACTAGACTTCTAGTGGAAGGCAGGGGGCTTAGAAGATCTTTAAGATCCCTTCCAACCCAAGCCATTCTATGATTCTATGACTCAAAAAAAAAAAAAAAAAAAGCAGAGTGCTATGCACAATGTACCAATGACTTCCAAGTCTCTTTAAAAATGGCAATTTCACTCCTGCTAAGATTTTCTTTGATTAATTACTGCTTACTGTCAAACAGTCATAGTAAAGGCAGAATTATTTTGCAATTGCTGTAATTTTTGCAAATGTACACAAGAAGAGTAAAGCCACCCCTCTCTAAAGATGAAGAGAAAACACCCATGGACTGATTGAGCAGCCAAATGTCAGAAGCAAATTATAGGCAAGTCATACTGAAATACCAAAGGCAAAACTTTTCCTTGGGTCACCTTCTACATCAAGTTGGCTGTGACACTCTACACAAAAGGGCCATTGCACTCAAAGGCATAAATGTGCCCAGGAACACAACTTTATCGCAAACTTAACTGAATAACTGATGTATTTGTATGAAGTTCTAAACTTCCAATTACACTCTAATTAAATTTTTTAAAATGTAATTTGTGAGAAGTAAATTTGTTTTATCCTCATACAATTATTATGTGACAAAGCAGCAACTCCAGTTTACTATAAAAAGACTTTCACCTGTTTACAAAGACCTTTTTTTTTTTTTTTTCATTATGACAAGGTGGAAAAAACAATGTAAGAATTTTTTCTTAAAGTCTGGAAGATCTGATTTAGAGTCACAGCAGATGATGTAGTATACAATTAAAATGAGTAAAGCTCTGATTGTTTAAACATAACACACCCTGATTATCCACACTAACTGATTAAATAACAATATTTGTCTTAATATGTTATTCGTTATATACATTTTCACTAACCAACTTCATAAACTGAAATATTAGCATTTTACAAGATCTGTTTTCAAACTATAAGAAGTAAGAATTGCAAGAGTTTTATTTGAATTATTACCAAAATTGTGAAAAAATACATAAAAATTACCTTAAAATTAACTGATTATAGTTTGAAAACTTGCATGTTGTTTTGTAGTTCATTATCATTTTTATACTTATATGATAAACTCTTAAACAAAAACCTACAAGTATACCAAATGAGTTTAAGTATCATAAACACAATGATAAAAATAACTGAATGAGATATTTTTTTGACATTGTTTCTAAATTTGTGTAGAAAAAACTACTTATTTTTACATTAGAACAAATTAAATTTCATTCCAAGATAAGAAACCTGCTTCAAAGTATTCACATTCCAACTTCTTATCAAAATCAGATGGTTTGTCTTCAGCATGAAAAGAAAATATAATTTAGATACGTATGCACTTATTTTTTATGCAAAATGCCAGAGCAATGTAAGCCATTCTTCCAACTGCCTATTGATAATTCTTTTGCCCTCTCAAATTTAGTTTTAACATCTATGCTTTTATATAAACATAAAAGATGTTGTAAGTTTTTGGGTTTTTATCTGAATAATATCATCAGAACTATAACATTGGTTATTCTAAAGACATGCTTGACTTAAGGTAATGGTTATTATCCCAATGGATAAACTATTCAAAGTCAACTTATTTTAATTTTTTGAAGATGACTATAGTTTGGATTTTTTGGAGGTAAGGTAAACAGTCTGAACTGCCAAAACACAAGAAGTCAACATGTGAATACCCAGGGTCGCACTACAGAGAAGACTAGGAATCTTTTGGGACTCTGCAAGAATACAGCAGGAGAAAGAGATGAGTATCTGGAGTATAGGTGGTCTTCCTTTTTACTGTTTCATTCTTTAAGGATTAAATTAGAGAGGGTAGAAACTATACAATTCCAACAAAGCCCCAAGGAAGGCACAATGATTAACTGTTTCAAAGAGCTGAGAAGTCCAAGGGAAAGACCTTACCAGTTCCTTGATTTTCATTAAAAAAGGAAATGTAATATAAACATTGCCACTCTTTTTGCTTTTATAAATATAAATACGTATGTAAGACTTTTTCCTCTCTAAAACTCAAGTTTTCATGCATGAGATTCCTTGCTACAGGACTGAATGCCACTACCTTAGTACTCAGTTTTGAAGTGAAAAACCTAAACACATTTAACTCTCTCAAAATTTGTGTGCCTTATACAGGCTCATGTAAGTTTTGTATCAACATTTTCACTCTTCTTCAGGGCTTAAAAGATACTACCACAGACAACTGTGCTTTATGTTTGTAGATGATCACCACAATTTACATTTGCAATATATGATTATGTGACAGGGGACCTAAAGGTGAAGACTGATGAATCTTGAAATCTCAAAAAGGGAAAGAATAGTTTTCTTAATTAGCATCAGCTTATTAGATATTCAGAACTCTTTCCAGAAACCCTGAAATTAAATCCATCCATTTTTGTGAGATTTGTAATTCCTCCCTTTAATTCTCAAAAGTATTTCAAACAATGCTATGGCTCTAGTATTTTCTTCTTTGAAGGAAAGGCATATATGTCTTCTGCACAATAACTGGCATGACAGGTATAAAACATGAGAAGCAACTGAGAGAACATTTTCCTAAAATACAGCAAGTTCTCCAGAGGGAGAATAGTTCTTTTTTGGTCTTCTGCTCGATATATACCAGTCCTATATCTTTCCTGTGTTACTGAATCTAGACAACTGAGAGTTAAATTAAAGAATAAAAATAGAAGGATCAGTGGTTAATGTCAGATAAAATGTTGTGTTTTGATCATAAAGTTTTATATACCTTCAGTTGTATTATCAAACTGTGAGTTTGCTCCTAGAAATTATTTTGATACTGTGAAACAATTAAAAACAGATGTAATCAGATAAAGATCTGATCCAGCACAATCATGTGGAAAGAGGTGAAGGGAAAATAGAAATGGGTCTAACTGCAGTCTAAAAGTAAGCAGACTTTTAATTCTGCACTTTTTGCTATCTGCCAGAAGATAGCCATGGCTTCAAAACTTAAGGCTCTTACTTTTTAAAGCCTCCCATAGACCTCCCACTGACTTCTATTAGAACTCTAACCAGAAAGGAAGGTACTGGCTCAAAAATAGCTTAAATTCTTCATGAGTAGTATATATGTCTCAGAGCATGTTACTAGCATTTTATAGATGGCATTGTATGGCCAAACATACAGCATAAAAGAGTGTGCAACAGACCTAAGACAGTACTATGATTAGATCTTTATATTTTCGGTGTCCTGACTTTGAGGAATAATTGTGTAAAATTATCTCCAGATGAACAAAATTTCATTCTTTAAAATTATTTTTGTTGAATGCATGAAGTTTCCCTAAAAAGAACAGCAACCCTAAGCAGCTCGAAGTAGGCAAACTGCTACTTTCTAGCCAAAATTGATGAAGTTCAGAGACAGTTTTCTACAGTTAGGGGCACAGCTTTATTTTCAACCTTGTCTGTGCACAAAAAATATTGTCCTCAATTGAAACCAAGCAAACATGATGCAGTGAAGCTCCCACTGGCCAGGCAGTTTTATAATCAGTAATGTTGGAGTGGGGGCAGAGGGAAAGCTACACTCAGGAGGTGCTAGGCAGCAACTATGTAACAAGCATTTGGTTTATTTATTTAATGTATTTTTTATGTTCTTAGAACTGCTTAGAACAGCTTTGAATATCAATATCAATTTTAGCTACATCAGCATTTATGCATCTCATTTAGGAACATATTGAAAATCTAGGCTTCATTTCTCAGTTGCTCTACCTCCCTTCAGTGCTTCAAAGCCAGCAGACTGACACAGAATTTTTAACCTCAAAGGAGTTGGTTCGAAGAAATTTAGGTGAACATCCACTGGAAGTGGTTATTATGTGCTTGCAATATAACAACCACTGCAATAGGACTGAGGATGTCATACCCTGAGGCTACTGGCTGACTCAATGCAAAGACAGGGATAACCTTTGACAACCTGTAACCAAAGACAGCAGACACTTCCTCCATGGTATACAAGGTACTTCTGTTTTTGTGATAGCTTCCATGCTGCTCTCAGGGTCATACATGTGGCCTTCACAGTAGTAAGACATGAGCCAAGGGTGTGTCAGTTATGAAAAATAAGGTCCAAAAAGAACAACTAAACCTTTTGTGCAATTTAATTCCTTTGGATGGAATACATTTTCTTGCCAAGGTAACCTTCATAAATATTTCTAATGCACTGAAATATCATTTTAAAGGCAAAAAAAAAAAAAAAAATGACACTATACAATGATCCAAACCTTATACTTTACTATTTTAAATGTTTTTGCCGTGTAATCCCACCCGAGAACAAAGCAAAAGAATGCAAGTTTGTGATTGGCCATACATCTATTGAGCCTGTTACTAAAACAAACATTAGAAATCACACTATGTCCTTTTTATGTGTAGCAGTCATATAAAACAATAAAACTCTCAGTGCAATTACTTTAAATTTATTTTTCTTCTCACAGTTAAACAGAAAATGTTCTCACACAATAATTAGTGTTGAACTCATGATATATTAGAAAGATTTATTGAGACAGCAAACAATGCTGATAAAAACAAATACAGAGATCTGTTTATACTGACAAAGGAGCATACGAATGATCTTCAGAAGAATTAGATTGTGCTACAAGACTGAGTACTGCAGAAAGCATCCCAACAGAATGTTACTACATTTCAACAACAGAATACCCTACTGCTATTTTTAAACCAAAATTACCAAAAATGGGTATTTGATCAGAAATAAGGTGCCAGTTAATGAGACAAATTACACAAAATATATTGAACTCTGCATACCATTCCAAAGCCATGTATTGCAGTAATACATGAGCATTGGTTAGTACTAGAGAGGTACGCTTAATGGTAGTTAGAGAAGAACTTGTTGAATTATTTCTTTTCCTAGCAGACAAGTCATGCACATATCATGCCACTTTCATCTTCCTCAACACTGCAGCTAAAATTACTCTGCATTTTGGCAACACTGGGAATATTCTTGATACAAGAGTCCAAGACGCAAAGTACAAGAATGCAAGAATATATATTCCAGCACCACCTGTCAGCTCTCACTTGATGCTAGAAGTCACGCTACAAACACAATGAAAGAATCTAAGAAAAAGAACTTGTTTGACTGACCATGATCCTTGCATATATGAATGACCCAAAGGGAAAGAAAGGAAATAAAACCGCTTAGGAATCTGAGTGTTAAAGTATAAGATTTGAATACAGCTATAATTGTACATAAGTTTAAAATATTACTGTAGTATCACTGTTTTCTTAATGAAATTGAGATCTGTAAGTCATCTATTGAAAAGAGAAAAACAGATAAAAAATTAGACTAATTCTGTTGGGTGGCAGAATTATGATGTCAGAAGTAAATTAATACAAAAAAATCACTGTTTTATCTAATTAGTTGAAATACTAGATCTGCCTGAAAGTTCTTAAAACGTTTCAGTATGTTAGCTCTTCTGATTATGTAGTAACTGTGAAATGTAAACTCATGATGAGGACAGCTATACAATCTAGAGTATGAAATAAGCCTGAATGAACAATGAACTACAATTATGAAATGAAAATCATTCACAAATTCAAAATATATTGATATATTTTTACTTAATATGAACATTGCATCAGAAAAATTAGTCAGATTACCCAAAAACAGCATGGAAATCACAGCACTACAGATCCTAACTTAGGGATATTGGCAGTAGCAACAAGAAAAAAAAATGCAAAATTGGACTTATTTCCTCTATTCATACTGCTAACTTTTCAGAAAGATTCATGCAACTACAAAGAAAAAGAAAGAAGTGTAGAAACAGCAGCATTCTAGAGTACATGCTCTTTCTGTCAAGTTATAACAGATGATTTTCTCATTTCACTTGACCTTACAGCATAAACCACAGCCATAATTTAAATATGCAAGCTAAATGATTTTTTCTAACAGTGTTATTCACCCACATGAAACACCAAACCATAACAGATGCGAAGCTAATTTTTCCTCAACCATTTTCATCTGCCATTAGCATTTTAATTCTAAAAACATCCCCTCAAAACAACTACTATGTGTATACTACAAGAATGTCAAGCATGGCGCTAATAGGCCAGAAAGTTTGATCCATATTGGTGTTATCTAAAAGATAAGCTTTTGTGTTATTTTTCTTAAAAATAAAATTATAAAAAAAAAGGGGGGGGGAAGTTCTACTTCAAGTTGCTGAGATGATTCCTTATATGAAGCAAGTGTAACTGATGTGGTTACGTCTGTTAGAGTCTGCAGATGGCCTGAAACAATGATTTAAATGTATGAACTTTAGTTGGAATGAACAGCCCTGCTTCAAGGCTTGTTTTCTAACCGTCTGCATTCATCTCTGCATATAACTTGCACATGTAATTACAAATTTGTGAACATAAATCAGATAATTGCATGTACAAATAACCAATTAGAATCAAAGCAGAACTGGGCCATACAACAGCACGCTTCTCTTTTGAACACATATATAGCCATACATAAAGTGAGTGAATATTTTCATTTAAGAAATTTCTGTTGTTTAGAATATCTGATTTGTTTTCCAGCAGGAAATAGCAGGCGGCACCTGCCATTTTGAGTCCCCAGACATGAGTACAGACTGGGAGAACTCCTAATTGAAACTGGGTGAAGAACTAATTTGAGAGCAGCCCTGCAGAGAAGAACTTGGGGGTTCTGGTAGAAGAAAGGCTTGACATGAGCTAGCAGTGTGGGCTTGCAGCCCAGAACGCCGACTGCTTCCTGGGCTGCATCAAAAGAGCACTGGCCAGCAGGTTGAGGGACATGATTGTCCCCCTCTGCTCTGTCCTTGTGAGACCCCACTTGGAGTACTGCATCCAGGTCTGGGGCCCCCAGCACAAGAAAGATGTGGGCCTGTTACAGAGGGTCCGGAGGAGAGCCATGAAGATGATCAAGGGGGTGGAGCACTTCATAGGAATGAAGAAAGGCTGAGAGCACTGGGCATGTTCAGCCTGGAGAAGGCTCAGGGTGACCTTACTGCAGCTTTTCAATAGAGGGGGCTTATAATAAAGACAAAGAACAACTTTTTGCTTTGGCTGACAATGGCAGGACAAGACAGAATGGCTTCAAACTAAATGAGGGGAGATTTAGATTAGGTATTCTGAAGAAATTCTTTACTATGAGAGTGGTGAGGCCCTGGAACAGGTTACCCAGAGAAGGTATGGATGCCCCATCCCTGGAGGTGTTCAAAGCCAGGTTGGACAAGGCCCTGAATAACCCAGTGGGTGGTGTCCCTGCCCCTGTCAGGAGGGTTGGAACTAGGTGAGCTTTAAGGTCCCTTACACCCAAGCCATTCTATGATTCTATGGTAAGACCACCTATCTATGATTCTATGATAAGACCATGGCTCGAGGCGTCACAGAGCTGGTGCTCATTATGTATTAAAAATAGATAAACATTTCAATATTGATATAAGCTCAAATAAGAAAGAATAAAATGTAATTATTTTGTGAAAATATTTTGGTTCTAGTGTCAATCTGTTAACTAATATGCTATTCTAATGGAGTTCTATCATATAAGTGTATCCAGTGTAATATCTGAATGCATTCATCACTTAGTTGGCCACAATTCTTCACATGAAATGCCGAAACTAGTGAGCTGTCACCTTTTTAATGAAGCTGCCTATATCTTAAGCCCTTTGCCCTCAAAATAAATAAATAAATAAATAAAATAACATAACTATACTTGCAAAAATTTTATCCTGGCTTCTGCCAGAGACTGTGGTTAATGTTCACTGACCTTTATTCACTTTATTTTTAATTCTGAAAATCCACACTCGTTAACTGTACACTTCCAAGGAACTGCTGGAATCACCTAAACAAAAGCTTAGAAGTGGCTTTCATTGTAAATTTGAGAGTCACAGTAGTGATATGAAGTACTGAAAAGACTCTCCATTAGTCTGTACAGCTGTAAGTGCACAGCTGATATATATGAAAGATAGATGGTAACACATAACACCCTCTACAAATAATAATAAATAAATAAATAAATAAAAGTTTAAATAAGACATTTTGTACTTATGAATAAACACAAATTTACTATATGAGTACTAAGCATTAAAATGACAGGCTTCTTTGAACAGACGAAGGGTCAGAATGAGATATTTATGTTGGGTAGCACTGTACAACTGGTGAAATGATCATACTCTTTGAGTACTCGTCTGTCTGATGTCAGTAAGTCCTAAGCTTACAAAACCTAACACAACCTATTGACTTAAACTTCATGTCAACCAAGAGATGTATGAGGGCTGGTTATCCTTACTGGTACCTTCTAAGTAGCAAACCCTCATGGGTTCCCTAGTTTAATTCCATATATAATATATATATTAATAAACCATATGAAGGGTACCACAATTTTCCCTAGTGAGCAGCAGTACTATAGCAATTTGGTAAATACACAATACCAATCCAAGACTTTCAAATTCTAAAAAAGTAAATGTAAAGTCCGCTACTTCTAGGGAAACACTAAGAAATGAATCAGTCATTTCTATTAAGCATTACAAGTACCACGTTTTTGATAACGGAGGTGACAAATGTATCCACTACTGGTAAGGTTGATGATTGTTGTTATTATTATTTCTTTGTAGTTCTGATAACTCCATCTTTGTGAACTTTCATGCTTTACAGCCCTAAAGGTGATGATAATAATAAAGAAAGAACAAGTTTCTTGACCAAATAACATGTTTTCTGTGTTGTAGATAAGTAGTTCTGGCAGAACTGAACAGTTTTTTTGTGGTAATGGATCAAGTTCTCAGAAAAAAAAAAAGAAAGATTGGAAGACAGAATAGGAATCAAATTAGACATTATCCGGTTCAGAAACACTCCTGGTTATTTGCCTGGTTGAAGGCCAGAGTGATGTCTCTAGGACTTTAGACCTTTCTGATGAAAAAGCACACCCAAATTTGAACTGGGCAGTGTCTTTATGCAGTTTTTCAAAATGTTTAAAATATTTGAGGAAAAGGGTACTGTAATAAATCACAGAATCACAGAATCACAGAATTTCTAGGTTGGAAGAGACCTCAAGATCATCGAGTCCAACCTCTGACCTAACACTAACAGTCCCCACATAAAACAGCAAATTAGAAGAAGTGTGTCATAATCAATTAAGCTTTCATTAAATTTTCTTGACTTGGTATCAGATATATTCTAATAGAACTGAATAAAGTGGAAAATGCAATGTTTCTAATGCTGCTTTTTTATTACACTGTGGTTTAAAACAGATTAAAATTTTATAATTTTTAAGCAGCATTTTCCAAGTATATGCAAAAGGACTGGTACAGTAAAGTACCTGTCTGTTCCAATTTACCCATTTATTCAATGATTAAAAAAAAGAAAAAAAAAAAAAAAAAGAGAGAGAGAGAGATTGAAGACATGCCTTAGACTCCTGGGCCTGATTTAATCCTCACAAAAGCTTTCTCTCTCACATAGTCTGCTCTTTAGGCAGACTCTCCACAGGAAGGAGGGACTCTTCACAGCGAATGCTGTGCTATCACACATGGGAGTCTCTAGGCTGATATTCTCAAGGCTATAAGTGTTGTGGGCCTGTGGCCTCACCTTAAAGCAGAGAAGAAGACAATCCAAGACTTTGTCATTGTAACCACCTAAGTGAGGTAGAGAAAAGCATAGTATGTAGATGGGTCAGCTCTACCTTCAGAGACTCTCTTGCCAAATAATAAATGGCAAAAGACAGATCTCCAGTCTCAGCACCAAGACATAGCTGAGATCTATAAGGTTGGTCACTATATAGTCTACATTCCAAAAAAAAAAAAAAAAAAAAAAAAACATATATATATGTTTGTGTATTTGTCTATTATGAACATGCAAATACTACAGTCCCTGCAGGTGATTAGTGGGGCACAGCAACTTCAACACAGTCATTTAAGAAATAATAAAATGAGCACCATAGATGACTAGGAAAAAAAAAAAAAAAAAGTCATTTGCTAATGCATTTCCAACCTAGACTCATGGAATCCTAAGTGTAGTTAAGGGTAAACAGGTTAATACAGTTTACTTAGTATTCATTTGCACCCTCTATAGTGTCATAATTCTCACATTTGTCAAACCAAGTAATTTTCATTATTCTTATTTATTTTTATTTTTTACATTACTGTTAAGACTCAAATGTCAACTCTGTTGATAGCAATGGTGTAATGAGATGACTTCTTCAAATGACCACCAACCTCTCTTGTAAACCTCTTCGGGTAGACAGACCCTAAGAGCATAAGTCCTGCACCAACATCTTGGAAGGTTAAATGACATATACTAAGTCAACAACATTATCTGTTTGTTCCCCAAAGATCTTAAATTAAAATACACATTCAACCTGTACCAATTCAGCATATGTGAAATTTCCTTTTCTTAATGAGATCACATTTCAAGATGCAGGCAACTCTGGAAGAATATACACTCACCCCTGTAAGCTAGTTTTCATAACTAATGCTGTCTTGAATGCCATTATTTCTTTGACTTGTATAATAATCAAATCTACAAATAGTTTCACTTAACTAAAAAGTGGCAAAAAAAAATAAAAAATAAAAAAAAGTACATGAAGTACATAAAGGTCCTTACAAATAAAAACATATTTTTGTCATGTCATGTGCATGTCATAGCCTTCAGAGTTCAGTCAAAAGTTTGCACAACATTTTACTTTACAAACATTTTCATATTGATAGCAAATTTAATTCTATATTCAAGCCATACAAGTGTTACCTCTCTGAATAAAGTACTCCGCTGCAGAATTAGTTTTCTTAAAGTGTTCACATGTAAAACATGCTAATGCTGTAAAGAATCATTTATCTTTTCTCTCTTTGTTCTTATGTATATAATCAATGTGTTGATCTTAAGGTTTAAACGCTTTCATAATGGTACCTTACAAGTGGTTTACAACGTTGCCATAAATGTTAAACACATATGCTGACAGTGAAGATCACACTTTTTCATGAAAATATGTCTTTATTTTATAAACACAATAAAAATAAAATGCTTCTATGGACAGGTTATATTTTAAAGAAAAATCAAACATACTTATTTCAACAGGCTCACCGTGAGTTAATTAAACTGAATATTATGTAAACAAAAGTCAGTATTATAACAGTCAGTATGAAGTTTTAATTTTCTATTGACCTAGTAACAAATTTAAATGCTAACAGTTTGGGTGATCAAATTAAATGAATACAAACATTTTGTTTAATGACATCAGCAGTAAATGCAGAACATCTGTGTTTTACTTTAAAACCGATCAGAAAATATTCTTTTGTTTACATTACAGATAATCAGGAGGTTTGTGTTTCTGTGTTCAATTTAAGAGGAAAAAAGATCATACTACCTTCAGGGCCCAAGGAAGCAATATGTTACAAATGCAGGATTTCTCCTGTTTTTTTTTTTTGCTTTTTTTATTTTTCCTTTTCTTTTCTTTTTTTTTTTTCCTTTTTTTTTTTTTTTCTGTTTTGTAACCATGGTAAAACAATAGAAGTGAACTTTCCCTGAACCTTTCTCCTTTAATGGCTGGGGTCCATGTTGACCCAGCAATGTAAGCTGGAACCTGATACTATCAAACTGACTGCTGCTAAAGCAATCAGATTCAGCAGAAACTATACACAGTGCATTATAGTACTAATTTCAGCATCCCACAAAGCCAGTGCAAAGGCAAACTATTAAAGTATTATATTCTATTGTTTAAATGTGAGATTAATTCAATAGCTTAAATGCACCCAAAAACATTGAACTAAATGGCAGACTGTACAATCATGTTGTTATTCTTTTATAATTATAATACTGTACTAAAGTAAATTTGCAGATAAGGCCCTACCTTCCTCTGTCCCTTAAAAAAAAAAAAAAAAAAAAAAAAAAAAAAAAAGGATGAATTATTAGTAAACAGAAAACAGATTCCACATTTTTAAAAGGCAGAATAACAGGAGAAACTTTTTTTTTTTTTCCTATAGAGGACTACAGGTAACTAGTGTATGAGGACATAATTGATTAATTTCACTAATTAAGATATTTGTTATTCCTGCAATTCTAGCATGATAAATAATGTATTCAATGTGGCGCCATTTCCCATCAGTTCTGTGATGATGTTTCAAATCTGTTGTTTTTTGGAGGCTGAATAGCTCATTTCTATACTTAACCATCCAGGCAAAGAGCAAGTAAAATACATTTTAAAGTTATGAAGAAGATAATCTTTAAATATCATGTTTTATTACAACAGATTCTAGTAATTTCACAAAATATTTGATTAATGGGGTTAAAAAAAAAAAAAAAAAAAACAAGGAAGAACATTAATCTAAGTGAGCCCAAATTTTCCAGAATTAAGGTAAGTATTCAGTCAAAATTGGTCATTCATGATTTTTCTCTGGAGAGACATCCTCCAAGATCTTCTCATTTCTTTCTCTTTTAAGTTATCTATTTTAAGATGACAGAAATCACTTTCTCGAAGTGTCTGTAGCTATAATATATATACAGAAACCCTAGTCCCATGTTAAGCAGCTACAGGGGGTTTAGTTTGTTTGTTTTTGGTTTTTGTTTGTTTGTGTTTTGTTTTGTTTTTCCTTTAACACACTATTGTAGAAAGAGAAGCAGTTCCTAATAGTCTAAAATACAAACTATTTATCCAGAATGTGAAATGTGCAGAAAGACTTCTTTGATCCCAGCAGAGGTGTACAACTCTGAAAAAGAATGCTAGTCATCATCCTGTAGGCAGGTCAGGATAATTGTCTCTTAACTGTTTTATTTAGACTGTGAAAGGGGACTCAGACTAAACTGCAAAGAAAGGAAAAGAATAAATGTTATGCTAATAAATTAGTAAGGCTATTCAACTGGGAATGAATATACTGACTGTGATCTACAGAATTTTTCTTAGTTTATGTGAAAACTGTATTAAGTACAGATTAGTACTCAATTTTTCTCCTTATAGATGAATGTCCTTATCATCGTGACACAGATTTGTGCATTTATCTCCTTATCCAATATATCTTTCATTCCTGACCATGTACATGAATAACTTCAACAAGGATGAAAAGTGTCCTTCTCCAGAATAAGTACTTGTGATATGACTCTTCTTGCTGACCAACTTTTGCATTTTCTCAGACAACCTTACTGGTGGTCCACATAAGTGGACCATTAAGCTGTTGCAATGGGAGTGCAGAAGCATGAGAGACCTTTCTTTCTCTTTCTGTATGTTCTTAAGAAAGCAGTGACCACTTCGACTATGGACACTCAATATACATGCTCTGATCATGTACCTTCCCAATAATTAGGCACAGATTCCCAATAATTAAGCACAGATTGTAATCTTTGGATTACAATCAAGTTTACTGTGTGATCATTCTGAGCACAAGTAAAATGCAGATTATAGCCAGAAATCAAGTTATACTCACTTAAACTTGCTTGAGAACTAGAACCTGTTAAAGCTTATTGGGGCTTACAACAGCATTAGCAATCACATCACTGAAAATACTTAAGCCAAATTATCCTAAAATTGTGCTCCTCTTTCATGAATTTTCCTCTAATAGCATCACAACTTACAGAGGCAATGCTGTATTGTACAAGGTACAACATAAGCTACAAAATGAATCCCAAATTTAGCAGTTTATTATTGCAGTACAAATGTTAAATAATAATATCCTTAGCATACACATATACCAGTAATATCTCATTGCAGTGTCCTGTTTGGAAGTTTCAGATAGTTGTCCTTTAGAAGAATCTCTTGTCTAGTGTATTTGGAAAACACCTAGCACAAAATGGTGCTAACATATATATGAATTATTATGCTATTAAAAAAGTGGAAAGTTTTAAAGTGGAAACAAGGACAGTTTATGGAAGAATAAATTAGATGCTTTGCAAAATTTACACAGTGACTACTAAATCATAGGATCCTTGTTTCATTGCAGTTTCCCAGCCTTTGTCTACAACTCTCTTTCTTCTAAGCATGTTTTAGCATTTTTTAAAGATGTTCTTTTTTCCAACTTTCTTCAGAAATTTCTGGTTGGCTTGACTAATTTTAGCACTACAGTTCGAGCGCCAGCTAGAAGTTGAACCTATCTCATTTCATCCACTTCTTCTGACTCAATCACTTTGCAAAATTGTCTACGCTGCACCCAGTGCAGTGTGGGCAACCACAGGCTGCGGCTGCAATGCGTGGCAGATTAGCCAGTTCCACACGGTGGAGGCAGTGAGCAACGAGAGGAGGAGACAATACTATTCTTGGAAGTGCAAGATCAGGAACATGAAAGAGCCTCTGTGTCATAGCATGGTGCAAAGGTTGCACAGGAATTTATTAGAATATCCATTGTCTGCATTTGGAATGAAAGTAAAGTTGTTTGATGGCCTTCCAGCATCACTATTGTACTACTATTGGCAACAGTGGTCATGACCCATTTTCCTTGTAATCAAAGAAAGAAAAGTCCCTTTGACTTTTGTAGAAACTGTATCATACCCATGATAGCTCATAGAAGAGACTGTCAACGAGACATTGCAGAAAGGGCCTCTAACTTGCAAGACCTTGGTCAGCGCTTCTACCACTTGAAAGAAATCAGAGAAAACAGAACCGAGCAAAAGGTAGTACTTTTAATTCCCATGACAGAAAAAGAAAAATAATGCAAATTTCATAATTCTTAAAAATAAATAAATAAATAAATGTGAAAACAAGTGAAGAAGTGAAGGGAAGAGAAAGGTCAATCTTCATGAAGAAGAAAAGAGCACTATCCAGAAGCGAAACAGAACATTTTTGTTACTGATAGTCCTCAATCCTGTAAAATGACTCAAGTTGTAAAGTACCAGTTACAGATTAAATCTGTTAAAGGTGCATTAGTCTTCATGTAAAGGATGATACAAAGCCTTGTCCACCTCCAAAAGGTGAAGAGGCTTTTCACTATTCTATATTGTTCCTCAAACCATGCCGACAGACAGGGGGAAGACAAATATCCCTGTGTGTCTCTGCTTCTCAGCTTCTCAAAACACTAGTGAATTGGACAAGATGTGCATGCAAAATATTTGTTTCATTATAATATTGTTTGCAACTCAAAAGAATTGCATCCCAAAATACAGCCCTACACATTAAAAAAAGGGGAAGTTGGGGGGGGGGGGGTGTTGGAGAACAACAAAAACTCTTACTGCGATATTATGTACAGGTTTTACTAACCACAAACTCAGAAGTAACTATGTGAATGTTAACATACTTTTTAATTAGTTTCAGTAATCAAAATAAATAACATAATCGTTTGCAAACTACTAATACGCTTCACCACACTACATACATTACAAGTATTTTGGACAAAACAAAACAAAAAAAAAAAGAGAAAAAAGGTTTTATGCATCTTAGTACACTTTGGAAAACAGAAAATATGAAAATATGAAAAATAGTGATAAAATATGGAAAAACATTACTGCAGATACTTTATTGAAACAAACAAAACTGATTATTCTTGTATTACCAAATTATCATATAAACTAAAATAAACTTTAAGTAATATTTGTGAGTATGAAGATATGATTGATAGAAAAAGTAGAAAATATTAATTGAACCAAACAGAATTTTAACTCACTGAAAACTATTTAAGAAATCTGTTTAACTACAATGTCAATCAAATAACCTAAAATATTAAGTCGTCATTGCCCTTTTAAATCCTTTCAACTAGAATTCCCTAATTGTTCCCTCACTTTATCTCACTGTACCAGTAAGTAAATAAATTAACAAAATAGCTTTTATCGCACAGAATAACCTTTTAACTGAAGGATTATCTCTGGTTTATTTTTCATTTCTTTCTCTGCAGATAGCAGTTCATGCCTCATTGATTAGTTTGCTGAGGTGGTGACCAGAAATGAAAACAAGGTCTCTCAGATATTGCCAAGACCTGTAAATAAATAAATTATAAAAAAATAAAAAAATAAAAAATAGGGGGAGGGCGGGGGGGAGAAGGAGAGGGAGGAAGAAAGAAAGAAAAAAAAAAAAGCACCAAAGCTAATACATGTTATGCTTCCAGCATTCAGTTTCTAAGACACTGAGAGTCAATGGTCAGAAGAGGTTCATTTCTTCCAATCAGTATGTGCTAGGATGCAATTCCATTAAGCAATTCTAAAATGTCAGCTGTGTGGTTTGGTTTTGGTTTGCTTCTCATTTATACTTCACAGGGTTTCTCTTTTTTTTTCCTTTTTTTCTCATGAAGTTTCACTTTTAAAATACGACAATACTCTGATGATAAACTGGATTACAGAGGTGTGGCTCAGTAATGTTCCAAACCAGTATTTTATAAAACTTTAAACATTAAATTATTTTGGAAGGTGAATACCATTTAGAAAATTCAGTAAAAAGTTAATTTGTTTCTTTCTTGTTTTTGTTTCTTGTGTTTTGTTTTGTGTTTGTTTTTTTTTTTTCATTTGACTTTTAGAAGAAAATTTTAGTTTTTATGGAAGGACCTATGTATATCAAAGTCCCCTATCCCCATGTTTATTAGATTTCACTCCTTAGTTAAAGGGACCATGATTTCAAGAAGAAATTCCACTGTCCAGCTCACTTCAGACTTCAGTCTGTTTATTAAACCTACATGTATCACTGTGATGATAGTTTCTATGATTTGAATAACCGAATTTATCAACTCAGTTCTCCCTGACCAAAAATACATAAATATATTTATAAAAAAAAAAAAAAAAAAAAAAAGGTTCTATATGTTACCAATCTGTGGTAACTACTAATTCTGTTGGGCTCAGGACGCAAATAGTAAAAAACACATAAATATTAAACATGTATTAGAAGGGTCAAGGGCTCAGAGAAGAAATAATTAGAACGATGCATATGACAAAATGTTTCAAAGACTGTTGAACAACCTATATTAACAGACTCCTAGTTCTCCTGCCATTTGATGTGAGTGAAATTTTACTACTGGTTTCTGGAGACATAGAGATAAGAGTCACATAAGGTGGATCAGTCATTTCTTATGTATGCAAATTTCATCAATGTGCTGATATACTATCTTGGACTGTGATGATACCTTTCTAAAGGGGCATCTCCACATGCTTCAGAATTTTTTTTTCACCATTTTTCAGATAAAATTAAAAAAAAAAAATTGGAAAATTAAGCACAATTAATATTAGCATGCTCTTAAAGTTTTAACTTAACCTCACAAAAATGAAGATAATGCAATGTAAATTTTTTCAGACCTTTGTTACCTCAACCTTGCTGTATTCATAAACAGATTAAAAAATAATAATTTGCATCCAAGATTTACATGGACTTCTCCAGCATGTGAGCAACTGATTTCAGACAAGTGCTATATGTGGAACAACATTTCAAGCAAAAGAATCTGTTACTATGGCAAGTAACATAATTCATTCATTTTCAACATTGGCACAACACGACAAATCAAGAATAGCAGGAAATATTCTTGTTTTAATGTCCCTGAAGAAAGGATGAGGCATTTGCTTTGTTTTAACATTAATTAAGCTAAGTCCAATACTGTTGCACAGCACAGCCTATTATTTATATAAAACGCCTTTCTGGTAAAAATGAAGGCCTTCATTCCAGAAATTGCTTAATCATGTGCACAGATTCCTTCATATTTAAGACAGAATATCCCTTTGATTAAAAGTAGTGTCCAGGTTCTACCATTGATTTAAGAGGACACTTTCACTGTACAGCTGAAAGGGTGGATCTCATACCAAGGGTATTTTCCATAAAATCACCTTTCCCTCTTTTTTTTTTTCTTAAAATAAAAACACAGTAGATTAAAGAAAGAACCAGATTAACACAATTCATGTAATTTATCAGTTTCTGGTGGGCTGATAATAAACACAGCATTCACATGTATGTTCACCCATGCATGAGTAATATCAAACTTTTATTATTTTAAGATAATGATGGAAATTTCATAAAGATCTGCAATGACAAATATATTTTTCCTCTAAAGTTTCCCTTTTTAAAATAAATAAAAGTTGAAAAACATACTGACAGTGGTTAAGAGGTACTACAAAATGTCACTCATTTTTAGATTTTATTATTCATTTTTCTACCTTAGTACTGAGCAATTTCAGTTCTAGCCTCTCAGACAAGAAAAAAATATATTTGTTTAAGAGGAAGACTAAGTAAATTATAAGCGTTGAGTAACAAGAAAACTCTTAAAGTGTACAGGACTGGGTATCTTTTTTTTTTTTTTTTTTTTTTTAATAAATAAACATGATTTAATGTTGTCTGGCTACATATTTGCAAACCAAGTTTCTAGATTCAAAAGGTTTTTTTGTTGTTGTTGTTGTTGTTTTTTATTATTATAGACTTCCATTTATCTTCTTCTTTAAATATCAGAATACTTTAATAATAATACTTAGAAACAGAAGAGGTTCTAAGAAAACAACTGGACAAACATTATTATTTCTATCTTATTAGATGAAGTAATAATTTTCACAGCATCCATTTACTCAAAACTTAATATTAGAGAGATATTAACATGGACATGCCCATAAAAGCTCTGGGAACTAATAAAACTGGAAATAAATTTCTTAACTATTTTTAATTTTTAGCCAATGTTTTCATCCGTCTCTCAATCCATCAAAATCTAAACAGTTATATTTTTAAAGAAATTGAAAAAGTATTAATTTTAAATCATTAGAATACTGAATTGTTTAAGTTTTCCATGTTCTGAACTAGATATGTCTCTATTTTTATGAATTATGAGCCCTTTGCCTGTTAAGTTGTCCTTGATGTAAAGATTATGCTCCTGCTAAAGGTACATTATACAAATGTCTATATTCAGTCATCTTTTGTCAATGCTTTACTATCCATTTAAAAGATCAAGATCAACATAAAGGTAATAAAATGATACATAATAGCAGACAGTTATGTTCTCTGTACTTTACTTATCAGTTCTAACTAAGATGTCTTTATCAAAAGGTTCATTTTCATGCAGTAGTGAGTTTATATCAATCAGTTATCCCTTACACCTGTCAGAATGTTCCTACACCCAGATAAATGTGACTGTTATCAGATACTGGTAG
Source organism: Anas acuta (assembly GCF_963932015.1). Classification (NCBI taxonomy): domain Eukaryota; kingdom Metazoa; phylum Chordata; class Aves; order Anseriformes; family Anatidae; genus Anas; species Anas acuta. The sequence continues at coordinate 41,621,395 of NC_088979.1, forward strand.
AAGGATAATGTAAAACTGCTTTATGAAAACTATTCTTTATTACTGTTTCACAGATGTTTCCTGTTATAAATATCCTACATTGTAACAAACAATACTAATGGCATTATGTGAATAAAGAACTAAAGAAAAGTTACCTCAAGATACAGCCCTTCAATGCCAGAAGCAAATTTATCATTACTCTGTCAGTATTTTGTAGTATATATAGAAAGCACATAGAAAACATATGCAAAGCCTCAAATGCATACTTCATACATTTTTTCAAAACAATAAAGAAAAATAATGAAAAAAAATGTTTAGTTATCATGGCCAAATAGTTAAAGTGGACCTAAGTGAGCTATGTTATACCAATAATCCTACAGTAAAGCTCCCCATTAACTGGAATGGTCTCTAAAAACTGAGGGCACATATACATTTGCATAAAATAGCTTTTTTTTAATATTTCTACTGAAATAATCTGCACCTAACCTACATGGCATTTAACAAATATTTTCCTGTGCTCATGTGAAAACTTAAGACCTTAATACAAATGGAAGTAAATTAACTAATCATGATCCAACAGTACAATCTGAGTATCAGAAAGGAATATAAAAAACATATATTTAGTACTTTGAAGCCTGAGTACTGTAGAACTATAAAAGTAAATTTTTTTTTTTTCATTCATTCTGGTAATAAATGTGCTTTTCCAGAATTCTGAATCAAACTCTTTCCTCATAGAGTAAAAATTGGTCTTCAACATTTTATACAAAACATGGCTGACCACATTCTATCATGTGAATACAATATTAAAATAGAGCCCTCCTACTATGTGTTTTCAATGCTGGTTGTGAGGCAATGACTGTAAAAGAACAGAAATCTCATATCAAATTCTTAATGAGATAATTAACATGGCAGAAGGTTCAAGGAAGCCTCTAAACCAATACTGGGTTGAGAGGAATTTAGAAAGTAGTTTAGTAAATAAGGACTAGAAATAGTTGAGGTAAGCAGTACTACATTTTAATTAAAGTGCTCTGGATACAGATTTTTTTTTTTTTAGCCCTTCTACTCAATTATTGTTTAATTTGTTTTGAAACACCAGTTTCAATAAGACTGAAATGTTGTTTCATGTCACTGCAACTTCATCTGTGAACAGATCTTCTAAGGTTATGTTTTATAACATTTCATGAGTGAATCATAGCAGGTATCCCTACATTGCCCACAGCAGCAGCAAGATGGTGATAAAAATTTGCTGTTTTTTGCCACTGGCAGTTGCGTAGCAGCTTCCAAACTCTGTACAACATCAGTCTGCTCTGCAATAAAGTCATAAATCTTCTGTTTGAATCAAATCCCAAAACAAAACTGTTATATTGTACTGGCCATCCACGATAGCTAATACAGCCCACCATGACATCACAGGAAAAGTTATCTTAACATCAGTAATATATTCCATTATTCTAATAATGTTTACTTTCAATTTAGGTGGCCATTGAACTAACAGTTAATCCATGATGTCTTGCAATTGAAAATATACCCAAATTTAGCACGGAAGCTGGAACTGTTACAACTTTTGATCTTCACATTCCTTCTGCTTTGTTTGAAAGAGGTCAAGAACTTTTTTCTGCTCAGATATGTACCAGTATCTCTGGGATCTGCCAACTATTCCCATGAGTCATACCTTTCAGAGCTGTTGCCAAGCATACTGGGTGCCAACCAAATCCTATATGATGTAGACAAGTTAAGAGCTGTTAAAAGCACCAAATTGCATGTGTAATGACTATTTTCATTACTCAACAAGTGCTTCAAACCTTCTGACCTAACACTTCTGCATGTTTGCCATTTGTCTCAGCATTACTGAAACAAGATGAAAAGATGTATACAAATACAGTTAGCCACTGAAATGTATACTTGATGACATAAATCAAATACACTTTAAATCACCTGCTTCATTCTTTCCTAAACTGAAAGCCATATGTAAATAAAGACACAGGACTCTGTGACCTAGCTATGAAAATACATAATCACTTCAAAGAATTCAGGTACTAAATAACAGACATCCAAGAATTGTTATAATACCTTTATACTTCTTTTAATGTCAGGGTTCTCCTATGATTTCCATTGAGTCTCCTTTGATGAACTATCATTGCTAACTACTGTTCAGATAGATTTTAGTTAGATGATTAAAATGCAATTGTCATATTAATTCATTTCATAATGGTTTTGTATATATTATAAAAGCATCTCTCATGTCTGTTATGATCAGATTATTAGGTGTCTTATGACACTTTACCACATACAATATCACCTACAACAACTTCTCAAAATCCTTTGTGTACAATAAGTATGTTGGAGGCTGTCAATATTATTGTTGTATGCAAGAACACATTCCATGTTTACAATCCCATCAAGGCAAAATCAAATGCTAAATCAAACAACTCGGTAACAATTACCTCTTTCAAGGTGAACATATGAAGGCCTAGAGCAAAGGCAATCAATCAATGTACACAAATCAAGACGCTTACTCCAAATTTTTGGAATTATACATTCCAATTAATACTATTGCTTATTGTTCCTCATTTAAAAGCTGAGCACATAAACAAATTGAAAAGTTCAACAAACCTGAATTTAATTTTTGCTTGGTGTAATATCATTTCTTACACGCAAAGTAGTACAGTTTTTTATCTCCACCTATTACAAAATACTGAACTACATATAAAACTTTTCAAACCTAACTTTTCTACCACAGAAGTGGAATCAAAAGTGAATCTGAACAGAAATTAGACATAAGTACTGTGCTTACAGTGGAATACAGGTGACACAGGGCAGATCTAGTTCTATCTCAGAACTATTGAACATTTTTTGCTGAACGGGACCTCTGAAGATCATCTAGTCCAACTCCTGTTCAGGACAAAATCAACAAGAACTCAGGACCTTTTCAAAGTAAGCCTTCAATATCTCCAAGGTTAGAGAACCCACTCTGGACAAATCTGTTCTAATGTTTAATGACTCCTGGTGAAATTTTTGTATCCCTTCTATATTGTTAGAATTTTCTTTGTTGCAGTTTGTGACAGCAAGTACTACCCATTGTATAGCTGAAGACCTCAAAAAATTCCCTCTTTGCCTTCTCTTCTCAACACTGAACAGATACATCTTTCACAGTTAGTCCACATGGGCAATGTGCTCCAGTCCCCAACCAGCCTGGTGGCCTCCATTGCATTCACAACATTAAGCACATGTGAGGACACCAAAGCTGGACTCAGTTCTCCAGATGTCTCACAGGTGCTGAAGGGGAATTAGTTATCTTAACCTTCTAGCATGACCTTTTTGGCACCACTCTTGTGGCACCACTCTTGGCATCCTAGTATATGCTGGCCATTTTCACTGTAAGAGCACTCACATTTGTTGTAGACTTACTGCAGCTAGTTCGCAGGCTTCCTCTCAGAAATCAGTTGAACTCTCTATTTACAAGATGGAGGTTTCTCTGCTTAAAAACAAAAACAAAACAAAACAAAACAAAAAACAACAACAACAACAAAAAAAAAACACGCTGTATTCTGTTTGACAGGAAAAAGGATGAGTTTTAAGAGAAAATGTATAAAGAGTGGGATGAAAGTTCTCTCTGTAGTATAAATTTGGTCAGGTGGTAAATAGGTCCAGGTTTGTGATCTAGAGGCTGAAGGCACTCAAACAGAGCAGAGGCTTTTCTGCTCCCTCACAGACTCAGCAGAGTGGTTCTGATGCTGCGAGCCTAGAGAAATTGCTGATTCTTCATTTTCTAAAAACCAGGGTGGTGATTTTTCTTCCCTAATTCCAGTCAACTAAAAGCTAACCTGAGTCTAAACTGACCTCATTTTGTCTATAATGGTAAATAAATTAGACCTTTTTTATTATTATTATTTTATTGGTTGAAAGCTAAACTAACACAGCTAAAATCATCTTCACCTCAAAACCGTAACAGGTTATCTATGTGATGCTTTCACAAACCCCTGCCCTGCTGAGTTTAGCAGTATATACACAGCCATTTAAACTCAGTTTGTGGAATTAATTTAGTCATGCAAAATTGGCACTGTGTTGAGGATGTCAATTCAAATTCATAAATACTGAAAGCCAAATCAAGATCTGTAAAAATGTCCTTTTCAAGGAGATCTCATAATTACCCTTCAGATATACTAGGCCTGATTCTTCTCACAACGTGAAATTCATGCTTTGCAGAAAATCCATGTGTATTTCTACTTAAAAAATTTGTTTGTTAAAATCTTTGTGCAGGTCTTCCTGACAAGATAGCATTGCAGGAAGTGACTGTGATGGAAATTGTAGCATACAACTGAGATGAGAATTATAGTTTGCTAAGTATAATTACAAGGACATTTTACTTTGTAGAACTCCATTTAGATCTAATAATTGTGAATTTATTTCCCTTTCATGAATGCTTTTTACTTTTAAGATCAACATGAGTGTTCACACTTGGCATAGAAAAAGTAAGTAAAATCTATATACAAGGAATAAACGATATGTACAGTATATGCATGGCTACTCACATGCTTAAAAGTTTTCATTTAAATCTCTATATCTTAGAATGTAGCTTGATAAAGAGCTATGTAGTTTGATAAACAGCTTTGTAGTTTGTTAAAGAGCTATGCTCATAGAAAAGAGGTGATCTTCCCTCCTCCCACTTCTGCTAGTTCATTAACTAATGAACTATTACCACATTTCCAGGGGTCATTACTGGAGCACCATATTTAAGTTATTCAAGGAGCAGAAGCAATTCATATATCTTTTTGTTGACACAATCACTGTTTGAAGTTTGTAAAAAGAAAATGTCAGAATTCAGATGAAATAATTGTAAAAAAAGATTTCTTCAGACACCTGTCTTTAAAATACAAAAGTGCTGCAAATTACTTACAGTTTTGAAAAGGATGCATATTTAGATTCATCCTAAATAGTAGGAAGTAGTGGAAGATGAGAGAACAGAAACAAAAATCACTTTTACCTCTTAGTCTATTTCTTCCTTTCTTTTTCTTCCAACGTCCAAAAATACGTATCATCCACACCCAATTTGGTATCAAACATACATTCAAACATCCTACTCGGTCACTTGCCAGACTTGTTAGCTGTGTCTTGATAATTACAGACAGCAATCAGCTATATCTGGAGAGTGGTCAACAAATATATTCTTTTCCAAATATGCTGTTCTTCATGCCAGTACCACTTTTTCTTTCACTTTCCCCATCAAAATATTTGAGAATTCATCTGCTTGTTAGAATTTTGAGAGTGTGCTCACAATTACAAATGCTCCATTATTTCTGTTTTTATTCCTATGTATGTCTTTAGGGATACAGGGATACGCAAGGGATTTAACACATATCGCAGTAAACTAAGGACATCCATATAAGATGAAACCAAAGATCTGTCTACCCACGTATCCTGTCTCTGATGAAGACAAGTACCAGGTGCCTAACAAGCATTTACAGAAAAGGAAAATATATACTGATATACTGGTAATACTGATATTACCAAGATATGTTCCCAGCCTGCAGCAATTTGCATCCCAGAGATTTACTGAAATTTGTGCAGTTATATTTTATCATCTTTGGCAGATTTTTCTTACCTAAACTTTTGTTATCGTTTCCCAAACCTCCATCCAGTTTTGGCACCTACAATGTCCTGTGGCAGTATATATGGCATATATATATATATATATATATACTGGCATATATGCCATATATATATATATATATATATGGCTTTTGTGAAGCAGTGACTCTTTTATATTATTATTATCATCATCATCATCATCATCATCATCATTATTAACATCATTTGATGACCTCTACTTCTCTCCTTGGAAGAATGCTCCCTTTTGACCTTCTTACTCCACTCCCTCTCTACAGACCTCTCTTACCTTTTCTCCCTTGTACTCTCTGCTTCTCATTCCCAGGTATCTTTTTGTTGGTTTTTGTGTTTTTGTTTTGTTTTATTTTGTTTTGTTTTTGTTTTCTAGTCAGAAAGGTTTTAGCGTGTTCAACTGTTAATGTGCTATCACTTCCCTTTGTTACCAGATTGTTTTTGAAAATACAGAAGAGTATGTCTTGTCACAGACCTCCACTGAACTATAATAATCATCTTTCTTAACCAGTAAACAAAGCAAATTAAATTTAAAAAAGGGTTGTTTCACACTTTTTAATAAGTTATTTTCCAAATTACCCATAGCAACATAACTTGCCTGCTTAGGAGCCTTGTTAAAAGCTTTTTTTAGGATCCAAGTAAATTTTATCAACTGGATAGCCTCTTCTTGAATATTCATTAATCCTTTTAAAAAAAACTAACAGATTTGTGAGACCTTAATTTCCATCTACAAAAGTAGTGTTGATTCGTTCCCAGTTTATCATATTTACCTAATGCTCATTAGACTTTATTCTTTCTATGTATTTGTGAAGTACAAATCCAGACTTTCTGTTCTGTAGTTCTCCAGTCTCTAGCACCCTCTTTAAACATTGTATTTAACACTATTCCACCAACACCAATGCAATTTTAAGCAGGGGGTTATATCTTTGTGTTAACCGTTCATATATTTCATACCTGACTTCCCGTTAAGCCAGAATGCCACCTGTCTCTGGGGATTAATTTTGTCAAATTGTGCTAGATCTTCTTTTACTGACATTCTTGTTTAGCTTTTATTTATGTTCCAGCTATGCAGAAGCATCCAGAGGAAGTAAGCACTGCCACACTGAGGCAAAATCTACTTCTCCCATAGGTTCTTCACATCTGCCTACAGCTGACTTGAAGAGGTTTTTTCTTGGAGATGTGTGAGTGTGTGAAGTGTGAGAATTCTCTATTAATTAATCAGAAAAGACTAATTCTTCCTTACCTTTCTCCATGCCCTTGTAACTACCTCAGCTAAAAGAACAGCAAGATCACCCCAGTTGCCATTACTGCATCTGGAGTGTGGACAAGAGCCTTGAAGAGCAGAACCCATGAGAAGCTGAGGAAGAATGTTGGTGCTCAAAGTTGGAAACTGAGTTACTGATAAAGTGCTGTAGTTTGAAGGAAAAATAATGAGTTTCTGTAAAAGCTGTTAAATTTCACAAGGAAGATTACAGTTATCAACTGAAAGAGTTTTTGTTTGTTTTGGAAGAGACAATATTTTTGATAGTTGACCAATGTAAATAACACACACAAAGATTAGATCTATCTAGCAAATGGTTGCACTTGACTTTACTCTTAACCAGGCAAGAATTACACACAGGACAGCAGAATATTTGGCTGTAGGGACTGGTGATTCAACCATATAAACACCACCAAGTAACACAGGCAAACCGATTCAATGAAATAAGCCTGAAGAGCAACAACTTGCACACCTTTAATGACTGAATTTCTGAAGTTTGGTCAAAGTTATTTATAGCCCAACTTATATTTTAGTAACATTATTGGTAGTGTTACACCAACCTAAATCAGGTGTGAGAACAGGACCCCTTATTCCAAAGACATTGGGAATAGCAGGCATTGTTACAAAACACTTTTATCTTAGATTTCCACTTGCTAAATGTTCTAAATGTTATTTACAACCTTCTGTGTTATTTATCATTTTATCTCATTATGTATTGTCTAGAGATGCAATTTTGAAAATGGGGTGGGAACACCTTATTTCAGTGGAATTAGATTTAGCATTTAAAATGTTCATATAGCCAATCATACTTTAATGAACTCTTCTGCAGATACTGTTTATTTTTGGAAAAGTTTTAATAACTTTTCCTGTAATTAAAAATAGCATACAATATTAGAAGCCAGCAGCAATTAAAGTTAATCAAATTTGGGAAATTGTGTAGGAAGTAAAAAAAAGATCTGTAGATTTTTGTTAAATGCTTATTATCTGTTGAAGTACTGTTTGCTTTGCGAAACAGAACAATGCTTATCATTAAAACATAAGAACATTTCTACTAAGTTCTTTGCCTGATTTTCTTCTTTCATAAAATGCACTGCATGTGAAACAAGTCTTCAAAAAAAAAAAAAAAGAAAAAAAAAAACAAGGCCTAAAAAAACCTACTACTCAGGGTGCCTTTGAGGATATTTAATTAAAATCTAATCCTGCATTCATTAAGGCTCACATAAATTAAGCTGTCATTCATAAGATTTATGGATTCTCATTTGCATATTGCATACAATTCATCAATTACTCAAGTATGAAAGGAGCACATTTCCCTTGGAGCTGCATGCTACCCTGCCAACATTTGAAATGAGGGAAAGAGCAAGACTGTCAGGCATTCACACAAACTTTCTTCCAAATGTCTGCTTCTTGATTAATCTAATTTTCTAGCTATTCCTTACAAGAAACAACAACAGCCCTTCTGCAAATTTCTATTATTTCTCCTGTCTTCATCATGAAATTGTCTTGTCTTCTAATAATACTTCATGTCTGACTGATTATTATTTGTTTGCTAATGATATGGCATGAATGCTTTCTTTAATATAAATGTATAATGCACATATCAGAGTTAAAATAAAATGATTAGTATTTTCAGCTTTTTGTTTGTTTGTTTAATACCACTAATTTGCTTAGCTGAGCTTAATAAAAAACTAAGCAATGAGAAAAAAAATATAAATCTATCTCTTAAATCAGCCATCAGTATTAAAACAGAATTTCTCTTATAGTGGTAATGTGCACATAATTAAACCATTAAAATTTGACATTAAAATACAATTAAGAAGAGACGAAAAATGTTTAATGTGAAAAAGCAGCTTATTCACAGCCACTGCAGTGTGTACCTGACTGCAGTTTGAAAGTTCCAGGTAAAGCAGCAATACAGGTAAGTTTGTTTTTGGTGTACAGAAAACATGCTGTGTTAACTCAATTGTCTTCTCTAGAGAGTTAATCTTAATTTCAGTGGCACAACTAGGAAGTAGCAGTTTTTACCAGCCCAATTGCTGGCTATCTTCCAAAATGCATGTGATCAGGTGCTAAATTTAATGCATAAAGCTCATTCATGTCTAGGAGTTTCTAAATTAAAATATAGGAATGTATCAGTGATACCTAAAATTCCTCTTAAGGCTCTCTGTAAATTTATAGGCTCTTTTTATATTGTTAATTACCTAGTAAACAACTAGCATAAAAATATCAAAAATAGTTGCAATTTCCACAAGAAATGTTATATTTTAAAATAAGGAAAGAAAAATTAGAAAAAATAAACTATAAAACAAAAGCCCAACCCCATATATTTCTGAACTTCTTAAAGAGTACAGTAATACTGTTGTGCAACTTCTCAAGCCAAGTAAATAGATTTTACTTTTTTAAATTTCAACAAGAAAAGAATTGGAGCCTTTAAATATGTGTAATATAAACCAAAGAATCTTGGAGCAGATGGTGAACAAATTAGAAATAAATACTTCAAATATTAGTGATCTAAGGTTTTATTGTTCAAATGTGTTCAGCACCAAGTCTAGATTAAAAGTCATATGCTGCTTCTTGTCACAGAGGGACTGTTGAACATTTGGATTGGATTACCGAGTGGCAAACAAATATTTTTTTTTCTTCTCTCCTCCCCCAAATCTGTTTAAAAATGAAAAGAGATTTCATTCTAAACATAATTGCTAACATAATCCCATGCGAATAAAGTTAACTAACCCTGGAAAAATAAACAGATGACTAACTTTAATCAGAGAAATGAAGTCATCATTATGCTTGGTTTATAAAATAGATTTCCATTGTTAAAGATAACCTACCAGGGTGGATTTTTCTTGTTGTTGTGGTTTGTTTATTTTGAGCTAGCTACTCTACTCTAGACTGTTTAAGTCCATCCGTGAATTACAACTGCACTTATTGTCTGTCGTTCTAACTGTTGTATTCTCTGAGTTTCAAATTTCTCAGCATGAGCTGTCTACTTAATTCTATCCAAGTAGTGTGTAATGAGAAAAGAATTTTCCCTGTCTACAATAATATAGCTTATTTTATTTCCTGAACCCAAACCACCTGTTCAGTTTTTCTATTTAAAGCTTTGTAAAGCAACTGACTACCTCAGTACATTTGTGATGAAATGAAAGGCAGTCAAAAGGAAGCTGTGACTTCTTTAAACTCAGTCCAATATGAATCATCACCTATGGGGCAGTTTCTTGGCTCTGAGGTCTGATAGGGGTCACTTCATAAAATCACCAACAGATTTTACAACTGATTTTCTTATTTATGTGAAATCTTCTCAGAATACTCCTAAATCCAGTTCTCAATTTTTAAGATAAACAGCAATAATTGACCATAATAGACAATAATGACTAGACAATAATGACTATTCAAACTCTTTTAGTTGGAAATCTCCAAATCTCAATGATCTTAAAATTACCTGTAATAACTTTCCTGAGTCTGAAAGTGTAAATCTAGGCCAAATCAACTTATTATAGCACTTTCATGACTAGTCTACTACAAGTATCTATCTCAGTTAGAAGTAGGTCATTTGAAAAAGTACATTCCAAAAGTACAATAGATAAGCAGATGTGTCCTGTACAGCTCCAAACTTAATATTGGAATTTCCCTCCACCAGAAAGTAAACTGTCCAAATCTCTTTGTTTTTGTTTGTTTGTTTGTTTTTTACATTTTATATCATCACATATCAAATGATGAATTCGGGATGTTGGAATGAGGGCAATAGAATAAAAAGATAGTCACTTAATGTTATTCTGAATTGTTTGCTTTTCAAACTTCCCTTTCATATTTGTCAGCATTTTTACTTTTTCATTTAAATGTACATCTGATTTTTGGACTGAGGAAAAGCCTCGTTCAGCTTTGCTTGGATTTTTGTGGAAGACGTTTTGGCATATCCACATGATCAGCCTACCTACCTCCATGATTTAAAAAAACATGAATCAGAAACAAGGCTTATGCCTCGGTGTAAGAGAGGGAAGGTGCCATTTCTTACAGACAGTAGGAATATAGAAGAAGAGATACAGAAATCTGTAGGAATATGTGGTTAGAACAAAAAAAAATATAAAAAGGAAGATTTATAAATAAAAAGTTACTTTGCTTCAACTCTCTTCAGCCTACTTAATTTGAATTTCTCTGTCCCTTTCTCTTTTGCTCCCATTTATCCATAAATATGAGGAAAGGAGCTTGGGGAGTGTATATGTAGCTCTAAGTATATGGAAAAGAGGAAATTATTCTTCTTGAACCACCCAGATAGAGCAACAAAGAACAACATTGTCTTTTCATGGTGCACGTAAAGTGTTAGATCTAGGAGATGTAGGCACCTAAACTGCTAATATAATTAAAAGCTTTCCCATTCTCCATTCCTGTTAATTATTTTCAAATCTGTGTAGATATAACACCTTCTTCCTTCCTTTTCATTAGCTCATGAATGTCTGCAAGACAGAAGTTCTGTTCTGATAATACCTGCTGAAGCACAAAACCCCTCCTGTGGATGCCAATCCAGTGCCAATGAGATTTAAATGCTGGAGCTGGTTCAAACACCTATGAATTTTTAAGATAAAATCTTTATTTAAACAAGTTAGGATTGTAAGTGCATTTCATGGGAGTTCCTGTAACCTCACCAAAACATTATCATTTCCTTGCAAAAACTCTACATGCTTTAAATAATTAAAGACATGCAATTTGAGAAACATTGAACTGCTTGGTTTTCAATGTCACATAACACATTGCTATTTATTCTGTTAAAATTTACATGAAATCCTAATCCCCCAAATTGTCATAAATATATACAAAACCGAAAACTTCTTCGGGGATTATGCAATCCATTTTTCTTTTGAAGGAATCCATGTACACAGGTGTAATTACAGTACATGTGAAGAACCCATTATTCATAGAGTGACTAACTTAACTAAAATTACCAATACCAGTTGAATACGTCTCCATGCACTCGCATGAACTTTAAATACCTAAGATCATATTTCTCATTAGAACAGTCATCTGTGTTTCTAAAATATTCTTTCATGCCACCATGGTCAGCTGCAAGAAGACATAATTTAAAATAACTCAGGACTCCATTTTTTCCAAGTACTAGGTTCAAAATGAAAACTAAATCGTGACCCTAAATTCATGGTGAAAATAAAAAACATAAAATGCCTTACATAAAATAAAAAGGGAAATGTCTTTAAAATAAAATAAAATAAAATAAAATAGCATGTCTTAAACTTCCTTTGTAGCTTAAAGAGCCCAAGGCTGACTAGATGCATTTTGCCTCAGATTTTTTTCTGAATGTGCTTTGGGGAAGTGCTACCTCCACCTCAGCCACCTTTTCTCTTTTCTGTCTTCATAGATATTTTTATTGTCCTTACACTGCTGTAGCTTTAACTAAATGGAAATGAAACAGGAAATCAGACTACATACTGACATAATTCTCCATTACTAGTAAACAACATTAACTCAATAGCACTTATTAGTTATAAAATGATGGAGTTTCACTGAGAATGGAGGGGAGATTTAAAATAGGAAAGGAGACTAGTAATGAAAGATAATTTTTTAGTAGATAAATGAACTATCCTCTTTATGGTTTATGTATGTCAATATACACAAACACAGGCAATTTTAATACCAGATAGACTTGAAGTGGAATAGTGAGGTAAAGAAAGTCTCTCACATGAAAAACTGCCTTCAGGGACAGTTATTTTTTTTTTTTTAATAATAAGAATATTTGATTTGATTCTTTAAAGAATAGATTCTAACGTCAAATTATGTTGTAACTACTCAGATATTAAAGTATCACAACTAAATCCTGAATCACATGATGTAGTATCAATTCACATCATAATTAGTAAAACCTGTTTCCTTCCAAAAATAAATGCTTATTTCTATTGAGCCTTTTTTCCTGTCAATTTAAATTCAACCAAGAGCTTTATTTGCAGCTGCAGAAATGGTAGACTGTATTAAATTGGAAATGAAACTAATGCTTCTATATGTCACTTTATAATACATGGACACATCCAGTTGCCATGTTTGTGCATTGATGCAACATGATACAATAAACACTCTCAGTGGAAGCATGTTATATGGTTATCCTTATTGCTAAAACAACAAGCTTTAAGCAGAGTGCTTGGAAATATCCAAAACAGTTTTGAAAAGACAAATGACGTCTTTCTCTATCTGCCTAAAACTGCAGCAGTTAAAGAGATTGTGGGAAAACTCTGATACCAATGACTCATGTGAGGCACAAGCAGTTTAGATTAATAGTTGTAATTCTCATGGCAGAAAGCCATGTTAAGCGTTTTTATGCTTAACTTCTTTTTATTCTAAACATTCAAAAGCTAGGTTTAGGGGTATTGATTAAGTGCTTGAATTTTAAAATGAGAAGTGAGGCTGTGATGATACACATCATTCACAAAGGAAACTTTTTTGTCACCTGATACTCTGATGTAGTATCCTGTATACTATATCCTGTACTCTGATGATGTACCCTGTATAGCACTGAAGGTTTCATCACACCTGCCTATTGAATGTCAACAGCTACCACACTGTGTTCTCTAAGCAGAAGCTGTGTATCTCCAGAGAATTGTTAACAAGGGAAGACAGTAAGAAACATAAGGGGCCCAAAAGTCCCTAAGAGTATTAAAATTTATCCTCTTAGGCTACAAATGTGTTATACAAACTATAGATATACGAACTATTTAAACCTCTAAATTCCATATGCATGAGTCAGAACTGAACACAGCAACAACAACCACCAGAAGCAAGTCCCAAATATTTGAATGAATTTAGTTATAATGGATTGAACAAGAGCTATATTGCAGCTTGTAAACTGAAGTCCCTGCAGGGACTTCAAACATAGCACAATACACAGAGCACAAGAAAAGCAATTTCATAGAAGTAATATCTCTAACATAACATCTTGAAAAAAAGATGCTGAGAGCAAAATCTAGTACAGAGATTCTCCATTCACCAACTAGAATCTCTCTGGTCATCTACACATCCCCATCAAAGGTACAGATCTACAGATTTCCCACTACTTTACTCCCTTAAATATCTTTTGATTCACAGCTCTAAAACTGTCTCTGCTAAATCAATCAATTTTCAGAACCACTAATGCTAATAGTTAGCAGGGACACTTTCATTTCCATTTTCTACACTTTAAAAGAACAATATAATCCAAATTGCAATCCATAATTTCCATATTTACAGTTTCAGAAATAAACAAAATATCATATTACATAGTAAAACAGATAGTAAAACAGGAAAGATTCATAATGCACTACACATACACAAACAGAGGCAGTGATAAACACTGATGAATTGCTTAAGGAAACCACTGAGCAGAATCAAAGAATCATAGAACGGTTTGGGTCGCAAGTGACCATTAAGGCTCACCTAGCCTAATCCCTCTGCCATGGCTACAGTAGGTTGCTCAAAGCCCTGTCCAACCTGATTGATGGACACCCACAACTTCTCTGAGGAACCTGTTCCAATGTCTCACCACCCTTAATATGAAAAAATTCTTCCTTATTTCCAAAGAACTTGTCAAAAGCATTCAACAATAGCACAGCTGAGACCTTTGAACTTAAATGCCTTGGTACATGCTTTTCCCTTCCCTTCCCTTCCCTTCCCTTCCCTTCCCTTCCCTTCCCTTCCCTTCCCTTCCCTTCCCTTCCCTTCCCTTCCCTTCCCTTCCCTTCCCTTCCCTTCCCTTCCCTTCCCTTCCCGATTTGACTTGCTCTGCCACAAGACATATTTACTTGAAGAAAACATTAGCGATGGCACTACCTGAAATGGAAAAACTGATCATCTCTGGCTGAGGGGAAGTTAAGGTGTTAACCATTTTCAAGCTTTTTTTTTTTTTTTTTTTTTTTTCAACAACATGACACAGTATTTCCTCAAGCAAAGCTTAGAAAATGGAATGCATAGCCATTTCTACGCTTGAGGATACATTTGCTACCTTTACTGGTTACTTAAGAAGTTCTTACAACTATAAGGATTTTAACCATCAGGTTTATCCTGAAATGGTATTCCTGCCTACTGCCCAGCATTTCAAAGCTATAGTGAGCCCCTTGTAGAAAAACAGGTATCTATGTATTAACAATCTCAGAAATTTCATCAATATCTCACGTAGAACTTCTGCTCCCTGTCCAAGATAATCCACTACAAAATACAATTTCAAGTTACTTATCAAAACACTAACAATTCTTCAAAAACAATCTTCTTCAGACAACATTATTCTACATGAATTATTCTGAATTAAAGGAAGAATGACTGCAATTTCAGGTAATGAAATGATGAAGAAACAAATTTTATAGTTGAGAGCCAGAAGGTGACATATAGCAATAAAAATTGCTTAACTATCATTGCTTAACAGCAAAACTATCTAATACTTGAGTATTACTTTGTCAGATTCACTGTCACATAAAAACTTTCTAAAGGCTTCAGAAAAAAGTTTATGGTTTTCAAAGCAAAGATTAGATAAACTGATAGTGGTTTAAAATGCACAGATATTTAAAATGGATAATGATTCAAGTATCACCAAAAAAAAAAAAAAAAAAAGTCTGAGTTCACATTTTCAATGTACACAAAAAATTGTACATTCTTTATAAGAAACATACTCCATACAGTTCATTCACAGATATGCCAATAAAAGGACCTGTTATTTTCTCTATGTGTAAACACTTCAAATGCAGATGCTGCTGTATGAGTTTGTTACTCTATGACCTTTCTGTAATACACATTGAGAAATAAGCACTTTTATGTCACAATTCACTTGACTTGTTTTATATATTTACCTGAATATGATATTAATTGTTCTACACAATTTATCTCTGCTGACTATATGCAGGGCATAGATAGCAAGCTCAGATGACATTGTATACTACAAAGATTAAGCAAACTCATTCTTACCCTTTTTCCCTAAAAATTGAATTAACTGCTTTTCCTATCCTAAGAAGTCAAGGGAGGGTTTACAGTGTAGGAATCTACACTCTGCTTTGCCTTGCATAGACTAGCCTCTCAATCTTAAAAATCACTAATTCTTCTAAAGGTGGCAAAGTTCCAAGCATAAGTATCAATCCGTTACATATCTGCTTTAAACCAGCTTTGAATCTGATTCAACTTAAATGGAGGAGAGAGGGAAATTAAGTGCTGCATTTAAAATTAAAGAAAATTTAACTATTTTTAAATCAACCTCAAACTTTTCAGAATGGCAACAATATCAGTTTATATACAATGAGTATAAATAGCTTCACGAGAGTTCAATGAAGCATACGGATAAGACAATAAAAAGGCAGGCAAGTTTATCACTACATTTAAAATTATCTGCTTCTGTTTGAATCGCTTGCTAGGAAAACATGTAACTTTCATCTCAAAAGTCTGGTGTACCTACTCATCTCTCTCAGAGAAAATAAGGCAGACAGTGTTCTATTTTTCACACGTCTCTGTCAGTAGATCTTGCTCTTGGGAAGTTTAACATCATCTATTCTTCTATCAGGCATGATCAGTTATGCATAGATGTAGACATGTACTCTTCTTTTCTCTTGCAGTTTTTTTCTTTATTCCATGTGTTTTGACTATTAGTCGTGAAATGTGATACAGAAGAAAGTTTGGTCCACATTATATAAAAATTAACTTTAGTTATCGTGATTCAGATTGTATTTTAAAATTAATAATATACAAAGTAATATGATTAAGAGATCAACCAGACACTTGCTGTATGTAGGTACAGTAACAACTGCAAAACAGCTTATAACATGGGACAACTGATTGACTACCACATCTTAGAATTTGTTTAAAGGCCTAAAAACTTCATATTGTTTTGTAAAAAATTCTTAAAAATATGAAAAAAATCAATTTACTTGAAAGAGTGAAGCTAATGGCAAGTTTTGAAGGCTCTTAAAATAACATATGCAGATCTTCCAGCTAATACAAATAAAGCAATTTCAGGGTCAAACTAGTTCACCAAATGTTAATCTAAATTAATTGTCTTTGTAGGTTTTACAGATTTTAGTAAACAAATAAAATTTTATTTCACTTAACTTAGTTTACTTTTGACTCAACAAAAAAGATCTACAAAGCATAAAACAAAAATTGGTCCTAAACATCTTTAAGGATGCAAGGTCATCTCAATACTTGAAATGAATACTTGAAATACTCTGTTCTCAATACAAATACAATTTAATTTTATAAAATATAAAATCTCACAGTAGAGAAAACTATGGCTTTCACAGCATAATTCACACACCAAACAAGGTTTCAGTTAGAGCTCTAGTCATTGTACATCCTAAAGCAGACAGAGGTAGAGATTGTCTATTCACCTGGGCATTATGGCCTGTCACAAATTCTCTTGACTTCTTATTTGAAGTCCCACAGGTGTGCATTCAGCCTTTCAGTTTTCTTAAGTAAATATGTTTTTTATTAGCCAACATGCTAGGCCAGGTTCTTTGTAATAATGACTGCCTGCCTACAAAACATGTAAATCTTTGTGATTTTTCTTAGCTTCTTAACAACTACTAACTTCCACTAACATCTCTGTTTCATGAGTATTGGAAGTACTAAAGAGTAAGAATGCTATATAACTTAATTGAAAATATTATATCTACTTAAATGAATGTGTATAATGTCTAGATCATGTCCATAGTTGATAAAAATAAATTGACTGCACATATAACAAAGGCAGCAAAACAGTAATGGCTTTTTCGGTTATCTACATTTTTAAAAATTATTCGTTTCTATGCTGTCAGATCTTGAAAGGTCAGCTTGCATAATAAGTATGGAAAAGGTATTTATTCAGTGGTAAAATATAAAGATTTTAATTTTAGATGTAAGTAAACAAAGAGTGAAAACTATTATCTGCTTGAAAAAAAGAGAAGAGAAGAGAAGAGAAGAGAAGAGAAGAGAAGAGAAGAGAAGAGAAGAGAAGAGAAGAGAAGAGAAGAGAAGAGAAGAGAAGAGAAGAGAAGAGAAGAGAAGAGAAGAGAAGAGAAGAGAAGAGAAGAGAAGAGAAGAGAAGAGAAGAGAAGAGAAGAGAAGAGAAGAGAAGAGAAGAGAAGAGAAGAGAAGAGAAGAGAAGAGAAGAGAAGAGAAGAGAAGAGAAGAGAAGAAAATATCAGAATGGTGAGAAACTAATAGCAAAGTTTCTCAGGAATCAGGTATTGGATTGGTCTTGTTTAATAAATTCATTAATGTCCAAGGCACATGTTGATGACACAAAGTTGGAAGAGGATTCAGCATAACACTAAAAGAACTGGATGGTCTTCAGGAAAGATGATGAATTTTAACAGAGCCAAGTGCCAGGTCACTCGCTTGTGGACTATAAATAACAGTACATATGCTAAAAGCCAAGAACTCATAAATTGGGAACAAAAAAAGAGGCAAAATATCTGGGTTTATTAGCTGATCTCAGGACAATTATGAACCATCAGTGTAACACAATGAAACAGACAAATGCTATTTTCGAACATATCCGAAACTATGACTGACACAAGGTATCATTGTTAGAATCAGACACATAAGGTACTGGTGCTAGCAGCCACAGAAAGAAAGAAATATGGAGAGGAACATCACCCTATGAAAGTCTATGCTGCAGAGCTCCCAAAGTATGAGTGATTAAGGATGCATCAGGAAAGGCTTTGGCTTCTAATATGTTACTAGCCTAAAAGTTACTAGCCTAAAAGTTACGAAGCACTACTTCTTTCAGTCATATTATTTCACATAATAAAATTGTATTCTTGCTTAAATTCTAATAATCTCATAAATGTATCATTTGATAGTTAAGTGACAATATCACATTGTAAATAATTCAGAGACCTGTTAAGATATTAATCCTTTAAAATGTCAATAATTTAAGGAATCATCAGTGATCCAAAGAGCATACATGGCTGTAATTTGTTCTTTTTTGTTGTTGTTGTTGTTTTGTTTGTTTGTTTTAATGCGTGTTTGTTTTACTCATAGAAAATATTTTTCTTGATATTAACTTTTTGATACCTGTGAAATCTTTTACAAAGACATAATATTGTAAATTGTAGTGGCTAATGGTTTTATTTAGTTAGCTTGTTTTAATTTTAAAAAATACAGATTAAGTGCTCTTTTTGGAAGATTTTGCTGTTTAATTTCAGAATTCCAGTCAAAATCTAACTGAAGATTCTATAATTGCTTAAATAGCAGCTACTTTTACAATTGTCCTTAATTAGGTCCCAATTTAGCAAATCGTTTGACCATATGCTGAAGTCCCAACGGATTTAAAAATGTGCATAGAGTTGTGCAGGTGCATCAGAGCTTGGCTGAACTGGGCTTTAATATTACATGTTTTTCAATTATTTTTAATTTCTGGAACTGGTATAGTCTTTTGAAGTTTCTTATGATTCTCCTAAGTTCTTGGGGATTTCAATTACAATTGCCTCAGACTATTACATACAGGGAACTAATTTTTTGAATGATTAATTTATTTCTAAATGCCAAGGTTTGACTTGAGATTGAGGGAAACTTCAGAATAATTTAAAAAGTTAATCAACTAAGAGACAGAAGGAACTATACATAGTGTCACCAAACATTTTAAAATAAGATGGGCCACTCCTTCAACCAATCTCTAGGCAATCTTTAACAGACTTGATAGACTCTGACTAGCATAGAAAACTAAGTAACTTAAATTGTTATGGTTAGCAAACAACTTTTATTTACTACCTCAACTTTTCAAGTAATTTTGCTTCCGTGCAAAACTCTGATGCTTATGGAGCAGAAATCATGATATTTTTTCTGTGGCATACTAAACTTGTGGAATGTTCACTTTTCCCTTCTGTGAAGCTGAAATTTTATGTATATTTGTCTGGGGATACTTATCCTCTGTGCTTTGAGTCTTGTGCAGCCTGTAATGAGAGGTCTCTCTCATCCAAATGAATCAGAAATAGAGACTTGCTTAAGTCCTTATTTCTGCTCCCCAAAAATATCATTTGCTTTGAAAATATGGCTTGAGTAACAAGAGTAAATCTATTGCTAAGGTTGGAAAAAAAAAAAAAAAAACCAGCAAGAAACATGTAAAAAGTGAAGAGGACATGATGATTTACATTTCCTACATCCAACTTGCAAAATGAGTTGGCATTACCAATAAACCCTGCCTTCAAAGACCATAATATAAGCTGCAAGAACAGCAACAAACTATAGTAGGAATTAATATATTTAAGATCTTTTTATTCACCTCTGGGGGCTAAATGATTCATTGTGCATTCAGTTCACATTTGCAAATTTACTTAGGCAAGTATGGGGGACAAATATTTTTGCTTTTATATTAGAAAAATATTCTGCAACTGAGGAACAGGGCTGTTAATTCCATAGGCTGGCATTTACACAGATTGAGCACAAAACAAATCTACACATCAGCTTTAAGCAATTCTGAGCATGCCACCTTTAAAGCTCTATGGTTGAACTACAGAAGAAAGAAGAAAACAGCAACCAGGATGATCAGGAAAATTATTGGGTTTTGTATTCAGAGACAAACAAATGAGAACAGAAGAGATCAAAAAATCATGAACAAGGTAGGAAAGATTGCAAGGGAACTATCTTATTCTTTCATGTTTGTTCATTAACAACTTGAGAGTACCTATTAAAATCATCAGGCAGCAGGTTTGGAACAAATTATGCAAACATTTTTTTCAACAATGTATGATTAACCCATGAAAATCAATGCCAGAGAATGCTTTGACAGTCAAACTAGTTCTGATCAGAAAGAGATTAAGCAATTTAGGGCCACCTCAGAAAGACAGTCAAGATACAATTCAGGCCTGAAAATTTGTAAATCAGTGATTGCTTGAATTTAGTGCGTGCAGCTGTGGAAGGATCTGTATCCTAAAAAGCCTGTACTGGCAAATAATATCAAAAGGGTAACAGATCATGTAATCATATAAATCTGTTCTTCCTTTTATGAGATGTTAATAGACACAAAAGAGTTGTCCTGAAAAAAAAAAAAAAAAAAAAAAGTTTGTCCAATGGTCCAATGCAGAAATGCTTCAGTTCCATCCAACAGAAATATTGCAGAAATATTGGTGTTTCGTTTGTTTGGTTTTTTTTTAGCTTATTTAGAAAGGTTTACTCTGTGAGTACATGAGACACTATAAGGACACACAATAAGGACACAGAAAAGCAGATTTAGTAATTTTACTACACATACATATTTCTAGATTTAGCTTGCACAAGGTTAATCTGTACTATTCCATGGTTTAATTTTATATTATCATCTATTAATTTGATGAATGAGTTAAAGGTTTGTTAACAGTAAGCAGAAGCTCATATCCAGCTGTATGTAATTTTACAGCTTCAAATGAAGATGAAGAAACACCATTAAATAAAGTTTATTATTATTCAGATTTTTCCCCCACAAAAGCTAAATATACTGCTGCAGTCTATCCTATAAACAAGACCAATATTTTAAAGTAAAAATTATCTGATTATATGTGCAATGACACAAAATTTTAAACTCTGATATTTTGACCTATATAAGTAGGGAATATCCTCTACCAAAAGCAGATAGGAAAAAATGGTCCTTGTTGCTGTATCATAAGGAAACACACATTTTATCCACTAGCATCACAATACAAACGGTCTAACATATGTTAATAAAATAATAATGTGTATAGAAATTAAAAACAGATATAAAGTGCTTATTTTTAACGGGAATTGACTACCTTTTTATATCTGTTGAAAGAAAATAATTTTTTGGGGGATTTTGGATACATTCTGGTATTTCTAAGACTGGCAAAAGAGACCATAATATCACCAGCTGTCATATTCTGTTATCCAAATACACATTTTTGAAATTATTAAATGTTACATTACCTAGCTTCAGCATCATTGTGTTTCAGTACGTCAGAAATGCTCTCTCTTTGAAGACATTGTGTGGAAATGTAGCGTCAAAAAAAAAAAAACCAGTCCTATCCATATTTCTTAAATATCTGTGGTATATCTGTGGTGTTTTTTGTTTTTGTTTTCAAGACAGCCTTTCAAGACAGCCTTCACTGGTGTTATAAAACTGGGCTCAAATTATCTTTTATTGAACTTTCAGAATTTTGTTTACAGTAATTTTGTCATTACCAATATTCAAGGGGGCAAAGGAGAGTAGAACTGGATCAAACTCACTTGCAGTCTTTCTTTCCTTCACGACTGGGGGGAAAAAAAGACAACAGAAAGCTAAATGACAGAGAGAAAGAAAGGGAGGGAGAGAGAGAGAGAAAGAGAGAGAGAGAGAAAGAGAGAAAGAGAGAAAGGGAGAGGGAGAGGGAGAGGGAGAGGGAGAGGGAGAGGGAGAGGGAGAGGGAGAGGGAGAGGGAGAGGGAGAGGGAGAGGGAGAAAAAGATTTAGTTGAAAAGTTGTACTTGTTCATGTATCATAGTGGATTTTTGAAAATGGGAGATTCTTATGCCTAGATCCTAAACAGGTATCTTCAAATGCAGAATGCAGCTTATCCTCTACTAAATCAGTGATAGATATTTTCATTGATCATAGCAATACACTCATTCAATTAATTTTGCTTCTGTTGTAGCCTAAGGCAAAAATCCTGTTCAATTCATTGACATCAGGATCAGCATAATTATAATTTAAATTAATAAATAAATAAATGTACAGTTTTCTAAAATTTAACCCATCCAAAGGGGGGCAGGGAGAGAGGGTGGAAGAAACACATTTTCAGAAAAACAAAGACAGTATTTCACTTAGGCTTTCATAACTGCTTGTCCATGTGAGTTGTATCTATACTGGCAATCAAAATTAGACCACAAAATAACATAATGGACATGGATTTTATTACTTTAATTTGATCATAGATCCAATAATGAAGGAAAGGCAGATAAAATTGACTAACTTAATATTTATGTGAACTTGAACTACTGAAGAGATTAGTACTTTTTACCCAGTTAAGCTTCCAAATGTCAGCTGTCATTACAGGACCTGCCAAAAAAAGCAAATGATACCAATGTTGAACTTGTAACATGAGCATTGGACCCTTTTAGTGAGAAACAAAACATGCAAGTTAAACCAGGAAAAGGCATTGCTTCCATTAAGGACAAATCAATGTCTTGGTCCAGCCATAATAAATTACCTTTTGCCAGGATAGATCATCTTGGTTTCCTCTATATGAAATGTCAATGGAAGTTATTGACAAATGTCAGTGGAAAGTAAAAAGACACAGTCAGTTTAGATTTTTGAAAAGGAAAGGACCGCAAGCAACATGAACATCTGGGCACTCTCCACCTCTCCTACAGATCATACCAAAAAGAAAGAATCAGAGCTCTGCCAACCTTGTAAGTTTAGCAAATTCAATGTCTTCAGACAAAGAAAAAATCTGTCTAATGGCAATGCAATATTAAGACCAACAGACTGACTGTAGTAGCCTTGAAATTCAACAGTAGTGCAGTACTACTACTGGTAACTGGAATATCCATAGCTCTACCAGTGCAGATGAACATCTATTTCTAGTGAAAATGCAAAACTCTGTGCATTTTCTGGCAATGAGGACAACTCCAGCTGATGGAGCAGTTCACGTTTCTTGACAAGTAGCCAATGAATACAAAAGGTTAGCATAAAACCTTTATGAAACCTTTATGAAAACCTTTATAAAACCGTATTAGCCAACTGAGAACAAAGACATATGCTCAGATATTACCACTGTAAAAAAACAAACAAACAAAAAAACACACACACATTTGCTTCCAATAAGGAGTATAACTAGCAGCCAATCAAAAGACTTGCAACCACTTTTTCAGCAGGTAAAGATCTGTGTAATACAATGTTATAGTTTTGTAATTGTTTAATTATATTTGCTTCAGCTAACTAAAAGGACCCCAGCATAACCAAAAATGTATGCATTGTCCCATCAATGAAAGCTCCAGGAGACCTGCCGTCTCAGTGACAAGGTAATTCCCTTTTGCTGAGAGAAATCCCATGTAAGAGAAAAACAAGTTAGTGTATCAGATTTCAAAACAGAAGAGTTTCTCCAGTGTGGAAAGAACATGCTTCAAATATACAGAGGGTGCATATGTGTGTATGCATGCATGCATATATATAGATGTGTTTATGTGCATACTCGCACACCACTTACCACTTTTCACAATGATTCAGTAAGTGATCTAATAGGTAACCTTATACATTGAAGAAGTTGTCATGCAACAGAAACTTCAAAAACTTTATTCTGCATAGCATTAGAAAGCAATCCACAATGGCTGTTCCCAAATGACTGCATAAGTCTCTAGATCATAATAGGCTTGAGCCCAAGAGAGTGACAGGACTCTTATTCCAGTTCAGAGAAAAGAATTTGGGAACTTGTATGTGATGAATGCTCATAAAAAAGTTTCTCTTTCAGTGTTTCATGAACTCTGGTCATGAGACTGGAAGACATATTTAGTATAATACTTCTGCTTATATCAGACTGAGGAGTGGGAGAACACACACATTCTAACCAGCCATTTTCTGAAGCATTTTTTCTTCCTCCTTTTCAATCATGATTACAATTTTTGGATTCGTTATTCTGTTTTCATGTTATTGTGCATATATGCACATGCAATCCTAAAGTAAAGTAGCTCATGAATCACGTTCTTTACAGATTTGTAGAGCTACTTTTTTGATTTACTTTTTTTTTTTTTTTGGTTGCTGGGTTGGGTTTTGGTTTTTTGGTTGTTTGTTTTTGTTTTTCCATTTGACTGGCTGTATTCAGGGTTTTGACCATCTCATACCTACAAATGCACACACATACCAAAGAAAAAAAAATGTTTTAAGGTTGAAACTTTAAAACATGCTAATTCTCTTCCCAGACTCTTCAGGATCACTCTGATGAGTCTATTCTTAGGAAACATGCTACAACTCTAGAGAAACAATTTAGACTAACTCCTTGAACTGTGAGCTGGTGCTGTGCCCACACTCATTACACAGTACACAGTGTGGTGATTGATATTAAAGGGACCAAGAATGGCTTCTTCGTGTCCAACTCGACAGAAGGCTTGAATTGTGGTATCGCATCATAGTGCCATGCAAGAGTTCCTACAAGTTTGTAACTCATCTTTATGTTGCTTGTCTTTTGATAACCAAGTTTTATGACACAGAATACTGTAAAAAGTGACAATGGTCAGAAGGTTGGCTTAAATGTTTTCTCATGATTAATAGAATATTGTGTTCCTATAAAACTGCTTTTGGAGGAATGGTAGAAACTAGTTTTAGTAGGAAGAAGCTACAAAACAACCGTTAAGTTGTAAGCATTTATTCTGATGCAAGCTTTGTGTGATTTATAGAGAATTCCACCTCTGGCATGAGAAAAGTTACAGAGTATGACCAGTTTCCTTATGACTGTCTGACTACTTTGTAAAAGTCCTATGACTACTACTACAAAGAATTACGGAGTTTTAAAAAAAATTGTATTTTTAATAGGAAACATTACATATGTGTATTTCAGAAACTACGTATTTCTGCTTTCAGAAGGGAGATGGAGAGGAGCAGATTGACTATAATACGATGTTTTTGAGTAAACATAATATAACTTAGCTATTGTTACAAGAACTTCACAGACACTCATGTGAAGCCTCAGTATAGTCTAATTTTGCAAATGAAAAGGAGATGGCACCATTTCTGTGCCTCTCAGAACAGAACTTGATGCCACTGGACTGTGAAGCTAAACAGAGCTGAGTCATCAACAGCCACGACATACAATAAATTAATGAAATTCTCAGCACAGCTTCTATCTACATTCCTCAAGGAAGGCCAGTATGAAACATAAAATATTTCACAGGGCCTCACATATGGCAGATTTAAGTATTCATTTAATGTAGCCTCTTCTATTTCTTTCTTGTCTTTTACCTTCTGATTCCCTCTATTTAGTATCTTTAGTATATTAGTATCTTTTTTGAATTAAAAAAAAATATATCTTTAGATACAATCAGTTAAAAAGATATTAAAAAAAAGCTTTCTATTGCTATGATTCGAATTGTTGCACTACTTGTTTTGTATTAACAGCCAAATAAATCAAAAGATGACACTATACAGTGTAAAAGTACAATCACAAATAGCTGTTTACATGGATTTTAAATATTTTGATAATATACAATGTGCAAATTACCAAGATATGAAGAGAAGTTTGGAGACTTACATTGTGCAAGAATGAGGTTCGTACACTATTTATCCTCTGTTTATTTTTACTAATCCAAATTATTACAATAAAAGAATAGCAATATGTGGTCACATAATTAGCTCTTAAAATAATTAGAAGGGGAAAAAAGCCCTCACTGAAGCAAACATGCATTTCTGTGCAATTTAAACAGGAAGTCCTCAATGATTAACATTAATTGAGAAAAGGCATTTCTAGAAAAAAAAAAAAAAATCCCGTGTGAAACATTAAACAAACTTATCTGATATTTATGTTTTTTTCTTTAATAATTAATGAAATGTAAATAGTCAAGGGAGTCTAGAGTTTTGCTTTGCAACTAGCTACTATTATAAATGGCAGTCAGATGTTTACAGAATACCCAGAACCCTTTTGTGTGGAAGGAGGTTACAAATCTGCCCCTTTTCCCTGTTCAAAGTCAAAAATAATGGTGCCTGATCCCCAGAGCATTCATTGCAAGAACTGTTTGCATATTCAGTTATTGTTTCTGCTGCGTCAGTCATCTGCTGAAGTTCACTCTAATGTGGCCCTGATCAATTCTGCCAGCTGTGCTTAAGTGCTGTTTACTATAATAACATCACACTGCATTCTTATTTGGCGACAACAGCTATGACAGCACCTAAATGCATCGAGAAGCCAAGATTTTATCATCTACACAGATCAAATTGGAATTGTTTATGGAGGACAGTGTTGTTCTATTTCTGTCCTTTCTAGTGAATACCAATACCACAATAATGGCTTTGCCAAAAGCATTACTACTCTGCCCTTTCTAATAAGTGAAGGTCTTGTTGATCTAAATACTCTATAGGGCATGGAAATGATTTCGTTATTGCAGCATATGAGTTTTCACTGGATTAGAGAGAGAACTTAGAAGACTGATAGATTAGATAAAGAGAAAAGAATTTGTATCACTCAAGAAAGTATAAAAATATTTTGTTAATGTGCAAATATATTTGTTAAGATTAGAAGAATAATGTAATTATGCAATTTTAGATGGAGAAAAAAAAAAAAAAAAAAAGCCAGAGTAATTGAATAACAACAGAAATGCTTGGTGTGGCACAAAGGTCTCCAAACACATTTGCAACATTTCAAAGTAGTTTCACATATTTTTCCCAATATGCCCAACGGTTCTCTTGGCCATATGTTAAACAAATCAAATGTCTTCAATACAGAAGCATGGTGAAAAAGACATAAAGAATGAACCTGATTCTTCTTCTACTGAAATCAGTTATAAATACAGCAATAGGATCTTGTCCTGGGAGTTATTTTTTACACTGTGATAACACCCCACAGTATGTTAGATGTTTTCCAAACACAGATGAAGACACATTTCCGGACAGCATACATATAAAAAGACAATGACAGATGAAGCAGAGGAGGGGCAAGAAGAATAATATGTCCACAAAAAGGTTGTAATTTGGGGACTCATAGGTCTTAATAGCCTCATTATTTTTATTTTGAGGGACAGGGGTTCTTCCATTATCTTTTAGTTTTAATGCTGAGTTCCCCTCAGTTTATCCTGCCACTGTTCAGTCTTTTTTGTTCTCACAGCAGCTTCTAGTTACTGCTGAACTGTCCTTTTCCCCTACAATGTTAGTATTCAGTCCACCCCTTTCCATAAAGACAGGCAGGTCTTCACACAGCATGCTGAAATGAAGGGATAGGTTGTGGGGAACTGTGAACATGCACTCATAGGCCTAACTTAATAGGAGTAACACAGGGCTTTGACGACCATCCAGGAAAGAGCATTTAGCTGTCATGGAGAGATGCTGAGAATGTATGGAGACAGTTCTTGAAAACTAAAAAGAAAGGAGACGGAAGGAGGAAAGGTATTTAGAGATATGGAGTGAAGGGTAGTTAGGTGAGACCTTGAAGGAAATTTCAATGATCAGCTTCCTATAATAGAGGAGCTGGGGTTCAAGAAGATTGGTGTGGCCATGATTGACAGCCATATTCTGAAGAGCCTGAAATATGTCATAAACTTCTCACAAGCACCTTTCTACACTGCAGTGAAAATTCTCTCAACTATATAGAAATGACCAAAAATTTTGACTGTGTGCTGCATCAAAAAAACAGCTGGAATAAAACAAGAAAACTTTCAAAGCACTCATCTTGCTCCAGCAGTTGCCCAAGTAGTGCATGAGAGGTGTTCAGAGTAAGGTACAGAAAGATACTAAAAAGACAAGGCAGAGAAATGGCATAGGTTGCATAAAGCAATTAAAAAAAAAAAAAAAAAAAGTGGTTGGTATGAATAACAGAGGAAGCATTAAAGGTAAGCTTCAGCAAAAAGAGGTAGGGAACAGGGAATTAACAGCAAGGGACATTTCAAAATAAACCACCACTAAGTAATACTAATTAAAATAGGTGCTACAAAAGAATTAAGTTAAATATCGCTCTCCCCAGTGGCTACACAGAAGAGAATTCAAGAGAATATAAAGAAATTCTGCATTCATTCCGTGGGGAGGAAATGTAAGAGTTCACAGAAGCTCACTTGGTAATGCTCCCAATTTTACAATCATAGACGCAGCTGAACTACAGCTGAACTAAATCAACAAAGCCACATACAAAAGTCACATGTTCTAAAGTGTCACTCAGCTATAGATGGCCTGCATTAAGAGTGTACTTTAAGACCAATATTTAATTCTTTTTCTTTTGGGGATTTAAGGCACCTTTCTATTTTGATTTGCAAACCTGATGATGATGATGATGATGAAGGTAACAGAAATAATAACAGAAAAATGGTAAATAAAATTGTAAATAATAGTGATGTGCTCTGAATTCTAAGCTTTCAGTTAACCGCTGTCAAGTTATTGAACTTTTTCAGAATAATACAGAGAATATGGATAAATCTTAATATGCACTCATGTCATACATTATAACAGCACAGAAGGCTCCTTCTAAGGAACTGCAGAGCATGCCGTGTCTGTGTATTAAAAATACTGCACATTCAGCTATTACAGATCCATAATATATAGTCAATTTGCACTGATATCAAAACAGATTATAAATTCTTATTAAAACATGAAAGCAACAATGCCTATTAAAATTCCACTAACACTAACATAATTTTATAGCTGAAGGAATTGCAACACTGACAAAGGTATTCTAATTTTTCTTTCTTAAATGTCTGAATATAAAGAATAAACACACTTCACATAGCTATGAAAGACCAATTCAGAAAACTGATGAAGATTCCCAATTCACAATGTAGCTGACTGGAGTTATGAGCCCTTAGATAGTTACAGGATGTCTTTAGCACCTCAGAAGATACAACCAACATGTAATTTCTATTCTTTTTCTTCATTCTCTTCAAAATTTTGAAAATCGGCAAATGACATTTTACGCATTCCTCTGCTAATCTCTTATATGCCATATTTAAATTGAGAGTGATTATTTACAGTATATGTATAAACTATGGAAGGCAGGAGGTAGTATCTGCAGATCAGACCTTTGCTTTAGCTGGGTTAAATAGTTAGATCATTGCTTATATGTATAGATAAAATGCTCTTTCATCATGGCCTTCCAGAAAACATGACATTTGTCTAAATTCATCATCGGGTTGCCAGGCAGACTCCAAAACAAAAATAATTCATTCAAACTGTTTAATCTACTCAGTGCAGATTGACAGTATCTTTATATATTTTTGAAAGCTCTTTTAACATTAACTGATACTTTAGTGTGGGAAGAAACTAAAAGCTTTCTACATATAAAAGTTCATCGTTTACCTTCTTACAGCTATCAGATAAAAGCATAAGGGCAATGAAGCCACAGCTCTCAGATATATTACTCCCAAAGGACAGAACCCAAATGCATCAGAATCAGTAAAGGCAGCAGGTGTGAGCTTTGACTAAAGAACAAATGTTATACAAGAAAAAGACGCCTGAGAAGAGGTAACCAAATCTATTAACAGTCCTGTGCATGAAACAGAAGGGCCCTGTATCTCAAGTGAAATGACTCTCACTAGAGGTAAATATATAATTAAATGTGAACACAACTTCAAATGTTTCAGTGAACTTTCTTATGAATGGATTGCAACACACAATGACAGAACTCCCTCAATTCCGCTTTTCAATAACTCCAAGGCACTAGGGATGTGACAGCATGATGAATACCACAACAGACAGCTCCAATATGGTACCATTTTACCAGATCAATATCTCACTGCAATATAGAAAAAAGAAGCTGATATTAGTCTACACAGTGTATTACAGATGAGGTACATTTCTTCTTACTGCACTCATGCTGAACCAAAGCAATAATTCATAGATGCCTTTAAAACGTTTGCACACAAGCACATGCAAAAAAAAAAAAAAAAAAAAAAAAAGGCTAATCTTTGCTTCAACATCTGTTTGAATGTGTAATAGCTTAAAGCAATAAGTACGTGGGTTTCTATGTATGTATCTATTAATCTACCTATGTATACCATAAACACAATAATAAACATATCTAGAGACAGTACAGGGATTTCTGTGTGCTGCACAGTTCCTTCAGGAACAGTTTTCTTAAGGAACAGATTACTTTATATTAATCAAACATTTCTTAGCAAGTCAGTATGCTGCTTCTTCCCCCTTTTTCTATAAAGATATAAAGATATATGAACATTTCTAACTGAAGCTACAGTGGGTACTGTTTTAAAAGTCTTCATTTGCCAACAGCAATCACAGTTTTTTTTTCCCCTGTACTCCAAATAGGAAGTGAGTGGGAGATCTCAGTTACTGCTGTGTGATAAGTGCTTGCAAATTTAACCTTTTTATAGCAACTACTGTAGCTTTCAAAATAGAAAACAAATATGACACCTTGGTAAAAATAATATGTTTAAGGGTAGCAGAAGGCAATTATAACATAGATATTAACAAAACACTGGTTTGCTTTCCATCTAACACAGTATTTTCATAAGAAAAGTAACAGAAAAAAATATGTATATATTCTTAGGTTCTTAGGTCTGAATAATAATATTTGACTTTATTTCACTTTGATGATGTCATAAATGCCTGTCATATTTAAAGTAACAGGTATAGTTGGACAGCTTAAATAATATAGCTATTTTTATCCCCGAGAATGTGAAATATAACAAAAAGTAAATTAGTTAATTCTGCTCTTTGACAGCTAATTTCTCTTGATTGCTCCAATTTCCCATACAAAGTATAGAATTAATAATTTAATTTAAACTTCTGATACATTCAAAAATACCTACAGATTATGTGACATTTTACATCTTCTTTCTCTTTTCTTCCCTCCCTCTGTCCTCCCCCAATTTGGTTTATTTTTTTTTCAAAGATGACACTGCCTAAAGATACAGTCTGTTTAGAAATACAAGCTGAAATTACTATGTAATGTGAAATTAATTTTTAAACCTAATTATGTATATAGTTAATATCACATCATTACTAATGTGTAGTTAAAAAGACTTTGTGAAAACTAACTGTGATGTGGTAAGATGAAAGAGGAGCTAAACATCTTATTATAGCAAATAAAACCAGAGCCAAACCATTTAATTCCATCCCTGGCTTTTAGTTACATACCTGTATACTACAGACCATCACCAGAACAATAGTGGCGACAAATATAAAGTGCCAGAGTTTCCTACAGGAAGGTATCACGGATTGAATAATCATATGAAATTAGACCAAATCCCAATGAACTGAGATGTCTATAGTTCAGAATGAGTCAAAGATTTGAATTTTAGGACTCAAATTACTCAGCAGTCTCTCTAGGACAGAAGGAAGACAAGTGTAATATACATCCTTCCAAGTGAGTTTCATGGAAAAGGATTTGAAAACTCAGGAAATAAAAAAATACAATAAAATCACAATAGAATTCATATACTAAAAATGCAAACAAAATACTTCTTGGGGTTTGTTAGGGTCTCAAAGTGATTGCAAAGCATAGCAGTTATCTACTAAATGAAAGATTTGAAAATAATGTGCTGTCTACAGGTTCTTTCATAAACCTTCCAGACATACATAAGTGGGGAACATGATGAATTAGAAACACAGATTCTCCAATTCTGTATATACTTTGAGCATGTATTACTTAATGGGTAAAGAAGCAACAATTTAATGCTCTAAATGGAAGCCTTAAACAGGTGCGAGATGCAGAACGGAAGAAATCAAATATTGGGATTTGAACTCATATTAAGATATAAATCACACAAGACTGCAATACCAAACCACACCAAAAGATTATGTATGACCAGGCACATGATGTCACAACAATTTGCATACGATTGGGCTAGCAACAATGGCTCAATTCACTCATTGGCTTTTTCCATACATGTTTTTTATTGGTAGCGACAATAAATCTTAAGAGCATAAAAGTTATCAACAAGTTTATTTACTAGGCTATCTAAAATTATATCTTCTAACTTTGTAATAGAGAATTTTGTACATATTTCAAGGTGCCTTGATTGAAGGGTTCAGATTGAAGCCTTAATTACATAGTTGCTTTTTTTGGTTTTACAGTAAGCAATTGACCAGATTCTGGGTGCCATTCAAACAGCAAAGTTCTTGACCTGAAGAGGCAAGATGGTGAGGCTGACATACTGAAGACAAAAAGAATACAAGACAATTGATCAAGCTGGTACTTTATATATGCATATACATATGTAAATACATCCATTCAATTTGACATGACTGCTAAAAGTTATATTCATGCATGGGTATTACTGAGTTGAGATCTGACTTCTGAAACACCCTACACTGAGGAAGGGAAAATAACTCTGTATCTGTTGCACAATATTATGTTAAAATGTGTCAGTCTCATTTTCAAAATTAAATTCCTGATAATGAATAATTATGTACAGAAAAGTGAATAAGCACACACACAAAAAAAAGTTTTAAGTAAATGACATACACACATTTTTCATTTAACCATTATGAGGCAAATTCAGACATATTAATCACTAAGATTAAAGAAACTGAATGAAAAGCCTAGAATGATATTATTTATTTACACTGCTGCAAAATCACCCTTATGATCTGGGAATCTTTTATTCCATTTAGGAAAATACCTAACTGTTTAAATGTGGATTTAATTAGTTTTATAGCTTTATGGACCCTGAGCCACTGTAACAGAATCCTTCTGGTTCAATTTCCTTTGTTCCATATTCTTTAAAATACCATAAAACCTAATTTACAAGAAATTATAAGAACTTTCCTATACTCGGTATAAGCTGATTAAGCATAGTATGCATGCTAAGTTATTATGGACATTTCTAAACAAGATGTACTCCATGAAAGACTTGCAAAATCTCTGAAACACCAATTATTACATACAATGTCAAATACTAAGCAAAAAAAAACTTTTAAATGAGCAGGATTTTACCCTGACATTATAAGCTATTTAGGTTCTGTATAGTCCTTAGTACGATGAGACCTATGAATATGGCCTTGTGGAGCTCTGATGACAAATCAGTATTCTAATAATCTGAGTGAATACAACTGTTTTGTGAAGTCCATGGTTTTGAAATTCTTACACATTTTTCCATAAAATTTTTGTCCTAAAACTAGTCAGCATTTTTGAAATCCTGAAATATAAATACCTTACAACAAAAAAAAAAAGTCTAGTATCTTTTTTTTTTTTATGAAGTAGATACAGAAGAAAAAAATCTATCATGTTTTTGTTGATAGTAACATTGGGAGATAAGCATTATAACATTTAAAAAATGAAACCACTGAAATGCATTAGAAGACCTAACGCATAAGAGGAAAAAAAAAAAAAAAGAGAGAGAAAAACTTAAGATTCCACTTTCTTTAGTAGTAATAAACCCATTTCAAGACAAACATCCAAGATTTGTTAAATGCTATTTTTGCTATTAATTAGTACTTCATCATGAATCATCTTTGTGCCTTTAGTGATTTCTAAATACACAGAGGCAGATTATGTGTACGTCACAGGCTAATGAAAGATAATTTCTCTGGAACAGGCAGAAAATATTTATGAAAGCTTGTCAAATTCAACATAAACGTAATTGTACATAAACTCAAAGTATATTTTTTCATCTAAATATCTGATAATACATAATCACATAGCTTAAGTTGAAACATCATTTAGGAAATCTTTAGTAATGTGAATAGCAAGGGTTGTAATTCAGAAAAATCATAAGTAGTTACAACTTAACTTTTAAAACAAGTATCTCAGATTTGTGCAAGATGCACAAATGCAAGTTCTTTTAAAAAGTTTTTTTTAATTACTTCAGCGTTTAGAAATGGAAAGTCGGAATTCTTAGATATTCAGAATCTATTCCGAGGAGCTGCTCATGTGCATTCCAAGAGCACATACTAGTGAACTCCCACTCACATTATGTTGTTGCAAGTCTTTGTCTCTTTTCCTGTAGTCCTGTTTAAATTCTCACCTTGCTCTGCCCTTGTCATCAAGTCATTCAAGCACAAAGCAGGGAGCACGGGAGTGTTTACTCATTTCCCAAGTCCATTATCTTACACATTAATCACTGGTCTGGAACTTTTGGACAATGCTGAATCTGTTACCTTTTTTTTTTTTTTTTTTTTTTTTTTTTCTGGCTGCTTTTCTCTTGGGTCCGATAGTTCACTGATTCCAAGCTGTACTTACACTGGATGACCTTTACATATGATTATTTAGCTACTCCTTTTTTCTTTTCTTTTCTTTTCTTTTCTTTTCTTTTCTTTTCTTTTCTTTTCTTTTCTTTTCTTTTCTTTTCTTTTCTTTTCTTTTCTTTTCTTTTCTTTTCTTTTCTTTTCTTTTAAAAAAATAAACAAATGCATGAAGTTCGCAACAGCGTTTCCCATCTTTAAAAGTTGTAGTTACTTAGGGAAACCGCAAATTTAACTACTAAAAATCTAAAAGGTATGCTTCATACCCGAACTGCAAAGCTAAATATATGGGATGCATTTCTAGAAAGGACTGGAGAAAGTTTATTTTGTTTTCTACTGCTAGCTGCAACTAGTTTTCTTTGTAAAACCCGAAAGAGTGCACACATTTTTTACTTGTTAATAAGAAGCAGTGAAAAGTTATTTCTAATTGCGGAAAGTTTGTTGTTGCAGCAATACACCTTCTAAAATAGTATAAAATTTATTTGTAATAATGATTGAAAAACAAAAAGAAATAGGTGTAAATCTGGACAGCTGGAGGCTCTTGAACTATACTTGTTAAAAGATTTGTTTGTGAAACATGCATTTTATTGCCTTGTATGCATGTTATAATGAGGCATGGACAACTGCAACATTACACTTAATGATTGCATTTCTTGTTTCAGCCAGTTTCCTTGTCCTCTCGCAATTAACGCTTTCCCAGATCACCCAAGGCTACTTTGTCAGAAAAAAAAAAAAAAATCTGAAATTCACATAAATGAGCAATGTCAATAGTTTAGAAAGAGTTTACTTAGAGAACAAAGGGCCCTTATGAGGCACTAGTGAGAAGAAATGGGGAAAAAATGAGTCCTCACAATGTAGGCCTTTTCTTCCAGCGACTTGTTATCAAGCAGTTTGCGAGAGTCCCTCCAATCTGCATTAAAATACATTTCATTCCATTCACTCATTTGCATTAATTTCTCCCATTATATCTGCAAATGGCTGAATGTCTCCCCGGCACAATGCAGCAGCCGATCACCGGCGGCCGCGGCTGCGCCAGGTGCCAATTTGCTCCTCTCGGCTCTTTTCATTCCGCTCGCGGCTCCTGACAACTGGAACTCTCCCCTCCGTCCCTGGGACTTTTCAATTGGATTTGCTCGTGGTGACAAAATTGTTGCTTCGCCGAGAGGAGGGGGCTCTTTGACTGGGCGTCTATCACGCTGCCATGGGAAAGCGAGAGGCGAATGATTCTCAGTGGCTTCTGATTTCCAGTATTTGTTCAGCATTAGGCCCACTTATCTCCAGAAGAAAAAGCAACATGTAGAGAGAAAGTGACAGGCAGAAACACACTCACTTGCTCCTTCATTCTCACTGAACTCTGTATTCAAACAAGGGGGCCCTATTACACTGAAAGCTCCAGATCAGCCTCACTCAATTATCACAGCTAATCCTTATAGCTCTATAAAGTAAATATTTCATTACAATTTCAAATAAACAGTCACCCAATCTAATGAAGCAAGAACTCAAAGTGGCAATGTCATAGAACTTGTTACCATCATCAAAGGAAAGGACACAGGCCTTTCTGCTAATAATGTTTAAAACAAGGCTTCTATGCAGATTCACTACGAGTTTTTTATCACTATCTGGCCTTTTTGTCTTTTCGAATATTTTTCAGTCATCCAAAACACCTTCATTTTATTTCAATGATGTTTGTGCTACCATCGGTCTCAAGCCTGGTAGTTAAGGGGAATTAGCTGAGGGACAGTAAACCTTCACAACTCATTAAAGTTTAGCATCCTGCTGGAGCTTCCTGGCATCTTTCAAGGCAAGGACTGAATAGTTTCATCAACTTAACACCATTTTAATGAAATTGATACCATTATTAAAAAAAAAAAAAAAATCAAGAAGAAGAAACAAATATGATCTTCAGAAGAGCTTCAATAAGATCTTCAAAAGATCTTTGGATATGTAAAGTCAAACAAATCTCAAAAATAAACAAACACAAAAAGCTCTAATGTTTTTTGTTGTTGTTGTTTTGTTTTGTTTTCCCTAGAGTCTTTTACTTATTTTTTCTGCTTATACTTATATGGGAACATGTCAGCACCTTTGCAATTGTCCATGATAGGCAATGATTTTGGAAAGTCAACAAAACATTTCTTTCAGGGTCCAAAACCTTTTCTCAATTCAGATAAGGTAAAAGTAACAAACACACTTTGCAGGTATACAGCAGTACTGTTATCCACTGCTGTTTCACACTGATACATCATTAAAAAACCTTCTATAGACTTTGATTAACTTGCCTTATTTTTAAAGTAGCCAGGCTTTTTTGTTTTGTTTTGTTTTTTTCTATTTTAACCTGCAGATGTTACAATAGGAAGAATGCTGTTCTAACTTTGTGTCTTATGTCTTTTTTCAGAAACAATTTAAAGATGTCATCTTCCTCCTGTCCTCTTACCCAGAAGGACTCTTCCACTTCCCTCCTCCTTTTCTTTCCTCCCCCCATTCAACTTGTCTGGGAGACGTGGGAGGAGGTGGGGGGAGAATTCTTTGTCATTCCCTCTTTGACACAAATGAAACAGGCTTTTCTTCTATCAGCTGTTCACAGACAAGATACCGAGTGCCTCTCTGAGAAATGCAGCAAGAACTGAGATCTCAGGGCAGAGAGCTGTAGGTCAGAACGTAAAATGTAAACCCTCCTAGACTAAATGTTCACTGTTCCTTAGGTCCTGCTTGCATTCCTATGTTGTCCACATGTCCCAACGCTAACATATGGTTTAATGCTAAAAATAACTCCAAAAGGCACTATTTGGGGTATCTATGCAGCGGTCTTACATACTCAGCAAGACACTAAGAATCAAGGCATGACTTCTGCACCATACCTCATCATCTACAATACTGGTAAAAAAAAAAAAAGGCAGTATTATCTTCCATTAACATTCTAGTACACCTGTGTAACCTAGTTAACTATCCATGCTGAAGAAATAACCAGTTGCGACTACGCACTTCTATGGATAAGGCAACAGAACACTCATCTATACCTTTTATAACTAACTAAGTTGTCTCAGAAACATTGACAGAAGAGCATAGTAAAAACATATCTTTGGAAAACGCTGGTAGATAGCACTCTGCATAAACAGAGAAAAGAGAGCCACAAGTAAGAAATTACCATATGTATACAGGCATCTTTCAAGCACACTCTAACACCTGTCATAAGAAGACCTGATAAAATTAACCCATACAGAGAAGGCTAACATCCTTCCAAATCCTATATCAATTTATGCACTTATTACAGGATTTGAGTGTTATACTGGAAAGTCTTGAGAATGTTCTTCTGCGAGGTAGTGAAGCTCACCCTCAATTAGTAGCTACCCATTACCCCAAATTACTGCCATTCAGATGTCAATCAATAAGGATGAACTAGAGGAATTAAAGGAAAGAAGTCATTCACCACAAGTATTCCCCTAAAGATTGCATTGTCTTTATTTCTTTGGTTATTCAGTATACGTTATTTTAATTCGAAATTATTTTTCACTTTTTGATCTCCCTTCTCAAACTTACAAAAATATACATTTTTTCCACTGGGAGGGGGCGGGGAGGAAGGGGAGGGAATCCCCATCACTATGTCAAAGTAAAACCCCAAAAGTAAAACCTCAGAGGCCATGTATGCAGACAGGCCATCAGCTTCAACCTAGCCCCTTATTTTAATTTTGGCTACTCATAGAGAATTTTGTGATTATTTAAAAAGGGAAATAAATTTTTAAACTGATACAAAGCAAGCAACAAAGATTATCTTTTACACTATAATAGTTTCAATTACCATACTCCATCTATTTTAGCTTATATAGCTACATATCTACTCACACACATACACACTTCAGCTCATTTAAAATACAAAACTATTTACCAGGAATAAATAAAGAAACAAAAGAGAATGTACTTCAAAGTACTGGGGGGAAAAAATATCTTTAAAATAAATAAATAAATAAAAATATTTCTTTATGAAATTTCACCAATTTTTAAATTCCTTTCAAACTCTCTGGAAAATCCATTTTTTCTTAAAATATATTGTTACTACATTTTTCACATGTCATTCCCTTTATTCTGCTCTTAGCTAATTATGTGTCTTTAGATAATATTAGTATCAGGTTTGGTTATGTCAAGTGTTCTTTCCTTACTTGTTGATGATTTGTTTTCATGTTTGTAGACAAGTTTTGAAGGAAACCATTTTCAGGTACTTAAGAAATTAATATAGGATATAAATATGGGTTTCTTTATGTGGTCAAATGATAAGAATATCCATAGATCTATGGGCACATGCTTGAATGTGCCCATAGATGTGTTCAGAGTTCAGCAAGTGATAGTGGAGCTGCATCTAATCAATACTGTAGGTGGAAAAGGGATGAGGTTTAATATCTCAGAAGCCACAACTAAAAACTTTCACTTTTGAAAAATACCTTATGTAAAATATGAAATTATGTAAGTAGCATTCCTCATCCCTCCAGCCTGTATGTTTGCAGTCTCTTGTTTAAACCTCAGCCTCTTCAACACCAACCTAAGGACTTCTGAGAGAAGCTTCTGAGAGGAGCTTCTCAGAAATGCTCACCTCTCAATTTCATGAAAATCAATCCCGTGAGAGTTAGTTATTGGTACACTGCAAGTTCACATCAATCTAGGGTTAAATCCAAACAAAATGACTAGTTAATGCGAGCCTGATAGACAAAAAAAAAGTGATACTTCATAGTGTTATGAATAACCACTCAGAACTACCACTACCTAGCTGAGCAAGGTAGTCAAGTAGGATCTTCACGCCAAGTTCTATTTTCTTAGATATAGGAAAAAGAATACAGGTTATTCAAAGCTAAAAATTCCAGCAGTTCAGTTTGTACAGGGAAAGCATAGTAGAAACTCAAAGACAAGGCACACCGTTTCCTTCCCAGGGATTGTCTATTTTACCTAAACACCATGCAAGCTAGAGCTTAAGGCTACAGGATTGTCATGACTCTGTTCATAGTTAAAAGCATGCTTCATTTGTTTATAAATGCAAACATTTGAGCTGTTTGCATTTATCTTCTGAGAAACACAACTGAAGTCATTGTCTGATCTCAATTTTTAAACAAATTTGTCTAATTATAAGGAAGGAGTACTTTAACAAATGCATGCCTTTTGATTAATCTTTGTTTTCTGAAAATGTTTCCTCTAAAACTTTCCTACATGTGTTGATTTATAGAATATTTTTAAAACTCTCTATATACATATATATAGAGAGAGAATTAAGTAAGCATAACATCTGTATAAGGTTGAAAGGTGGTTAAGGGGATAAGATTTTAAATGCAAACAGAATAATAATTAATTGCTAAGGTGCTTTTGGGAAAAATCATACACTTGACCCAAGCTGAAGGCTGAAATATTAATCTATTTCTATGACAGAGATCAAGCTTCATAGTCGCTTTTTATCCTCCTCATAATAGAAGCAACAGTTGTAAACCATAATGTTATAGTTCAAACAATGCCCCCCCTAAGACTTCAAATTTATTATAGCATTCATCTCCAAGACAAAAGACCTAGTACAGGAAAAAAGCTCTTTTTAGCAAAAAGCATGGTTGTTATTTATGGCTCAGATGCGAAGAATGAGTTTGGGGAATTTATCAGAGATGAAGGTATGAAATGTTTTAGCTTGTTCTTCTCTCTCTAATCCATAAACCATTTTCTCAGCCACCCAAGTGAATTCTAATGGAACAGGAGTGATGAAATAATATTTTCCTAGCCCTTTAACACTTTGCCTACTGTGTGCATTGTGTGACTTGTTCAGGGAAAACACAGGAGCTTATAGTTACAAATCTTTTAAATCAGAAAGTAAAATGATCTTGTTAATAAATTATGTAAAATGGCCTTGTGGGAAGATTCAACATACCACTGGGTATGTTGTACCAGTGGGCTTATGCCCACTATCAAACCATATTCACTCACAATTGTTCTTAAAAAGGACTTTTTTTTATTAATCTTGCATTTGATAGAAATGTGAATTTCCTGTGGATGCCTTGTAGTTATCAAGTCAGCCCATAACTATCTAATTTGCTGTGGGTAGCAGGAAGGAGAACAAAGGTTACTGAAGATCCCCTTAATTTGCTGAAGGGAGGAAAAAGGAGGAAAAAAAAAAAAAAGATGCAGTATGAGACCATGTGGCTTGTATATTCTCTGACATATAACCAACGCCTTGCTGGTTAGATTTTATGGCAAGCAGTACTGTTATGACAGAAATGTTGAAGACTGCTGCCCTCATCTCCTGATTGTCATGCTGCCGTTATGCAGATTTCTTTACAGATAAAACTTATTTCTCTCTCCCTCCTTGTTTTTGATGTCTGAGGGCTTTGAAATCCCCCCAGAGCTTTGTTATGGTAACAAACTTGTTTCGGTCTTCTCCTTTGAAAACCAAAATAAGCCTAAATTCTGGAGTTGTAGTCCCAGGTGGTTCAGATGCTTCAGCTACAGACCTTGAACCTAAGGTCTAAAATGATTTGAAGGTTAAGTTTTCCTATGGAACAGGAAACAGTCATATATATTAAGTGCAAATAGCAGATTGGCTTCAGGAATCCCTTAGTACTTGGCACAAGAATTAAACTATTTTTGTATCCATATACATGGACAAAGAACTTGGGAGCCTCTGGTACAAGAGTATATGCCATTTCATTTATGGAATGACAGGCAGGATTAGAGCAAATTCAGCAAGATTTAGATTGGAAGCAATGTGTGCCATTAGCTATTACTTGATTGTCATGCTGATAAAATTTCAACAGATCCAGTCTTCTGTTCCTTTAAGTCTCTTTTCATATTACTGTTCTTTTACATCTACAACAAACGACATATTACTCTTTTGTGACAGATCTTGTCCTCCATTTAATAATATATGCCTAATTATATTGCCATGTCCTGTCCTGCTGAAGTCAACTGGAGAGTTGCCAATGACTTTACTGAATATAGACATGCACACACACACACATATATATACACACACAACAAAGTAAGATAGGGAAAATACATACTTTACAGATAACTTGTTTCTCCTCTATCTTATTCTACATCATATTTCAAAAGAAACGTACACTGACTTCAAAACAATGAAACAAAGCTATTCATAAAAACAAGAAACTGCAGCATAGCCAGAAGGTAAAACAAAAAGTCCCACTTAAAAAATAAAGCAAGCAGGAGGAGATAATATATCATCTACTTTTTTTTTTTTTTTTTTTTTTGGTGGTAGGGTGTTCATTTACCACATTTCTCGCCTTCATTGAAAAATAATCAAGTTCTATGACTGTCTTTAGCTTTCACATGATTCTCATTTATAAAAATATTTTCCCCTTTCCTCTTATATGAAGGAATTGACTATAGGAAAATTGCATAATTACACATCCCCCTTTCTACTTTTTTCTTCTAAGTGCAATATTATCAACTCTGTTTCAAGTTCATACTTCAAGTTAGTAGAACACACAAGAGCAAGAAGTCTTCTATTCATTAAGGTATAAATTGTGCACCCACCCTGCCATGGATTTGTTTCTTCTTTTTGTTCCTCATCTAAGAAATGTATTCTAAAGAAAGCCATGTATTTTACAGTCATCAAAGGCCCATTCCTTCCCTTCCCTCCAACTCATTCTTTCTAAGGCCGGGGGTTGGGGGAGCTGGAAGAGGGTGAGAAGAGAAAGATTTTAATCTGGAGCCATTACTAATGGATCAGTGCAGTCCCACAAACAGCAGTACCACATAAAACTGATCAAATAGCACAGAAAGTGGACTGGTGCAGACTGGCCATAATATTAGGGCCTATTAAGAGTGAAATTACAACTAGAAGGATGAAGGATAAGGCTCGCTACATGTCTTTAGAGTATATGCATGCCAACAAAGCAAAATGCTTTCTTGATGTTTTGTTGACTGCTTTCCTATTCCAAAGAAGGCAACATGATAGCATAACCCCATCTTCAGTGGTGGAAAAAAAAAAAAAAAAGCTTTAGTAACACAACATTTTTCTCTTAATAAATCATTTTTAATGACTTCCAATAAATCATCTTGTAATCACATTCCTTTACTACTTAAGCCAGTCAAAGTATACCTCTCACAGTTAAAATATTAATGTATTCACATTTCACATAAAATTATAACTCATAGAGAGAGAAACTAACTGGAAAGAAATCAATTCATTTCAGAAAGCAAAGGTTATACAAGTTTTTAAAGTTTTTCTAGCATTAAGTAGTCTGTAATTGCCATCTTATATTTTATACACCATTTCTTATCAGAATTTTACTGCTACGTGTGCATATATACTAACTCCCTAGACACGTACATTTTCACATACATACACAAATGTAATATACATAAAACATACTGTTTTGTCAGTTTAGTAACATTCTAAGCACTTTTGAAGCAGTAGATTATGCAAAAAGACTTGGTGAAATGAGGCATTTAACACTGTAACTTCCTATCACATATTTTGCATTCCCTATGTTCTGTAGGAATTCTGAAGATTCTGATGTTTTCTTTTTCTCTACAGTTTCATCACTGTAATTTCTGAACCACAATTTACATCTGCATTACACTACTTTGCCCTGACACAGAAATGAAAGTTAATTAGTTTCTATGACAACCTGATGCATGAAAGGACCACAGGTTCTTTCACATTTGTAAATACAATCCAACTTAGTATTCAGAGTGCAGTGTGTATCCGCATTAAGTACAAATAGTATGATTTTGTTTTTAGAAAGGCAGGAAAAAGGACTTAAGTCAGATGACGTGATTCATCAGAGCCTACATTTGTCAATAAAAGATGAGTTCAAGTTTATTTTCCTTGTATTTAAAGAAGTCTCCAAAGACTTATTTAAAGAAGACTCTAAATACTCTTAAAAAAGAGTATTTAGATATGAACTGACATCCCCTTAAAAGGTTTGTCAGAAACTCCAGAACAAAACAGATAGAGAGGTTTTTTCACCATTGTTTTACATCACAGCACTAAGCATTTTTATTTCCATCAAATATATACATGTACTTCTAAAAGAGTTTCATGATATGCAATATTATTCATGCTCAAAAATCAATGCAAATAATAAACTTTGCGCAGCAAGTCTTTGAACTAATGCTATGCTTTGATTCTCAGAATCAGTTTTCTTCCATAATAGGTCCCCAAAATAAAATCCCCAAAGGATAGGTATTCCAATAAGAAAATATTAGTTATTGAAATGTCACTATAAAAACTAACTGTGAAAGTGTACTGCTTTTACTCACATGTGAAAAGCAACAGAAAATCGTTTCTTATCACACTGAACACCCAAGACACTTAAGTGGCAGAACCTCCCCATGATTCTAACCAGGCCCCCTGCTCCTGGGGAACAACTGTGGGAGGACACCTTCACAGTGCTTCTCACATTAATGTTTCCCTGAAATATTTCATGAAGACAGTC
Organism: Anas acuta; assembly: GCF_963932015.1. NCBI lineage: Eukaryota > Metazoa > Chordata > Aves > Anseriformes > Anatidae > Anas > Anas acuta. The sequence continues at coordinate 41,665,396 of NC_088979.1, forward strand.
CATCCTATCTTTTCTCTGGGTTCAACAGGGTGCTACACCTAGGGGAACCAGACAAAGAGCTGAATCAGGGAGAGTCCATGAAGAGAATCTAAGTGGATGATTTCCATAAAATTCCATTCCCAGTAAACTGCATGGATATGCCAGTTATGCTAAATCTTGGAATAAACTGTATATTCACAGGTTTTCTTCTAAGAAGGATACAATATTGGCAAGATGTATAAATATTGCACCTATTCTGCCCCACAGAAAACTGAGACCACATCCTTCCCCCAATGCAGATATGCATCCCATACATGGATTCTGCTGGACTGAGGACTATTGTGTCTGGGGGGTATCCCAGACAAGAAGAAAGATCTAAACGTAGAAGTCTTAACAGAGCAGTGTACCCTCTATTGCCAATATCAGCACAAAGCAGTTGTGCTAATTTTTGTTGCAGTCATTACAAACATTTTCTAAATTATATGGATAGTCACACATGTAAGCACCAAGACTCAATCAGGTTGTTTATTCTATAACCAGAGAAGCAAAGGAAAAAAAAAGAAGGAAATATATAAAAAATAGATCTTTATTATTGTCCTCTGACTTCTTTCAAAATGAGGAAACAAATGTCACAAGTGAGTTAGAGCTGAGATATGAATATTAGATAGTCCTATTTCTCTGCCCTCAGAGGCAGAAGAATCCCACTGAATGAAGTCAAAAATGCAGATACAAACAACAAGGAATTATTCCACCAAATGGCTGAAGTACTGATCCTGCAAGCTGCCTGTTTGGGTGGACCCCTAAATTTCTAAAGACTTCGAAGACTCCTCCTTGCACAGCTGAAATCTAATTACCAGTATTCTCTGAAACTATTTTCTCCCGCTCCATCTCTAACGCTTGTAAAACATTGGGCTCCTGGATTCTAATCAGAAACCAAGGAACCTATAAACAATGTGTAACTTACAGATGCCCTTCAGTGCATCAGAACGCTTTTTAGTACAGCTCTAAAATTCTAAATCACTCCATATTATTTATCTCCAAATTTCCACATATTTTAAATGTCATAGTGTCAGGGTAAGTAATAAAAAGTTTAAATGCTAATAACATAACTTGACTGATAACACCTGAACACAGCTCTTAAGACTGAAAATATTGATGTGATAGTTCTATTTTCAAATGAAGGAATAGTTATTTTTCTTCTTTATTTTTGCCAATATACCAAAGTTTAGACTTAAGACTTCAGACACAATGAAAATTGCCAGTACGTAATCTCCAGACAAATAGATGAAGCTGTAAGCTAATGATAAAAAATAGTATTTCAGATCATCACGTTTTTCAGCTTCATCTACTCTTTTAGATATTTTTCTTAACTACAAATTGAGCACTGAAACTTCATTTGCTTTTCACACTAAATTGCTTCCAAGATTTTATATTCATTAAAATAAATGCCACGAGTTGCATTTGTAGATTGTGGAACTTTATCCTCATAAAATAGCATATTACAGCTAAATCCTCATATACAGGTGAAGTATAAAGACAAATATGAGTTACATTAGCAGATCAACTATTTTCCTAACATTAGAACATAACTGTCTCCTTTCTCCTTAAAAAGTTAATGTGAAAATGCTTCACCTCTAAAAAAATAAATAATAAAAAAAATACAAAACCACTTAAAGAGTAACAAGTCATGCCTGACATTTGTATAAAAACAAAAATAATCTGCTGTCAGCAAAACATCCGAGTGCCTCTGTTATTCCTCTCTAACATGAACCTCTGACTAGAAGGATTTTGCTGTTATACTACTACACTCATTAGAATGGAATTTGTGTTAACTTCCATGTACCACGACTTACTAATAGGATTGCTAGCAATTATTATACTGAAATGAAATCAGCACAAACTATTAGATCTGTTTAAACAAGTTAAAAATAAACCTTGATTAAATGTTCTTTTTAAAGAAACTGCTCATTAGGGCTGCAGGGCCTTCCGATAAATTGGTGTTTCATTAACATCAAAGCATGAATCAAGTTTAAACTCACTTACCAAACAAGTTATACTTAAAAAACAGCTTTAAAAAATAACCTGGATTACAACCATCACATAAGATAGTAACTAAACGGGCTCCTTATTTACAGAGGTTCAGAGATTTCAAAAGGGGAAACACTTTCCATGAGGCAGGAGGGAAAGGATATAGAACAGAACTGTTGGTGCCCACCAGCATGAAATTTATTTCCTCATCTCAGATCCACTTTGCAGCTTGATGGTACCAAGTCAGAAAGGCACTGTGGGGACTGGTCTTGCAAAAGAAGTGTAAGCACACTTACTTGCAGTGTGCTTACATACAGGGGAAAAAAATATAAAGTGGAATCTGAACTTGAATAAAGTTTATGCAAACCATCTACATTTGCTTGAATAGTTTCTGGTTTATGTTCCTAAACCTATTGTCTGTTCTCTAGGCTGAGGATAAAGATGCTATGTGAAATAAGTGTAATAAAAGATCCAAAATTAAAAGTGAGAAAAGCCTGCAAAGCTGCCTGAGAAGAAAATCTTGTTTTACCAAGCATGATCCAATGCTGTGGTTTATTCTAAGAATTGAGCCTTCACGATTTTATCATATGTATTAATGAAATAGTCCAGCTCTGCTGCCATGCCTCTCTAATGTGGAGAAGGACTTCACATGTTTTTTGAAAATGCAATTCTGAGCTGGGCAGCTTTTCAATGTAAAGACGATTTTATAACACTGTCTTATGGTCATAAGAATTATTAAAAGAAATGGATTAACAGTAATTCAGTGTAAACAAATGTACTCATTACACTACACCAAGTAGTACATATATTTTGAAAAGCATTTTTAAATTGGCTTTTCAGTATCAATAACATAACAGATCATACCATACTTTCAACCGTAACTTAGTTCTGCTGATATCTTCTAAAACGTATTAGGTACCTTTCCTGCATGAGTATTACAAAAATGTTCTGGTTTAAAAAGGAACAAACCTCCCAGTTTTAGTAATTAATATTCCTTAATTAAATCCACCAAGCTGTAGACAATGAATTCTTTATAAAACTGTGAGCTTGCCTAAAGCAACAAAGTCACACTTTTGTTAAAGCATTTTTAGTGTGTATTTTGCACAATTTTTTAAAGTTTAACCTCTGTGGATCAATGTGCTTCCTTAAAAGACTTTAATAAATTAAAGTGCAGAGAGCTTTTTTTCACCAGGCAGAAAAAGCTGATGAGACAGGTTTAGTTTAATCTCAGGCAATAGAAGTCATTAACCATTCTCTCAGGGATTAAAATATAGCTTGCCCTTTTCTTCTCTCACTTATCATTAGCATCACTTTAATCTCCCAGCGTTTCACACTGCTATTTTAATCATTACTTACTGCCTTTTGACAAGTGCAGAACATGCTTTTTCTCATTGAGGCAATATCCTGGTTTTAGCTGACAAATGTAGGACATAATGTAAAAATATCAAAGTGACATCTCTTAAACACACCTTCATCATAAAAATCTCTAAAGTTACAATATTCCTTTGTCTAATGTTTCTATTGAAATTATCATTTGAAAGGTTTCTCTCTTCCACAGAGGCAAAAGTTTGTTCTAAATAACACAACAACTAATTTCGGTCGACTGATATAGAGAGTACAAACATTTCGGTGATGTTAGAAATATACACCTTAACATTTTTATGTATCTAAGAGATATGATAATAAACTTGCAGGTATTTCATATAGGGAGAAATATTCTTCCAACATAACCAGCCAGAACTCAAATATATTGTCAGAAATGCTGACCTGCATTATTTGATATTTTATTGTTCACCAGCCTTGGGGAAAAAATAATATATATATATATTTCTCTGTCATTTGTGCATTTGTGTACTTGTTTTCAGGATTAACTTTTGGGGTAAAGTTAATATCATTTATCATTTTCGCTTAAAACTATAAAAAAAAGCTTTCAAATTGTGCTGAATATTTTAAATGAACTTCTTCACATATTTTAAATCATATAATCATATCAGTTTTAGAAAACCCTACAAAGGTCATTCACAGCTGTACAGCTTTTATTCCAATTTAACACTACATTATCCAGGATACAAGCTGCAGTTAACTGATACATGTTATAAACAAAATCCCACAGGATTCATACATTTATTAAGTTTCCTGTCATCCTTAGCTTTAAGAAAAAAGATAATTAAAGGATTTAACATATTTTATTTAAAATTATATTTTGATTCAAAAATAAAACTAACAAAAATAATTTGGTAATGACAGAAAGTAAGAAATTATTTTAGTTAGTAGCAACACAGTTCCTAATGTTTGGCCCCAAGCTCTTTAATCTAGTCCATCTGTAATGATCTCATAGTACTTTCAACCATTATTTAACTGTTAAAAAAAAAAAAAAAAACACTATGTTGCACTATATGTTTCAACAATAAAAACCCTTCTTAAGCTTCACAAAGCAGAACAATTCATTATTTGATCTCTTTCCAGGTTCAAAGTCTGTCTTATTGCAATACTTCAAAGAAATATGTAATCAAAGACAAACAGCTGTGAAAACAATCTTTTATTACTTTATTATCATCTAGCATATATCTTTAGGGTAAACCAATGAAAATGCTATACAAATAAAATAAATATTTCTTTTACATTTCTGCTTAGCTATAAATAGACATATAGCTATAATCATTTCAAGGTAGGGCCCAATCCTAGAAGGTTCAACTACAACTCCTACTCCTGTATTTCACAAGATCATGCCTTTCACTAATTAGACCTTGATTCTGCAAAAACTTAAGCATGCAAGTAATTTCATATTTATGAACTGATTTATATCTTTCAGTTGCAATGTGGCTTTTAGCCTGTGCATTGTATTTATAGCTGTGCAGCCATACTTTAATTTGCCATACCACATATTACATTACTCAGAACAATATTTAGGTTGTCAAATCAAGCATTTTGAAACTGAGAAATATCAGAAGATGGCTTCTGATGTAATACAAATTCTGCCTCCTGGTACATGTTGCATTACTTATTTATTTTTTTCCTTATGTGATCATGTGGTATTTTTTCTAGTTTACATATTTTAACCAATGACCTGGATAGGCTGTACAGGGAAATAAGGCATGATCCAGCTAGTAGTCTATGTCTTGTTCACAGTTTATCAGACAAAAAATACAGAATAATCAGTTTCTAGTGCTCTTTTGTAAGATGTTCATTATAAACCTCACAGATTCCAAATGAAACAAGACCATTATTTTCCTAGAATATACTTACACTTGTATTTCACATATAGCATAAAATAAACACCAGCAATCCAATACAGAGAAGCTTCCTTATGTTGACAGAGAATATCAGAGACAAAGATGGCACTAGGACTGAGGAACTTTCCCTTTCCCCACATGCACATTCCTGTGCTATCTAACAAATATGCTGAGCAGCCACTACTTCCATTGATTTCAGTGGCTGTAAGGAGAATAACAACTGCTGCAAGTAAGAGCCCACATATCTCAAGCTGAGCACCCTGAAAATGAATTATATGCAGTTAGTGGCCATCTGCCAAATGTTTTAATTGAGTTGCTCAGCATCACACAGAAAGCCTGTGACAGAAACAGGAATAAAACTGGCTTTGCCAGAGTGTCTCTCTCTTGACTCAATCACAAAAGCATTCTCTCTCTCTTTTCACAGTCCCCAATTTGTTCCAGTTCCTACAGAAAATAAGACAAAGTTCCTATAAAAGAAACATCCTGAATTAGATAGGGATACTAAATTTAATATGATAGATATGATAGATAAATTAAAAACTGTACCCTAATAACAACTTAGGAAATAGCCCATACAAACACTCCATGGGCAATCAAATTTGGGCACTCAGGGCTTTTCAGGACTTGGCTTTATAATCTAAATCATATACAAATATACTCCAATTTTGCCTCTTGGTACATCAGAGTTAATTGATTATTTAGCTTTCAGTACTAAATAAAATATTAAGCTGCTGACCAACTTCTTCTGACAAACAACAGAAGGTTGAAGGAGCTGTAGGAGCAGAAATGAATTATTGCAGCCAAAAGACTAGGTCTAGCAGTTCTGGGCTATGAACAGCCCTCTTCATCCTGTCCTTTTCCTTCATTTCATTCCTCTGGAGATTCCCCTCAAGATTGGCAGAATTGGACCACAAGACTGTATACTGAATTTGATTCACTATGAACATCTTCTTTTTATTTTTCTTCATTTTCCTGACCATACACCAGTCCTACAATAGGATGGTCAAAATGAATTATTTTGCATGGCTGTCACAGTTTTACTGTGGAAGAAGTGAGATGAAGAAAGACAATGTTTCAAAACCATTTATCTTAACTATCCCAAACTGGAGGTCAGTTTGAAAAACTAACCCACAGAGAAAAAGCATTTATCTGATTTCCTGTCTTTCTTCTCACAAAATTTTCAGTTCCTGACATAAAACTGAAAATGCAGAAGGTTCTGAACAATTTCACATGATATTTTCTTAAGAAGAGACAATTAAGCAGTCTGTAATATATCTAGTGATAGAGATCACAATCTCACTGCAAACTAAACAACATTGTTTTCAAACCAGTTTATGTTTTGGATCAGCACAGTAAACATCACTATCTCTCTGAAAAGATGTTAGTTATGTTGCTGAGAATACGTCAAATGCTGCTAAGCTCAAAAAATCAACACAGTATGAAACAGTTTTAAAAATACCTTCCTGAAATTTATGTTCAACATCCAAGACTTTAAAAGAGAAAGAAAGTTATGGTCTGAGCTGCTGTGACAACTGTATTATGATCTGAGTATCTCACAGGATACATTCTTAACTTCCTTTCATGTTAAAGCCAATACAATCAGAGTTACCTATGAGTCTAAAGCAATGTTATCGTACTAAATATATCTTTCACTAGTTACAGTTAATATCCTCTCAATCACATAATGTGATGTGTCTACAATAAATTAACAGTTGTTGTAGTGATTTTTCTTTAGCTTTTTAAGGTTATCTGACAACCCACTCTAGAATGAACTACTGAGGTGAATTGAAAAAAGGAATTTAATTTAACAAACTCCAAATTTCTCACTGCATGATAGATTAAATAAGAAACTGTAAGATTATATTATCATAAGGATTATTATGGATGCATTTAAAATAGCAGGATACAAACATATGGTTATCCAAGGAGTTTCTGTCAACCTAGGGTCAAAAAATTACTGAAAACAAGTATCTCTTTTGCAACAAAACATGTTTGGGTCTTTTTTTCTGGAGTCCAACTGTAAACTTTGAGGAACCAAACATATTTAAAAATAGGTTGTCTGCCTCAATTTATATTAAACAAGTCACACAAACATTTCATGAATGGCCTAAGAAGAACTAAATTTTGAGTCCTTTTAGCCATGGATTTTTTAATTCACTGTTAAAAACATGATAACATAATTCAGCTAGAAACATAGGATGGTTGGGGTTGTAAGGGACTTTAAAGATCATCTAGTTTCAACCCCGCTGTCATGGGCAGGGACACCTCCCACTAGACCAGGTTGCTCAAAGCCTCATCCAGCCTGGCCTTGAACACTTCCAAGGATGGATCATCTACAGTTTCTCTGGGCTTGAAAGGCCTTTCACATATGTTTAAAAAACATTCTCCCCTTACAAACTTGTAATCTACCTATAAAAAATGACTAGATGTTATATCTACTTATACTCCTTAGGAAAAAATACCCTGCTGGACATAGACAATCAACTCCTATTGCATATTGCTACGTGAATGTGCCATATCTCCTTACATAGATGCAAGCTGCCAAACAAAGCAGAAAAATAAAAGGTTTGCAACAATTTCTTTTACGAAAAGTGAAAGATGCTGCTTTATACAGCAAGATCTTCAATGAACTAATCAAATAATTGAGAGATCTGCCACTGAATTCAATTAGAACAGAACACTGCCTTTGGTTACATGAGTTTCTGTATACATAAATTTTATAAGCTGGTAGACTGACTCAGCAGAAACAAACAGATGATATCAGCAAAGGTAGTCTTCAAAGGTTAACGCTTAAAACTAGAATCAAAATAAGGTAGTACAAGGAAAAAGAGCAACAGACATTTGCCCTCAGTCTGAGTTCCACCCACATTTAAGAGGAGAGATGTCAAGTCACGTCTTTTTTCTCTTCTTACTAAATTATAGCCTTTCCAACAAGTAATTATGTGAAGGGAGAGCGAAACTGAGATTGGGTTAGTCACTTGCTTACGAGTAAACAGGCAATGGGTACTGAATTAAGACATTATGATTATTTTAATTACACACTCTTATCACATATCCATATTCACCCAAATATTCTTGGATTTTTTGTAAAAATGGGATGGAAAAGATTCAACCTGATTCCCTTACTGTCATGTGACTTATAAATCCACATTACTAAAAAGGTTTCCAGATCTACATTGCTCAAAATACATGGTCAGCGTTCCACTATTTAAGTGCTGAGCTGCGCATGTACGTTACCTCACCTTCACTTTTAGGTGCTTCCTAAAAGTATTATCTCTGTTTATTTGAATGCTTCAGTTAATCAGGTACATACTTGCTTTTGCTCACAACAAGGAATGTGAAGACTCATCTACCTTTATATATAAAATAAAGAGCAAAAAAATAATGAAGCTGCAGTATGTCTCAACACTTTACGAGAATGCTTCTTATTGATAGACAGGCAGTTTCCCATGCAACGTTTTTCATTCCAACACTGCAAAACTGTGTTTGACCACCTTTTTGATTCTGATTTTTGCAACTTCATTTGCTGCTCAGGACATGGGCTCTCAACAAATAAAAAGATGGAATTCACCATCAATTGCAGAAGTGGAATAGACTTCTAAACTCTGATCCAGTATAATTTCCATTTGATTAATAAATAAGCATCTAAGCTACAGTGTTTGCTAATATAATAGAAAATTAAGAATATATTTTCAGATTAATTTTCTCAAAATAATAAAATAAAAAAAAATCAAACTAAAATATTTATTAAAAATGCAAATGCATGTGATTCACCTGAGAAATGGAATTCCTTTTAACTCTTCTTCATATTTACTCCAGGCAAATTTATGGGGCCTTATAAGCTTAAGCAATGCAAATGACATTGATACTGAAAAAAAATAATTTTTTATATATATATCATTTTTCTATTTTAAATGAGTTAACTGTGAGAGCAAGTGCATCAAGATGAGTTTTGTTTTCCAAAAGCATAGATGCAAAGGAATAGGGTTTTGTGTTTGTTTATTTGTTTTAAATATTATTGAGAAATACTTCATACAAGACTATGTAATCTTCTTTCAGTCAGATTGAATTTAAGACTGTTAAAAACACTTTTGGAAGACAAAATCTACATAATAAGCTATTTTTGTGAGTATTTTAGGACTGATTTAAAGTCTAAGTGAAAATGATTGTTCAGACCTTCCAAAAGTAGCACAGTTTTCCATGTTCACTGAAGTAAGGGATAAATGCCTGATGTCTTGAGAGGGGACACAAGCATGACATTGTGGAGGCAGAGGAAGGTTGAAGGACTAAGTGAACCACATTGTGTTTGAAACCAGAGAATTGAGAGGAGAAAGACCTAAGTATATTCTAAGTATATTCTTCTGCAATTTTGCAATGACTGGAATTAATAAAAAATAATATAATTTTTTTCCCTCATACAATGGAAAGTTATTCAATTGGCCTTTTTGTATGTTCTGAAAACCATATATGGAAACCACTATTTCAGACCTATTACGATGTATTTTCAGTAAACAAAGCAGACAACTGTCTTACACATCTTCTGAATACTATCTGAAGAAGTGTAAGTCATCAAGATGTTTTAGGCATTTTTATCAAGTGTTAACATCTGCCCCGAGACCACTATGACAACAGATACCTATGTGCAGAAAAACCTATTTATCCATCATCTGAGTAGGTCTGCAAATGAAGTGCAATTATTCTGCCCCTTCCAGAACAACTTCTGAAACTGGGTTCTTCTACTATTTTTCTAAGTATCTCTTTAGATAAAGGACTTTAAAACACCCCTCTTTGCCAAAATGGATTCATGACAAATCACAGGAGATATTTACTTTCTCCCAGAAAACCTCAAGTAAATAAATCTTGTAACATACCAAACAAATTCAAGTTCTGTAAGACTAATCACATAAGTGAATTCCAGAGCCTGGTCCTCCCCAGCTCAGAATTCTTTCATCAGCCTCAGGCTCACACCCGAGAGCTATTTATCAAAAACACCCTGGGTGATCTCTACTGTGAAGATGTACAGTAAGGAGTGAGATAATTATTTAAGATAAATCATGTTGAAGAATTAAAGTAAACATCTTAGAAAAACAAACAGAGAAACAAAAGCCCATCAGTGAAAAGTACAAAGTAAAGTATATCATCTGGGCAACATCAGAAACATCATTAGCAGTCAGTGATATTTTGGGCTATCCAAAGTTAAAATTTGCTATTCAAAATTTGAATAAAATTTTGCTCAAAGTATCTAATGGTTTTGTTGTCAAGTTTATAATATCAGGAATTAAGAATATAAGTACTTATTTTAGTCATTCCAGAACCTGAGTTCTATAGACTCAAATCCTTAGGTTAGGAGGACATGGCATGTGAGGCAAAAGCTTCTTACACATAAAAAGTTTTTTACAGTTGAACACTAATAGGACAAAAAAAAAGTCTTACCTGTGACATCATTGTTTCACCATTGGCAACAAGAGATCAATGAAGAACATGCCAAAATATCAGATTAAAAAAAAAAAAAAAAAGCTTTTTTTTCCCGTTTAGCATAAGAAGGCGTTCATTTTTCTTTTTTCTTTTTTTTTCCTTCCAAAATACAGAATTTTTAAGTGGGACATGAATTCACAGATCAAAGTGCAAAAATCACCAAGCTGTCATATACACATGCATGCATAAGTCTACTAAAAATATACAAGCTTGCTTGACTATTAGCATACTTCTATCCAGCCGCATGTTCACACGAGTTAAAATGACATAGTCATCAATTCTCCATACAATTTCAAGCTATTCTAGATACCCCTGTCCAGTGCACAGCAACATTCAGGGGAAATAAGCCCTTAACTGTGACTTAGAATCTGTTGTGAAGATCAAAAATCTACTTTATCAAAAAATCTGTCACAGCTGTGCTTGGATATTAAATATTTATTTGTAACATCTAAAATCTCGAAGATTTTCTGAACATAAATGAAATAGAATTTAAAAAAAAATAAACTGGGGACTTCTACTTTGTTTTAACTCCAGTTAAAGGTTATAAAATATGCATTAGAATGGGCTGGTACAGATTAAGAGAACACAAGGCATTTAAAATTTTCTGTTTACCACTTTTCCCAAGAAGTCTAATTTATTTGCCCTAGGGAAGTATACTTTCCATAATATTTAACATTCTAAATATGATGTGATTTCTATAAAGTAGGTCATACAAAACTTGTATAGGAGTCTCAGAGGGTGGGGAAGAAGGTTAAGCAAGTCTATTGTTTGTTCTGTTTACCACACATGGTAAACTGACAATACTTAAACACTTTTTTTCATTATATATTTTTTTATTTTTAATCTGAGCCTTTTCTTCTTGGACCAAGGAATTTTCTCCGTCACAGAGTAATAGAGCTTGAAAACTCCAGCATCAGCAGGGAAGGCAGGCACTCCTTAGCCAGCCACTGTGTGAGAGAGAAAATGCAATTAAGGCTCCCACCAGGGACAGAGAACTAAACAAAACCTGCGTCTTCACACAAGAGCCTTTTTCTTCAATGTGAAGTACAAGGCCTCAAATCTTGTTGGTGAGATGCTAGCATTTAGGACAACACACTTTCAGATTTTCTCACAGCGGATCAAAGTAAATAATGCAAGGGCAGCAAACAAAAGGGAAAACTCCAGCATGCTTACATTAAAAAGAGATTACAGGGGGTTTACAAGTGATTGAAGGAATAGATGACATTTTCAGAAACATAAAACTAAGATCTTTAAGTACAGCTAGCACTGTGATGTGAGTCTAGCTCACTGATGCTAGGAAAGACATGCAAGTCAGTTATGTGTTCAAATACATAATGCAAAAAATATGATAATTGCTATCTCACGTATTTAATGTGAATACAACTATTCCTGATCTCACTGAAGTCAGGGGAAGTTTTACTAATATCTCAATAAAAGCAGCCCCCTGTCCTACTTTCAGAACATACTTTTAATTGTGGTTCACACCACCCTAATTTAAATACACACGTGTGTTGATGATATGGATAATTACAACTGCTTCAAGACATGCATGAAACAACCATACAGTTTTCAGTGCATCAGCTCACTATGCAGGTCTGCATGATCATCAGTTAGTCCAACCTTCCATTTCCTTTGGGGATACCAATCACCCAGAAAAGTAGTAGTCTTTTATGTCAAGTTCTTCTGTATCTCAAAATTAGTACATATTGCCCATTTTTAATTCTTTGAAGGTTTCCTAGTCCTGATATAGAACTCAGAAAAACTATGACAAGTATGTAGCATAGTTTGACAGTTTTTAAATGGCTCTCTGTGACAAACTTCACCAGTCATTTTGCTTGGACCCATATATATTAAACAATGACTACATGTGACCTAGAAAAAGAAAACTTGCATGTTGAGAAGAGAAAGAAAAATGAAGCTTCAGTGAAAGTACTGAAGTGATTCAAATGTACTTCAAAATCAGGAAAAAGAATACTGGGAAAAAAAAAAAAAAAAAGTTTTCATGCTGACGAGAAGTTCTGAAGATATTTCTTGGACTTAGCAAACACAACACTTTTTTTCAGTTTTGACTCCATTAAAAAAAATTAAGGTGTAGGTAAATGTACTCAGTCAAGAGTTGTGTGTCTGATGTAATGCTCGTTATTTTCAGAAGCTCTTGTTTTATCCCTAATAAGTTAGCTGCCCTTTCAACTCAATTGGCAGGCATGCCCAAACGACAATTTACCCTCACCAAGGGCACCCAGACAACTAGTTTCCAATAGACACTTAGGGTAAAATCCATGAGAATCCTAAGCATTTGGTCCAAGTTAGTCAACTAAGTTCACTCTACAGTCTACAAATAGAGAGAAAGAAAGGGAGGAAGACAGAGAGAAACACCCCCAGAGAGCAATTCACTGCAACAGTCTTACAACATTCTTGACAGTGTCTTTCTCCACCAAAGATAGAGTCTGTGACCTTAGAGAGTCCGAATGACCAGCTGAGACTAGATGACTAAATTCTAGATGACCAAAGATGGTGAGATGAATCTCACTGTGAGACTAGTCTGGGTGATAATGAGCAGAGTAGCTGTCACAAGAACTGTACTGTCCTAGGTTCTTTCCATACCTGCTGCCCACTTTGCAAAATGAAAGATAACACTGTTTTGGGCATTAAAATCAGATTCTCCCAAGTGTACCCCAGTGTCATTGGAAAGCAATCTATTGAATCCATTTCATCTTCCCAGCCTCATCCTCAAAATGCACCATTTTTTTTCAGCTACAGTCCTGATACAGTACAATATGCCAAATTTCAATCCTTTTTTTTTCTTTTTCTCCCAACAACCTCTCTCTTTTATAACATTTGTAATTGTTTAACTTAACTGTTTAACTGTTTATCAAGAGTACATTGTGTTTAAAAACAAAACTGGTAATACCAGAGGAGAAGGAAAAAAAAAAAAAAAATAGCCAGACAATATTGTGCTCTATGTCATAGTTTAGTTGTTATCAAAGTAACAGTAATTATGTTATCTTATAGTGATGATAAAACAAATACTGCAGTTGTTGCTTTGGAAAAACTATTTAAGTAAAGGGGATTTATCTGCAAAAAGGCTTGCAACATCTGTAGGACTTCATTTTGTTTCACATGAAAGCCTTTTAAGACAGGCCTAACCTTTTAATATATAGCTTATTTCCTTTCTATTTACATGAACATACAGATACAAAAGACAAACCTAAATCGCTGAAAATCAACTATCATTATCAAGAAAACTGAATTACATTAAAAAATTCTTTTTTGTATGTTTACATCCAAACTGCATACCTTCTGCAACTCTTTCCATAAATACAGCAACAGCATGTCCTGAATGAAAAAAATTGTCCAGTAACCATTACAGAGAAAATGTAGCATACGACAGTGTCCTTTCCATCTCCTCTGATGAGCTGTTGCTACTAAGCACTATTTCAAGAAACACTCAAATATTGATTTTAAACATTTCACTTCAGTTAGGCAAAAACCTACTAAGTAAAGTTAATTTTAAAGGAATTAGATTGGTGTTAGAAAACTCAAGTGAATTGCACTAATTTCTGTATAACTGCACTAATGAAGCAAGATAAATATTGCATATGACTTATTATAACTTTGTTTTGAAAAATCAAACAGTTCAGAAAATAATCAGTAGGCATTCAATCAAGGAGAATTTTATCATGTGTAAATACAGTGAATTAAATTCAATCCCTAACACTTTCTACATTCATCGACTTTCATGTCCTATGTATATTTTTATTGTTTCAAGAACTCTGGATCTAATTTAGAAAGAAACAAAAATAAACTATGAAAACTAGCAAATACAAAAAGCCTATTACTCAGTCACAGAGAATACTGTCAGACTTCATTATTTAGATGAGTATGAGCACTATAAGTTATTCTATTGTGTGTTCTGTTTAAAATTAGAAATACATAAATTAAAATTCTCATTGCAATTAATTTTAGGAACTAAGAATGTAAAATGTAGACTTACAGTAATGTCTGGAACTGCTGCATGTGATGATACTTGGTATATACATTTGTATCATGAAGCAATTAAGATTTAGGATACGTTGCAAATACGAGAAGAATACAAAATATTAATAATTATAAGATTCAAATTATTTTTCAGTAGCTAGGACAACATATTGTAATACAGAAAAGTTTTTTGTTTGTTATAAAAACAGACGTTAGAATATATTATTAAATGACACTTTAACCCATTATTTGAGTTCTCCTTGACATACACTCATGCATGTATATGTGAGTGATTGCTTATGCAATAAGCTTGAGAAAAATGTAAATTGTATTTCCTCATAGCAAATTGCAACTGAATTAGACTACTGGGCAGACATAAACAATGCAATCAAATTCCCTGGCTTTTTATTGAGCTTCTATTTGACTTAGTATACATTTGGAAAAAAAAAAAATTGTGTTTCTCAGGGTCTGTGACATTGCAGGCCATGAGAGATTCAATGTCAGTGCCGGCATACAAATTTATTAGTCTATAAAATTTGACATTCTCTTATTTATTCACAGAAAGGACAAATAAGATATTTTTTCATACTTACCAGAAATATCTGGGAGTGTTTATATGCTGCTCCATCTGGAGGATGCAAATAGTCGAGGCTGCTTTACAATTCAGCAGGCAAAGGCCTGCTGAAGGATAACAAATGACTTCATGGTGAAACAGCTATTGAAATTCTTTCAGTACGTGATATTAAAAACAACTGAACAAACAGAGATAAGGGACAAATAGGATTTGAAACAGACCTTTTTTTTTTTTTTCTTTTTTTTTTTTTTAAACAGTGTAAAAGAAAAACAAATGGAGCTCCTTGGTTCAGGCTATACTTTTTAGTCATTTCTGAAGATAGTTTTATTTCATGCTTAAGGCCTCTCTCAGGATGATAGGTGTCTGACCAAGTTTAGTGTCCCAGATATAAAAATGGTAACAGGACACTCTCTGGAATTCTGAAGACGGGATAGGAATGGAGGATAATTTCACCATTCCATACAAAATTCTTGCTTAACTTATAACTTTTTTTTTTTTTTTTGCTTTCTATGGGCATGGGCATGAGAGATTCAGCAAAGAAAACATAGTAAACATTTATAAGCAATGAAATTTTAACTGAACTTTAAAAGCCAAAGTTGTCTCAATAGGAAGTTTGGTTGAATGACCAATGCAGCAAAATAATTTATGAAGTATGAAGTATGATCATCATGTACTTCAAAGATGGAAAAGAAAGAAACAGAAAATAACACATTTTAGATGTGATGGGATTATTTGGAATTTTTATTTTGCATGGCCTCATATCTATATCCCCATTGTACAGTATACTAGCAAAAGAACACGAACAAAACTCCTCAAAATCACGTAATCGTAGAATAATTTATATCAGAAAATACTTCTATACAACTTCTGGTCCAACTATCACTGACAGTAGTGCTAGGTTACGTTGAGCCAATTTACAACCAATGGCAGCTAACACAGGTAGACAGATTTATAAAGTTAAAAGTTCTCCATATTTGTGATGCTATTTAAGGTAGTACCACCCCAGTACCACCAGGAAATTCCCAGAGCCTCCAAAAAGTTTCAGTAAGTCAGGGCAGAGTAACACCATGTAACACCATGCATGGCAGAAATTCCTCCCAGTACCCTAATCATTGCAATTTTATACCCTGAAGTATTGGATTGGATCACTTCCATTTTAACACACATGCCTATAAATGTTACTGTAGTCACACAGATAACCAGATCCTTTAAAAATCCTTCCACACGATTTGACTAAATTACCTCCTGCATCAGGGAACATGTGGCCCGAGAGAACAAGATGGACCAAATTGAAGTCCTTGCTCCTGCAAGGATCTCAGCCATGCTACATACACAGACACATGCACACCCCCCAAAAAAAACTAGCTTCACAGTCTGATCCCGCACAACTATATTTTGTTTATGCGCTTCTATATTTGTGAAGTAGTACAGTATTTCTTTTCTATTTCAGGATGAAAGGGAAAAACTGAAAATCAAACCAATCTCAAGACAAATGCTCGTTCATCAGTGGAACTCTGGTTTACACAAGCAAGTGCAACTGAGACAATTACAGTTAGAATTTCTGTTGTTCCTTATCAATATTTTATCAAAATCCTCCTGTACCTAACACACATTCACAAAATCATTGTCAATTGGGTTACCATTTCTGAAGAATATGTCTACATGACAGTGCAAGATAACTATTTTTTACCTCAATCTTGCACCAAAATAGGAGCATGCTCAAGATTAAACACAAATCTCAGTGAGATGTAAGAATTCACACTAACAAAAGAACAATGGCTTCTGATATAAAACTTGGATCATTTTGTCACCTTGAAACCAACACAGCTGCATTCATGCCACACAGAAGAATAAAGGCTTTGCAAAATTATCCTTAAGTAACAAAACTGTCTGGGCTAGACAAGCCTTGGTATCACTATACTTCTTCTCCAGATACAGAAATAATCTGTAATAGTATAAACAATACAACTACATTCCACTCAGTGGGCTGCACAGCTCGTATTGCTTTAATGCATTTAAAGCTGGACAACTGATGTAAGGAAAAGTTTGGAGTTCTGCCAGAACTGCGTTGAAATAAAAGACACATTTTCCAGGTTTTCTTTTTCTTTTTTTTTTACTGAAAAAAAAAAAAAAAGTTTGAAGGAAAAGCAACAGACATCATAATTTGTAAATATAAAACAAAACAAAGTTATAAACAACTTCTGTCTCAGTTTAAACAAATGAGTTATCAAAACTTAAGATCTTCAGAAAAATACAAAGAACAAGTCCATTGGCTTGAACCCATTCTACGGGGTTCAAAATTAAATGTAAAAGAAAAAAAAAAAAAAAAGTCTTATCTCTGCATTTTATTAACTTGATAAAATATAAAATACTGTTCAGATTGGTTAATGTCAGATTTAAATCCACTTCTCTAAAGCAGCATTTGGCATTTCAATCAGAAATCCATCAAATGTTCCAGTTTTATAAACTAAGGTTGCCACAGTTCCCTCAGGAATAGATATTACATATTCCCCAGATTACAGGTATTGTAAGAAGTGTCTTATGTAGTAAGGGGACAATCATGAAATGTTACAATTTCAACCTAATTAGAAAGAAATCTTATTAATTAGATAATCATGGAAAAGGATATTAGATTTTTTTGATTGAGGGCAAAACAGCAGCACAATAAAGCCCTGTCTACATACAATCCCTGCCATTTTAGGTAACTGCTTGTATGAATTTTAGTTTACCTAATTCACTGATAGTTTAACAACAGAAATTAGTCACAGTAAAGTAAGAATGTTACCTGTTGAAAAACCTCTCAATGGCAATGCAATTGTGTGTATATATATATGATAGTCATATAATTGTATACATGCACAAATAGCTGTATGTGTAAGTTCATGAAAATGCAATTTTGCAACTTCTCCAGAAAATGTAATTTTTAATAGTACTCTTCTGTTCCAAAACAAAACTAACATTTAACATAACACAGACCTTTTTTCCCAGCCAAACAATAAATTTTTATCAAAATCATTTACTGAGTCATATTTAATGTATTTTAATCTTCTAAAATAAAGGAGAAAAAGCATTGAAGTCTTCCTTTTTGCTATCTGCTCCAAATAACTTTAATCAGTGGATATAACACACTATTTTACACACATGAGATTCAGTTCATGGAAATTGTATGTTTGAATTTTACTGTATAAGAACAGCAACTGACCATGAATTAGTTGATACACTCCTTCTATAGTGTTCTACTGCCACAGTGCAACAGGGTGTCAAGTTTAGTGTTTCTACAGCTATAATTTATTACATTCTAATTTTATTTCATAAATATACTAATTTTAAAAGTTCAAAAGCTAACTTATCTCATTTGGGGAGCTTACATACTCATTTTGACAAACCAGATCATAAACTTATCTTTGCATTTATTTATCTTCTCCAAGTTAGCATAAACTTTATCTTCCATTTTCTACTTATGAAAGGTGTGTGAATTTACTCAGTGCTTAAAGGGTCAAAATTTATCATTTCTGTTCATCTAATAAGTAATGTTTTTGCCGAACAAAACCAATTCCCAATAAATTCTCACTGTATTTGTGTGCTCTGATTTGATTTAGAGGCCTGTGGGGAGACACCATTTGGTAGCACAGGAACACAGAGGGGTAGGTGGTGCTGAGGAGAAGTAGAGCTCATGTGCCAGAAGTGTTATTGTGTCAGGTTGATTTATTGAGTGAGCTTCACTTCACCGAATGTTCCGAGATATTTATTTCCCTAAAGGCTCTGCAAAGATATGAACAGACCTGCATCCACAGATGTCATCATTGCTCATTTTACCGAGTCATGAAATTTTCTCAACTGCAATTTGTCCATCTAAAATTGCTGCAACAGAACAATGTCAATAGTAGCTTCCTACTCATACTACCTCCCTCTACTATATACTGTTGCCACATCCACCTCTTAACTTCAGAGAATTTAAAGATACAGAGCTTGTTTAATCTAAATGTTAAACAGTTCCTCAAGTACTTTCCTTTCTTAATCTATTAGGCAATGGAAATAAAGAAATATGCAAATGAGGGGAGTAATCAAATGCCAAAAATAAGAAACTGGTAGCGCGTATGACTGAACAGACAAAATGAAGAAATACAAGTAAGTGACAAAAAATGTCCTACTTGAACAAGTTAGAGTTAGAATCTCATTACCCAGAATTAAGAATAGTCAATTCCTGTCATTTTCTTTGCCCCTTTTGTTTTGCTTTGTTTTCTTGACAGTAACTACTGCTGGAAGTGAGCACCCACCATTTTCATTTATTTATAATACCAAAAAAGAAACACACAAAAATTGTTCCTGATTTGATTTTACAGCTGTGTGGAGAGGAAGAAATGGACATGAAAATATATTTATGCTACCACACGTTCAAAAATGTTTAATTTCCTAGAAATAATAATGAACTTAATTGGCAGTGATAACATAACAGTTTGTTAATTATATTAATTTGGAAGGTTTTCTTCATTATAAGAAAAATAATTTGTCTAAGATATCAGTGTTAACTTGCAAGTCTTCATTTAATGTTTCAGAAGGATAATGTCATTTTACATAAAGTTTCAGGCGTTAGGTGGATTTAGATAATACAATGTATAACAATGATACTACAAATGACACAAGCTCTTTTAGGAACTTCATCCGAAATGTTTTGCTGTTCTACAGAATAAGGTATATTTAAAAATGTGTAAAAGTGTGTGCTTGTGGCCTATGTCAGAATACACTGGTTTATTTAAATATGTTAATATTTCTCATTATGCCATTAACAATAACCTTCATCCATTTGTGAAAAACATTTTGCCAAGCATGCACATAAAAAATTAGCAAGTGAAGCAAAATCACCTTAATTTGCTTTGGACCAGCAAATAACCAACTAATTTGCAGAAATCCCTGCCAAGCACTCATATTAAATGCTTCATGCTTATTTTATGACCTCTGCTGCTCCTCTCCTTCCCAGGCCCTGAATCATATGATCATTAACATATTGCAAGGTCTGAAACTTTATTTTTTACATTCTTTAATTAATGCCTGTTTATAGAAGGCCATAGGACTTCAGATCCAGTTAATGAAACTTCGCTCCCCCAGGCCCCTGGAGCCCAATAGAGAGCTTTCTCCTCTGTTGTTTTAGTAGCTTTTTTCCAACTGTTTGTTTATACACACTTAATTGATCTCTTTAGTCCCAGAAGCATTCCAGAGACACAACCTGTTCTGAGGCAAGCTAAAGTTTTTTCCCCTTCTTTATAAAAGCCCTGATTGCCCAAGGTTATCAGTTTTAATTTGAAAGTTGAAGATTCAGCTTTATTTACACTGTCTAAAAGACAAAATTGATATGGGCCCTGAAGTGTTCATTTTTACATTCACATACAGCAGAGTGGATTGAAAACACATACTGTATATAATTATTTTGATGTAGAACTAAGTAATTACTAAACACTGCTATGTCTTGTTTTATTGCATTTAAGAAACTCAGTCTTCATAACAAGTTGAAAATAAGAACAAATCAGCCTGCCAATGCATGAAATTTTCATGGCTCTTCAATTTACATTTTACATATTCCCTATGACAGGAATTTCTATTATGCTATTCTCTTTTTTCTGCTATAATTAAATTAAAAAAGTAATTGGCTGGTGCTGCACACTGCTGCAATGTCTTAATCACATAGACAAACAGTTTTACAATAGCTTACACCATTTGCCACATGGGGCAATGACATTATTGTACCAGGCTATAAACCAGGAGACAGATATCGCATACCAGCTATCAACTACTGTGTTGAATCTCCTGGTGCCTGCTTGTGAAAACAGAAGAGAGAGGTACATTTAGTATATTGATTGGCAACTCTATGTCTGAAATCTTAATTAACAACAAGTGACCAAGACTAACAACATGATATAAGCAGATGTTTGTGGTTAAAAAGAGTGACATTTAAATATCTACTTTGATTTCAAGATGTGAAAATACTTGGCAGAAAAATAACATATCACTACTTCAATATATACTGAAATGCTTTTTTGTTTTGTTGGTGGTGGTGGTAGTTTTGGTTTTGTGTGTGTGTGAAGAAAGCAAAACAAACAAAAAAAAAACAACACAACAATCAACCAACAAGTAACTTTAATTCAGTATAATCAATCTTCTCAATAGAGGAATAAGCAAAAACGCCAGCATGCAAGGCACAATTGCTTTTAATTATAATTTTCTAATCACCTAAATGGATTTAGACAACTCTTCCTTTGCTTTCCTGTTTAGAAAAATAAATAAATAAATACCATGAGAAAATAAGACTTTTTTAAAAAAATAAATTAAAATTAAAAAAAATATATATATCTTTTAATAGAGCCGGGCTTCTAACAGTCACTGAAGTATTCATGTTGAAAATAAAAGAAATACATTTAAAAATGTATCAAGTCATTTGACTCAAAACTTGAGAGGCGATTTGGACAGAATTTCAATGTGAATTCAAAAGCTGTTAAAGTGAGGATTTCCCTAAACCAGAAACTAGTCCTTTAAATCCCTAATCTCTTAGATGCCTTACTTTATTATTATATTATATTATTTTACTTCTACTGGTTTCCTGAATGCACATATGTTAAGATTCATTCCAGTTGTGAAAGGGCAAAACAACTCAGTAAAAGTCAATCTTTAGAGATATTCAGTGCATACTATATTTAGAAATGTCCAGTCTTAAGTACAAAATACCCCAGTCCCTGTCTAGAGACCTGAACTAAACTGGCATGCTAGGAGAGCATCTAACATATGCTAAATGCTTTAAATTCCTCTCAGGAATTGCCATGATTAGTTGTTCAAAAAAAAAAAAAAGTTTGTGTTTTTTTGTTGGTGGTGGTGGTTTTGGTTGGTTGGCTAGTTGGTGTGTTTTGTTTTTTTAAGGTTTTTGAAAGCCACCTTATCTGGAATACTGCAGAGATAGTGGTATTTGGAGAATGAGATGGCAAGTTTCAGCTCCTTTACCCACAGGATCTGAAACCCTCAACAACACACCTGTCACAGACACACATAAGACAACTGGGCAGGTGATCAGTGTTATAAAGGTCTCTCAATCAAACTGAACCATTATGTCATACAAAATTATGTAATATTTTATGATCATATCTGTGGTTGGTTGCACTCTGGAACAGGCTCCCCAGGGACGTAGTCACTGCACCAAGCCTGTCTGAATTTAAAAAGTGATTGGACTGTGCACTTAGTCACATGATCTAAACTTTTGAGCAGACCTGTGTGGTGCCAGGAATTGGACTTGATGATCCTTATGGGTCCCTTCAAACTCAGGGTATTCTATGATTCTATGTGTGTTAGCGCACTCACTCACAGCCTACGGCCCCTACTCCTAAATTCCCCTTTAGGGTAAAATGGAACCTACACTTATGGAACCTACATTCTGCATGTTGCTCATGAAGTCAAGCATATTTTCATTGCTAAGCCCTTTACTAAAGACTAGTATATAAGTATTTGTGAAAGTGATATATGCATAACAACACATCTCTAGTTTCTGGATTTTCTTCCACTTTGAGGGAGAAAAAGGATTTTGTGCTCTTTCTTGGTAAACTAAGTTATTCGAAGGAACACTGTAGATATTCAATCTAAAACCCAATTACTAACACCAAATCTTGGCTACTTAATGTATAGAGACAGGACACAAATCAAGGCAGCTGTAATCGTGTGAAATGTGCGAGGTCTAATAGCCTGTATCAAAAAACTGGTAAAATATTGGTTCCTAGCAATAGTGGACTCCAACACCAATACTAACAGTTCCTTGATTCCCTTCAAAAACCCAAGCTGGTAAATGAAATCTGTCTTGTTTTAAGAACAATTAAGCCACCATAGGGGGTATTTAGTCCTTCTACTTAAAATCCCACAGAATATAACACAGTTGACCTAAGAAAAGAAATGTGATGGGAGGACTCCAGGGAATTAGCCAAAAATCTCCTAGCAGTAAGTGTAAACTCACTGAGCTGGAAACTGTCGTGTATATACTTACTACCTATAAATCTCTCTTATCATAACTGATTAAGGCAGAATAGGCATGATCTTGTTCCCACTGATGACAATGGCAAAAATCCAATTGACTCCTTCATTCCTGAATTTGGCAAAAGACAAACTCATCAGCTTCCAATTACAGTACAACACAAAGTACTTTGATGTATCCTAAGGTTTTTCTTACCTCAGCCATAGGTATTTTATCACTTCTACCTACTTGCATTTTTACTGCTAAGGACAACACAATAAAGAGAAGACCTGCAGAGAGCAAAGGACTCATAAAAAACTTAGTATGTAAAGAAATCATCTCTGTTAAGGTTTCTTAATACCTTCTATACTCTGAGTCTCAAAATCCATTTATATTGTTTTGTATTACCTTAGCTGTTTCTTCAAAAGAGTAACAGTTTTTCTGTATACTAACAAATAATACACTTCCAGCACATGACTAGTGCTTCTGAGTGTTAGCTTAGTACAAAAATATTAATGAAAAATAAAAAATAATATTTCATTACTACATTTGCTAAACACTCAAGTCTATACCAGGGAAGCACAGTAAGCTGTCCTGAAAACTTCATTACAGGTCAAAACCAGATAATTCCTCAGAAGATTTCTCAAGATTTTATTAACTCAAATCACAAAAGACTGGGAAAATATAACAAATATTAAAATGGAATTTTATAATTCTCAATTTAACTCTTTCTAAATGCCTAAGGACAGAAATGTGAGGTGCTTATTACTCACTCCATCTCTTTATTGTGCAGTCTCTTATTCTTTATATAAGAAAATTCAGTGCCTTTGAAGGATCACAAAATCCGTTTGAGATTGCTATCAGCCACTGAAACCAGGACAGAAAACTGTAATTCACGGACAAAATCTTGGCTTCACCGAATTTAGTAGGATTTTTCTCTTGTCTTTATCAGGACAATTCCTTGCCAGATCTCCCTAAGACTGAAATAAACCATTTGAAGTGCCATAAAAGCATCAAGGGCTCCTGTCATGCCACTGTTTTTTAAAAATCCTCACAAAGATCATCTCTAACCCAAACTGTATCCAAATCAAGCAGCACCAAGCAGGAATCTGTATCAGTACTGGCTTTCCTCTCATGTGACCTTCCAAAGTTATGGAAGAAAGTTTAGCTTCAAATACTTGTCTGTCTGGGATATAAGATTACATGAGTAAGTTTTTACAGAATCTTCCCTTTTGCCATTATCATCACTTTCTTGTATGGAGAGAGGGGAAAAGATGAGGATTCTTTCCCTGTCAGAATCTTTAAACACTTTGATTAGCACCCATAAATGTAAGTAACTGATTTACTAATTTTTTTTTTTTACTAATACTTTCTATTATTGTCTTCTTTATTGAAAAAGACAGAAAATGAGAGAAGAGAGGGAGAGGGGGAGAGAAAAAGGGAGCTATAATATAAGTTTATTTCACAATGCTAAGAAAGTTAAGCTAGCTCTTCTTTTACCCTCAGATTTTGAAAATTTCATCCATGACTATGAAATTTACCTCATAAAACACATTTATCATAATACAGTTCTCTCTGGGAACTGTGCTGCTTCTTTAAGTTAAGAACACAGATCTAGAATGACCAGCTTGTAGGTGTATCAAACTCATTTGTACTTCTGTACAAAGAAGCAACGTGAGTTTCCAGTGCTTCCTGTCACTCAGCAATCCTAACTGCAGATGTTAAGCAAAAACAAAATACAAAGGACATTTGCATAAAGTGTGTCACAGTATGGAACTCATATTTCTGGCAGCAATGCACAGTCATCAGTCTTTGCTGAAGTAGAAATGCAAATCAATTACTATGGTTGATTCAAATTCTGAGATCTCTGTTTCACCATCACAAGCATCATAGTTCAGTATCAACCAAGCCACAAAATTATGCAGAAGAGCTCACAAACTGAGAAGCAAATTTGTAACAAAAGCATTTCTAATGTTGATATCACAGGACTGTTTCAAGCCCAAATAAAATATTTAGAATTATTTCACACCTCTTCCAAAAGGAACAGTTTCTCATTAGCTTGTTCATCTGAACAACCTTTAGTTGGGAGAAAGGTAGAAAGAAACTTTATATGTCATTATTTATTTGGTTAACATCTATCTCTACAACACAAAAAGTTTATAACTCTAGACAACAGACTTCACAGCTGATGAAAGTTTGTGATGCAATAATAAACGCAGAAAATTAAAGCAGCTCTAACATATCTTACTTCTAGAACATAGACCAAAAAGTATTTCTATTTATGAAGAGATACTCAATAAGAGAGCATTTACAGTGAGAAAAATTGTACTTCTCCACCCATCAATTTAAGGCTTGAAAATAGAATTCTTTGCGTTTTTTCAGCATGCCACCCTTTAGGGCAAAGAGTGGTAATGAACACCTACTAGTCACACAGAATTATAGTGCTCTTTATTTCACCCAAGGCTGAAAAAAAAATTTCCAAAGGTTTGGAATCCTAAAACCTGTAAACAAAATCTGTGGAGCAGATAAAATTTTAAATGGCACAATGCAATTAAAGCTGAATTCAATTTGAGCGCACCCTGTCCATCTGTCAGAGGGAAACAAAAGCCGAGGAGCTCCATTATTGCTGAATCCCTGCTCTTGTTAATTTGCTTGCTGAGAGATTTCAATTTCTAGGAAGTGCACAAATTAGTGTTCAGTCAGGGCTAGATCCTCAGTAAGTATAAGCAGATGGTGGAAATCAGCCCTAATCAAGTAGCCAAAGCCTTTTTTTCTGTCTGATTAAAGCATTTTAATCCTTTCATATTGTCTGTGGTTTTTAGTAAATATCTACCATCCTTTTTTTTTTTTTTTTTTTTTTTTTTTTACCTCCCCATTTGCTATCATTTTTAGTCCAAAAGGAACTGAAATTCAGTTTCTAATTCATTTATTTATTTTTACCAGAATGCACTTTTTAACCATATTAGTATACTTTGGGCCAGGCAACGTAGCCAATTAGATTATTACATTTACTCAGTTCATTGAACTTTTTTTTTTAATTGCAACAAAAAAAAAGTTAATATACAGTCAGCTAAAGCAACATATATTGCTTGCCATGCTAGTTGCTGCTTATCTGACAGAAAATTCTTCTGAACACTGTATTTAATATGATTAAGAAAAAAAAAAAAAAAAACATGGTAACTGCACAGGGTGATGATAATATGTTTTGTGCAAATTTATTTTCTTCTGGGGAGGAAAACAAGATGATTTTTATATTAGTACAAGCCACATGGATGTCCATTGAAGGAGGAAAGCATGTTTATACCACAAAAGAGGAAGGCCTTAATAACTCATAGATGCCACAGGCATTTGTGAATAATGAAAGCTAAGATTACCACAGAAACATTATAAATATTATTGCGAATAGAATAAAAAACATAATTAACTCAACATTTTAATGAAAAATAGGAGAAATTGTTATTTTAAAGGTTACTTATTGTTGAATTTACAGATAATGGTAAGTATGACGGAACAACCTAACTGAATATATATTTACAGAGACAAGAATACCAAACAAAACAGCAGTAAACTTGATTTGCATAAAATATACAAGGTGAAACTGACTGCAACTTATATTGCTATATTTTTTGGAAAATATATAAACAGATTTTTTGAAAATCCGGTATCTTTAGGCCAGTCTGTTTTACATTATTATATATGTTATACTTTCATGTGTATTATATAAAACACATGAAAAATGTAAACTTTGATTGCTGGATCTACACAAAAGTGTGTAAAACGATAACCTTAGGGACACATTTTTCAAAAACAGTATACAGGATTTAGCCACACATTTACCATTAAAATTAATGGGAGTTATTTAGCTATAAATCCTGATGAAAATACTTTGAAAATGTACCCCTTAAAGTCAACACCATCAGCATAATGTGTGAGGGTGGAAGAAAATTGAATTTTGAACAATGAAGAACTTGAATATAAACCATGTGTAGTATTTTTACTGAATGATATTTTGGTATCCTGTAAAGCAACTTTATTGCCTAACTGCCATATTAAAAAACCCACACCTAATATTTTCAGAAATGCAATAAATAAGAGCAGATGATTGCTTCCATTTATCAGAGATTAAAGTCAAAACAATAATGAAAAATAATTCTGCTTCGAAGTATATGAAATGCTTTGTCCAAGGAACATTTTTAAATCTCCTGAATATGCTTTAAAAACTTGGAGGTGCTAGTACTCAGGTTTTTTTAAACACAGAATTCCTACATATGAGCGTACCTTCCCTATGCTGATTCCTGATTTATTACAGTTGCATTTTTTATGTTTTCCCCTATTTTCATATTAAAGATCTTTTATTCATTCTGATACCCCCAAGCAGAATCTCCTTCTAGTCTCCTAAACAAACATTAACACTTATATTAGCCTAACACTTGTAAAGCAGCTTTTCTTCTAGTGAAAGAAAGAAGGCACCAGTTCATCACTGAACTAATCCCACAAGATCTATTTGATCTCTTCTCACCATGCTCTCCCAAACATACACTTCCTTTACTCATACTTTGGCTAGTGAAGGAAACAAACCAAAGCCTATTCTATTACTTTTGTTGCTGAAAGATACCTTTTATTCTGGAATGTTGGGTTTAGTTTAAGACTACACCAAAGGTTGGCCAATCATTTTGTGGAAGAAAACTGAACACTGGGACATCTAAGCCTTCATGAAAAAATGTTCAAATCCCATTTCTAGTTTCACCAAAAAATAAAATGGAATTTAATCCTATGCACATTCCGTTTTCAGTTTACTTCTTGAACTGAGACGGTTTCAGTGTTGGGATAACTATTAAATATGCCAAAATGGCCAACTTATTTCCCATGGGCATTGAATACCAGTAAAAGAGAAGCGACGCTCAACTTGGCAACACTAGGGCTGCCTAACAACTAAAAATCCTAACAGGTTATACAGTTTTGAAAAGTATTAAGGAGAGGAATGACATGTCAAATCATCATTCAGAGTATGTAAGCCAAGTTAGTGATGATTACCAGCTTCCTAAAAATATTGAGAGCAAAATGGTAAAAATATTTAGAGCAAAACACAAAAAACATCATCTGTTGCCACAGTAGGATACATTAAGATAAGACTAATCCAGATGAATGAGAAGTTAACTCTATATGTGTTCACCTTGTTTTCCACCCTCATGTCACCTTCTCGTATCTAACCAGAATAACATTCATATATATTTAGTATCAAATATATATTAGCAAATACTGCTAATATAAAATGTAAGTTTTTACAAACTTATTTTTTATGAAACCATGGGAATCCCTTACTCTAAAAAGAAAATACTGTTTTCCTCAGATCACACTTCAAATGCCCTAATGTTTGTTTTATAAATGATTTTATTCTTGATTTGCAGTAATCACTTAAAATTTGAACTGTTTAATTTTTATAGCATGAAATATAGTCATGCATATTGCAAAAGCAGGCCTGAACACATTTGTGTTCAATCCTGACTGACTGCTATACACTACTTGCATTTCTTCAGAAATAAAGGAACTAAAGCCTTAAAACCACGCACCGTTCAAACAAACAAAATATTTTAAGTACACACAAGACTATATTGTATTATGTAATGCTATGTAATTTAGTGTATACTTTTAAAGACATCTGCAATACTTTTTTTTTTTTTTAATAATGTAAATTATTCTTGACTGCTTGGAGGTTCTCTATTACATGTACACTTTTTATTACTATTATTGCAGCTGTGACCATGAAGTATATGTACTTGGTAGAAGACCTAAAACAGGAATTTGAAGAAGTTGTCTGCAAACTGTAAAAAAGGTTTATGTATAGTTTAAGAGTCGCAGCATGCTTATCATGTTGATCAATGTTATCTCATTTGCATATACTCCATATGGCAGCATTCATCTGTTGTCTTTTGCTTACATGTAGACCAAGGACTCCTTGGTCTGTACTGAGTAGGTGCAATGGTCCATGGTGAGGGCTTCTAGAAACAACAGTGATGTAAATGAGACAGAAATAATAGCAAATAAAAATAGGATTTATTTTTTTTTCACCTAGGAAAGAGTTTAACTGTACTTTAGAAAAATTGATCTAAAATTCAGATTATAAATGCACCTTTTTCTTGATTACTTATAAGATTGTCAGTTTGTACTAATATACTTAATAGAACTTCCGACATCATGACTGGCCAAGTTTCTAAAAGATAAATTCATGGAGATACTGATTAAGGAAAAATTCAATGGTCTATGTTACCATAAGCAGATAACAGTACATGAACTTAAATAAATTATTTTAATACAGTTTTGCAACCACTTTGAGGAACTACTTTATTTTTTGCACATCAGCAGTTAATATACAGTTAACAAAATCTGAAGTCAGTTAACACTGTACTAATTTCTTTGTATCATCATACATCACTTATAAAATTCTGCAGTATGAATTCTACCTTATCTTTCTCAAAATTCGTTGATCATATAACCATACTTCTTGAAAGTCATTTATCTAGTTTATAAATATGAAAATACCCTGAAGACACTGGGTATTTTCTGTGTATGTGGCTTTTGGAGTCTTAATGGATCAAACGTTATTGACATAATTTTATATAATGGAAAATGTATTATCTAAACTCTTCAAGTTTTTTTTAGTCATGGTTTTCAATAAAACTTTCCTGGGAGGAGATTGACAGGCGTCTTGGTAGCATCTTAGTATTTCTCTGCAATACAGTAGAAAAATTAGCTATTCAAAATAAAACTTTCAGCAAATGTGCCTAAGACAAATTGACCTTCTTATAGTCAGGAAATGCATCTTGCATCTTTATGTGCTTTTTAATATAATTTGTCTAAACTATCTGAAGTAAATAATAATAAAAAAAAAAAAAAAAAAAAAAAAACACAACTATCACTCAATCCTCTCAGTAGAAAGGGTAAATTTTAATTGCAGAACTTAAAACCTCACAATTAAAAGCTGTGTTGCTACTTAAAGCTAGCACAAACACAAGAATGAGAGTTCATGCATACAAATCGACTTTTTTACTATATCCAGAAAGGTTTTTTTAAAATAGCCTGGATAAATGTATGTACCTTCTACATACGTTTAGAAGGAAAAAGAGGAACAATTATCTGTGTTTTAACAAAATATGAATTCTTTCTTAGTCACTTTGATTTGTAAATTACTTTGTGATAATCCATATTTGTTTAGCAAGAAAGCTAAAATAATGATAATTCAAAAGTAAGTATGCAAATAAAAAACATAATAAAAAACAAAAGCAAACAGAAACAGGTGAGATTCTGGGGGGAGTTGTGTTTTTGTTTTTCCTGGAGCAAGGAATTTTGTAGAAAAAAAAATCTGGTAATCAAGCTCAGAATTTATTATTTTCTAATTTAAAGAGAAAAAAAAAAAACACTCATGGCATAGTATTTCACACAGTTAATCAAGCCAACAGGTATGTGGAAGGAAATCAAAAATTGCAACTACTTAAAATAGAAAGAAAAAAAGAGTGTAATTGAAAGAAAAATGACATACTTCTCAGCTCTGTGTTTATGAATTTATGCCAGATTCTCATCTGTTTTACCTTAAAAGGGCTTCATTTAGTCAATGGATCCATGTCAATGCATGCCAGATGAGATTCTAGCCTTTTATCTGCCAAATCCCCCTCCTAAATAATCCAGTAGACATTTTACGCAACTACATCAGCCATTGTGTTTTACTCCATTATCTTTATCCACAATCCAGAGGTGGGCAGGATTTTGTATAACTCACCAGACAATTAATAGTCACTTTATTTTCTCAGGAAGTGAGAAAGAAGCAAAGATGGAAATGGTGCATGGTGAACACCTCGACATACCCTCACAACAATCTTCTTCGGTAAGAGGCTTAGGTCTTAAGGGACTATCATCAGATTCCCTATAAAATTGTCAGAAGATTTCATCAATTTAATATCAAAATAACTGAGCTACCATTTTCTTGCCTGACAGCAGAAGTCTGATTGGAATTGCTCTTCCAATCATTCTTCATGATGTTGAAGAAATAAAAATGTGCACATATTCTCACAGGACCTAAATATTTTGCATTTTACGTTGTCCATAGCTGCGTGAAGGAACTATCCAAATTGTTCACCACTTGCAAGGATAATTATTTGAAATTCGTTAATAAAATTATAACTCACAAAGTTGTGAATGATGGTCTCCTCAACAATGGGATGAGAAAAGTCCTTCTGTTTGATTTCACTGCACCTGAGAAAATGGTGCAAATACGTGGCTTGGCACTTGGTAATGGATATAATTTAATTTTATTTTCTCTTCTCAGAGGGAGGAGGGGCATCTCTGCTTGAGTTCAAGCAGAAGAAATGTGGAGGTGATGAAAGAGAATGTTAATGGTAGTATTGTATATTAAATTTGTGGTGTCAAGTAAACACTGCACCAAAAGTTACCCAGGGAAAAAATGTTTCAGAAGAACCTTCTTGGGAGGAAGAGGTGTCAGAGTACTCCATTGCCTGTAAATGTCTTGGAATAAGCATCAGCATCTTGTTTAATACCAGGTCTGACAAAGTTTTTTCCTGGCAGAAGATTTGGGGTACATCTATCAGGGGTGAGGAGAAGGTATATTAGGTAGCATGAATAGACAACTCATATTTAAGTAATATCAAGATCTGAATACTGATCTAGCTTCTACGCCTAATTAAATCTGCCAAAACTCAAGCCAATTCATTGTCCTCACTGCAAATCAACTTAAATTTATAGTTTATAACACAAATGTTATGATTTTATGATTATAAATTTAAATTTATAATGCAACAACTTCATACACAACAGCAGTAAATCTGGATTCCCAGCTGCTGCTTCTTAATGGACATTTTCCAATGTTTGGCTCTCATTCTGTGTCTCGTTCTGTGGAGTTCTGTGTAATTGGGCCTCTTCGTCTCACCCAGTTTTGGAACAAGAAACAGCAAACAAGTAATGAAGTCATTAGTTTCAGAGACATCAATATATAGGCCAAATCCTGCTTAGTGTCAGCAAGGTTACCACTGTTTGGTCAATGCTCAACATCAAGGGACCTGAACCTGACATAGGTGTCATTTTTCTTTTCTTTCTCAATTACCTCTCACTACTCCATTCAGTGTTGCGATACTCACTGAAGGAAGCCTTCCCTGAAGAGGACACTACTCTTCTGTAGAGGTATCCTCTTCATCAGTAACATGAACCATCTCTTCTACAAAGTACAGTAATCTAGGAAAGTGCAAATCTCATCTTTCACATCTGCTAGCAGGATTTTCGTGCTACCTATTTATGAAGTAGGGAACCGATTTACTCCAAAAAGAGGACTAATTATCTTTATTGGCAAGTGAGTGGTCTGGAGTTTGGACATTTTCTGGGTTCTATTTAACTCTATAAGGGGAAATCCAAAGAAAAGCAGTTGTAGGGGAACTCGAGTCATTCCCCTTTTTATGTCCTTTCAGGCCTTTTTTGTGCCAGTGATGAGTATTTTCAATGGAAAGAATGCCCGATTCCCATGCCTTTCCTAGATTAACATAAGCACACATTTAGTGAGAGATGAGGCCTGAAGAAGAAACAGGGAAATGAATAGGTTTTGTTTCTTTAAGAAACCAAGCTAAAAACACATACATGGCCTAAAGTATTTAAGAGGGCAAGAAGTGCTGGCCTAAAAGCACCTAGGAATAAGCTTTCTGAACAGTATCAAACTTCTTCATAAAGCAAGCAAAAAAAAAAAAAAAAAAAAAAGAAGGAAAGAAAAGTTCACATCTCCCTATTTTAGTATTACTAAAGGGTATATAAATGACTGTTTGTTTTCTAAAAGCAAAACAAGATGAAGAAGAACCATTTTCATCCAATCATTTTTAAAGAACTCAGTCTTAGATCTTAGATTTTTCTTTCACTAGGACAGTGAGTTTCAAATGCCTACTGTCAAATGTAGTCTAATGATCTAATAATTTATTAAAAACATTTAAAATAACTACCCACAAGAAATTGAAAGTTTGAGAACTAAATAACTACAGATATAAAGGACTGAAAAGTGGGATAACATTTCTGACAAAATAAAAGCAATCACTCACAGAAAAAGGTGTTCAGCATCCCTGTATAAAAAATTAGTGCAGATTCTCAGTTGGTATATAATAGGTCCACTGACTGCAATGAAGTTTTGTTAAATTATATGAATTACAAAACTGTCCCCAAGCATTACACTCAAGCTAAGTTAAATACTAAGCTAAAATGCATTATAAAACATAGCTTCTCACTTATACAAGCCTTCTCAAGCAGGATCACCTTGTAAGATACAACTGCCATCCTGTCATTCATGAAATACTATAAAAGATAGTCAGTAAGGATACGGTTTTGCTAACACTTGTGCTAACATTTGCCAACACCTAACATTTCATAGAGGTTGAACTGACAGCATGTAGAACAGCCTCCACAGAAGCAACATCAGCACAGTAAATGACAGTGGATAGTCAAATTGCTTTCTTCAGGTATTCCAAGTAAAACCTGGACCACACTCCACTAATGTGAATGGAAGTGGAATAGGATTTTTTTTTTTTCGTGTGCAGGGAAAATGCTAAATTTTCCATTACATCAGTTTAAGATTCACAGTATATATATATATATATATATATATATATATATATATATGTTTAAGAACCGCTGTTTCTGGACTGTCAGAGCACTCGTGCTGTTTAGGCTGCTAGAGCCTGAATCTAGCATCTTACTGTTTAACATAATAAAGAAATCATTTCTGACTAATAAATCTATGTTAAAAAAATAGTCTCTCACAATACCATAAGTCTTTGCTGGCTTAATAAATTTCAGCCATTTTAAGAAGCTCTAATTTACACAGCCAATTGTCTTCTGAAATTTTAAAAAGGTATGGAAAAGAAAGCATGACACTTCTAAAGAATATATATTTTTTAATGTTATTCATATAAGAATATGGCAATGATGTATCTTTCACATTTTAGATTATGTGAATTCTCTCATCATGCATGGAGGAATTAATACAAAGGAAGCAAGTCCAACTAAACAGTTTATGTTTTCTTTAATAAAGTTATTTCAGAAAGAATTTAAGAATGTTTTGTTCTTAGCGTTCCACAATTCCCTTAATTCATTGTTCATTAAGGAAAAATACTGTTCTTTGTTATTTGTGCTTTTACATATTCTTCTTAAATTGTCAGAGTACTAAGCAGAGTACTGTTCCTTATGCAGTTTGAAGAAATTCCTTCTGCAAGAAAATCACTAAAAGAGTAAATCAGTAAATCAGTTAAGCTTTAGTACCACTAAGCAGTTTTATATGCTGTCCTTTCCTTGGAAACCAACACAAAATACTAACCAAAAAGAGGACAATGGGAATTTTGCTGTTGCCTAAAATATTACCATTATTTCCCATTTTGATCGTGTCAGAAAGGTGACAGTTGCTCATAATTCCAATGTACAGAAAAGTTCAGTGTTCTCCACTCAACTTGTCCCTCAGCATCATGCATCACTAACAATGGTGGATGAAGAATCTTTTCAGAACACCACAGATGCATTCTGTAAGCACAAACAAATGTATCCTTTTTATTACTCCTTTCCCATTTATTCAAACACTCAATACATATTATACTACACTGCCTTGCCATATTATAAAAATAAAACCAGAAAAATATAGGTATAGGTATCTCTATACATATCTATGATACACAGTCAGCTCTGTGATATCACTGAAACATCCTCAAGTACTTGCTGTCTTTCATGCACTGATATATGGCATTTCGTCACAGATCATGAATATTTTTCTGCAATATTTTTGTTACATTAAGTCTAAATAAAGCAAAAAGACTGAAAAACCATAAACCAGGAATTGTGAAGACTAATGGTCTTTACAAAAAAATCTAAACTTTTAGGCAAAATCTTAAATTTTAGTTTGTCTCATCTATGTACGAGGTGTACATAGTACATGTACTGATGGAAAAAAATGAGTTCTATTACTCATATATGCAAATGACACATAACATGACAATTACCTAGCTAGCATACTTCCAGAAGCAAGTAGCAGAAACACCTTGTAGAATGAGTATGAGGACTACCAGGATGGCAGACTTCAGTGTGCTTAGTTTATAGATCTGAGCAAAGCTTTGTCTCTAACTTCCAAGAGCATGTTGGCATGAGTCTAAACAATAATAGCAGGCTCTGGAAGAAATTTAATCCAATTCACTTACTGTAGAATGTGTAATAAGATCCAATATCTGAAGACTAATAATAAATAAAGTGAATCAATAAATGAGGATTTCCTTGATATTCCTCTTTAGTCATAAGTATGAACTTTAAAATTGCAGCTGGTGCAATTGGAATTAATTTAGAAAACATTCAGAAATTTGTGAAAGTGCCTGAAAAACATCAAAACAGAACTAATTTGAATCAATATTCCTTATATAACTTCTCTTCATAACCCACTTTCCTCTCCCATTATAAAAAATACACATAAATTCTTCTCTGGATATAAAAATAGTTGCATAATATTTATTGCTGCTCATTAGCATGCTCAGTTTGTTGATAGATTGTCTTTGTATCATACAGGGGGAAGAGGAAATTGGAACCAAAACTAAAAAGCAGTTTAATTATTTTAATTAATTCCAGCTTTCAAAATAATGCAAAAGGCTATTGAATATTTAACAAGCAAATGTGTCTATGTTGCATAATACAAAATGGAACTCAGTAAAAAGGCCTTTTTAGGTTCTTCCTAAGTCGCATTCCTACTCAACTAGAAAAAAATATATGTAACAGTCCAGATTATAAGTAGATTCTGTGTAAATGTACATGTAAATAGGTGCTTTTGATGATATATGTTAATGCAAGGTATCAATAGCATTAAAACAAATTTGTAAAACTGATTACTAACATATTGAAGATAGACTCTCGAGACACTCGCTATCAAATTAGGAGTCTTGAGCTCCCTGTAAACATTCACTCCTTTTTAACATATTGAACAAAGTAACTAAACTAATTAGTTAAAAGTAAAAGTGCAACCTGAGGAACCCTCACAAAGAATGTAAACTGAACGGGTGGGGAGGTCTGTAGGTGTCAATCAATAACAAAATGCAAACTGTCAAGCTTGCTTTGCTAACAAACTGTCACATCAACAATATGCAGTTAATGACTACAAATTAACTGTATACCAGATGCTTGACACTTTGTTATGACACTTAGCAAGCTAGTTGACATTTGGGGGATCAAAGCTTCTTTAATTACACTTTGTATAACATGTGCAACCTTTATGCTAATGTCCACATATTCCTTAGAGCAAGACTGTTCAAGTAGCAGAGAGAGGGTTTTTTGAACTTTGAAACATTCCAGTAAATCCAGATTTCAACTGAGACAAAAATGCTGAAAAACTTCACATCGTTATTCAGTATTATCACCTTATCTAAAATAACTCTGTAACTTGATGTACTAGTATACCATATTCACTCTCTTAGAGACACCCTCTGCGTGAAATAATACATTTTCAAAAAGTGTTAACAGTATCTATAAAAGGAAGCACTAGACACACGTCTAAAAACATCTCAGTGTTCAACTTGATGTCTAGAATCAATGCTACATCTTGATATGTCTTTCCTGAACCAAATTATTTTTTTCATCACACAACCAAATGTAGGGCAGTCTAAAAATATTTTTATTTAGCCAACACTTACTATATATTTTGCTATGCTTATAGAAAAGGTATAAAAAACAAACAGCCTGTTTTGCAAATCCTTATTAATATGAGCAAATCCATTGATGTTTTTGTTGTTGTTATTGCCAAGAAGGTATGTTCTCAAGAATTTTAACTCTCATATTTTTTCCTTAACGTGGAGTTTCTAATATTACACAGGAATTATGTGCAAGTTTGTAACTATATATTTCACTGGGTTTTGTTGAAATAAAATAATTTATTCTTTAAATACTGAAGAATTTTCTAAGCAAGAGAAAAACATGTGCAAAGCAAAACATTAACATTAATATCTGCCTTCCTATGAGAAAACTGATCTTGGAAGAAAAAGTATTAATGCATAAATTCAAATGGCTTTTTTACATCCTAGACACTTACCTCAGGCTCTTAAATACATTTTTATTTGGATTGCATTAATACTCCTTAACACCATTCACCATTTTTTTTTATTGTAAATCAGTTATTATATTGGATGTTAACTCTGTTGAATGTTAACTACTATGCTTACCATAATGCATCAGTGGACATCTATATGAAGATATCCTTGATATCTTTGGGAAATCTTTCAAATTATATGAAGCACTAAGGTTATGTTTACATGTCTCAGATCCTCACCAGTTGTTTTTTTTTTTTTCTTTCCCTACAGCTCTGTGCAATTTCTGTCCCAAATATGTAAGTCTAACAGGCCACATACTTTACACCATTCTTTGAAGCACACTTGCATAGTATTGCATTGATCAGATTCATCTGACCTAACTTAGATGTCTATAAAGTGTAAGCAAATCATTCCTTAGATTCAACTGAGAGGAACAGGAACTTTTAAAGCATAATTCATCTATCTATTTTAAATATTCACATTAGGTGTAGATGAATACTGTTTATTCTTTATTTCAATACAAAGGGATGACTACCTCAGTTGCAGATTAAGCCTTTTCTCAGGGTTTTCAGTATGACCTACCAAAAACCTGTTCTGTACATGCGTCAACATCTGAGGAAAGGGAATGCATCAATACCACTATAAATATTAATGCCTTTCTTGAACGTCTTAAGAGTAAGAGTCCATCCTTGAAATTCTTTACGTGAGTAAAGACTTTACTCACTCTAGTTTATATTTGAAAAAGATATAATCTCATAATACCTAAACTATATGCATGTCTGTACTGTACACAAAACTATTATTTATATATACAAATACATCTGCAATTGCATAAAAGCAATGAGCATCAAGATTTTGTTGGTCATGAAAGAAACACCTGTTGTTTGTCTACGTTCATGGGTTAGCAAAGATAGCTACTAATGCATCTGACTTGATCTAGAAAGCAAATTTAACCACTGTAAGGTTTAGTGTACTACAGTTATTAAAAAAAAAAAAAATCTAGTAAACTATTCCTATTGACAGACAAAGTCAATAGAAAAAAAATATTAAGCCCAGATGCTTCCTAACTGAGCAAATGAGAGTTTGACCACTTAGATGGATATACTATGTGAAAGAAGGATATAAGTACACAGAATATTTTGTTTTGTTTTGTTTTACAGGATTCACTTAGATCTCTGGGTTTCAGAAGCGAGAACAATGCCTTCATGACTCATATGGTATCAAAGCCATGTAAGTGATGTTATTTATCCTCTTCTATTGTTTCTTATACTAAATTATTTCATGCCGGATACAGCTTGTTTGTGTTATACTCTAATTAATGGTAAAAAATTGTGTGTTTATCTGCTTTCCATTACATGGCACAACACTGCATGTGGTCAAACGGCCATGAACACACATGCCTTTTATTAGAAATCCTTTTAAAGCATCACCCATCATCTACAAAGAGCAGCACAGAAACTAAAAAGCTGCAGAGACAATCACAGAGAAACATAAAGTGAAAGTCTGCTGTCTGAATTCCCCATGCAATGCTCAAGATTTAATGGGTCTGCAGTGATACTCTTCTGAATACCATTTAACCCAGCTATCAAATCCAAAAGATCTGCTAATTTGGTTTAGCTTTTTCCTACATGGCAGCAGAAATACATGGTCAAACATGCACTACATGGAAAAGTAAGATTTTTTTTCCACATTCTTACTATCATTACAAGAGCCATAGTAAAAAAAATAATTCTGTTTGTTGTTCTTTAATCTTTAAAATAAATAATAATGATAATAATAGTAGTAGTAGTAATAAGGTTTTGAAACATCCCAGAAGCAATAAGTCTTTACTTATTTTGCCCATACAAACTATATTTTGGACCACCAGCACAGGTTTGATTCTATTCCGTAATCACATGAATAGAAAGTAAGTCAAGAAAATTTTGTTTTACCAAGTTCTGCATGCTTTATAACCTTCTGCATGCTTTATAACGTTTTCAGATTCTTAGTAAGAAAAACACTACATTTTGGTTTGCATATATAAGCATTCCTTAATAAGAATCCTAAACTTTAACTTTCTGCTTATTATTTTTACTAAAAATAATCTGTGGTGATCATGTTCAATCCTACTCTAAACAAATATAAAATGAAACTTCTCAAACTTAACAACAGTATCTCATATCTGTAAAGCTCAGGGAAGCTTATTTTCTTTCATCTTTAAAAAGTAATACTCAGATAAAAGGCAGATGTTTGAGACTGAGGATGATAATGCAACTGATATAATATCAGTGGTTATCTATTAGGGAAAATAACAGAATTATCATTTCCATTATTTCCTCTATGCTGCTATGAGCCATGTAGTAATAATTCCGTAAGTTTCCTAATATAATTTTAAGTGCTATATGTTTGAAAAAAAGTAAAAATTATATGAATATATCCACTTATGAAGAAAGCTTTCCCTGATTAGAGCTCATTTCCCTAATATACAGATTTCTAAAGACAGCTCTATTTTAGTTATGTAAAACATGTTAAAATGGCATGTGCTCAATCACAGCTGAATCTGAAATTAACTTGTCAGTTTAGACACTATATTTTGGGGCTGGAAGAGGGAAAGCTCCTCCTGAAAAACTTTTTGTGTAGATTAAATGGCTAACAGTCCACTGGCATGACAATATTTTGAAAGAAGGTGGCATTACTGTATTATTTTCAAGCATATTTTCCAGGAAGAAAAAAGCAGAAGATTCGATTTCTTTGAGACTTCAAACAGAACTTGTTCTCCTTGCATGACAAACAAGCCACACTAAATAATGCCCCAATCTGTTTGAATCACGTTATACACTAATGTCATATCCAAGAATTGGGAAATATGTGACCTGTTGTACACTTCTGCCCCTATACTAGACACCCTTGATACATTTTCCAGTTGATGGAGAGAAATGGGCAATTCCAGGTATGAATCATCTTCAGTGGTCATTTCAAATAGGTCTGAGAAGCACCCACTTTTTTCCACTCAGCACAAAGCAAGCTCAAATATGACATTTCTGAATAGTGGATACCTAAATCTGGACTAATGAATACTACCTCACACAGTATTTGAGAACAAGTTGCAAAACAATGCTATCTATTTTTAATTTTTTGCAGGACAACGGTCTAAATAAAAGAAATTCAGAAAAAGCCATTGGAAAAAAAAAAAACAGCCTCAAAGTTCTAAGATAGAAAACAGAGAAGTTAGTTAACTGAACAGCTTATCTTGCAGCTCTTAAAGAAACATGACAAAATTCCTGTCTCAAGTGAGAAGACATGCAACTGCAGGATTACTTTAATCCACATACACATTTATATATGCCGTATGTGTGAAAATAATTATTTCTGTGCATATTCACTTCTTAATCAGCTAAATTGTCATTAATTGAAATTACAAACATCAGAAACAGCAAGCCTTGTTGCTGCCATGTTTAGCTTATTTTGTCCCACTTCCTGAGCAGAACAGGATTTGAATTTTTTGTTCTGATTAAAATGGGCAATGATTTTTTCAAGATGTAAAAGCAAGAGCTATCTTTAAAAACTGCTTAAGTTTGTCACAATCATAAAATACTCATTTGATGAGAGTTAGCAAACTTTGTGAGAAAAAAAAAATATTATGGGTCACTGTATGAAAACTGAATTGGAAAAAAGCTTTTCAACAGTTAAACTAAACCTCTTGATATCCAAGCAGCATGCACATAATGATACTAAAAGCTCAGAATGGAACTTCAGAGGGCTATCAAGCAATGAAGAATCTCATAAAAAGACAAGTGATTAACTTATTTAAACTGAGTAAGAATAGGAGTCAAAACCCTCTCTCTATCATTTATTCTTCCATACACAGCATTTTGCTTTGGAATAAAATGATCCCACTGTTGATACCACTATTGATTTACCACAAAGTGAAACAAAATTTAGAAGATTATTTGGATCAAATTTGGATCAAAAAATCTGCAGCTCACAAAAACAGAAAACAACTAATTTAATGAACTACAATCACTAATATGAATTCGGGCTTAGAAATTTGAAAGTTCTTTTTCAAAAAAAAAATCCTAATTTATGGATTATTAAACTATTAAGCCATTTTACTGGTTTATATCCTTGTATGCATTTACATAAATCTATTCATAAGGACTCTTGATATACCAGTTGCATATGTAATGGCATTTTAAAAATAAATATTTAAATGAACCCAACTTAGAAAAAAAGTACTTGATAAAAAGCCCTATAGCAGCTTGGTAATGTGTCCATAGTTGGGACAGAAGTTTGTAAGATATATTATAACTGTAACACAGTTCAGAGGATGCATCCATAGCAGATTAAAGTTTGCTCTCAATTCATTACCTTTAATAAAATGTATTAGATCAAGCACAAAATGCTTGAGCAAGGGAATGGTAGCTAAATACGCAAACTTCAAAAGAAAAGAAAGTTGTTCAAGGACAATCAATTAAAGGTTTTATGACACTTAACAGGTCCATAAAAAGTTAAAAAGAGTTAAGTAGGATAAATATTTGTTTAACAAAATGTAACCTGATTGCAATGTTTATGTCTAAATATGGAACACTTTACAGGTTTGCAGGATAATGCAGCCATTTCAAAATACACAGCACAGAGAGGCTTAGACTATGATACCACGTTTATGCTTATGCTTTGGAGAAACACTTTAATACATCAAGAAGCTGTCTACAGAACTAAAAAACAAGACTCATATTCTCATACCCAGCAGTATGTGGATTATGGACATAGAGCCCACTATTCTCCGTACTCAGTATTCTGTAATCAGTACATGATCTATATACAGCAGCCAGTATTCTGATTATTTTTTTCCCCTGAAATTAAACAAGAAAAGCAGTCATATATTCAAGTGTTGTATTCTTTACTGCTTGCTGACTTGTCACACAAAACAGGATCCTGGGATGTGACTACCATAATGCAAAAGTAAATCATTCAGGCTCTACGTGTCCTTGGTTGTCACCCAGGCTTAGAGTTATCTTCTCAATTTTTGTTTATGTTTCCATCTCCAAAAGCAGTTATGGCTAGACTGTTATTTGGGGGAACACGAAGGCAGGCCCTGCTCTAGTCTGGTATTTTTACTGATAATGATTGCAATTAATAGATAAGTTAATTAATAATAATCTTCATTGTAAAAACATGAGCAGATAAAGATAATTTTCAGAAATGGGCAGCACTGTCTGCACCATCAGGTAACTATTACAAACAAGACACATTATGGGCCTATGAATTTATTGTGTAATTTTTAGCTTTCTCCCTCACACTGTATTGACAAACGGGGTGCCTTCCTTTCACTTACATTTATGTATATGCAATGTAGATATGTGGTAGAGTCATCCTATATGCTTCTTTCATAATCAATGGTGCAACACAGGAACTTCCACAGTTTGCTTCATTTGGTCAGTTTTGAACTTCTTTACAATGAAGTGAATAACATCTTAGCTATAGTATAGAGTTCCTTAGTTATACTGTTATATATAACTATATAACTATAGTTATACTGTTCCTTAGTTATAACTATACAGTTCCTTGACTATTAAGACAAAAAACCATCATTGTTGGTTCAGATGTAGAGTTCTGCACTGTAGATGCAAATTTGGATGAACAAATTCCACCACTCCAAGATAGTTTGAACACTGCAAGTACAGATACTACTGGTGGGAAGCCTAGTAAATTTTCCTCTATTACCAAATTGTAGTAGATGTGTAAGGTATGTGCTGCATTATCTAGGAAATATCATGAGTGTACCCGGAAGTACTAGAAATTGGAGCATTATCTGGGATAGCATTTAAGAATTGTCCAAAAAAGAAGGA
This sequence comes from Anas acuta, assembly GCF_963932015.1. Lineage (NCBI taxonomy): Eukaryota > Metazoa > Chordata > Aves > Anseriformes > Anatidae > Anas > Anas acuta. The sequence continues at coordinate 41,708,559 of NC_088979.1, forward strand.
AACAAACCTAGTACATGATGCCTTTTGGAAATAGGTCCCAGAGTGGACTATCACCTGAAGTACAGCTGGGTTTTGTTTCTGAGGAAAGTACCTGGCTTATCTCAAAATAATACCTGACAGTACACACAAGAAGTTACAGACAGTGGTTGATACAGAAATAAAAAGGGAATTAAATTATTTCACAGCCAAGGAATGGCCAAATAGACCAATTGTAACTAAGGCACCAAACACGAAAGAAAGAAAGAAAGAAAGAAAGAAAGAAAGAAAGAAAGAAAGAAAGAAAGAAAGAAAGAAAGAAAGAAAGAAAGAAAGAAAGAAAGAAAGAAAGACAAAATCATTTAAGAGACACCAAATAAACTCTGCCACAGAACAAACACAAATATTTTGAATATATTTTGGACTTCTTTTATTAAATATGCACACAATATTTTGGAACCATTTTAATTATATTATACTTCAAAATAATTATTTTCATTATGAAACATGCAGCAAATTAAATACACAAAACCAAACTTAGCATTTCAATACAAATATGTATACCAAAACATGTATATAGAAATGTATATATTGCATACGGTTCTAATCTACATATATACATTACAGCTCCATAGGGAATTGTTGACTTTTTTTCAGCACACTAAAATGCAGTATTTAAAGTATTGAAAGTAAAGTTTGCAATAGTGTGTTTTCACCTAAATGGTAAGTATACCATTAGCTTGTCTTGTTCATGTTAGATATCTGTTTATGTCATGAAGTTCAAACAAACATGTGACTTCTTTAAATTCCAAGCAAGCAATTTGTAGGCTGCTCATCCATTATCTCTAAGCATGCTCTCTGTACAAGGTCTACTAAAGTAATGGTTCTTTCATCAAAGCCTAATGGTTTGTTTCAAATAATCAAAGTAGTGTTTATATCACTGTCCTCAGGTGCAACCATTTTGTTTCCAGGAGAACAGTATAGTACACACTAATGTCACAAGTGATAAATCAAAGCAACTACATTTGTTTCTCTACCTTAGCCAATCTACCTTATGTCTTCAACAACAGCAACAAAAATCACCCTGGCATTTGCACTCTGTAGTTTACTCTGAGAGCATGAGCAATTTTGCCAGTAGTAAAACATTGTATGTTAAACAACTCACTCACTCTCTTCTTCTAATAATAACAAGTATAGCTTGACTTATGTGGGAACTAGCACTGTTGTTATCTGTAACAGAATGGGATGATGCTTCTCTCCACTACAGTATCTCATGAATCCTGAGACTATTTTTATGTAGACTCTGTTTCTGATTAATTCAGTTCTCCATACCATAGCCTGATTGAAATACACTGTTCTTTTTAATGTATCCATCAAGCAAAAACAGCAAATCTCTGGACTAAACTGTGTTTAAATAAATAAATAAATGAACTTACCTGACTGATACTTTGCAGGATCTTAGAGAATATGTTATAGAATTGGAGAATGGATGTATAGAGCAGAAGTGAAGTTAGGTCTACAATGATGTTTCCCTTTCTTTATATTTTGGGATGTTTTGTTGCAATATCAGTAAGAGTTTTGTGTTTCTAATATAAGACAGAAACTTCAAACCTACACCTGGTTTGGTTTGGTATAGTAATTACTCTGGTAGTTTATTCTCTTTACCAAAAATATGCTGGGAAAGTCAAGCAGGCAAAGCTTTCCATCCAACGGGAAGTAGAACCTGCATAAGCCATCAATCATGCCCCATTTTCAATTAAAGGACTGACACTGATAGAAGCAGTAGGAGATTCTGTCAGTCCTATTAGATACAGGGTGAGAGTTGCCTATATTAACAGCTGATGGGTTGAGAATCATGGGATAACATGGGAACAATGACAGACAAGTGAGACGGAATAGACCAAAGGTTCACTTTATGATTCTAAGTACAAATCATCATCTTCATCTTCATCAATATCCAGTGCAACCTGAAGGAAACTAACAAGTGTTTTGTTCAAGAACCCAAACAGGAACAGTTGTGCGATTGGTTGATGTATTTGAATGAAGAAAGCAGTTAGTATACTGTTGTCTTTTGGAAATGCTACTACACTGAACAAGCTGTAAAAACATGAAGATGGTGAGCTATAGCAAAACAAGCAAACAAACAAAAAACCTTTCCATTCATTCAAGTTTGTAAATCTGAAATGCAAAATTAATTGTGAAGCAAGCAGCCACCTGCACTGCAGTTCTTCTCATAATACCAGTCTGCTTCCTAGAAGCCAAAATTTGGTAAATTGCCCAGATCTGACAGAGCACATCTCAGGAGTTACTGTGATCCTATTGTGTATCCTGACGTACAGGAGAAGGGAAATAAAAACCTGAAATACAAATATCATTAACAAGTTACAATTTGTGTAATTTTGTCTTTATGATAACTCATATAGATTAATAGTCACTCTGAAATACAACAGCATTTAAAAAAACAAACAAAAAAAAACCACATCAATTTAAGAAAAAAATACAGCAATGTTACTTATGCTATAATGAATTATTAAAATAAGGTTGAGGGATTTTTGTTTGTTTGTTTTGTTTGTTTGTTTTTCCAAAATGTTAGCAGAAAAGAAAGTTTATTAAAAATATTTTTTTCCTTGGTATCGACACAGAAGTTGGCCTGTAATTTTTCTTTAAACCTAATCCTAACTCTGAGAATTATGACTTTTGTTTTAACACAGAACTGGATGTCAGCATGAGAAAGTCAAATTGATGTCATGAAGAAAATGAGTAGTCTGAGGAGACAGCCAATTCCTGAACCTTCTTGCTTTATAGATTTTACTAACGTGCTAGGCCTATTCTTTTCCCAAGTCTATTTGTGGTTTCAGGAAGAAAGCATACATAAATTTAGTGCATACCAAGGAAAGAAACACCCAAGGAAGAAAATCTGCCTGTTTTTTGTTTGTTTGCTTTTTTTTTTTTTTAAATATGGCCATCAAGAGAAACAGAAGAACAGAAGTTATTCAGGTCTGAGGAGTAAGGTCTAGAAGGTATATGAAGGCCTACTCAGCCTCTTTCTCCTATTTGTTTTCTCCCAAGAGTTTAGCAGGACAGAATACACCTTTTAGAGGCCCCTAATGGTTGGCTAGCACCTAGGCAGTAGGTACCAAAACAGGTTGCTAGCTGATAGTTTCCCTGAATTGAGAAAACAAATAGTCATGTAGACATAAACACAGGGTAAATGTTGAAATGTAAAAATGCTGAAGCATTTTACCATCTTCTGCATCCAGTTTTCAGTTTATTCAGAACATGAATCTGAGAATGAACGTGAATCTTACCACTTAATTTCTGGTACCACTCACTTTGTATATGTTTGCTTCAAACATAATAAGTTTATTGAGAAAAAGTAAATAAATAGAGATAGAAGTGCTACCCCAAAAACATGAAAAGAATCTGAGGATTAAAGTGGAGAAAGTTGGAAGGGGAAGAAAAGAAATCTCTTTTCTGTCTCTTATTTATGCATGTCAGGGTTAATACCCAAAATCTTAAGATTTATCAAATGTGCAACCCTAAGACAAAAAAATAAAAAATAAAAAAAAATTCTACAGCCTAATCTTATCCAGTATAGAATAAACTCCAAAATTAAAGTGTGAATAACTGGATTAAAACAGACATTAAAAATACATTCCTACTGACTTCCTTTTGTATGAGTCAACACAACAATCTTTTTGAAAAATAAAAGGAACTACCAAATAAAATTTCTCATCAGTTCATTAAGGTGGGTATTTCAATTACTGAAAAAAAGCCTTGAAAACAAAGACTTACTTGGCTAGCCATCTAACACTAAATAGTGATTAATTTTCTACTACCACACTCCCTATTAGTATTACTCCCAAATGTTCAGTTTAATTTAAGTACTTTCTGATTCATGAACAAGGGAATAACATACAGCTATAAAAAGGTAATCCAATCCTAAAATGGCCTTAACCCCCATAATCTGCACTTCAATAGCAAGGGAAACTGTATAGTTTTGAAACTGTAATCAAGATTTTTTTTTCCAAACACACACTCTGGAGCTGTCCTTTGCTCCCATCACTTATTAGATTACAATAAAACGACCATGCTCTCTTTATGGTGGGAACACAGCGACCCTGGGGTGATTTATAATCTTGTGAAACCCTGTCCATACTGCTGACCAGACCTTTTTTTTTTTTTTTTTTTTTTTTTTTGAGGTCACTATCTGTTTCTTCAACTGATGTCTTCCTGCTGTGACAACACTGTTGGTTAACTGTCAGCACATAAGTATTTTTCAGGCTATGTATTATCTCTGCATGCATTTCTTGTGTGGGTTAACACACACACACACCATTGAAAGCATTTATATGGTTGGTGTTTAGACAGAAAAGGACTGCTCTACAAAATTCTCATTAGTCTGATGCCTAACCCAGAGAAGACAACTAAATAGGAAAATAATGAAGTGGATCTCTTAATGACAGAAGTAATACTCTTTATTTTAAAGCTATCAAACTACTGACTAAACATCATGTCTTTTTATCAAATATATTTTCCCACCTCAGAAACAAAATATTTTGGATCCAGACATTAAGAGTTCTCATAAGTAAAGCTAAAAATATTCCATATGTGAATTAAATGCATTTTTTTGAGAAATGTCTATAAAATATTTTTTAAGCAAGAAAAAAAAAAAGAGAGAGAAAGAAGCATATAATGTACATCCATTGCAGCAGAAAATCTAAACAAGGTAATTTCCACAAATGGTAAATTAAATATGCAATTTTCTTGTTTAGTAAGTAAACCTGCTTTGAGAAAATATTTTTGAAAGTTTCACCTCCCTCAACATACTTGCTCTATGAAGGAAATAGTTATCCGAAGAAAATTGTTGTCTGACATATGCCTATTTCACCCAATCTAATGGAAAGCATTACTAATGTTGCTATCTACAAATACTTTTACCAGTATAATTAAAAATATATATATATTTTCCTGCTTCTTCTTTGCAAATTTCAAAGTGCAGCATTTTTAAAAAAATGCTTGAAACATGTATTCATTTTTGAGTTTTTACTAAAATATGTTAACATTCATTTAATTTATACATTCAAAAATTAATCATTGATAATTTAATTAGAGCTGAACAGTGACTTTGTTATGACCCCTAGACAGAACATCTCTGAATAACCTGAGGTGAAAGTTTACGATTATAATAGCCATTATAATGCCCATGTTATGCTAGGAATTCAGCAAACTGGTCTAAATCCTACCCTGTGCAGCCTGGATTCCCTGGTATTGCTACTTTGGATAGTATCTGAATACTCTTTGGATAGTATCTGATACTCTTCTGATCACACAGAATCACAGAATTTCTAGGTTGGAAGAGACCTCAAGATCATCGAGTCCAACCTCTGACCTAACACTAACAGTCCCCACTAAACCATATCCCTAAGCTCTACATCTAAACGTCTTTTAAAGACATCCAGGGATGGTGACTCCACCACTTCCCTGGGAAGCCTGTTCCAGTGTCTAACAACCCTTTCAGTAACTATCCATAACAGAAGTTTCAATTTAGTCATAATTAGAACTTGAAATGTTAAAATGGCAAAAACTATATTGAATTAGATGTTGCAGGATTCTCTTTTAGAGCTCCACATAGATCCACATAGTCTGGCTGATCTACATAGCACTGTGTCCTAAATTTCCCTATTCAAGTTAATAGCATTTCAAACCAATTTTCAATAGAAGTACAAATTAGGTGACTATCACTTGTAATAATATTAGAAAGCTATGTATAAATGTAATAAATTGAATTATGCACAAAATTTCAACAGACTTTTTTCCTATGATAGACTATAGCTAAACTTTTTTTTTTTCACTGAGAATTTAACTGTTCAATATTATCATAAAGCCAAAACAAAACAGAGCATTTCAGTCACTTGTGCATGACAGTTTTTTTCACCTGATAAATATATGGTTTAGGAGAAACAAATAACGTGCAACTACACACAATTGTACACGATATTTAAAAATTAAATAGACTTAGGCTGGAGGTTAACACCAAGTCTTCTTTATTGTTTTATTCATTATCATCAGCTGTTTCAGAAGGATTAAAAAAAAAAAAAGTATTTCATTTCATGAAGATAAGGACAAATTGATAACTGTAGCAAATAAGCCAGGCTGTCCTTTGCTCTCAAGGAGGTAACCTACTGTTTCACTCCTCTAAGGACTTGTTTAATAAGATGAACAAAATCTCAGGAAAAAAAATCAATTAAAATGGTTATAAGTCCCTTAGGACAAAGTTAGTTTGGCAGTCCACACATTTCTCAAACATTCTTCCAGTTTATTCTAAGTAATACATACTTACTCCATGTTTCCAAGTAGTGCTCTTTTTGGTAACAAGGAAGTCTCAGTGAAAAGTGAAGGCTGAAAACCGATGTGAACCAGCAAAGGCATTAGATAAAGGAGGGGTTAGGAAGCAAAATATCTGATAAATACAGAAAATGTGGTTGCAAAGAAAGTTCATATTTCTATGATTGTAACATAAGAATCAGTAGGAGCTGATAATATAAATACACATACATTGAACTGTTTCTAACTAGGCTCTTCACATCACAGTTTATCAGGGAAGGACAGGGAGAGGATTATTCATTCGCTCCACAAACTACAAAAAGCATTGCCAATCTGCAGTCATGAATAGTTACTAATGAATCCTACTTTAGAAGGACAGTGAAAGAACAGAATAGGAAAGCCAGGAATAATTTCACATCTTAGGCACTCTTTACTTTATTTGCCACTAATTAAAAACAAAACAAAAAGTAATTACAATAAAAATATATTGATTCTCTTCCACATGCAAAACATTAACAAAAATATTTTATACACAAATAATTTTAAAAAAAAAATCTATAAGATTAATCACCATCTCAGACTTCACTGAAAGTATATGTTTTTGTCTTAGAGCACTTGTCACTAAAGCCTGAATGTCAATCCCAACAGCCTGGTCTGATAATAATGGGCAAATTATATTATGTTCATCCAAAATTTCCTACCCAGTGTGTTCTGGATTAAATAAATACATACATACATACATAAATGTATACATATTATTCCTTGTACCTCCAAACGTGGCTGCATGCTGTTAAATAGATGCTGTGTTCCACTCTACTTATGACCAGTAATTTCAATGATGGAGAAATGACTTTTATATAGTCAAAACAATGCTTTCAAAGCATTTCAATTACAGGGGCAATATAGACAAAATTGTATTTTAAATCAGAATAAATTATATATAGATGTACCTGTCCAGGGAAGCTATTTCAAAAATAAATAAATAAATAAATAAAATAAAAAAGAGCATGCATTTCAATGCATTTCATATTTTGGATAAATCCGCATACAGGCATGGAAGATTGGATTCAGTTGCCTGAACAGGCATCTGAAGTTATTTTAGTCTCTTTGAGGTACCCTGATGGCTTCTAAGAAGAAACCATCTGAAAGTTGCTTGTCATATCTGCCAGAACTTTACAGGTGTCTAACATTGGATGTTCTTACACACTGGAACATCTGAAGTGGCACTTTATGTCTATGTTTAGACAAATAAATTGTGACTCATTTAATCTAAGATTATTTGCCCCTAACTTAAAGCACCTAGTAGCTGTCTAAATCTAAACTAGTGATCAAGACTCTTCCTACAGGCAAAGGAATAGACTGGTACCTCTAGAAAGTGATTCACCTTGACTACCATATGGTTTAAAAAAATGCTAATAGCTTTTCTGGAGCTGCCCATCCCCTTCTATTTGACTATAAAGGTAGTGTAGTTTACATTAAAAAATAAAATAAAATAAAATAAAATAAAAATTTACAGATCTGAGGTTAAAGGACAAATTCACTCCCAATCATGCTGCTTTAAAAGTATATTAAGCTGCTTCACATATACTGTATGTTAAGGGGGAGTATCTAAAATCAGATGTCAGTTATCTAAGCTTCCTTTATTGTCAAAGGAGGTCTTGTCAATACAATCAAAGAAGTCTAGAAAGCCATTCAGCTGAGCAAATGTAGGTGTCTACTTTGGAATAATGTGGCTTCCTTTGACTGTATTGACTAAACCACCATTGACTAAATCTAGGTGTCGGAATCCAGCGTTGAATTCTTTCCTAGAAGTTTGATCAGCTGTCTGAATATAGGAGCCTAGTGCTATCTGTGATGCCCTAGAGTATACAAGACAGGCTGGCAGACTTGACAAAGGACCTCCAAAAGACTTGCACTCCTCTGAATGGCAGCCCTAAAAAAGACAAACCCTAGGGCTTTCAAATGCATCTAGATGCCTGTGTTTATGCAATTCAGTCATGTCCTACAGTTCCAAACAGCAAGTTAATTTGGTGTAGCCAGTGCATTAAAATGATATGTTAGCTTACTTGAAAGTAACTTCCCTACATTCAAGTAATTTACCTTGTTGATCTAAACCAAGTGACAGGAAGATCTTCCCCATGTAACTTACAGATATTCCTTCAGATACTTAACCCTGGACTTTTACCGTACCATACAATAAAATTAATCATAAATTTTTATTTAACCGTGCTTTGAAAGTAACATTTTTATTTGGACAAATATACCCATATTTTCAATATGAATGGATGGTGAATGTGACATTCAGCAGCTGAAAGAAAAAGGGACTCTGTGAGTTTTTCCATAAAGTATTTTTTTTTAACTACAGCACATTTAATTCTTTCTCACTCATTATCACAAATGTTTAAAATATTAGGAGCTGTTAAGATTTTCAGTCTCCACCTGATGCCTGCCACCTCAGAACGATAAACATCAATGTAACCACAAATTTGTATTACTCTGTAGGTGAAGAATAAGAAAGCATGTCATAAACATTTGTTCTGCACACCTTCTGAGGTATTTTAGACATTTAAGCTGTTGTTACATGTCATTATTCTGTCAGTAGCAGATCAAATATAAGAGGTTTTCTGTTTATTTCTCTATCATTTCTTCCACTCAACTCCAGTTCTCACTATTCTGAAGGTTCCTGTCCCTTGCTATAAATCATGTTAGTTCAACTATTTGTTGGCCACATTCCAAAATAAAATGCATGAAATGAAAATAAAACAAAAACAAACAAACAAAAAACACATTTTTTTTTTAATATGATCATTTCACAGAAACAGTTTAGACAGCTAAAGAAATAATTAAATCAATGCAACTCATAGGACAGAACCATTGGCGGGAATAGGGAAAGGAATCTATTACATAGCTGCCAGGTGAACAGTAACATGGAGCCACTGTCCTAATTCATTTCTGAAAATAATATCTGGAAAAAAAAGTTTTCCTGACATGGAGAACACAACTGACTGGAAACTGAAATCAAAACATGAGAATAGATAATGGCATGTTTTATAAATCAGACTGCCTATCTATTTTCCATAACTATAATTCATGAAATTAATCATTATTATCCATCATTGCATCATCTTTCTGTTAATAATATTTTACAAAAATAAAACAAAATTAGTGATATTGCTATGCTACTCTAAAATATGCTATTTTAGAGTAATTTGTATACTTAAAGGAACAAGTGTAAAATATATTCTGTCTCCTTTTACTTTTAACCATCAGGTAAACTAGATGTTAGAAAAGTTTTTTTCTACATGAGCCTGTACGACTGCATTCTGGAAGTATCTATATTTTTGGATGGAAAGGTACTTAACAGAAAATAACAAGCCAAAGAGTGGAAAAATACGTGCTGAAAGAATATAACACATTAGGTTCACAAGCTCCAGAGACTGGTGGGCCTGCTGAATCCAGAAAATCTTACACACTTAGGACACCAAGAAGCTGCGGTTTCTGTCTGGCTAACCAGCATCACCAAGCAAAAGCCACTGGCATCAACAACGGGCTCTTTCTATTTGGCCTACAGCCATGGGTCTGGCAGTTGCTATACACAGGGAAAGACTACAAAACTAAATATACACCTGACAGAACACAACTCGGAGCCTGGAAGCCACTGAAGCACCTTCCACTTGTGAGTATACAATCTGAGCTGTCCTTCCAGCTATTGTTCCAGCCAAGTAACTGTGGGTAAATATTTTAGTACATGAGTGAACTGTGGGAGCGAATAAGGGAATGTGTTGTATGAACAGCTATCTAAAAATGCTAACAGCGTTGTTCTACACAATATAACATTCTGCACATTCTACAAATACCAGCTTAATGAGGAAAAACACGTTCTAGGAAATATAGGTCACGATCAGTGTCTTCTCATGGCTTGATTCCCTATTAAGGAAAAGCAAAGAGTGATGCAGAAATCCACAATGTGTTAAATGAGAGACACAAAATTATAGTGCTCCTGGAGCTATCAACTCCTGACATGCTTCAAAACTGGCATTCTCAAAACACGTGAAACCTTCTGCATTTTGGAAGGTTCTTTAATACATTTCATATATGTCTTAAAGTAGCTTGCTTCATCACATGATCCTACTGCACCTTAATATGTTGGTTTGAGTTATGTTGAAACTTTGCCATTATTGAAATGAGAAATAACTGGTAATCATTGCCTCTGGTGTTTGTTTGTTTGTTTTTTACTACTGCAACCTATCTTTCTTTATATAGCAAATTACAGAAGCTGTGGGTTAAAGGATAAATACCAATTACCTAGCCTACTTTTCCATGTTAGCTATCTGAAAATTGGAACCTCATATGCCTAGTTTACTTGATTTTCTCAACTGATATTTTCCCATGTTGTCTAAAGATCTATTATCAGCTACCTCTTCATTTCTGACTAATTCATTGCAGCAGAAGTTATGCTTTCATTAGATATAAGAGAATAAGTTCAGCACTGCTGTTCTACTAACTCTTTTACTCCTCCCCACCCACCCTTTTATACAAAAAAAAAAAAAAAAAGCAAAAAAAAAGCTGAAACATAACTGAAATATAGTGACTAAAAGTGCTCTAACCTGAGCTTAAGCTTTTGTGTGTTGAGGCCACATTTACAACATTCTCTCTTCCTTCCATCTCAAGGCATGCACTGCCAACCTTTCCTCCACATAGGTAACTTGAATTTGTGCCATGTAGCAAGACACTTAGATGACTTGTCTGCCTGGAAATAAATCCTTCCAAAAGGGGAAAGAAAAAAAAAATTAAAAAGGATTCATTTTCAGTTGGTCTGAGCAAGGAAACAACCTGCTTACCATGCTCTTGTTTAATTAGAACATTGTTGTTCAGGGACAGCAGAGAGTTCTTAACCTTGTCTAGCAGAAATGTGTTGCAGCCTGTCTTCATCTACATAAAATGAAAATGTGGTTATATCAGGGCACTCATCTCACTTTTAATTTAGCTAGCATAGGTGAGAATATTAGTGAAGACACTGCTGCACTGCCTTCATCAGGAACTGGAAACTGTAATGCCTGGTGCAGGCTTTTAAAGGGACACTACTCTAGCTGCTAGACCACACTGCCAGATCTTCACTGCTCTTCTTACACATGCTGGTTAGAATAAAACCAGCAAAACAAACACTTACCTTCTGCTACAAAAACATGCCCTAACAGTGGCTTTTTTTTTTTTTCAATTTATCATTAATTCTTGATCTATAATTCTTGCTCCCCCAGTGCACATTCTTCTCATGAAACTAGAAGCATGAAATACAAAAATCTAATTTTCAGAAGGACCACAAACTTTCATGTTTTTCAAGAGTGGGAAAGCAGACTTGTCCTGCATCTGACTCACTTCTCCCATTATCTACAGGTGAACTGGCTCTTCAGGTAATTACAAGACCCAGACTTCAAAGAAACTTTCCTCAAAACCCCCAAATTCTTTCTTAACTTTTTTTTTTTTTTTAAACTATGCATCAGATAGATTATAAAGGTGTCTCAAAAAATGGCTTGTTTTGTCCCCCAAAAAACAATTTCAAGAATCTTGCCTTGAGCTTAAAGCTTTCAGTTGATTAAAATAAAATAAAATAAAATAAAATAAAATAAAATAAAATAAAATAAAATAAAATAAAATAAAGCATAAGCTGTATCCTGTTTTCTACTACCCTGTTTAGATTGCTTTTATTCAAATAACTGTGTCCATTTCAAGACTGAACCTGGAACTACAGCTCTTCTAGAAACCCCACTGAGAATCTCAATACGTCATTCCTCCAAAGTGCAGAACTGACTCTAATAACTATTAACTCTGCTAGGACACTCAGTAAGTGAATCAGTAACAATTATGTTTTATCAGGGATAAGACCTGCACAACAAGAGCTTAAACAGCTACCTGGGCTGAGAACACTATTTTCCTACACAGTTTGCTGCTGTTCATCAACAGATATGCTATCAAAAAGCAACATGGTAGTACAACTCAAGGTAGTGAAAAGCAAATATTAAGCAAATTGAGTTAAGTTATTCCAGAATAAACGAACAGCCCAGATTTATATTTCACAAATAACATGGAATGAAGGAGGAAATTTCTTGTTCACACGAAAATAGCATAAACACACACACACACAAAAAAAAAAAAATTGAAAGATTTGAAAATTTGAGTTTTCCATTTGAAAACTGTTACCTTTATAGTTGCTATTAGCTAGCTCAGACTCTACATACAGATGAATAAACAGCCCCTCTCAAATGACACTATTAATGGACCAAAACTCAGAGATACAAATCTGACTGTTTTACTGTTATAATCCTTTTCCTGTTAGCTCCTACATCTCAGAAATGTCACAAGAGTCTCCATTGTTCTTAATAAAAGCCAACATGTCAAAAAATACTAAATACTGGGGTGAACCCATATAAACAAAACAGAAAGTTAATGATAATTTTTATTATTTAATCCACTATAAAAGTTACAAATATTAAGATATAATATGAATATATTTTAAGATAAATATGTCATCATAAACATATCTAAATCACATAAACATTTTGCTTAGTCTATGCCTGACCTTTCCTGTAATTTGTTTACAGGCTATATCTGTTTTGTTATTTGAGAATGTTATGGGTTAGTCAGATGTTTTCTTACCTTTTTCTCATTAATTTCAGAAAATGTTCTATTATTGGACTGTTTCTTGAGCTTGATTCAACAATCTTGATTAGTTGCCGGATTACTATGATTGTTCTTAATCATGTATTTTATCTCACACTGTTTAACACTTAGTAGATCTCTTAGCTACTAGACTAAAGATTGAGGTGGTTTTTGTTTGTTTTTTTTTTTCCTTTTGAACAGCTGTCTTTAATAGTGTCTGATCCTGAAAAGTCACAAGATACTGTACCTTAAAGCATGAGTGTACTATATATAGTTAAAGGATCACACTAGGCAAGCCTAACATTGACTGAACTTCATGTAGGTACCTCCAGTCCTCCCTTTTTACTCTGTCAGTACCTCCCTTTTTACTCTGGAAACAGGAACTACTCAAAATACTCCTAAAATAGATTTTCATTAAAAGTGCCATTCTTATAATTACTCTCATGTCATTGGACCCAACTTTTTGGAAGAAGAGAAATCCGCCAAGTCTCTCCACATAGTACACAATATTTTAAAAGCTCCCTGCCTGAATAAAGACTTTAAAACCATAGTCTTCCTCAGAGCAATAACTTGAAAAATATCATCTTCTTACTGAAAAGGCATGGTTTCTGGGAGTATTAACACAAATGTTTGCTCACCTGATAGTTCTGTTTTCGCCACTCTTTCCTTCTGCTAACCCAGGAAAACATCACCTATTTTGCAAGATTTCTACCCATGTTTGAGCAGCAACAGGATTTTTAACTAAGTTGTTTGCTGAGCCAAATTTTTGTTTGTTACTTCTACACAGTTCTCCTAAACAAAACCGTAGCTTACCAAAAACAAATAGGCTGTGCAAGTACAAATAAGGGCAAAATAAATGTTATTCATGATGAGCATCTCAAAGAAGGAAGGACTGGGAAAAAATAAGCAGTGAAAGATTTAATGAGCTGAAATTATTTAACTTATCAAAGAGCAGGAGTGAAGATCTGAAAGTACTTACACAGGAAACAGAATTTTAATAATGTAAGCAGTTAATAAGCATGTAGTAAGCAAATGTGGAAGAAAACAAACAAATGAAAAAAAGATATGGTAGAAACTAGACAGAGTGGGATGTTGAAGAATCCCTATTACTTTAAAATTGAGAAAAAGGTTGATTTTTCTTCTAAAGTATTTGAAGCAACCTGAAGCAGAAATTCCAGCTCTGTACTATGCAGACAGATTATTTTACACACACACACACATATATAAATATTTCTCCTGGCATTAAAGGTCTAAGGTTGTGCAAAGGCCTCAACATTTAATTCCTGACTTTTTCACTCACAAGTGAGTATCAGTGCTTTTCATGAATGCAAAACATCCAGTGCCCTGTTTGTAGTTTCATCTTCAAAGTCATTTCACCAGTTTCTTAAAAGGAATATCATCTCCAAAGAAACTGTGTAGAATAGAGAATAATGAATAATTAGAGAATTATGAAATTCCCCGAGCAAGAGAACTGAGCTAGCTTTTTAAAGTTACTGAAAAAGTCACACATAGGTTGTTGTCTATGACAAGATGCATACACAGAAACAATATTAGAAAACTGAACTAATGGAATTTGAAATATGGAAATAGTTTGTAGAAGTATTTAGAAATACAGTTTATGCCATTACTGTACCTTCAAAGCGAATATTACACTAAGGTGACTTTCCTACATGCTAAACTGTATAATCAAGTATAACACGCAGCTATATACAACTTGCCCTAAATAAGCCAGCCTCTATAAAGGAAGAGTTATAGTGATTTTAGCATACTGCTATAATGTGGAAAAAAGCATAAAGCAGAAGAGAGATATTAAAGCCAATATTTGTACAAAAAAAGTGCAGTAGATGTTCTAGAAATTATTGATTAAAATTTTTCATAGTTCAGAACCTTATTAGGGAAAATGATTTTTACCTTGGAAAAGGAATTGTACTATTTTATTTTGCATTTCCAATGATCTGAATTAACATGCAGGAAAATATTTGGAGCTTCTCTCTAAACTTTTAAGGGGAATATTTTGGCGTTAATGATTATACATGTGCATACATAAATTCCCTTTTGAACTGCTTCAGTATTTGAACTCCAACATCTTTAAGAATGGATGGAAGCAATTACTTCTGTTCTGATAATCTTGAGAAAAAAAATGGTGAAAGAACCACAAAAGGCAGAGTGCATAATATTTTAAGATTCACAGGAACACTGAATGATCTAAGGAAATTCATCTTAGCTGATCTAAACCGCATGCTCCATTTCAAATGGCTTAAAGGATTGCAGAGAATGGCACTTGATAAGACAAAAGCATTTCAAAGTCTTACAAAAAATAGCTACTAGAGACACAACTGTAATAAAATTCTTTTAAACTAGTAGAAGCTTCTAATACAAACTCATTTAGACATGAATCTATTCTTCTGGAAACTGACTTGCAAATATGAGAACTTTCCAGAGCAGTAACTAAAATACAATATAATTATGCTCAAAATAAAAAAGAAGCACTTGATTACAGACTGTTTCATTAACAGGTCTATGAGCACAGATCTGAAGTGGTGAAAAAAGATTGCATTGAAAATAGCAATCAAAATATTATCCAGATTTACAAGTACTATCATGAAACTAAAGAGGTATTTACTAAATTGTAGCACAGATTTAATGTTTATCATTTTTATAACATTTCAACATATTCAACAGTTGGCCACGAATACAGCCAAAACCATTATGTGACCTGAAATCTGTAATAACTGTGATTCTTACAGTTTTCAGTTCTGACACTTTGTTTGCCATCTCAGATAAGAAAAAAAAAAATAAAATAAAATAACCTTGTAGGACTTTGACTATATTAGTTAAATACAGAATGGTCAACAAAGAAGCTTCTGCATTCATACACTATACCCTAAAACATACATGAAGCTTAGAAACTGAAAATTTGTTCATATTGATATTTTATGCATCTACTGTCACAGGAACATGATACTCAACAGACTTAATCTATATACCCCGTATACATAATTTCTACCTCTATCACTCATGCTCCTCCATTCATCCGTTTCAGGTTTCCACATATGTCTGAGTGCACTCACTGCTTGTGAAAAAAACAAGTACAGAATTACTTTTATCACATTACCTTAGCTCCATTTATGTGGAGATCTGATAAATCTCATGAATATGATGGTCCTCAGTATCCTAAGAATCATTTCAAAGACCAATACATTTAAAAAAAATGAACAGAAAACAGAATGTCTTAAGGAGAAACAGAGGGAAAGAAAATGTAGTCTTTACTATTTAGTCATTAGTCACAAATATGTTATAAAACTCACTGTTCCAAAGCATGAATCACCATCTCAGAATATTGATAACAAAATAATAATCATAATAAAAACGGCAATGATGAAAGATAACAATGATCACTTCAGTGACTTAAATCTCCTTCCCTGTTAATTCTGTATGTGTATTCAGAAAGAGTTTAAAGAATTTCCTTGATGTACTTTAAGTTAAAACAACACCAACAAACTAAAGAACTTTGGTAATGAAATATAGATTATAACAGCTCAACAGTTATTTTTATGCAGTCCAACTCAAAAGTCAAAGGTCAGATATCCAAGCTTTCAGCTGAGGTCTTTGCTTCCAAGCCACAGCAAATGCTAAATAGGTAAAGACAATTCTGTATTCAAAGAGAAAAATGTAACTTTGGGAGGTGCAAGACAGTACAAATTTTGATAATATCTACAGTCCGAAAGTCCAATATTTGGACTTTTTATTAACATATTTAATAATTTCACTCACTGATTAACCTATGCATAGAATGGTCAAGGTCCCTGACAGGATATGTTGAAATTAACAGACAAGAATAGTTTGTCTGTGAAAGCTTCTAAAGAGCAGTTTTGTAGTTAGTGTCTTTATTTTCACCTGTCAGAAAATTAAAGCTAGGGAAGTCAGACATAGACTTCTCAGTTACATCCCTGAAATCACAGGAAAGTGTACACGTAGCAGTTACAGACTTAATGGCATATTTTTTGAAAATACTATCCCGGAATCATCAGAAAGAGTCATGTTGTCCAAACCTAATCGAGTAATCAAAATTATGTCAGAAAAAAAATAACCTATAAAATACCCTAAAAACGTGTAAACTTTGCACTAGCCTATATTTCAGATCCCTTGCAAAATGGAACCTGAATTTTTCATCCATTTTTGGTTGACTCTTTCCTGTCTAACCTGAAGAGTTATGAAAAAATAAACTTTAACACTTCAGTTAAAAATGTCAAAAAGTAAAGATTCTATCTGCTAATTCTTTTACTCTCAAAATTTTCACTGTACAAGGAGTGCTGAGTGCTTTAGAAAATGGTTAATGGTTAAAAATGGTGTCTTTGTAAAGAAACTATCTGTTCCAAACAGTAGGGTAAAATCTGGTCTCACTTAATTCTGTGGCCATCTTGGCATTGCCTCCAATTTCACTGTATAACAATAATCAAAGCAATCTTTATTCTAGGTGTCCAAGTGTAGCAAAGTCTTTAAAACATTATTACTTTTTCAACAACAATAAAAAGGAACCACTAAGTGCCGCTGAATATTCAGCAACATATGAAAGACCAGCAGTTGCTCCTGTTAAGAAATGTGCTGATGATTTTAAAAGATTTTAAAAGAGCAACGCTCAACACTTTTCACACAGCATTGCATACCCACTTCTAGCCTTCACAAAACAAAAGACTTATCACAAATATTCCTAAACCTCCTGACACCTTCAGAAATTCAAACAAAAGACACTCCTCTTGATTGCTCCTCCTAGTAAATTTCAGACACTAGATTTCATTGTAGACAAATGCCAAAGGAAAAAAAAAAATCAATCAAACTATTAAAACAACCTACTAAATTTCACCATACAACAAAGGAGGAGCAGTGTGTGTTACATAACTTAAAAAAATGGCAAGACATTATCATAAATCCTGCTGACAAAGAAGGAGCTGTAGTTCTTTGCAATTGGGATCATTACACTAAAGAGGCAGCAAAACAAATGGCAAAAAGGTGCTACTTTAAAAAGACCCTTTTATTTTATTTTATTTTTAATTTTTAAATCTAGGAGTTGTAAAGTTACTTCTCCAGCATATAATTCCATACAAGATTTATGCAAATTATGATGAAATCAAATTATGGAAAATGCCAGATTCACAAGACAAATAATCAGATACCCTGTAATGGCAGTGTGCTCCTGACTTCCTGAAATAAGCATGTGTTTTATGATGATTCTTTTCCAACCTTTATGATTCCGTGACTCTTGGCATTGAGCCACTTATCTACATAAGTACTGAGCTCTTTGCACGCACATTAGACTTGAACGAACATCACTTCCAACAACGCAAAGTACCTTCTCTTCACAGTGGTCATTTGGTGGTATATATTATTATCTTGATACAGAAAGTTAAGCAGTTAAGCTCTTACGGTTCAAAATACCCCATAAAGTCTACAAAATATTACTACCATCAAAAATGGACTAAATGTATTAATATTTCAGAAATTCATTAAAAATTAAGAATACTCATTTTTACAACTTCCTAAGTTTAGCAGAATATGTTATTCCACCAAATTGTTTTACAGTTAATGAGAAGATGGTTATTCCTAAGAAAACATTGTCAGCTTTGGAACTAAAATGCAATTTTTTGTCTTCTCTTCATAAAATGGATTGCATGTATATTACACATTTTTGTAATAGGAACTAATCCTACCAACACCAAGAAATAGTAGTATGGTATCTTGTATTTTGAGCACTATGTATGCTATTTATTTAATAGAAGAAAAATTTCAACATTTATGTTGAATTTTTATGTTCTGAGGCAATCATAGGAAAAACAGTAGCTAAACAGCGTGATGCAACTTATTTCTGCAATTCATGATCTTCTGTCATTTGAACGTGAAGAAACTGCAATGTCTTTTAACCCATTTACCAGCACTAAATTTTGAAAATTCTTAGCTCCAAGAAAGCCAGCTCTAGACCAAACATTTCTGACAGAAGTTATCACTCTTCATCCCAATAAAGTGATAGTGTACATAAAAGTAAGAGACTAAAAGCCAGTCTTACAATCTGATATTCTACACCCCTTCCCCAATATGAACTGCTATTCAGCATCATCAATCCAGTTCCAAATGCTACTTTCTTCTCTAATAGCCCCTTTTGTTTATTTTGAAACCTCACAGAAGAAGACTTAACAAGGCAGTCCACCCCGCCCACAAAACTCCACTAGTAACAACTTCTATCCCTTACAACATCTTAAATTCTTCTACAGATGTGAATGCCCTCTCTCTAAATGTTCTCCCCACTAGTTCACATCAGCAAACTACCAAATTCTGGAGGCTTAGCTGTCAACTCTAACTTATTTCTAAAGAAAAGTAGTCTGAACAGGCAAAGGCTCAGAGATACTGATTGTGCCGGGCAACTAATCCTCTGGCTTTTGTATTAAGAGTATACCTCAGCGATACACTTAAGTGCACACATTCATCCCTATGCAATGGTTTTACCCTCCTTTTCTCCTCCCCCTTTTCTCCCCCCCCCTCCCCCCCGAGATTTTTTTCACACTCATAAGAGAGAAAAAAAAAATCTGAATACACTTCAGAAGAAAAAATTACCTATGCTGCATGAACCCATAATGGCAGCAAAGACATTTGAACATTTGAATGCCATGAAATGAAGAAGAAAGTGGAACTCAGAAAAAACATGCCTAGGTGCCAGCACTGAATCAGTGTACATGACAAAGGAGATACGGACAGAGGCATGCCTACTGCTGGTTTTGGCTTTTATATATCCCTAAGCTTTTGACAATGATTGAGCAGACTAACCTGGGAAACCCCAATCCTAAAACAAACAAACAAACAGAAATAGACAATCCACAACTGTCATCTTGCATTGTCCATTATGTTCACAGACAACTTTTCATTGAAGATTTACAGAAGCAAACACTTACAAAAGTAGCTGTAGAGGAGATTATTATGAATGAAAAGGAAAAAAATACCCACAACACAAGAATTCAAGGACACTGATCCCACCTTATCCAACAACCACGTGAAATTAATATTATCTGTATTGTAGATAGTACTAGCAAAAGAACAAAATACTTCTGTGTCAGTTGAATAAAATATGAATAAAAATAGTCAGGATAATTTCTACTGCTCTGTCTGCAACATCAATAAAACCATCAATTACATTTTTAGACTGGAAAAACTACAAATTGTTGAAGATGTAAAGTACTATTATGTACTTAACTTGATGAAAGCCTCCCGACTGCTGATGAAAACATACTATAAAGATATAAAGAACTTTGGTTTTCCTATATAATTTTGTCCACCTACAGAACTTCCAGTTTTCATTCTGAACGGCTGTTGTATTTACCTCTTTTCAGAAATGATGGTACTTCAGGGGGATGGGAAATAAATGCCGTTATAATTCTTAAAGATCAAACCCAAAGTAACTAGCTGTAGCAAAACCCAGCTTGCTTATCTTTTGCCAGATTGAAGGACACCACAGAAAGAAAACAGGAGAGATTTCTTTTTTCTTCTTTCCTCCCCTTTAGAAGTACTAACAACTTTTCTCTTCTTACTTAGCCACTAAAGGAGGAAAGTGATAATCCCTTTGAAATTCAGCACTTAACACCTATATGGTAGGTGATAATTGCTGCATTCCAAAAGGATTAGCACAGTGGAGCCCACTTTACAGTGAAGTCAGACCATTCTAAGCAGAGGAAGTTTTGCTAAAATCATGCCTACCCAGGGAAATTTGAAGTTTCCCACTGGTCCTGTGTAGACGAGGATTTGGTAGCTTCAGACTTTTTCCAGCATGTCTGCAAAAACAGCCGAAGAAATCAACTAGTGTTTAAAACAAAAACAACAGACCTTCTGCTCTAAATAACCCTGTTCTAAGCAATAATAGAACAGGAATGTTCTTATAGAAGTTCATACTTATGTAGTCTAGATAGCTTGTGAGACATGTACAGGTTGTCTAGGTCTTCTTAGAGGTAGATGAATACTTCCCTCACCATTATCACTGGGCAGTGCTTCTGCAAAGTAGTGCTTGCAATTAAAATAGTTGTCAGTAGTTTGGTACCATATCAGAGCCCAAAGGTCTGAGCGACGCTGTCAGTGCCTGCACTGCTACAGGCAATGTTCTCTATATTAATGTATACTCCACTATGATGGAGGTAGAGAAGAAAAAAAAATCCCCGAAGAACACAAGAGGTGTGTGAGTGATGACAGTCCAAAAAAAAAGCAGAACATTTTGGGGTTTTCTCTCCACATCACTCAATCACCAGAATCTTCTCTGGTTTTGCCTAAATTGCAGGGTTCCTTCTCTTGGCACTGCTTCCCACAGACCAGGAGATGTATTGGAACAACTGGGCTTCCTCTCTGTGTACAAGCCAGATAACCAGGGCATGGAAGACGGTGCACACCCAAGCCCTATCTTTTCAAGCAATCAAAACGTGGCATCCAAAGGCCAAAATCATGCTGTACCCCAGAGACTGACCACATTTGTTCTACAGTAAACAGCAGACCAATGTGCCAAGACTTAGTAAAGCAGATTTCCAAGAGAAAGGAACATGGCTTTCACTGCATTCATGCATTTTTCTTTTAAAGATTTTACATCTCCCTTCATTAGCGCTGATCCCACTCCTGTTTTCTCCTTTTAAATATAGTGTTAAAACTGTTGTGTAATCAGTAGTTAATTTCCAGGGCTAGGCTCATGATGCTGTAGTTAGGATGCAGGACAATTTCATGGCATGCAGGACTATCATGCATAAACATGAAGGCATAGTTCCCTCCCTCCCACCATTACTCATTTCTGTCACTGTTGCCCGTTCAGCTAAAACAGCACAACTGCTGATGAAAGCATATGGTGAACTGTCTTCCCCAAAAGATCAGGGTTAATAAAAACAATAGTGTAAAAAGTGGGGGAGAAGGTGTAAGTGGTGAGCACTTTTAACCTAGACTTCACCATGTGCAGAAAATGGTCACACAGTTGTAAAAGCATAGCTGTACAGGAATGTGATTGTGTGCCTGTAAGAAGCAGAAGAGGGGCAAAATTCTCCAAACCAGCACCACTATCAAAAAAAGGCTGTAAAAGCACAGCCTTACTTCTACAGAAAGACAATAAACAACAGAGATTGTTTATCTGAGTAAAAAGTATTTTATCTGATTCCTTTACCTATCATATTTATATGACACATTTATTAATACATCACCTAGTAATATATGTATTTATTTCGTACTTGTTTTTCATTAATTTTCTATTTACCATTATTTCCTCACTGGGCACATATGAATACACCAGCTATTTATCTCTGCTTGTGTCACCAGAAGAACAGCTCCTTTCAGTACCTCTAGCCAAATGTCCTTTATTTTAATAGAGGAAAAAAATCAAGAAAGTTTTAATAAGTTAAGAATCTTTATTTTTTACTTTTATTTCATTTGTAAAGTACTCCTTAAGTTTCTGTTTCACCACTGTGTAGCCATTGCTAACGAAAGGAGCCTAAATCAAGAAAAGCTGGCAGCTGTAATGTCAAGATTGTGCCCTCGTGATACTGATACTCCTTTCTGCATACCCCTTAGATCCTCCGATCATCATATATGGCATATAAGCACTTAGGAATGATGTCAAGGAACCTACCTAAACATCCAGGCAACTTTTAAAACACTTAAAGTGAAGATAACTCCAAGCAGCCAAGTAGATTAAAAATGGTGACTGAAGACAGAATTTTCTCCCAGGCAAATTGCCAACATTTTTTGAAAGGTAAACTCAAGCTTTTAATTAGCATGAACACTCCTCCCTGTGAGCATTGCCACTGCCTGGATCATCTTAAAAAGGAATAAAAATGGCATCCATGACTATGCTGTCGAGCTTAGATTTCCTGCAAGCACATCTGAGAAATTACAAATCATTGCCTGTAAGAAGAACCATGGAAGTTGAACCAAAGGTGAAGAAATTTTTAAAAAGCAAATAATGCCACAGCCAAATTACAGAATTGTAAAAATTGATAGAATCACAGAATGAATATAAAGTGAGTAGGAATAAACAAAACACATTTATAACTGGCTTTTTCTCCACATTTATTATTACTGTTTTTTATTAGTTGCTCATACTTATTATTCCAGTTCTGTAAATTAAAATTTTTACTAACAAAGATAAATCAAGGATGATTAGTATATCTCAATTTAACTTCCCTTCCTCCCACAGTTCAAAATGAAGTGAAAGTTATCCTCAGTATGGCCTGTCATGGTGGGCAGTGGTCCAAATCAAGAAAACTGGGTCAAGCATCTTTGAAAGCTTGTGTTATATGCTCTAGAAAGCATAATTATTTGTTTCCAATACAATACTAAGTTTCACACATCAGACTGTAATAATAATTTATTCTGAGTGCAAAATGAATATGCAAATGATGAAAATAATGTATGTATTACCCCCTTCTCTGAAATTATGCCTATAATATGATTTCTTTTTTTCAATTTCTGTGTCCACTGCACCATTTTTATAATTATTAGAAGATACTCCAGGGCATATGTTATGCTGGTATACAGCGACTTCTCTGGTGGTTGAAATCATTCAGCCCGTGGACTTGTGAATCACAAAGCACCTACGGCTGAGCAAATCCTTGTACGACACATGTCATGTCATATCTTATTGCTTCAACGCAACCCTTGCACTTCTACCATATCACCAGTAGCAAAACACTTAAGTGCAGATGGGCAGAGCGCTGCTGACATCACACCCCCTGGAACGCAGTGCTGCAAACAGAGCCTGTGCTGGGGCTATTAAAAGCACAAGCCGTTTATCTCTGGGCTGGGGACTACTCTGGGTGAGTAGTTACATTTGGTACCAAAGCATTCTCAGGCTTGTCTCAACTCAGAGTGGCTATGTGGGTTTAGTAATTCCCAGCAGCCTTTTGTAGGTGTTTGAAACCAGTCTATAGTTAGCTGAGCTATTCATTTGCATAGCAAGGGTGCCAATGACTTACTACATCAAACATTCCTGGGAGGTGCCTGGCCAATAGCAATGGCTAAAACCAGTGCTCTAATCAGTGTTGAAATCATTGATAGTGCTGTCTATCCACACTATGACAGACAAAAGCTGAAATGTATTAAACATAGCAATCCATCATCCTGCAGATGGGAAGCAGGAGCCAGCAGAGTTCAGACGGAGTGACTCCCGCTGCTAACAATGGCTGAAGTACTGACAGTTCAGTACTCCTCCTTTCCTCCTTCCTACTCACCAGACTTTTCTCCCAGCTTCATAAGAGCAATAAATGAGCAAACAGCTCACTGAAGAAGAAGGATTTAAACACCGTATACTTCTGGATAGCTATTATTCTAACTCAGAATGCCCATAGAGTAGCCTAATGAGACTTCAGTTCTCTTCTTAAAAAAAAAAAAAAAAAAAAAAAAAAAGTTATTACATGAAGGGGTTGTGAATTCAAATAAATAAGAACCAAAACAAAAACAAAAACCACCAACAAACCCTAAAAATGTTAGGTGCATAATTCTCATCTGAATATATGAGATGCTTACAAGTTAAATATCTAGCACCAGCAGCTGGAGACAAGTAAAAAAAAAAACAGTTGCTCCAAATGAAGAAGTAATTTGGGTGGAATACATCATTATTTTAACATCAAGAATACAAAGCTTTAAAGTGGAGAGGAATGACTAGCAGATTTTTACAGAAAAATAAGTCCTGAACAAAGTAATGCTATTTATGAAAGTTGATTTTTCTCTCCTGACTTATTTCTTGTAGGACATATGAGTCACACAATATAGCCAAAGGAAAAAACCGCAACTGCTAACACCACATTAGTAAAGTATAAAAGGGAAAGACACTTTTCTTAGCATTTCAGCCTTGTCATTTCCAATTTTCTGCTCTTTGGACATGCTTGTATTCAAATTCTGGAACATCTATTCAGCATATCAATCCTAATTAGACAATCTGGGTCTGGAAAGGATGAGAGCTGGGTCATTTGCATAATTTAATCATAAATACTCAGTGATACATATTTCCAAATGCATTTGTACAATTATCTTTTCATCCTTGGGGCAATGGTATTAATATGATTAGGCAATATTTCTGGAAAAAACAGACAAGTATGCACTCTTTTTAACTGCAGCTTAGGGCGATATGAAAAATTAATTAATTTCTGAAGAAAATCAATTTCTGTACGTGACCACATTAGACATTGCTAAACCAAGACACAGAATTCTTTCTCAATTGGAACATTATATCATTCTTTTCCAAATTCTGATTGTTATGTGAATGTTTCAATAATAAAATTATTAGATTATTTAAATTATCTTAATACATAGGCATGGTAAAAAAAAAAAAAAGTCACTCTGACACTGTGTCTTAAAAACGTATTGTTTGACCAGTCAATAGGGAACCTTAGCGTTTAGTCTGAACTCATCTTATGTGATCTTTTATTAATGCACATTAAACCGATTGAATTCAAGGACAGCAGGAAATAATTCAGCTCTGAAAACCAGAGCAGAAAGAAATAGGACCACATTAACCTAAAGTACTTTAAAATTAATATAAGGTTGCTTCCTTGTTTGTTTTGCTACAAAGAATTAGATAAGGTGTTCCTTCAACAGAAACACACTCATTACAAAAATGTTGTGACATATGTGGGATACAGCCAAGCACCCAGGTGGCTAATCTCATTTTTAGAAGAAAGATACTGCTTTGTATGTTAATTGGCGGAAAAAAAAATACATTTATGATTTTATATGTACCATCTTTATTTCTTCTCAGTCAACAGAAAAACTAGAAATTACTGCATGCAAATGTTCAATATTCATTTAATTTGCATGAAGGTGCTTGAACAATTTTTTTTATTCTAACAAGCTCATTTTTCATGCGTTTTGTCTTTCATCCTAATCTAGCATCTGTCATTCCTTTTTGAAGTTATTATCGGCCCAATTCCCTCTTGGACATGGTTGCTGGGTGACCGGTATCTTAGCACCCACTTTGACAGGAACAGATGTGAATCTGATCAAGAGATTTCCCATGAGTACCTGAAATCACAAACAACTTTCGTGAAAAACAAACAGCCTCGCTGTCATCGTCCCTCTCTCACCCTCCTTCCTTCCCCTTCCCCCACTCTCCCCCTCCCCCCCAAAAAAAGAGTACAAGGAAGTTGGGGAACGGTTGTTCAGTGTCATTAAAATGTATTACGATTTTGCAGGTGCATTGCCTAGATGTGTTCTTAGCTATTTCAACATTCAAACAGAAACTCTTGAGTTTAAGTTATAATAACTATCCTTTGAATACTTTGAAAGATGATTGTTCATTTTGAAGGTCAAAATCTTCTAAACATTCCCATGTTTGACTTGTTTTAGTCACCTGAATGCTCTCATTTAAATCAGTGAGATTATTCATGTCAGTAAATTTCACATGCATCCAAGCATCCACAAGTTGTTTTATAAACCCGTAACTTACATTTTGATTATAAACAATGCTCTTTGATCACTCCCACACTTGGTTGCTGGTATCTATGAAACTCCTCCTGCATATGAAAAATCTGCTAGGTATGCCATGTGGGTTCCAATACTGACAATGTTTTAGGACATGCATAATTTTATCTAAATTGTCTAACTGAGATGCTATAGTCAACAGGACTCCTTACAGAAACCAAAGTTTTCTTCCTGCTTGCAGGATTAAGACTTTTATGAACAACCCAATTTCATAGTAACTACATTCCTTGCTGTGCATGTGATAAGTAAACATACAAAGAAGCATGGTAATTTCTGCTATATTCCTCTGAAGTAAACTCAGAAATATACAAGACACAAGTGAGAACTCCCAAATATGACTGTATTTCTCAAACAAATATGTCTCACAAACTATTTCTTTGCTGAGGCTATGCTGAGGCACAATCGATGCCTGGTATTTGCATGCTAGTGTTCAGTGGAGAAATGATCAGCAAAACTCAGTTGTGTTCTTGTAGTAACTTTTTATCTACCTATCTTTATCTCTACTTCTTTTATCTACCATAGAAAAGAGGTGATAAAAGGAGATGGAGGTAATCCGATCTTTCAAGTATATAATAAAAACACAAATACCTAATTGCAAATGAACATCTCTGCTGCAACAATCTCAATCCCACATCAAACACCAAAGCAAAGCACATTTCTTCTTGCTTGCTTTCCCAGACACTACTCTAAACACAGTCTCACTGAGCAAAGAGAAAAGGAACATTTGTAATCCAAATCATACGCATGTGGACTTATAAGGCTGTGTAATAGTAACAATGGGCAAATTTGCTTTAATATGCTGTCAAACAACCTTTTACTTTTGTCTTTTCACTTTGTTACCCTTCAGCATGTTCCTTGCCCTATAACCTCAGGGACCTTTTCCCTACTGCTACTGTTGGGGTTAGCAACTCTGCTTCCTAGGCCAAGAATCCTCTGTATTTTAGTTTTCACAATGCCTAATAAAATGGAACTTCCATGAAGAACTGTACATTTTATCTTCAGTTTCTTCAAAATCAAGATTGCTGTGTGAGGAGAAGATGGAGAGGAAGGAGATAGGGATTGTTTGGATTTCAGAATCCACAGATCTGTTTTTTTTTTTTTTTTTTTGCTTCATTTTGAGTTGTTGTTTTATGATTCAACAGATAACAAATGATTTTTTCCTCTCTAGTTTAGATGCAAAGAAAAGTTAAGATAAACATTTCAATCACAGTGAAGCATTCATTGCTACTATAGTTGATCTTAAAGATTTCCCTTATTTACCATGGAAATCAGAAAGCCTTTAATGCAGATGAAAAACTTTATTTGTAAGTCAAAATCCTTAGCCTAGTCTGATCTAAATTTATTTTAGATACATTATAATTAATGTAACTTTTACATAGCTTATGAACAACAGAACTACAAAGGAATAGCCAAGTTAAGTACAAAAATACCTAACCTTCAGAATACAACTGAACCCCTATCTTCTATTAAAAATCATTTAGAAATATTACCATCTCTATGTCTTTGGGGAAAAAAAAAAAATCCCCTCTACCCGCTCTGGATATCAGCATTAAGCTGCTGATAGTCAAACCTGTTGATGACATCAACAAAAACTGAATCACTGAAAGCAAAAGACTGACTTCAGAAAAAAAAAATAATAATAATAATAAAAAAGAGCTTATGGATCAATATGAACACTTCTTTGAGGTGAATTAGAAAAGGACATTATGTACACATTTATAATAAATACATAATAGTGATAAGTAATTACCATTTAGAAGACCTGCCCTTCACTCCACCAGTCAAGTGAAGCAAAAGATGTGAATAACAGTCATATGATGCCTCATGAAACAGCCTGGATACCCAGACCAGCAAAGTAATGAATAGCTTAATACAAATTGTTCCGGAAAATTCACCAGTGGGAAAAGCAAACAAATCTAGTAAACAAATATCATCTTACTTGATGTAATACACTCCTATTCCCATTTCTCCTCTTCCGATCATTTTTGCTAAAGCCAGAAATGACTAAAAACTCAGGATTAGGTGAAAGTGGGAGCAGTATTTCCAAACAAAAGAGTATTTTGCCATATCTACATTGAAAGATAGAAAGTATAGTTAGGGATCATCAGCTGAACTGTTTAGTCGATCTAAAGTGTTAAGATGGTATATAAGAAAAAAAAAAAATCTATACTAGATGAATAGTATCCAAATCTGTTACTCGTTCACTAGAAATAGGTAGACTTATGCAGGCAATTAATGCCAATTTCAGCACTGAAAGTGCCTTTCAAGGATGGGGAAGATTCCCTGAGAATAGGAAATAGTTTCCATGAGAATGTGGAAGTGGAGCCTGGAAGGTCTGTAGAGCCACTGTGGGATAGTAATTGCCGAGGCAAACTTTAGCTGAACAGAGCACTCAGTTTGTTAAATAAATCAAAATGCAAGCTAATTCTAATGTTGATGTAACCGTATAAGCATATAGTTCAAACATACATATTCAGAAGTATTAAGGATCCTTTCCCTGTCCTTAAGGGCTCACTGTTTCAGCTCAATCTGTGTATTCAAAACTGGTGCTACACTGGCAGATACCCTCAGACACCTTAAGCACTATATCAGCTCACAGAGTGGGATAAGCACTCACCCAGCTTAGAGTATCTAGAGTTCTAGCTCACACCAAAGTACTGAAAGGCCATGGTAACACCTACTTGTTACCTTGATTGATTCACAGAGGAGTCCTGAACACAGATTTTTCAAATCTGAAATGTTTAATTTGACTGAGGGTCATTTTGACCAAGGGGCAGTTTGGAGGAAGTTGTCTTCTTGTAAATCATCTCATTGGGCAAGCCTTTTTGAACCTTCAGCTACCTTGTCCCAAGTCCCCGATGAGCAGCTCAATCATCCAGCTGCAGAATCAATCTCTTATCTATAGACCATACAACACATACTGACTGTAGCCACTGGGACTTTGTTTGCAATTCACATGCAGGAAAACAAAGCTTAAGTTACTAAAGCCAGAAGAGAGCTCATTGTTTGAAGAATTAGCCCACGTTGAACAAAGTCTGTAATTCAAACTTTTTGCAGCTTAATTATATTGAGAAACTATTAGACATTTTAAAGAATTAGAACACTGAATAGTTAAATACTAGGCACATGACCCATACCTAATGTAAAGTAAGTTTCTAAAAATGTCCTTAGAAAAATTTAGTAGAAAAGTGGGTGTAGGGAAGAATTCAAATGTGACCCATAAGGCCCCAGTATTTAGAAATGAATTGGGATCAGTTCATTTCTTTCCCATGGGGTAACTTGTATAAATGTAATTCTATGGTTTCATAAAACCAGGTCAAGTTTCTGTCCCTTGAGGTCGTTTGGCAATTTGAAGCATGGCAGCACTTTTTCCTGGCTACAAGTTCAAATCTGCATGCATCCTGGTACTGTGAAAGGAAACGATTAGTTGAGCTGGAAAGATATATCCAACCCAATTACAGCACACCTTCCATAAAGAAAAACACTTGCATGGGTGAAACAAGATTCCACAAAACAATATTTACAACTAGTTGGTTCTTTTCATTTAAGCTGATGAAAATGCTTGCTTTTTTCATCTCTAAAAATAAATATCTTTCTTTCATCAACTGGCACACCAAGCAAAAGAACAGGCAACCTTATCGCATAATTGTGCCAGTAGTTTTAATTGACAACATCTTTCTTCTTCAATGTCTAAATGTTTTACACATGTAGTCATACTTCGGAATATTTGTGAATACATGGATGTTTCACAAAGCATTTCATAATGATTATTTTATTACCTCTCATGATATCACTGTATTATTCTAATTTCACTAATAAAATATGTAAAATAAGATGCCACAAGACAAGATCACCTAAGGGGTCACTGGGAAAGACGAAACGTATACTTGGCAGACCAACAACAGCAAAGCCTCAGCAGCAGAACTAAATGCTAGGGAGATTCCACTCCTTCATAACAACCTCAGATCACTGTGTTTAATATTTTGTCCCATGCAATATGTACTAGAGTCTCTCTGCAATAAGGCCAGAATGATACTGAGTTGATTTTGACCATGCAGCTGAGCAACACAAATCACCCTGTAAGGGACTATGGTCCTTCCAGCTCTATTAAGACTTCCCCAGCCTATGTAAAAGGGTTTCTCAGTCAGCTCCACATCTTCTAAATTCGCACACACACCAAACTACAGTAGACACAAAGGACTGCCCCACTTCAGCCCACAGACAGACTGACTTCCAAAGGAACCTCTCCCACAGGGACAGACACTGGGGGAGCTTTTAACTACAGATGCAAGAGGAAGGGTAGCAGACAAGAAATTCAGGGTCTTTAAGCAAATGGCTCTCCCATCACATTTAAATCTGAGATCTACATAGTATGGAGCTGGGCTTCTACTGAAGACAAATTCCACCCTTTCCTCCACTCCACTGAGACAATGCTACAGGAATTGTAGCATTTTTCTGAAAGGAAAAATCTGTGAAAAGTTATTAATTCTCAGCCACATCCCACCTGTTGGACCTTGAGGTGGCATCAAGCCAATCCAACAGCTGTGGCTATAGCCAAACATCTCTACTAAACACCTCACCAATGACCCGTATAGGAAATGTTATGACTCCTTTAAATAACAATTTGATACATGCTCCTGAAACAGATATGTGGTGTTAAATTACTCTTTCTAACACATTTTCCTCATAGTTTCTCAAAAATGTTCTTTTTACATAGCTAGACTTTAAATTGTAAATTATTGTAATAGGAATTTCATTTTCTACTGCTATCTTTGTTTTTAACATCATATTTTAGTATCAATGTAATTTTGAAGAGAATCGGTAGAATCATAAACCCACTATAATAGACGATAGTATAAGAAAAATCATTTATTAACATTCTGTGTTTTTATTTTAATCAGACCTAATAAAAGCTATGTTGGGAAAAGGAGAAGGGAGAAGGAAAGGAAGGAGGAGGGGAGAGGGAGAGAGAGGGCAAGGGCGAGGTCGAGGAGAGGAGAGAACTAGTCCTTCTTTGAATTAGAACAATATACATATAAATTTGCAGCAGTTTCATGGCAGTATCAGTCTTGAGTGATAAATACAGGTGCATAGAAATAATAAGTCCTACATATCATCAGCAAAAATAAGGTCCTACATATAATCTAAACCGTAGCAAGTGTTCTAACAAGAGATATAGATAGACAGATAAATAAATAAATAAAGGGAGTGAGAACACATGACTTTTCATTTGTATCAGTCTACTATATG
Organism: Anas acuta; assembly: GCF_963932015.1. Classification (NCBI taxonomy): domain Eukaryota; kingdom Metazoa; phylum Chordata; class Aves; order Anseriformes; family Anatidae; genus Anas; species Anas acuta. The sequence continues at coordinate 41,740,251 of NC_088979.1, forward strand.
CTTTCCCATTTGTACTCACCCACCCCATCTTTTTGCTGTTGTTTTAAGCAGAAATTTAAGGAAATCGAAAGCAATTGGAAAATGGTTTAATTTCCTTCCCACTAAACTCTCAGTGACTATAAGAATTAAAACATTAAAAGTGACAGCCATGGGCACACATCTCTAAGTGTGCCATCCCCTTAAAATGAGATAGGCTTTTTCTGCTCTACAAAAATGAATATAAAAAATCCCAGCAGGGGTTATAAAGCCATGGTTCTGATACTTATACTGATACAAATTCTGATACTCATTCATACCATCACTCTAATTTCCTAAAATTATTTAATACAAAAGAATGCAATACTCATAAAAAATGTTTAAAAATGCAAAATGAATCTCCATTTTACTATTCTATGCAACAAGTGTAATTTATAGGACACTAACTCTAAAGCATTTTTAATGCTTTCAAACCATCTGTGCAGATGTAAGACAGTATATAGTAAGAGAGCTTTCTACCAAATATATGAATTGATTCTTTCACAGAAAAACTTCCAAGTATATTAACATTTGCTTGCTTTAAAAGATATATGTAGTCCATTGAAAGCAACAGGACTATCCACATTCTTAGAGGTAGGTATATGTTTTAAAACCACAGCATTTTTCTTCTAACGTAAATAGATAAGTACTACAGGTGACCTCCAATACAGAAAGTTTTTTTACAGCAGACCAGGAGACTGGAAACATTGTGTACTTCATAAAGACAGATAACACTAGTATAAACATATACATATATTAAACATCAAGTTTATATTTTGACTACATTTGAGAAAAAAAAAAAGTATAATTAAAAAATATAGATATTTAGTAATGTCTTTCAAAGAACACTAAAACTATTAATAAACCCTGCCTAGGTTTATCAGATATAAATGTAATCCATTGCTAATACATCTCTTTAAAATACAGTACCTATAATCTGAGACCTGTAATTTTTTGACCTGTAAGTAAAAATCATGATCTAGTTCCACTATTAAAAAAATACACCTAAGTCATTAGTAAGTATGAGAACAACATGAAATCAAGGTTACAAAAGATGTAATTAAATACTAATCAAATATATATTGCCTGTTCCCTTTATAGTTTACTTTTCACTGCTAATTTCTTTTTGATCCCTTACAATTCTTTTATGTAAGATGAAAAATCAAAGCATTTCCCAGAAGTAAAAGATTTTAAAAATAATTTCTACCATACAACAATTTGTATATACAAGCATATTCTGAGACATGTTCTGAACAACAGCTTTTTTGGCCAAATCTAAAATGCCTATTACATGTTCTCAGTACAACATTATTAACAAATGCTCTAACATGAACATTATTCAGTTATGAACTTGAATTGTGATGTTGTAATGCAATAAACATGTGCCTGTCAATTATGCTCAAATTTTTGCAACAGCCCCACTTACTCCTTCCTTCCCCTTTCTCCTCAGCCCCATTCAACTCCACTATGTATCACTACTATTTTAAGTTGTCAGCAAGGTAGTCTATTTGCATACCTATGTACTGCCCTCAGTTAGTAACACATTTTAAGTAACACATTGAACAATAAAAATACGTCTAATAGTTAAGATATTTTTCTTAATATTTTTAGTATTACCTAAAATCATGGTAACTAAATAAGTGAATAAGAAAACTAGTTTGAAAGCCTAGCTTGAATCCAAGCTTATTTTAGATCAAAAGGAACATAGAAGAATTTAGGCGTTTGGCTGTTTTAGAGAATAACTCTATAAAGTCTAAGGATACATAATTTTTTTTGATTATAACATGCTCTTATCTTAACGTAAAAGGAGATCTAGCTAATGTGACATGGTGAACCAGGAAATTTTCATTACATCTGTTTCTGAACTATAGATAATTTTAGACTTTCAAAAGACATGAAATCTCACTCTGATATTTGTAACAACAATATATATATATTTCTTTTTTCATACTTAAATAATTTTCTTCATAAGGAAGATGCAAATTATACAGGATGCAATGAAAATATCTACCGTAAATTAGTTTTGTAATCAACAGGGTACCCTTAAAAGGAAAAATGAACAGAAAGTTATGTAGGTATTGCTCACATGGGTAACAATAAAAACTTTAGCCAGCTTTATTAAATCAAAATCATTAACATTAAGAATATTAAAAAACAATTTGTGACTGTTTTATAAAGTTTCTATTTTGTTCCTAATGAATTGCTCAGATACACACGATATACAGTATCTTTCCATTCGTTTCTGCAAATGGTATTGTATGTATTCACACACCTGCTGCAGAAAGATGTTTATCTTAAATATCACAAAACATCATTTAAAGCAATGTGAATTGAAATACAGTTTGTGATCCATTTCCTCAATCACAACACTTATAGGCATTTTCATTAGTTTTGGTGAGTGTATCCTGAACTGCCATTCAGAGTCCTTTTAATCCGAAGAGACCAGAGGAAAGTCACAGAAGAGAGTATAAGTATACAATATTTACAAAGTTATAGTATATATATATATAGTATGGTACAGTATAGTTTTGCAGCTCATCACTATCTGTGGTTTAGAGTAAAAAAATTGAAATAGGGACTTAATTGTATGCTCAAAACTGATCCTCACTCTCATGAAATTCAGTGACAGCATTTTTGCACTTTATGCTGTGGAAAACACACTACTACTCTTTTTCTTTTTGTCCCATTAATAAAAAAAAAAAAAAAAAGTAATGTTTTAAAACATGGTATCATAGTATTCACAGTTAATGAAAAAAATCCATATTTAATAGATTACCCTTCAATATTCTGCACTGCTTAAGAAATGAAACATCAGCAGTTCTTACAAGATGTCCCCAGCTGAGCACTGTAGCAGATAAATAAGCAGAACATAGTGAGTTAGGGGTAAAGTTATTTCTTGAAACAAACTGGATTTTATTACTTCAAGTCACAAACGTACCTTGATTTTAAATATTAAGATTTTGGTTTATGCTTCAGGATATTTGAAAATAATTTAAGTGATAATGGAAAAAATAAAAATTCTTCCTTAATGCACACTGGAGAAATTATCTATATATGAATTAACTCTCTGGATCGTAATAGCTTTTTGCAGATGACTCTTCAACTCTACCATTTAAATACATATTTAAGCAACTAAAAATTTACTGTCATTTCATATTATGTCAGTCCACATTATGGCGCTGTTACAGTATGCACATTTAAAGATTATTGAAAAAATTACTGTTCATGTGCAGTACATAATTTGCAAAAGGTTAATAACTATTTTAAAACAACGAACGGCATTAACTTATAATGCAAAGCAGATGCCCCAAATGTTGTTTTTAAAACAAAACATATTTAACTTACAAAAGAACAAAGGGGATCTAAATCTAGTCCTGTTTCTTAAAAACAGACAGACGTTGCAGTTGTTTTGGACCCTTGGTTTGCTGGCTCATACAATTTTGAGAAAAGTCAATAGTTTCTGACTACTCGCTCACTGTCCTATCCTGTAGCCAGAGATGCATTTTTACAGCTCAACTCATAAAGCTCTTTCACGAAGTGGTGATACTAGACAGGCTGAAAGAGATTTACCTGTACCAGGCCAGCAGAGACTGCAGTAATAATTTAATATATCTATGATGTAGTCCAAAAGGAAAATATTCAAATTCAATATAGTGTATGAGCATTGTGTGCTTCACATGCAATTCACTTCAGATGATGAATCACAGTGATGGGCAAAACCAGTCGCACGGAATAATCTAGCAGCAGGAGAAAACAGATGAAATCCTAAAAGGCAGTCAAACAAGCATTACCATTTGCAACAGGCATTCAGAATACACTCCAGATTGAAGAATCTTAGGCACGCAAGGAGTAAATGACATTACTTCGGGCCGTGCTGATCAATTGTTGAGAAGCAGCAGCTCCAGAGGCCGGCTGCGGGTGCGGGTGCTGCCAACAGGGGGCATTTTCCGCGGGTGCGCCCGTCCGCGCCCCTGCCGCCGGCGAGGGCTGGTGCTGAGCGCAAGGGAAGGCTCGGCGAGTTCAACAAACAAGCATCGTAAGTTGCACTGGTAACGTTTTCACCAGCACTCTTCCCTTCAGCAGACATCAGGAGAGTGAAAACAAGCGCCCCGGACAGGCTGAAGAGCCTCACTCATTATGTGTGCAGCCCCGAAAAGGGAGCATAGGCCTAAATGTGAACTTAGTATTCGGGCAGAGGTGGAGAGAGATTGTGGAAATAGAAAACCTATTTATTTGCTGGCAAGTATATTTCACTGTGCTTTCATATAGTCCATTCTCTTAAGTAATGCTGATGCAAAATTGACAAAAAAAAACATGCACTTCTATATAAACTTCTATATAAGATTTCTTAAAAATATATATATATATATATATCAATAGCTGTAAGACAAAGGAGAAGTTAATCAAATTGAATACTTCACAAAAAAAAAAAAAAAAAAAAAAAAAAAAAGTGAATCAACCAGGAAGAAATTTATCTGTGCCCATCACCACCAGCCCTTCCCAGCCCTGCACACGAACAGCACACGCAGCGTTGCACAACGGACTGCGAACATTCACTGGGGAGAAATGTTCCCTTCCTCAAGTATCAGATACTGGGCTACTGCCAGCAACTAAGTATCAGATTAAAGGGATAAATAGTCTGTTCTGTTGTAGTAATTATGCTCCAAAGATCTCAGCTTCTAATTTATAATATTTACCAATAAATAAATGCCATGAGATGGGTATTAAAGTTCTGTTATTGCAAGCGGCTGAAGTCTTTTAGGGGTTTTTAAGCCTGAATGAGCCACCTCTAAAGCTTTTACTCCTTCTTTATGGTTACTACAATTTATCCTCTGGCCTTCCAGAAGACTTCTTTGCTTGTAAAACCTACCATATTTCTGCTGATTATATTTTACTAATCTGCGGCAAGGGAGGTCATCAATATAAACTACAGATAGTATATATTTGAAATTATTTGCAGCTGCACTTGCTGACCTGTTTAAAACATCTATGATCTGTACTAGCCTATCTGGGTGAGATACTCCTTTAATTAATACAAACAGGAGAAAAACTATGCAAGTGTGCAGTATTCAGTAAACAAGCACATGCCAGGTCCACATAATTTGAGAGAAGCAGAATCTAGCAAAGAGAGACTGTGTAACTGCAGTCAGTGTAAACCAAGCTTTGGAGAGAACTGTTTTATGTCCAGCATCTTTCCCCTCTGCACTCAAAGTCAATTGGGTTGTTCTCCAAAATTTGTAAACAGCTTTCAAACAGTGCAAATAATTCTCTGTTTTAAGTATGAATGTCAATGAACTCATTCAAATCATCTTCAAATGTCAGCAAAGATTAACATATCCTGGCCACAGGAGGGAGGTCAGAAGAAAGCATGCTTTTAGTTTTTAATGGGCATGATCCAAAGCCAGTCTAAGTCTATGGGAAAACTCCAGGAAGGGACCAGCATGGAAAAATTCCACAACAAGTACTCGAAACACAAGAGACCAGAACAATCTGGGATCAATAGCTTCCAGGTCATTAATCCTATGCAGGTGACATCCAGTGAACAGTTCACTACTCTGTTTCACGTACACATTCAAGAAACCTGACTCGATTGGGGTCTAATAGCTTTAAATATTTTTCATGTTTTTCCTTTACATTTCTCCTATTTGTTTGGCATGTGGCTTTCTAGCATCCCATTAATGTCAAACCGTTTAATCATAATGTAGGCTAAATGCACAGTTTGCTATTTCCTGGATTTCTGTTTGGTGACCAATGCTTTTTTTACGGGGAAAATAAAAGGAAAGGTCAGTATGACCAGAAAAGAAAAGTCATCTTCCATAACGGAAGACTATTTTTCCAGTGAACTGATACAGAAGCCTAATTTAGAAAAAGGTCCTTTAGTATCATGTTATTATTAGTAGTATCACAAATAAACACAGAAACCAATTCACTTTACAGACCTCCACATTAAGCATTCAATAGAAAATCCCTTGGTGTTTTATTGATTTTTGTTTTATTGATTTTTTTAAATAGCAATATCACAGTTAAAATGCATCATTTTGGTGAAACACATCTAAAACTTTTCTATCTCGAAATAAGTTATTACAAATTATTTCCACAGCAACTGGCAACTAACGATTCAATCCATTTAAAGAACAACAAAGTAATGGCTTTATTTGGATGCCTTTTTTGATTAAATAACGTATTAACCTTGATGAAGCTTTCCAAAAAGGGATTAGTGTATTCAAGTGCATCAGCTGATTATGAGACAAATATAACAGTGATAAGTTGCTGGTTCGAAATTTTTGAATCTGATGACTATAACAATTTAGCCGCTAGGATGGAGTTGGCTCTTACAGCTCCCATCTCAACAGCAAGTGTCCACCCAGGATACAAAAAGACATCACCCAGATAAAGTACACAGTAACTGAGTGTCTAGAAAGGTCACGTAAATCACTAAACCAAGTAGACAAAAATATCCTACATAAGTACTGTACAGTCAGATATAATTAAAAATAATTAAATTGTGAGGAAAGAATCAGAATGAAATGTGTTGGAGGGGAAACCCTGAAAGTAAATACAGTTTTATGTTCCAATGGTATCATCCATTTTGACCAAAACTCACTGACCCACTTTGCTTTATTTGTCTATACTGTAATAATACATTTTGCATACCTATTGTAAATCCTTTCCATTAAGTTATTTGCTTAATGGATGCATAAATACGTCTACTACAATTACGCTTTTTAAGGGTCAAACCCTATCCACTTCTGAACCCACTGCTGTAATTTCTACTGTGCTGGATGATAACACAGCAGACCTCAGAAACAGTTGAAACACAGCCGATTTTGTACTGTTGACATGATCAACCCGTGTTACAACCAGGCTGCCAAACCCTTTCATAACCCTGCCAAGTCCAGGAATTGGTGTCCCTGTATTCCACCCTGCCCCCCTCCAAAAAAAAAAAAAAAAAAAAAAGTTGATCTATTTTTTAATTTTATGTGTTGAAATTACTTCTCGCATGATATGAGCATGGCAAACTAGAACTGGTGTCACTTTGTTTTAAGGACCAAATCTTGAACTCTTGCAGATGAGTTACAGGTTAGATGCCACACAGAGACATCTCTTAAGATCCACGTTGCTTCCACATGAAACAAGGCAGGGTTACCGATGCAGCTACACTTATGTCAGAGCTTGGAAGTTACTCCAGGCTGTTTTGTCTTGCTGCCCCGAAAAACAGAAACTTGAGCCATTAGTCTAACAACAGAGTAAGTGCTTTGCTCTGCCTGGCTCAATGCTAAGGAGTCCCAGCTACCCTCAGTCAGGGGGGGAAGAAGGGAATGCCCCACCCGGCCATTAGTAAGGGGAATGAGCACGGAATCACACGGGGTTAATTCTCCACGTGCTGGCTGTAGCTGCACCTTGAAATCCGACGATGAGAAAGCGAAACGAGCCGGGTCTGCCTGTTTGCGTATACTGAAAGTAGCATCGAGACTTTGTCTGCAGCCTCCTCACTGGAGAGCCCTCCCTGCTGTGTAAAGTTCCCAGCACCCCTAAACCGGAGCCACCCCCAGCTCCTGCCGAACTAGGGGGCTCAGCTCTTCGGGTCACAACACTCCTGCGACCCCTTTTCCTGATCGAGCCGCCCCAAACCCTGTAACCTACAGATGGCGAGACACCAACCCCCCTCTTTAACCCCCGCTTGCAAAGCAGGCAGCTCTCGCAGCAGGAATTTCCTCTTTCGCCAGCTCCTTCTTCTCCCCGGTCGTTGTCGAGTTTGGGGCTTCCCTCCTCCTCCTCCTCCTCCTCCCCCCGATCCGCGGTGTGCGAGGGCCGGGCAGCCCGGCGGCGTGCGCGTAACCTGCGCGCCCCCCCCCCCACACGCTGCGCGGTGCCACGACTCAGCCTGTCCAAATCCCCCCCCCCAAAAAAAAAAAACTCCTTCTCCCCCCCGCCGCCCCCCATCCCCGGCCGGCTCCGGGGCGCCGGGCGCTGCTCGCACCTGCTCCGGGGGGCCCGAGCCCCCCGGGGGGGGGGGGGGGGGCAGCCCGACCACCCCAAAAAAAAAAACACAAAAAAAAAGCGCCTCCTCGCCGCCTTCCCGCCCTCTCCCTCCCCTCTCGCCATGTGGCAACTGCCCCCTCGCCCTATACAAAAGTGCACGTGCCCTTTGGGATGCGTGACAGCGGCGGATGGCCGAGTGGCCTTCCCACCCCCCCCCCCCCCGGATAGGGCTCTCCGCCCGGGAAGTGCCCCGGAAGGCAACGATTGACGCGAAACCCAAGATCGCCCCCCCCCCCCCCCCTACACACACCCGACCCCAAACCCAGGACCGCTCCCCGCCCACCCCCGTGCGCCCTGCAGGCCGCCTTCTCCCAGGGCTGTGCATTTTAAAGGGCTGAACTTGAGGAGGGGGCGCGTCAGAAAACACTTTGGGGGGCCCTGCTGCTGCTGCCGCCCCCTGCCCCGCACCCTTCGCCCCCCGCGTAAACTGCGCGCTGCGCAGCCCCCGGCCGCCCCGGCGGGGGGGGGGGGGGACCAGAGGATGGGGGGGTGAAGGGGACAATGACAAGGCGACAGTTGCGCGGCGCGGAGGGAAGGGGGCAGAAACACCCTTTTCTTCGCTCTCCCCGTCCCACCAAGAAGCAGCGCGGCCGGGTGCGGAGCAGGCCGGTGGGGTGCCAGGGCAGGAGGGGAACGGGGGGAAAAAAAGAGGGGGCGACGGCATGGGGCCGCAGGACGCCCCCCTCCCCCCCCAGCAGTGAGCGGCGGCGTGGGGGTGGGACGGGGGCGGCGGCTGGGGGGGGATAATGGGACGGGGGGGGTGCCTCGGGATGTGCGTGTGCCTTGCGGCTGTTACCTGGCGTTGGTGCAGTCGTTGTAGAGGGTCTCGAAATCCTTCCTGGAGATGAGTTTGCAGCGGTTGACCCCGGGCTGGATGGCCCCCAGCCCCCGCAGGATGCGGACCTGCTCCACGTTGCAGACCACGGGCGTGATCTCCAGGCGCTTCAGCTTGGTGTAGACCGTGTGCAAGCCCCCCACCAAGTGCTTCAGGAAGAGGTCGAAAGCCTGGGGCAGGCAGATGAGCTCGCAGCCCTCCACGGTGAAGGAGGCCACTTTGGCCCCCCTCAGATCCACCATCTTGCACTCGTTATTCTGGGGGGTGTTCTCCACCGGGGACGGGGTCGAGTACACGGGCTTGCCGGGCAGGCTGCTGGCCGCGCTGGCCGCGCTGGCATTGGGAGCGGAGGTGCTGCTGCTGCCGCTGCTGCTGCTGCTGCTGCCGCTGCTGCTGCCGGTGCTGCCGGTGCCGGTGCCCAGGCTGGGGCTGCCGCCGCCGCCGCCGTTACCGCCGCCGGTGGTGGTGGTGGTGGAGGTGACTGTGGCCGCCGCCGCCGCCGCCGCTGCGATGGGCTCCGGCCGGAATAGGTTTGTCCCCGAAGCGGCCGGCGGGGGAGCGATGGACGGAGACGGAGAGGAGGTGGCCGCCGCCGCCGCCGAGGAGGAGGAGGAGGTGGTGGTGGTGGTGGTGCAGGCGGCAGAAGTTGAGACCGGAGGCTGAGGGGGGACCAGCTGGGTCGGAGGGATCAAAGCAGCCGGTACGGCCATGGTCACATATACGGCGGAGGGGGGCAGGGGGAGGGGGGAAAGTTCCCACACACACACGCAGGGGAAAGGGGAAAATTTGAAAAAAAATAAAAAAATAAAAAATTAAAAAAAAAAAAAAAAAAAGGAAAGGAGAGGAGAAGGGAGGAGGGGGGAGAAGAAAGGGGGAATAACCCCGGATCAGGTGCTGCGGCGAGCGAGAGAGCAGGGGGCAGAGTGAGAGAGAGAAACGCACAAAGTGTCCCGCAAGTGGGGACGGAGGAGGAGGAGGAGGAGGAGAAGTCCGCTCCGGGCGGCGGGGCTGGGGCCGAGGGGAGGGGGGAGGGCAGTTTCTTTTTGTGGTCCTTGCTCTAGCACCACGTTAAAGACGAAGGTGAAAAGGAGGAGGTTTGAAGGACTTCGGTTCTCTCTGGCAAGTACATTGATCAAAGATTGAGAGGGGAATGACAGAGAGAAAATGAGCTGGGAAGTGCAGGCTGCCGCCGCCGCTCGCCGCTCGCTCGCTCTCTGGACGAGTTGTTGTTGTCACACGGTGCGGAGGGGAGGAGCTCCGGCAACTTGAAATACCCTTTGAAGCAGCAAAAGGCTCACTCACTAGTATTAACCCAAATTATCCAACCAGGAACCCGGAGCAGGGAAACAGAGGGAGAGGGAGAGAAGTCCCTCTACCTCCCCCCCCCCTCCTCCTCTTCAGGAACCGTTAGATTACATGTTTCATATTTCACCCCACCAGAGACGAGATGTAATTTTCCCAGCCCTTTCCAGCAGTGGCTTGTCAACACACTTTGTGGGGGAACGCCGGAGTCTCCAGCTTCCCCCGAAGCCGTCGGAAGCGGGGCGCTGCCCGCACACCTTGCGGCCGCCCCGGCGGGGGCTGGGGGCAGCGGCGGACCAAAGCGCGAGGCTCCGGACGGGTTTGTCCTTGTCGCTCCTGTCGTCCTCCCGAGCCCCCAGCAGCTGAGGGTCCGGGGGCAGCAGCGCCTTTGTTGCGCGGGGGGTAGGCGGCAGCGGGGCAGCGCAGCCCCCGCGCAAAAAAAAAAAAAAAAAAAAAAAAAAAAGCGCAGCGCGGCGACATCTAGGGGGGGACACGGGGGACCGGGTCTGGCGACCGTATCCACCGCGAAAGGGGAGGGGATGGCGGAAAACGTGGCCGGAGCGACGCCGGAGTCACTTCGGAGCGAGGCGCGGCGCGCAACAGGTGGCCGCGCAGCCTGCGCCAGGTAGCGCGGAAAATGAGCTGCTGCGCTTGCCCACACATGCGCAGTCCCTTAGCCCTGCTCGGGAGCCCCGCGGTCTCAGAGCTCCCTGCCCAGCGCCAAAGTTTGGGATGGAGTTCTGAAGGGGAATCGTGGCGCTTTGGGCAGCTCGCCGGGCTCAGGTTGGTCGGGAGAGCCCAGAGCTCTGCGCTGGCTCCTCTCGAGGGGCACTTCACGCTCTGAAGGAGCGAAGGAATGTTCATTCATAGAGCTGGGCAGGTGCGAAAATAACGTGGGTAAAATTTTACCAGTTTCAAAGGATGAGCTGTGTTTAATGGTGGTGCATGTATCTGCCCATAGTTGTTTTTTTTTTTTTTCTTCTTCTTAATGTGTATTATTATGTGAGATATGACTCATGGGATGACACATCTACTGAGTGGATAATCTCAGCTGTAGTAATTCTGTGGAGGGGAATTTCCATGCTATCAGATGTAAAGCATTTTCATATGTCTTCTTGCTGGTAGTACTTCAACTCCAATGGAAGGCCGTTTGTATTTTAATACCACAGAGGATGTCATTTTGATCGTGAAATTTTAGCTATCGTACACTAAAACCTTTTAAACTGGCAAATAAGCCCAAGAAAATACAAAGCGGCTTTCATTTTGAAATCTCATGTACACACTTGTGCAGAACACTTCTTCAACACCTTTTCAGATGTTTCTCAGAACATTTTTCAGAGAAGTTTATACAGCTTCAGTGGCAGGATCTAGTGTTGACGTAAAACTTGGAATACCCTGAAAACCATAAAATGCTCTGTTTTCAGATGTAGCAAACCAGCTTGGTTCATGTCTTCTTTGCCTCAACCGTCCTTTTGCATCTCACCTTCTCTTACATGTTGTGAAGACATAAAACAAATCATTGAGAAGATCAGAGCAGAGACAGACACACGTGATATTAGCACTTCAACATCTGAGTGAACTCTTAGTTAGAAAACCTGCCATTTCATTTATTGTCTACCTTCCCTACAATGTGATGCACACCAGCCTTCTTGTTGTGTGCCCTCACGGACATACATCCATCATGGTTCAACACAATATAAAGAAAATGTAGTTTGAAAGAGTTTACTACCACAGGTTTGGGTTAACCACATTTTGAGTGAAACAATGGGATTAGAAACCTAGGGAAATAAGAGATTTATGAAAGGGTTCCAGACTCCTTGAAGCTTCTTGCTTGTTAAATGTTTCTAACGATTATGCGAGTGACTGGATTTATTTCAAATCACATATACACTCACACACACACGTAACACACCAACAAATCCTGAGGTGGCTCTTTGCAAACTTTTTTTTTTTTTTTTTTTAGATTGCATTTCTGTTACTTGCTGACCCTTTCATATAACTGTATTGTTGGGTGTTTTCGTTTTTGTCCCTGTGTTGATATCAGCAAAACTCAAATTACTGTAACTGATATTTGAAAATTCTCCCTGTGTCAAGTGAAGACTTATGGTGCTGAAATCAATAAGACTGTTTAAAATTCAAAGACCTGCAAATCGTTCTGTTTGTCCTTTGATAGGGCCTGGGCTGATTAAAATGCGACCAAGAAAGCTTAATTGCTGCACTAATTAAGAAGTCTTTAATTTCTTTCCTGGAATATTGTTTGAAGCAGGGCTTCTGTTCTGCTCATATAACTGTTCAGGGCAGGTATTCACTCTGTTTCTCTGTCTCCCTCTCTTTTTTCTTTAGAAAATTTCCTTATAATAAAATGTATGTTAAAGCAGTAAGATGTATTGACAGTGATTGTAATTTATTACTAAAAAAAAAAAAAAAAAGTGATATGGGGTTCACTATTGTATTAAATTACAATTTTTGAGGGCAGCTGTAAGGAGTAAAATGCAATTAGAAAATGTATTGTAGCTGTTGCATTTTAAGGAATCTGAGTAACCGACTGACAGGAGATAGGACAGTACATCAGTTCCCTCCCCTTTCTTCAGTTATAATTGATAATTAAATATTTAAATTCATTCAGATTGAAAAAAAAAAAAAAAAAAAAGATAAATACTTGTCTTTTGAACGTGCGTGAAGGAATGGACCGGGGGGAGGGGATGCATACAGAAGATAGGCACCTGGTGAGGATGAATTGTGTATTACCATGTTAAGTTCATTTGAAATATTTTTTTTTCTTTATTTCTTTTGAATTTATTTCCCTAAGACATTTCTCTCTTGTATCTTGTCTTATCCTCATCCAGTGACCTACTTTGTTCACCAATTTCTGAAGAGAAGAAACTAAATGATTTCACAAAGCTTTCTGTGTGATCAATAGAGTAATGTTTTAGGTTTAATCATGCTGCGTTATAATTCTGGCAAATGACTGCCAAGCATAAGACTTTAAGAAAGGAGCAAGCACAGGCAAAGAGAAGGTAAGTTCTGTTTTACTGTTAATCCCTAGGGTCTTAAGCAGTAGTTCTCCTTTGAGGAGCTATCTGTTATTTTGAGGTAAGACTGAGAAAGAAGGAGGGACCTCATACCGAATCCCCCCTGCATCGTTCAGGAAAATAGCACCATAGAAATGCGAGCCTGTGAACTGGGATCCCTTTTTTGCCCTTCCACCAAGATATTTACTAAACATTGAAAACACGGTGAATACAGTTGAGATTGATGTGAAGTGTTGTACCAGTAATAAGAAACTGGATACTGCAGTGCTGTTTTTCTAATTGTTGCATTATAGTCAAATTAGCACAGACCTTGTCCAATACAAATACAAACTGGATTCCTTTCAGTGACAGGACAAGTAGATAACATGCTTAATAGATACAAAGGGAGATTTACCATTCCAAGCACGACGTCACGCTAATTATGTTTACTCTAATTGAAAGCAAGGTTTTGGGGAATCTGAAATTACTCATAGGATATTTTTAATAACTGAATAATAATAAAGAGCAGCAAACGTTGATCACAAACCTTTTGGTCTTTCAAAATCTATTGGAAAATTAAATGAAAAGTGGAGTTTGGTACAAACAATGCCCCAGGGCAAAAAACAACTAACACTAGATTTTCCAGTCCAGCCATAACACAAATCAATTTGAGCACACTTCTATGGCCAGACTGCCAGATTGTTATGACTGCTAATTCACTCAATCAAACAGTGCATTAGCACACCCGGCACAAACAGCTTTAACAATAGCATACACTTCTGAACAGTCCACCATATATCATAAAAAGTCTAGAATGCATGGCGAGATTGCTTTCTCATTCTCTTTACTGCAGTTTGTATTTGCGTATGGTTCATTCTTAACAACCCCCCCCCCCAAAAAAAAAAAAAAAAAAAAAAAAAGGAAGTGAAGAAACTTCAGGAGCCTTAAAAAAAAAAAAAAAAAAAAAAAAAAAAAAACACTTTACAAGTTTTCACAAAACGAGAAGCTGGGAGCAAACTGCCACCTGGGCTAATTGTTTAATATGCATATCTCGGCTAGAAAGTTGAAAGAAACGACTGCACATTCCCAGCACGGGACTGGGGGAGGAATCGGTCGGGGCTTGGCAGATTGCTACCCCCTGGCTAACCCAATCACTTTAGCGCCAGAGCATCTTTTGCCGTCTTTGGTCCCGCGAGGCATCTCGCTGGCTCCGGGGATGTTCGTCGCCTGCGTGAGAGGGCAGGCTTTGGCCCCAGAGGGTATCCTTCCATTCTCCCCCTTCATCCTCACGAGAAATGAGTGTTATCTCCGGTGATGCTAGCTGATGTTCTGACCAAGGACGCGCTGTACTGAGAGAGGCAATAACCGACGGCTTGGGAATCTTCTCAGCCCGTCCCTCCCTCCTCCCCTGCGACCGACACGTACAGAACATACCCCAAAACGCGCACACGCGCATATATGCAAATTGCAAATACCAAACGCCAATTAAGCTTCTTGCTTATTTACAAATTATTGTTATTATTTTTTTTTTTCTTAAGTCTCTCTTCTGACTCCAGAGAATACGTTTCAAAGTCAGCAGCTCAAATAATCCTTGTGTGGATTTGAGCCTCTCGGTCACGTTGCAGTTACCAGAGCCAAATGGTGAAGCGGGTCAGGTTCCCTTCTCGGGCTGGCTGGAAATGAATGGAGCAGGTGACTGGGCACTGCCTGCTTACATTCACATTGCAACTGACAGCCAATGGAGAAAGCTGCAGGAGCGACAAGGAAATTATAACCAACTTCCCTGCATGAATTAAATTAGGACTGGAATAGACGGAGAGCCCTGTGATGTTTGAGTTATACTCGTGCTCTCATTAGAGGTCCTCAGTCCAACGTGTTAACTTACCTACCAACAGGTAGGAACAGGCGCTCAGAGCAATAATTATGAAGTACAAAGCCCCTGCCATTAAACTGTTGTAGTGGGGACAGAATCCGAAATGTCCTTTGCCATGTCCTCCCTCTTCCAGAATTATTTCACCCAGCCACTCCATCCCTAGTCCCCAACCCACTCTAATCGAAATAAAGACGCTGGAGCATCGGCCCGGTATTTAAGCATCCCCGGGTTTCCGCTGTGTGTCACCATCGCAGCCGGTGCCAGGGAAGCGCTTTTCCTGCCCGGTGCCCTGCCCAGCACCCCTGCGCCCCCCTCCCCTGCCGCGGGGCTCAGCACCGCCGGATCGGGCCCCCGCGCTCAGCGGGGCGGAGGGCGGCGGCTCGCAGGGCTCGCCGAGCCTCCGGCAGCAGCTCTCACGCTAATTGTTTCCCTTAATAACAACAATAATAATACATGCACACCGGGCTCTTTTTTTCATTTTTTACTATATGTGAGCTGGCAGCCAGCGAAACGCAGCCTCTTCCTCCCCAAGTCACCCAAGCGAAGGAAAAACACTGGGGTTGGGGGTTAACTTTTTAATTCATATATTAAAAAAAAAAAAAAAAAAAAAAGCAGCCACACATTTCCAATTGTTCTTTGGTGGGGGAAGGAAGGACCTTTAAAGATCTGAGCCCTTGCTTGAAAAGTTTCAGCCCAGAGCGGATTTTTATAGCGAGTTATAAACTCTTGGTAAGAGGTGGATGTTATAAATGGAAGTGCTGACACAACCTTAACTATAGCGTGTAAACGGCTATGCTATAATATCCATTAAGCAGAAAGAAAAATAAGATGGCTGATCAATAATTTATACAAAGAGTACCAACTGCAGACATAATAACTGTAATGTTTGCAAAGCAATCTCTCGCTCTCCAGGCTTAACAGTAAACTAGCGGGGCTGTTAATTTCCAACTCCTACAGATAAGAATACAAACAAATTACTTAAACTTGTATTTTGCTCGATATTTTGCATGCCTCCGTAGGATAAAATAAAATTTAATTACAATGCAACTTAGACGGGCTGAGGAGCCTCTCCCCCCCCTCCTTCTGCCCGCCCACCTGCTGCTCTGTGAGGACCTTCTTTTGCAAAGCTCGAACAGGTTGCTTGGACGGCTTTGTAAGTGGGTCGGCTTTGGGTCACTCTAGTTCTTCGGCAGAGTTATTCATACATGGAAACAAAATGAAGCCATTTAACTTCAAAGAAAGTTGCAATGTTTTCCAGTGCCACGAGCTGAAACACAATACCCCCACCGGAATGATAAGAATCAGCTGTCAGAGGACAATGCACTCACGCCTTGCATGGAGAAGGCTACTGGGGAAAAATCTGCTTTAGGGGAAAACAGGGCATCTTCCAGTATCCTAAGCGGAGAGTGGGCGAGCAACTGTTGTCTTCATTTGCATGGGAGCGTTATCTGCCGTTTCCGTCTACTGTATTTAGATAACAAAGCGGAGGAACAAAGTCTGAAAGTTGCTAAGTAGGCTCGGGTAATGTACCGAGTTGTTGCTTTTATTATTATTATTATTATTAATTATTATTATTACAAGTCTCTTGCAACAGTACTAAAGAGATCCTGTCCTTGCTAAATAACAGCAGAGAAACGTGTCAGTTGAGAGTAAAAAAAAAAAAAAAAAAGCCAGGTGCGGCCCCCCCACTTCCAACCCATCCTAGACAAAACAAAGTTATGTTGCCAAGCATGCCAAAAGAAACTCAGCTTTAATGTGGACACGTACAGCTCTTTCGACAGCTGTGTTTCCTGTGGACTCTACAGATGTTTTGTGTGGCACCTGATTTCTGAATCCTGAGCGGTAATGCAGGGTGGTGCTTTACGATGTCCTGCATTAATAAAAAAAGAAAAAAAAAATCAACAGTAATTTGCTTGCCTGCCTGGTGCCTGCCTGTCCAGTGACCTGTCCCAGCTCAGCTCCAGTAAAGCAAAGAAACATAAAAGGCAACTGCCTGTAGATCGTACACTAAGGCGGAGCCTTTTATATGTGTTGCCCCCCTTTCCTCCAATGCTCACCCAAGGATGCAATGTGGAATAGCGTTGCTTAGACAAAATTTGCAGCGCCTACTAGCGCCGTTGTGCGCCAGGGAGCAGAGCTGTTCGTCTCCCTCCAGGGAAAACGCGGGCACAACGGGAACAGCACAAAGGAATGTGATTCGGACCAAAAATAGGCTTACGCTAGTCCTTGACTAAGTCGGATTTGTTTCCTCGCTTTCTAACTGTAAGCTTAGAAAAAGCAAAGTTGGAAAAAATAGTTATTTGCCATTTTTTGTTTCCCTCATCTTCTTCCCTTCTCACTAACTGCCCTCAGTTTGAGGAGGTGTGGGAGAAGGGAGCAAGTGTTTCACAGACAGCACCTTGACACTCATTGTAAAAGCAATTGGAGGGGCTGCCCAGCTGCAAAGACTTGATGGGAAACATGGGAAACACAAGCAATGTAAGATACCTTTAGTGAGTTTTGCATATCCACCTGAAATACAAAACTAGAGAAATTCTGCAAGATGTAAGATGTTTCAGTTAGGCCTTTTTTTTTTTTTTTTTTTTTTTTTTTTTTTTTTTTTTGAGGGTGGGTGGGTGAGAACTGTGTTCTGCTTGCTTCAGACATGAGAATGGACTATGCAAGAAAGGCAGCACACAGCCCTCTTGTCTGGGTGGAAGATACTGAGTAGGTAAGTTCAAGACAGACTTTCATAGTGGTATTGAATGTCTCAAGTTTGTTCTTCGCTGCTTATTGTTTGTTGTGGGCTATTATTACTCAATAATGTTTCCAGCCAGAGCCAAGCAGTTACAATAGCATCCAGAATAATATCATTTCCCACGCAGCATTCCCAAAATGGCAAAAGGTAAATATTTTGCACCTCTGTATTGTAACCCTCACATGGGGTCACAGGTAGGTGCCATCTTCTGTCTTTGAAAGCTTTCAGAAAATAGTTGGTTCACATTGTATGAACTTCTTCAGATACTACAATGCCTTCAGACATTGGTTAACCAAGAAGGAAAGCTCCAGATACATTCTAGAATAACTTGGGCTCAATGTACAAAAACTTCTGATGGATGATGAAAAGAGGGCCAGGATTAACCCATGTCTTCTCTCTTTCTCTTTCTTTATCTGACAGTTACATCTTTTCCTCTTTATTGCAGTTATGCATTTGTAATAATAACAATAATAATTATATATAATTAATAATAATTGTAATAATAATAATTATTATTATCATCATCAATATAAATATCAATAATAATAATAATAATGCACCAAAATACATGCTCAAAGATTTATTTGTTCCAAAAATTTGCCATACAGAACCACAAAAATGGAAGTCACTGAATATCAAAGTGTTTGGAAATATCTTGCAGGATGTCCTGAGGTCTCTATTTTCACATTTTTTGGGAAAAAAAAAAAAAGGTATTTATTTTAAAACAGGATAATAATTGGCACATATATATATATATATATATATATATATATATATATATACACACAAACTTTTTTTTTTTTTTTTTAAAAAAAAAAAAGTATATTTTTATGATAGGCATAATAGGGATAGTATGGCCAAAATAAGTTCCCTGAAAATATATGCTGCTGATTTTATGGATAATGGAAAAAAATACTTTTCTTATGACTACCTGTTTAAATTTATAAATAACATAAATTCGCTATTGGTTGTTCCTCCTCAGTGCTCAGTGATTTATATGCAATTGGTTTTTATTGTTATGAATACTGGACTTCAAGCTGATGTATTTGAGTACTTATACAAAGTAAATTTTTTGAAATATTTGTTCAATAAAAATAGACTTATGAAGACAACAATTCCTCAATACATTCTTATGTTTAGGTATGGCTGTATATTTATAGGTAGGTACTCAACTCTGGAATGAAAGAAGTTGTGTCACAAAAGTACCAAAAAGAATTAAAAATGGAAAAAAGCTTTTGATTCTTATATTCTGCAAAGCAAAAGGAATTTTTGGGGAAAATAAGTGAATACATTTGAATAAGAAGTGAATTTGAGAAAACTGTAAAAATCTAGAAGGAGAATTCCAGTAATATACTTCTATTGACACAAAATATTTTTACTAAGCTTTTCCTCTTAAGCATATGAGTATAAACTTAAAAGGAGAAGAGAAGAGAAGAGAAGAGAAGAGAAGAGAAGAGAAGAGAAGAGAAGAGAAGAGAAGAGAAGAGAAGAGAAGAGAAGAGAAGAGAAGAGAAGAGAAGAGAAGAGAAGAGAAGAGAAGAGAAGAGAAGAGAAAACATCTACTACCTAAGTTGCTTTAATCTAGATGGTTCAAAAAAAAAAAATAATTGTAGTGCTTTTGCTTAATTATGCCCTTCAATCTGATGATCACGCTCAGGCATTTAAGGATTACTCCATTTTCACACGTGAGGAGGGATAGAGCAACTATCTCATACTCATGCTGCTAATTGTCGTATGACTTAGTAGATGCCTCAATGCCTTAGCTCATTTTGGTGCAATTAACTGAGTGTGCAGGCTTCCTTTGCTGGGCATGTACATGGCAGTCCAAATCTCGGTGTTACTCTCTTGTTGAAGAGAGAATTCATACCTAATCACAAACTGTCTTTGCTTGGGTCCACATTCACATAACTGGAGCTTCAGACAAGGTAAAGTTGAAATGAGAGTATTTGCTTCTGCATCTGTATTTGCATTCTGGTTTATGGCTAATAACCAGTTAAGCAGGTCACTTGCACACTGGGAAACTTGTTTTCAAAAACTCAATTTCTGTGTTTCCCACAGGACAAAAGAAGTAACCTATGTTTCCCAGATGGTAGCAATTGGCATAAGCAATCAAATACAAAGCTTGCAGTGGTGAAGTTTCTTCTTCGGAAATTTTAGTCCAGGAGAACAATACACTACTACCAGGAGAAAGACCTCCAAGTAGACTTTCATACTTCTCAGGTAAATGTTGTGTGAGAAAAGACAGGTTGTAAGGGCTGAATTCAGACACACTGTTCACTGGTATGCTGGTCTGTTCAGACTCTTCCCTATCAATATCAGGTTGTACCTCATGCATATATACATAATCTTCAATAATGAAAACCTTTTGTCCTCCACTTTGTGCCTTCTTTGAAACTGTGGCTCTTTTGTAACTTAGATGTTATTAAAATGTTAGTCCTTGGCTTTTACTTTCTGCTTGAAGCTGTTCTATCTACAACCATCAAGTTATATTCAAAACAAACATTTCCTTAACAGCTTAAAGTTTTATTTTTTACTATGAAGCTGAAACAATTACAATGAAAATAATGCATATGATAGTATATATAATCAAGAAAAACGTTTTCTTGAGTGTTTTGTTTCCTACTGACATAAAATGAGAACTCAATGCACAATTTACAAGTAAGGGCCAATAGTTGAGTACTTTTAAATACAGTGACATATAGTGGCTGCAGTAAATATAGATTCAAAGGCTACATTTATGCCAGGAAATTAAACTTGCTGGGGAATGTTCCTAAGCAATAAAGCCAACTAGCACATATGTGTACTTGTAAACTCTTCTTCCAAAGGAGGATAGTGGCACCAGCCTGCCAGCTGGGCAGGGTCTCAGAAATATGCAGCATCAATCTTCTTCAAACTGTACCCAGGAATTGTTTTTGGGGATGCTATTTAATGCAACCTTAAAATGTGTTGGGGGTCTTTTGAACAGTTTTACAGTGCAGACCTGGGAATGTAGCTGGCAGTGTTTAATTTACTCGTTTAAATGTTCAACTGTTTTGTATTACAGTAACTGTCTTGAAGCATACACTAGTACTGGTCACTTTTATAGGTACAAGTTCTTGGTTTTGTATTTATTATATACCCAAAATTCCTACTAGAAATTACATCTTTTTTTTTTTTTAATTCTTTTAACAAAACAAAACAAAACAACAACAAAAAACCCCTTTGCCTTAATTAGTGAGGAATTCAGCCTTAGCTTATAATTTGAAAATAAAAAGGAAGTAAAATTATAACATGGGATTAACTTGCTAAAATAATCCCTAAATAAATAAATAAATAAATAAATACCAATGGCATTAAAGTATTACTCACAAATACACGGCCTGCTTAATTAATTTAGCAGCCTGGACAAGAGATTCAGGTTTTTGTGCTCTTGTGCTTTTGTGCTGGGTATTTGAAGCTGAAAATGTAAACATGAATGCATTTTCTATACAAGTCTTCTAGAGAAATGTTAGGGAAGGCAGGGCACATTCCTTGCTGGGTTTTGTGTTAGATTCTTTACAAACGACCAGTATCAGTCCCAGAAATCAGAGCAGGGAAGTTAGATTCTTCTTGCAACAAGTTGACTGCTGCTGAATTTACAAGGCTACTTGTAATTTTTATTGATAGGAACACCATAAAAAGCTTTACACAAAGGGACAGATGCAAGTATTTGTGTATTTTCCACCACTTAATATGGACTAGCATAGTACTGACCTGTTTGGGAGTCACATAAATGCAATGACTTGCACTCCTTTTTATAGCCATAGTTTGTTTTGAATAGTCAGACAGATATAAAATGACAGAGAAAAGATTTTTCTTTATTCTTCAGAATTTTCACTTTGCCATTTACAAATCAATGACGTTTGCATCTGTCTTAACACATTAGTGAAACGGCCTGTAAAGGAAGACTGTTTTACAGATTGAGCTGAAAAACAATATTGAACATAAATGTATTGCTAGTTTTATTCAGAACCAGCAGATACTATGAATGATATACATGACACTTCACAAATAATAGCACACCAAAAAAAATCAGGAAGGAAATTAGTTTGGGGTTCAGTCTTGCAGTCAATTGATTTTTCTTTTTCCCAAATAAGAATTTTAGAATCAGTTTTGAAGGCTTAACTCTGCAAAAGAAAGTAAAACCTTATTTTCTTCCACTTGAAAGGCTTTCAGATAACAGTTATTAATTGGAGGTCTGTTAGTAATATTTATTTCGGAGATAGTTGACATTCTGTCTCTGACTTGTTTTCCCATGGCCGATGTTTTTACTGTGCAACTCAGAAATATTTTAATGACAAAACCCATAATTACTGGTGGAAAAACAAACAAACAAACAAACAAACAAACAAACAAACAAACAAACACTTATGCTCATGCTTTCATCTCAGTACTCATTGGCCTCTGAAGTAAACCCATCAGTCTCCAGTTCATCTTACCTCTTCTTGGTAGAGATTGTAATAGTATGGAATGTAACATTACTATTACTAACATTGCTATTATGAATTGTAGTACAAAACGTGGCTAATTGAAAAGACTAGGCAAACAAGGTCCTTGCATCTGTGAAAAATCTAATCTCTTTTTAAGGCTCAGTTATTTCTCTGATAACCACCGAGGATCTCTTTTGTAGAAGCAGTTCCAATAAGGCAAAGGTGCCCTCTGTAGGGGAGAGGCTGTAAATGATGATGGGTAGCTGGAGTTCTAATCACACAGAAAGCAGCAGAAAAGAATAATGTCGTAGCAGTCCGGCTCTTGGAGGAATGCTACAAAATGAATATTATATATAAATTAAGGAGTGCAAACGTGAGAAAATCCACATTAAAATACAGTTGAAAATTATGCTTTCAAGTGCAGATAACACTTAGCAGTTTTGTAAAGAGATGCATCAATATTAAATGTGTACTGTAGTGAAATATGAACTGCAGGAGTCTCCTGAATAAAATAAGAAAAAATAAATTTAAGTTAAAGGAACTTTACAGAAATAAGAGACTTCAGAAAGCAACATGCATTAAAAATGTCTCTGTAGCATGTACTCCTAAAAAGTTTACCACAAAGCAGATTCATTAACAGCCCCATGGGGTTAGTATATTGCTTGCTAAGAAATTGTTTTTGTTAGCAAGCCCACAGACACATCTCAGCTAGTGTGCAAGATCTCTAGTGGCTATTTGCAATCATTTGGGGAATTCTTTCCTCAATTTATAATGGCAGCTAATGCCAGCTCAGAGAAAGGCAGAGAATATGACACTAGTTGTGGTTCATTGCTTATTATTAATTATTTTCTAGGTCCTAATTTTATAATACATTACTTGATCCACAGTTCTTGCTATTCTGATTTTCTGCCTGGTACTCTAACTTCTACTTTTATTTTTACATCTATAGATATGTATGTTTTTACAATAAAGTTACTAACACATAATAACCTGCATTACTATGTAATAAGCTGTAATATGGAGTGGGAAAAACCCTTCAGTTTGTGAGTTAGACTCCTTTCATGTTTACCAGAAAATCAGAGAAGAAATAGGAACTAATTCTAGTAGTTGAATTTCTGTCTATTGAATTTGTGTGGGTTACTATGAAAACCTAGAGTCAACCATAGTGTAGAAAGTGAAGATCAGTGTTAGTCCAGAGTTGTAAATCTGCAGATCTGCAGTCAAATCATTTACTGCATATGACTGTTAAGAGAAGGGTGGGTTTTGGCTATTTGTGGAAAAGTAAAGGATAATAAGGTTTAAAATCTCTCTTTTTTTTTTTTTTTTTTTTTTTTTTTTTTTTTTTTCCCCACGTGTTTGAGATTTGGTAGTCTGCATAACTAAAATGGTTCTGTTTTCCTAGGTCATAATATCAAGACTGACTGGCTGGCTTTCAAAACCAGGGGAAGGGAGAACCTCAGACACTGCCTTTCCTAATCATGGATTTTCGAAAAAGAGAACCTTTTCCTTTCTTTAATCTCTATTGGAAATTCTGGTATAAGGGAGAAGTGCCATATTTTGGACCATGTAAGTGTCATATTAATACCGTCTTTTGCTTTAATTAATATATAAGGTGGTAACAACTTCTGTTTAAATCTGTAGAATAATGTTGAACCTCCCAGTCTCCTTTTTAAAGAGAATTATTTTCACAACATTACTTTTTGATATTCAGGGCATACATGCTTCCAAATCTGTCTACATAACTAAATGTTTCAGGAATTACTGAAATTGTGGATCTTCGTGGGTTTTTGTTGTACCCTCTTCATATCTCCTTGCTTACTCTGTGAATCAGATCTGACACACAGATGTGCATTCGCTCTACCTCCTCTCACAACCAAAGATAATGCAACTCAGAGGACAAAAGTTAGGATCCTAATTCAATGGGGAAGTGCTTGTAGGTGCTGACATACTATGTGAATATCACTCACAGGTCAAATTTTCATGACAATATTTTTCCTGGCATTAGGCAAATCGACATGTAAGATCTGAAGAGTAGAGACCATTTTACCACACTTAATTATTTCAT
The DNA here is from genome assembly GCF_963932015.1 of Anas acuta. Taxonomy (NCBI): domain Eukaryota; kingdom Metazoa; phylum Chordata; class Aves; order Anseriformes; family Anatidae; genus Anas; species Anas acuta. Next base: position 41,764,580 of record NC_088979.1, read on the forward strand.
CTATAATAAAATTCCATTGCTGTATTTAAATGACTGTCCTGAAATATGAACGTAACCTCAGAGCAGCTCTCTTTAAAATCTTTCTTGTCACTATCCAACCATTCTGCTATACACAGAACAAACATGTAAGGCTATTTTTTCCTTTTGCTAGCCCAGACAACTAGCCGATGTCTAAACACACAAACTGGATCCTTCTGGTATTGTTCCTTTTTCCTGTTCCTTTTATAAGTCTGTATTTGCAGTTGCAAAGGTACTACTGCAATTTTTGAAGATTTAATTCTGGAAAAGCTACATATTTCAAGCATTATATTTTTAACTTTTTTTTTTCTTTTTTTTTTTTTTTGGCTTTCCAGCTAGAATCTGCCAGTTCCTCAGATTTATTCTATAGCAGCTGCTTCCAGACAGGACTCACAGAATGTATCTTTAGATGCTTTGTTTATGTATCAGAGATAGAAGTCTGAGTTCCTTATGCAGTCACTGAAAAGAAGCATGCATGTTTAGTACAAAGATTCAGAAAACCTGAACAAAAAAAACTAAATTGAATTTGTGAAATAATCCTATGCAATCTGAGACTGAGGCCTCCCTCACAAGTGAACTGTAAAATACATTTTCCTCCCTTTAGACTATGTACCCAGTTTCTTTGTTTATAATTTAACTATTCTTAATTTCATGAGACACCATTTTATTTGTATTCATTTTGTTCTTTACTGTGGTATTGTTTAGTTGTTGTGACACATTAATATTTTAAATTCTTCCTTGATGTCTGAAGTTTTTCTGTCTATTTTTAAACAGCCATGATCAACGTTGACTTGGAAAAATTTACGGTAAATCTCAGTAAATCTTAATATTTGATTTGTTTTCTGTTTATTTATTTATTTATTTATCTATTTATTTATTTATTAAGATTGTTAGAGCATTCTGTAGCACACAAATCAAAAATGACATTTCCTGTTGCTGTAGTTTGTTTGACCCTTTCCTTCCAGTTTTAGATCATGCAAACTGTAAAAGCAAAATGATATTGTGCAACATCTACTATATATATATATTTAATCTGACATTCATATAGATTTATTAATTTTACTCAGCTATCTGCTTGATACTATGGCCTCTGGGATTTTTCCTAAATAGCTGCCAACTGTCTTTGGGGTCTGTAGTCTAGCATTATATTGCTTTGTCCCAATCCTGAAAAATTTATACACTGGAGTTAATTTGCATATGAGAGCTGGCCCATTCACCATTCAACATTACTCAAGAGTGCATTTTCATAGAATCATTCAGGTTGGAAAAGACCTCTAAGATTATCTAGTCTAAGCTTTAACCTAGTACTAAAGTACAGTATTAAACCATGCTACTAAATTCTGCATCTACATATTTCTTGAAGACTTCCAGGGATGGTGATTCAACCACTACCCTGGGCAGCCTATTCCAATGCTGCACAAACCTTTCAATAAAGAAATTTCTCCTAATATCCAACCTAAATCTCCCCTGGTGCAACTTGAGGCCATTTATCCTCACCTTATCACTTGGTGCGTGGGAGGAGAGCCTGATCCCCACCACACTACAACCTCCTTTAAGATAATTGTAAAGTACAATAAGGTCTCCCTTAGTCTTCTCTTCTCCAAGCTAAACAACCCCATTTCCCTCAGCCATTCCTTATAAGATGTTCTCTAGACCCATCACCAGTTTTGTTGCCCTGCTTTGGACATGATCTAGCACCTCAATGTCCTTGTAGTGAGGGGTCAAAAACCAAACACATTACTCAAGGTACAGCCTCACCAGAGATGAGTACTGAGGTGTCCCTCATTTTCCCAGTCCTGCTGGCCACACTATTTCTGATACAAACCAGGATGCTGTTGGATTTCTTGGCCACATATTTAGGCACATATCAATATGATTTAGGCTCATATTTAGGCAGGTATCAACCTATGGTCACTCAGCCAGCTTTTAATCCAATGAAATGTATGCCTGTCCAAGCCATGAGCAGCCAGCTTCTTCAGGAGAATGCTGTGGGAAACAGTGTCAAAGGTCTTACTGAAGTCTAGGGCTTGAATAATTGCTTTGATTTTACTGGTCAATCATTGCAAAGTATTTGTAATGGGATTTTTTGCCCAACTTTTCTTAATTTAGTTATATTTTTCTTCTCAGTGTCTGTACACTGACAAAAGTTTTGTAAAGTCATATGGGTTTGGACATAAGTTAGATGGTTTTAAAATGATTAAATCTACTCTTCATTTTGTGTTTCTTGCAGTGATGACCACAAATATATTAGTGTCTGACTAAGTTGGACGTATTTCTGTTTCTTAGGTATACATAGTGACTTTGGAGTTTTACACAGCAGATGAGCAAATCAATAACAGTTAATTTATATTCCCATTGCATAGCCAATTCCTATGACAATGCATAAACTATCATACTAAACTTTGGACACTTCTATCACAGTATCCCTAAATAACCATGTAAGTACGCATGTGCCTGCAATATATTTATTCATTTAAAGTAATTCCAGCTTTTGTTAATATAGTGAATACTTCTAATGCTTTCCGATTGCATTATTGGAATAGTCATCTTGCTCAACTCCCTAGCTACAGAGGATCAAGAGTATTTAGCATAACAAATACTACAGAGCAATTACTATATAGTTATTTATTTTTGTCTATATTGCTATCTTTTTATTATTGCCATTCCTTTACTTGTCCCCTTTTACGTGTAACTAGCGGCCAAGCTTCCTCCTCATTTATGTAATTTAAACAAAACTCATTAAATTGTACAAAGATCTGAATCCCTAGCTGTTATGAATTTCCAGCTTCTCCTAAGTCAACAAAGCCATGTTAATTTTCACTTGTTTAGAATTTGGTCAAATATATATGAAACGCAGATTACTACTCTCTGTCTGATGGTCCATATTGATTTCAACATCTTTTCCTTTTGCATTCTTTAAATAACATGCATTCACTTCACATCCTTAACAGAGTGCTCTGTCTTAAATTTAAATCTTCTTTAAAACCTAAACACTCCTTTTGGGCAGCTGTTTTACTATTTGAAGGATGTTCCATCAATCTCATCATTATGCAGATCTCAGTAATATATAGTATTTCCTTTGAAATTTTTCTACAGTACTGTCCATTTCCTGCCAAATGTTCAAGAGTTTGAGAATAAACAGTTTACATATCCAGACAAAATAGGAACAAAGCTTTAGGTGAGAAAGCCTACTCAATGTAAGCTTTCTTCTGCAGCTTATACCTCTGGAATTTACTATCAGCTTTATTTTGCTTAGATATTTAAGACTCATACCTATTACAAAAGTCTGCTGATTTCACACACACATATATATAGTCCCTTGTGAAATGTAGAAATAAATAAATAAATAAATAAAATCAAAGTTACTTTCATTTTCACTTGCAGTGTCACAATGTGACTAAGCACTGGTGCTTAACACATTGTCCATAAGTTTAAGTTCGTGACTAGTTTTAATAATTTCCTTCATATGTAAGAGCCTTCAAGCAACATAATTAGTGCCAGAACCACTTGAGATTCTTAAATGTATTGTTTCAGAGTACTCTATTTAGTATTCTAAGTACTCTATTTTGAATTGCAGTCACCAATCTTTTGTACTATACCTACAAAACATGGATTTGTATATGTCTTTATTCACTTCTCTGATCTACTTATCTTTTGATCTACTTAGAAAGCAATGTGAATGATAGAGTTGCTACATTTTTATTTTTCAAAGGAAATAAATATTTGTGTTGCATATTTTAAATGTTGTAGAACTGGTTTGGAATTGGCAAAATAAGAACTATATTTTAGGTAATTTTATGTAGATCAAGAAAAGTCTTGGATCTAGACTGTCCTGCTTCTGGTCCTTCCACTGAGATTTCTAGAGTTAAGGTAGTCTCCTGCTATATATTACATAATTATATAGAACTGTGATTTTGGTGAGCATAAACAGGAATTGAGTTTTAAGAAGGCTAATTCATGGATGCCTTATAAAATATCCCTATAATCCTTTGCCTATTCATTCATTTCTTCACTGTTATTTTCCCTTACTTATCAAAATGTAGTAGAGTAGTATGTTGAGGACATAGAAGTTTGACTGTGAACTTTCAGAATTAAGGTATCAGGTTAGGAGAGTAAAATAACCAATCTAGCCAAAAGTTCCTCATGAGATGAGTATTTCTATTTCTGTGATATTTTTGTTCATCAATATGTCACGAGTTAGCTTTCATCTTAAAAGTTTCAGGAAAACTTTTGGTGTAGCTTATATTTTTGGATCAAGATTCTTTCTTTCTTTCTTTCTTTCTTTCTTTCTTTCTTTCTTTCTTTCTTTCTTTCTTTCTTTCTTTCTTTCTTTCTTTCTTTCTTTCTTTCTTTCTTTCTTTCTCTCTTTCTCTCTTTCTCTCTTTCTCTCTTTCTCTCTTTCTCTCTTTCTCTCTTTCTCTCTTTCTCTCTTTCTCTCTTTCTCTCTTTTTCTTTCTCTCTTTCTTTCTCTCTTTCTTTCTCTCTTTCTTTCTCTCTCTTTCTCTCTCTCTCTCTCTCTCTCTCTCTCTTCTCTCTCCCTTCTCCCTTTCCCTTTCCCTTTCCCTTTCCCTTTCCCTTTCCCTTTCCCTTTCCCTTTCCCTTTCCCTTTCCCTTTCCCTTTCCCTTTCCCTTTCCCTTTCCCTTTCCTCTCACTCTCACTCTCACTCTCACTCTCTCTTTTTTTCTCTATCTCTTGATTCATCCTGTACTCTTGACTCATCTTGTAGACCAAGAGTATAGTTTAAAGGAAAATAGTTTACCTACTCTTTTATTTATCAAACAGAATTTATCTGCTTCTATAAGCTGTGTGTACTTACTGGTGGGTTGTATCACACAGGAAATGATTTTTGCTGTGAGGAAGGAAAGCATGAGTTCTCTCCAGTTGATGAAGTCAGTGAGATGACCTTTTCAGTGTATCCTACTCATGGTGCCTTATTTCTGTTATTCAAAAAGCCTTTTCCTCTCTGCCTTCCCAGATTTCATTAATCACATTTATCAGTTTCATCAGAGAGGAGAGTCAAATACTTTTAGTATTTCTGCTGTGATTCGATAGCCTGCTGCTTTGTTGTTTTTCAGCTTCTTTTTTGTAACTTGTCCTGAAATTCTCGTAAAGGTGGGATTAGTTGTGTGGTTTCACATATTACATATAAATCTGTGGTTGAGATGAGGAGATGCTGTTAATGATTCCTTTTAAAGAATCTCTCTGTTTCAGCAATGAGAAACTTTCTCATTTTCTTTTGGTTTAATTTTAAAAGCTGCTTGCTCAAAAATACCATATGTCTTCACAGTATATCATAGCATGTCTCGTATTTCATAGCTCTTTGTTCTCAATGAGGCACTGTATTTCCATTTTTGCTATGAGTATACAGATATACATTTGTGACAGCTGAACATGAACATTGTGTCCATGCACTTCCCTTTTTTTCTTTCACTTTACCTTCCTTTGCCTCACATATCAGTTTCAATATATTTTTAGGGTCAGGATGGAATTTCTTATACTATCTTTTTGTTTCAAGTTTGTACCATTATTGATCTTTGTCACTTTCAAATTAGAAGGTATCTTAGTTTTATTTTTAATTTTGAAGAGCAAGTGTCGTCATTGCTGACATCTGCAGCCTTGCATGCCGTTGCATGTTAGATATGAGACCTGTCTTCAAATGATGCAGTTGAGGTCAACTTTTATTTATTTATTTTTAGTCTTTTTTTTTTTTTTTTCCTGTGAAATCATGTAAATGGAGAACAATGTATGAGACACCAGATGTTATTTGGCAAGTTCCAGAAATCATCTATATATTTTTACCTTCTCTAGTTTCTTTTTAAAGTACATAAGACAATCAATGATATGTAGACTTTTATAGAAACCACAGCTCACACTCTCCAGTTTTGATTATTTTATAACTGATAGAGGTGTGGGAGCCAAACAGGAGATCCTCTTCATGCAGTTTCAGGAAGAGGGCTGCTCAGTATCTGCTACATACACCAGTTTTGAACTACAGTAAACACAATGTCTGTTTTGTAGAATCTCAACAGAAAGATAACTAAATATAGGTATCAGTAAGTGAGATATGCATTTATGATCTCATTTTAGGCAGTTGACACAACCAAGTCACCTACAGATATTTAGATTTCTCAGAAGGGTTTCATTCAGCTATGCACATTCAAGATGTCTATATCCATTTGGTCCTCAGTGCTGTTCCAGAGGATAATTAATCTTCCAGATTTGTTGTATTTGCCCACTTTAAATGGATATTTGAAATACCTGGGGATGTTTGAGATGGCATTAGGTGCCAACATAGGCAGCTGAATTCATGCCTTAAATTTTATTGGTTCTTTTTGTACTCCACTGACTCCACTGAGTAAGGGCACAATTCACTTGTGTAAACATGATATACCTAATACCATCTGAGATTCTGCATGACATCTAAGATACCTTAATGGCACATATGATATGTGACTGTGTCCCTCCAGAGAAGTAAAAGGTGGGATAGCTTATTGCTACTAAAATAATCCTAGATACATGCGCTTCCACAGCCGAATCCTGGTCTCTATCTCTGCTGGCTACAATGGAAGTTTAGATGCCTAGGACATAATATTATGGTTCTGTTTACAGACCTACTACCATATTGTGTGCCCTAGAACATTTAAGACATTTGCTTGTAGATATCACAGAAGAACTATGGGAAACACATAACCTCTCAGTGTAGAACCTGAAGGCCAGGAGAGATAAACCACAAAATTTCAAATAAGCTATCCATTAAAGTTCAGGCTACTGCTGTAATTCCTTGTGGACATCATTGCCTACACGTAGACGATGCCTGTATTCAGGTTACTTAACCTCTGACTGAATACTACCATTGCAGACAGGAAAAAAATCTGTTAGAAAACTTGTCTGTATTGTTTTCAAGTGTTATTGGCATGCCATCTCTAAGTTTTCAAGGCAGCAGGTCAGCCACTGTTCCCAAGTGTCTCTGTTGATACACTTATAGCAGTATCAACAGTAACTGCTACTCAGAACTATGAACTGGCTTTTGCTGAAGAAACTCTATAGCTACTTCACGTTAATGTGAAAGTTAACATGAAAAAAAAAAAAAAAAAAAAAAAAATCTTAGCTGAAGTCTGCAATGACTTTTTACCTCTATTATTATTATTTTTACATAGCAACAAGTGCACTATACAGTGCATAAAGGGTTTAAGTGTTTTCTTATACAGCAACTTTTAGAATATAATTGATTCTAAAGAACCAAACAATCTAGAATATATGTAATGCAGCTTTTAAGTACTTGATTATATAAAAAATCCATTTCACATTATATGACCTCATTTGGAAACCCAATAGCTGAAGAAAGTATGTTATGAATTTCCAATCCAAGTGAAATTAGGTTTAATAATCCACAGTGTGTGAGATGTGTACTTGCATTTTAACTATAGTGTTATATATCTTTGTATAATTGTAAATGCAAAGGTCTTATCATTGGTTTGGTCTTTTATTTTAGTGACTGGAATTCCATAATCTTTACAGCAATAGATTAGGTAATCTTCTGCCTTTGATGCAGGCTGATACTTAGGTAGTTTGTGCTAGGTTTAAGTGTGGAAAATAGTTTTAAGAAAATATATCTTGCTTTTACACTTGCAAATAATTTTGTAGAAATTTGTGCTATTTACTTTAAGTCTTTAGACAAATGTCAAATATAAAAATGATCTAGAAAGAATTTTTCATTGATCAATATATATACATTGGTTCTCTAAGTTTACAATTCTTATGTACTCTTAGAAAGCCCTTTTTGTCCTACAGTTCCACACTTTGTGTCTTTCCCTCTGTTTTCTCTTACTTTCTTGTTCTCTTGTCAAAATCATATTGCCCATACTCTAATGTATTTCCTTTGGTGGAGATGGAAATATCTGTGTTTTTTTCTTCATTTGCTGTTCATTCAATCCTAGTTTTATACTTCTATTCCTTCCATAGTACTTTTTTCCTTGTTGTTAGCTAGCTTCACCTCAAGACTTTCTCCACCGAGAAAGATAGAATGGTAATCGTTGTAATCCCTTCTCAGAGGGCTCTATTTGTCGGCCTGACCCTTCCCTTAGGGAAGTCTGCTGCCTCCCTGGGGCCAGGGTCAGGGACATTGCTAGAAAGCTTCCCAGCCTGGTTTGCCCCTTTGATTACTATCCTCTTTTGGTAGTCCAGGCTGGCAGTGATAAGATTGAAGAGAGAAGCCTGAAGGCTATCAAACGGGACTTTAGGGGACTGGGACGGGTAGTGGATGGAGCAGGATTACAGGTGGTGTTTTCGTCTATCCCTATGGTGGCAGGGATGGGTACAGAGGGGACACGGAAAGCCCACCTGATAAACATGTGGCTCAGAGGATGGTGCCAACACAGAATTTTTATTTATTTATTTATTTTTGACCATGGGGCACTTTACTTGGCATCTGGCCTGATGGCTGCAGATGGGTCCCACCTATCTCTAAGGGGAAAATGGATCCTTGCCCAGGAGCTGGCAGGGCTCATTGAGAGGGCTTTAAACTAGGTAAGAAGGGGGGACGGGGCTGAAATAAGACTTGTTGGAGGTGTGCCATGGGGAATAATGGCTAGGCCAGAGGAGAAGGCAATGGCCCAACTGAAGTGAATCTACACTAATGCACACAGCATGGGTAAAAAACAAGAGGAGCTGGAAGCCATCATGCAGCAGGCTGGTTATGACTTGGTTGCCATTGTGGAAACGTGGTGGGACCACTCTCATGACTGCAGTGCTGCAATGTCTGGCTATAGGCTCTTCAGAAGGGACAGGCAGCACAGAAGGGGTGGTGGTGTGGCTCTCTATATCAGAGAGTTTTTTGATGTCGTGGAACTTGAGGCTGGGAATGATAAGGTTGAGTCCCTATGGGTTAGGATCAGCAGGAAGGCCAACAAGGCAAGCATCCTGGTGGGGGTCTGTTATAGACCGCTGAACCAGGCTGAGGAGACTGATGAGGAATTCTACAGGCAGCTGGCAGAAGTTGCAAAATCATCAGAGCTTGTTCTTGTGGGGGAGTTCAACTTCCCAGACATATCCTGGAAGCACAACACAGCCCAGAGAAAGCAGTCTAGGAGTTTTCTGGAGAGTGTGGAAGATAACTTCCTGATGCAGCTGGTTAGTGAGCCTACCAGGGGAGGTGCCCACTAAACCTTCTGTTCACAAGCAGAGAAGGACTGGTGGGAGATGTGGTGGTTGGGGGCTGTCTTGGGTAGAGTGAAATGGTAGAGTTCTCTATTCTTGGTGAAGTCAGGAGGGGGATCAGTAAAACCGCGGTCTTGGACTTCCATAGGGCTGACTTTGAGCTGTTCAGGACACTGGTTGATAGAGTCCCTTGGGAGGTGGTTCTGAAGGGCAGAGGAGGCCAGGAAGACTGGGCAGTCTTCAAGAAGAAAATCTTAATGGCTCAGGATCAGTCTGTCCCCATATGCCCAAAGACAAACCAGCATGGAAGAAGCCCAGCCTGGCTGAACAGACAGTTGTGGCTAGAACTTAGGAAAAAAAAGAGGGTTTATAATCTCTGGTAAAGAGGGCAGGCCACTCGGGAGGCCTATAAGGATGTTGCAAGGCTGTGCAGGGACAAAATTAGAAAGGCCAAAGCTCATCTGGAGCTCAGTCTGGTTACTGCTGTTAAAGATAACAGAAAATGTTTTTTATAAATACATCAACACAAAAAGGAGGACTAAGGAGAATCTCCATCCTTTACTGGGTGTGGGGGGAAGCTTAGTTACAAGAGATGAGGAAAAGGCTGAGGGGCTTAATGCCTCCTTTGCCTCAGTCTTTAGTGGCAATACCAGTTGTTCTCCAGATACCCAGTACCCTGAGCTGGTGGAAGGGGGTGGGGAGCAGGATGTGGCCCTTATAATCCACAAGGAAATGGTTGGTGACCTGCTACAGCACTTGGATGTATGCAAGTTGATGGGGCCAGATGGGATCCACCCAAGGGTACTGAGAGAACTGGCGGAAGAGCTGGCCAAACCACTTTCCATCATTTATCAGCAGTCCTGGCTATCAGGGGAGGTCCCAGTTGGCTGGCAGCCAGCAAACATGACGCCCATCTACAAGAAGGGCTGGAGGGTAGATGCAGGAAACTATAGGCCTGTCAGTTTGACCTCAGTGCCAGGGAAGCTCATGGAGCAGATCCTCTTGAGTGTCATCATGTGGCACTTGCAGGGCAAGCAGGCGATCAGGCCCAGTCAGCATGGGTTTATGAAAGGCAGGTCCTGCTTGATGAACCTGATCTCCTTCTATGATAAAGTGACACGCTAGGTGGATGAGGTAAAGGCTGTGGATGTGGTCTACCTTGACTTCAGTCAGACCTTTGACACCGTTCCCCACATTTCCTCAAGAAACTGGCTGCTCTTGGCTTGGACTGGCATACACTTTGTTAGGTTAAAAACTGGCTGGATAGCTGGGCCCAAAGAGTTGTGGTGAATGGAGTCAAATCCAGCTGGAGGCCAGTCACTAGTGGCGTCCCCCAGGGTTCAGTACTGGGGCCAGTCCTCCTTTATATCTTTATCGATGATCTGGATGAGGGGATCGAGTGCACCCTCAGTAAGTTTGCAGATGACACCAAGTTAGGTGCATGTGTCGATCTGCTCAAGGGTAGGAAGGCTCTGCAGGAGGATCTGGATAGGCTGCACTGATGGGCTGAGGTCAACTGCATGAAGTTCAACAAGGCCAAGTGCCAGGTCCTGCACCTGGGGCACAACAACCCCAAGCAGCGCTACAGGCTGGGAGATGAGTGGTTAGAAAGCTGCCTGGCAGAGAAGGACCTGGAAGTATTGGTTGATAGTCGGCTGAATATGAGCCAGCAGTGTGCTCAGGTGGCCAAGAAGGCCAACGGCATCCTGGCTTGTATAAGAAGCAGTGTGGCCAGCAGGGCTAGGGAAATGATTGTCCCCCTGTACTCAGCTCTGGTGAGGCTGCACCTCGAGTACTGTGCTCAGTTTTGGGCCTCTTGCTACAAGAAGGACATGGAGGTGCTCGAGAGAGTCCAGAGAAGGGTGACCAAGCTGGCGAGGGGCCTGGAGAACAAGTCTTACGAAGAGCGGCTGAAGGAGCTGGGTTTGTTCAGCCTGGAGAAAAGGAGGCTCAGGGGTGACTTTATTGGTCTCTATAGGTACATTAAAGGAGGCTGTAGTGAGGTGGGGATTGGTCTGTTCTCCCATGTGCCTGGTGACAGGATGAGGGGGAACGGGCTAAAGTTGCACCAGGGGAGGTTTAGGTTGGATCTTAGGAAAAACTTCTTTACCACAAGGGTTGGAATGGGCTGCCCAGGGAAGTGGTTGAGTCACCATCCCTGGAGGTCTTTAAAAGACATTTAGATGTAGAGCTTAGTGATATGGTTTAGTGGAGGACTTGTTAGTGTTAGGTCAGAGGTTGGACTAGGTGATCTTGGAGGTATCTTCCAACCCAGATGATTCTGTGATTCTGTGAAACATTCCATGCAGGTCTAGCAAGCCTCACTGTGCTAAGTGCATTGACTTGAATTTGCAGTTTCTGTATTCTTAGATTTGGATTCAGCCAACCCAGTATCAACCACAAATATTTAAATCCAAGGGAAGCCTTAGTAATGCAAAAGCAGAAGGCAACAAAACAATCACTTTCACCCAACTAATTTTTTGAAAGATACTGACAGAGTATAATGGCTAGATTTATTTCAAATTCTATTTATTTCTAATGTGGATCTGAGGTATACTGTTTATATACAAGCATTATCTAAGGTTTACATAAACATATTTTGGGGCATATTGTGGAATGAAAGATTGTACCCACACATGGGTGTGGAAAAACTCCCCTACACTTACAGCAATGTAAAGGGGATATGGCTTATGCACCTAATTCGCTGTCTTCTCTTGTGGAGACAGGTGGCTTTTTGTTAGGCAGTAAGTATGACAACTGAGATCTCCAAGATCACATGGCAGTAGTAGGGCAGGTAGTATCTGGAGTCACAGACTCCTTAACCAAGAGCACACACTGCCTTATGGATACATTAGACTTGCCATGGGGATATGTGGGGCCAGGTCACAGTGCACACTGGGTTCAGCCTTCTCTCTTCTATGGTGGAATAAAGATCAAGCTAAGAAATCTGGTGAAAAAGAGGGTGAGGAAAGAAAGCTAAGAGGGATAGAGGATATGTAGCTAATTGGAAGAGGGAGTTATTTGTTCCATTTGAACTAACTAGATCAAAGAGGAATTCATATGGTTTTGGGGTAAGGTTTAGAGCTGTTCTTTTTATTTTTTTCAAAACCTTCTTTGCTTATCTGTAGTATTAACTTTCCATTTCCGCTGCTGAAGCAGATGTTTTGCTTGATGCAGACATTAAGGCACTTTTAATGTGTAGTTACTGAATTCTTTTCTAAAAGAGCATTTTAAATTTGACAATGTTTCTTACATTTTTAAAGCACTGACCTCATTTTGAATTTTTTTTTTTTTTCCCAATACATATGTCACTACTGGAAAAATATTAATCTGAAAAACTTGGTATAAAATGTCTCCATTTATTAAACATCTACTGTACAGACATCAGCTGTCACTAAATCCAGTCATGCATCCTTGTGAGTCCTGGCATTCTGAAAAGAGTTTGTTTCAAGAAGGAAATATATTTTCTTTGTGGTTTTATTAGAATAAACATTTTAAAAATTCCAACATTTAAAAACATCTCTGCAAACCATTCCCTAAAGGAATGGAAACTAAATATTAATATACCAACAAAAAGATTTACTCTCTACTAAAGTAAACTCAGTTAATATTCATTCTACTTATGCCTGGACCCATCACATATAGCATTTTATACTGACCACTTCTAACATCAAGTGATTCCTAAACAAAACATTATGTAAAAACAACAGAATGAAAGATGAATATCAAAGGTATTTGAAAGGAGACTGAAAAACCTATTGTTATTCCATTATTCTTCATTTTAACTTGTCAATGCATACATTTTATTCATCTTTAGATTTATTTATTTTTTATAACTTCAAACTGTGATATTTAAAAGATATTTTAGTATCAGTTTAGGAAAGTTTACAGAATAAAATGAATTGTGCTTTTCAATTTCATAAATGATACTATATATATATATAAGTATATAAATGTTTATCAGTTAATCAGACTTTTAAAATGATATTAGCAATTACAAAACAAAATGGAGATTAAAAATTCAAGACAGACCCAGGAGAACTGGGTATTATAGTATGCCAATCACTATAACTATACATATTTTTTGGATAAACATATCAAGCAATGGCTTGTATTCTTCGATTACTGATGCCATCCTCAAGTCTGCCTACTTGAGCTTTTTATTTTGTTTGTTTTTATCTTCTTTTAATCCCATCAAATGATCTGGGGTTTGTTTGATTTTATTTATTTTTTTCCGTGAGATGTTTTACAATTCTATACTGCTTAATTTACACAGTAATGAGATTGTCCTGTCTCTGACGTTGATGAGTTAGTTTGGTTTTTCTATATATTTTTGGATGAGATCTTCATCCCCAGTGAGGGCTAATGGGTGATGACAAACTGTGTCTAAGAGTTACTATATGTATGCTTTGTATGTATGCTTTGGGAAAACTGGTCTTCAGTTCCCAGAGACTGAAGCTCTTTTTGGGGAAAAGAGGAACAGAAAAAGAAGTAATGGAGAGGTTTTATGAACACTTGATAGCTAAGTCAAGTTTTTACTTCAAACAGAGATTAAACTTCTTATCTTGTATAATGAACACAGAACACATTTCCCATAATTATAGCACTTACTATTTCCTGTCCAAACATTTTGAAACAGCTAAAGATTCCAGAAATATTCAGTCTAGAAACCCTGTAATAAAAGGTGAGTATATGACTTTAGTCAAAAGAGCTAATCCTTCCGTGCAGTCCTCCAATTATTTTTCTTCAACAAGTATTCCTCCTTTCTTACATCCAGAATGAATTCTATTCAATGAGCTCTCATCAAGTCCCAATCTTAATTAGACTCCAACAAAGCCAAACAAACAAATCACTGTGCTTGGATAAAGGCATGTGGGATGGAGTATATGAAAAGAGGTTAAATATTTAAATACTTTTAATTCCTTAACGGTTATAGGTGCTACAAAGCAACTGATGTAATTTATCAGCCTTTGATGGTCAAACATACCGAGCTGAACTAAGGTTACAGTCACAAGATTTCAGACAATTCTATACTGTTGTCTACCTTTGTGGGTGTCTAAAGCTGTTTTCTCATTCTGCCTTTTTTCCCCTCTTTTATTTGTTATTTTTGTACATCAAACTATATTTTATTTCAGCTATCAGATGACAGCTACTGTGTGAAAGTACTTGAGCTGCCTTACATGGCTTATATCATCAGAAATCACTGATAAGAATGCAACCTTATTATATGTGTAGTTTATTCTTTTCATATATTTCAGAATGTATATCCTAATTTGATATTCCAATATCTATAATCAGTCAGCACTTCCCTTTCATGTTTTTTGACAGAAACACAGGCAGCATATCAGGCAATTAGTTTGAAGAATGATTCCAAAAAAAAAAAAACAGCCTTACTTTTGCCCTCACCCCTTATATGCTTTACTGATGTGGGATGTTTATATTTTTAGTCACTTTCTTTGTGACTTCTTTTTTTCGTCCTTTTCTCTCTAATTTTTGGACAAAAAGGTCTTCCATTTACATACCTGTTGTTTGCTCTTTGGCTATTGTCTGTAAATAAACTCAACTTTGAAAATAAAACAGTACATTTTGGAGAGAAACTGCCTATTTCTATTTGTAAAATCTTTATTAATTATTAGACATATTCTGGAAAGGCTTTAGAAATGTTAACATGCTACACTTCATTGTGGTTCTGAGACACACATAACATATATTCCTTATTATAGCTTATGGCATCTGTCCATGGGATGCTTCCTCCCTGGGAGTGTTTAAAGCCAGCTTAGGTGGGGCTTTGAGCAACTGGTCTAGTGGAAGGTGTTCCTGCCCATGGCACGGGATTGGATCTAAGGTCCCTTCAAATCCAAACCATTCTATGATTCTATCACATAGGAATGAAAGCAAGTTCAGAGAAGTAAACTGTTGTAATATAGTGAACACAGTATGTCTCCCCATTATCATTTCTGTACACATGAAAAAACTTTAACTTCAAGGTATACACTTTCTATTTGACATTTATTTCATAGCTGGTAACTTTTAGAAACTTCCAAAGCCATCTTTTCATTTTCCTCCCCACCCTCTAATATAAAAAAATATATATATATTTTAATACTCCAATTATTCTGCATGCAACAACATGCATACAAAAATAACTAAAAAAAGACTTCCTTAAAACATGGTCCAGATTTGTGAAGAGCTTCATGGTTCACTGAGCATTTTATTTAATATGGAGATTGTATTCCGAGTTGTTTGATTTGCAGAAATAACAAGCCCAAATGCTTCAGTTTCTAATGGTAATTAGTTTTCAGCCTAGACAGTCTGTTTAGTTATATATTTACTACCTTGTAAAGAACTATCACAACAAGCCCTAAAGCATTATTTGAAAATTAATAAGCTAAAGAAAGAGGAAATTCTTCACTTTTGCATAGCAACACTCTCTGTATTCTACTTTTTGATTGCAAAATCCAGCTTTTCAATTATAGGTGTACTAAATTGTGATGCTTGAAAAACTATAAAAGGCAATTATCAATGTTTCTTAATACCATAAATGACTAATGCAAGTATGTTTTGCTGTAAGGGAAACAAAGACTCGTATTGTGAACAGAATTCCTTTGCTTCCTGAGTCAGACTAGAATAAACTTTGATTCACATACTTTCAGTGTTATTTGCAATTAATATTAGTTTCTGTGGTGGTTAAAATAATGTGCTACACATTCCATTGCAGTTTACATATTAGAAAATAAAGGCATGTTATTTCACCACGTTTTAAAGTTCACTTGGCCTTTGTGACATCAGGTAAGGAAGCTGGCAGAAGGTTAGAGCACGATACATTGCAGTAGTTCATATTCCTGACTTATTCTTTACAAAAAAAAACAAAACCAAACCAAACCAAACCAAACCAAACAAAAAAAAAACCACCTCACTTCTTCACCCAGGTATATCTTCTGTTCCATCCCTTGCTACTTTTCAAAGTTAATGAGTTAATGGAAGAAAAGAGAAAAGTCTCAGTTGCCAGATACTTTGTAGGGTTTTTTTGACTGGACTCTTCTTCAGTGGCTCAACAATGTGTGAGCTCTCAGTGATTTTGGAGGCTAAGAATGCCTCTATTATACTCACTCAGCATGCTTTACCATTGATTTCTGCCTCTGAACATGGATAGACGACATGCTTGAGCTGGCAGAAGGAATCACATCATGACATAGACACCTCAGAAGTATGCATTATGGAAATCTTAACAAAGAGAGTTCCTTGGTGATCATTAGCATTAGAGGTTCTCTCAACTCTCTCTCACAAATGGCAATGGAAAGGAAAGAAGGGAACATTTTCAAATCTAGGAAAGTCTGACCCTTTCCCTTTGTGACGCTGTGTCAAAAGAGCTTTAAATACCTTTTCATTCCAAATCAGTATAATTGCGTTTGTTCAAAATCAGGTCCAGGCTTCTCAGCAGTGGAGGCAAAGTAAAATGCCTACTCTTTCAATGTCAAGGAACAATATCACTTACTTTGTTTTTCCTTGTCACTGGCAGTGATAAAATTCAGTTTTGTGGAGATGGCAAAAGACTTTCCAAGGTAGAAAATACATAAGGTGGAGTGGAGGGGGGTGATAGCAAGCCAGGCTGCTGGGCAATGTCTCACAGACTGAGGTGAGTCCTGCCTTCAACCTCAGTGTAACACAGCTAGACACAGCACACAGTCGACCACATAGGAAGTGAAATAGTAGCCTCCTCAGGCTGTTGGACATGCGCAGCAGAGACCTGAACTATCTTGAGATTTCCCTCCCTCTCTTCCTTCCTTCCTTCCTTCCTTCCTTCCTTCCTTCCTTCCTTCCTTCCTTCCTTCCTTCCGTCCTTCCGTCCTTCCGTCCTTCCGTCCTTCCGTCCTTCCGTCCTTCCGTCCTTCCGTCCTTCCTTCCGTCCTTCCGTCCTTCCGTCCTTCCGTCCTTCCCCCATCCTGCCTGTCTACCCTCTGTTCTGTTTCCATTTCAATACGGTTAATTTTCTGCCAGTCCAACTCCCTGATGCAGATCACTGAAGTGTCCAGTAAATACTAAGAAAAAGGAGATGGGAAAAAGAAGCAGAAAGTGGGAAAAAAAGCAGAAAGTGGGAAAAGGAAATGTGTCTTTGCCACCCCCACCTTCAGTAGAGTCCAACAATTAAATCAGCCTACCTATATTATGCAACTGAACACTAAGACGGCTCTTTTTTCTTTCTTCTCCAAAACCATAATCTAGAAATGCCACTTCAGGGGGAAAAAAATAAGAAGTACTGAAACCGTAGAAGTGTTGCTGCACAGAGAAATGAGATTCAACTAGCCATATTACAGCAGTGTAAACATTTTCTAAGGACACTCTTAGTTTGAAATAATTCCCGTCTAGTTTTGAATGTTACAGCTTTTTATTCACATAAACTGATCTGAGCCAAACTGTTGGAGAAATGACAGAACAACCCATAAATGTTTTCTGAGAAGTAACTTTTTTCCTGGTGGTATTTGGTCTGGGCATTTCCCTTCCAGAATTTACCATGATGACAAAAGTGGTCATTCAATTCTCCAAGCCTCTTCCAGTAAAAATGTTTATTCACTGTAAACAATGTTTATTGTGTCAGAGAAACAGGAAATACAGACTTCATATTTCAAGACTGCATATTTTAACTTAAATATGCCTTCTGAAAGCCTGGAATTTCTGTGAGGCAGGAAATCTCTATTAAAAAAAATAATAATAATAAAAAAAAATAAATGAAAAAGTCTACCACTTGGGTTCCAGGGGAAATACTCTAAAACCTAAATAATTTGATATACAATTACACCCTTTTTTTTAACATCTGTGATAGCATTTGTTGTTTATTTAGTGCTTTTAGCAACAATGGCCATGGAAATATGCAAACAGCAATTAATTAGTCTTTTAAGAAGCCTAAAGTTTTGTTTCTGTGGTGTACTAATGGAAATGAATATATGATGACTTATTTTTAATATAAGGGAAAACATGGTTTTGCGAAAAGATTAATAAAAGCAATTAACCTTGTAGTACATTAATGCATATGTAAAATACAAGATGCTCATAAACTCTATAATAAGTATGTTTAAATATCTACCTTTCTTACAGGAGCTCAGTGAAGTCAGGCTGGGTTTTTAATATATTTAAGAAGTTAAAATGTGTCTGATGATGCTGTAATAAGAATAATAAGAACAACAGCCATATAATAAGGTATGTTGAGTATTGTTTGAGGCACAAACCAATGAGTAGAGTTTACAAAATCATACAAAATAGTGCAAGAATTAAAAACAGGATGTTTAGGAGCTAAGTTAGAAAAATTGTTTTGCAGAGAAAAAAACGTTTCTGTTTTCTGCAAGTCATCTTGACTAACTCAAATGGATTATGAGTCTGATAAAAAACTGTTGATGTTTGCTTGTTAGACTCATATGAAGATAGTAATAAAAACATTAGACTAATCTTGTTGCTTTTGCCATATAGTCATACAATATTTTCTGCAATAGCTTTAATAAGTTCCATATGACTAGTTGGAAGGATGAACTTAATTAAATAACAAGTTATTGATTTATCTTTTGCTAACAGTCAACATTTTGTTTAAAAATTTAAAACTGATTGGAGTAATTTTGCATCAGGTTTTATCCTTGTTATAAAATATTACAAGACAGCTTAAAATTTTAAAGAATATTTATCATTTGCTATTATATTTTATTGCACTTATTTTTTTATTTTTTAATAAAACCTTTGTTTTCCCCATTTTCACAGTCTGAGCAGAGCAGTGTATGCAACAGTTTTAAATCGCTGTATTCCTTTGTCTGAAAGGAAATGATAACTGTACTTTCTGTCGTTAAAACAAGGTTAGAGAATCAAAGATATTATATGACGGCTCTGCAGTACCTTTCACTACAGAAATTTCTATTAAAGGAAGTAATCATCTGCTTGTCTTGAAATGTCTTGCTACAGCTAATATGACAAGATGAAAGCCTTCTTTTTCAAAATAGTGTTTGTTTTAAGATTCGGAAATCTTAAGATACTTGCCTGCAAAATCATTGGAACTTACTACTTTTTCCCTAAGTTTTAGCAAGCATGACTTTCCGAACACACACAGATATATGGAGAGACCTTATAACAACCTTCCAATACCTAAAGGGGGCCTACAGGAAAGCAGGAGAGGGACTTTCTGTCACAGACCTTAGTGACAGGCAAAGGAGTAATGTCTTTAAACTAAGAGAGTAGATTTAGATTAGATATTCAGAAGAGAATTTTATTACTCAGAGGGTGGTGAGGCATCAGACCAGGCTGCCCAGAGAAGCTGTGGATGCCCCACTCCTGGAAGTGTTTAAGGCCAGGTTGGATGGGGCTTTGAGCAACCTGTTCTGGTGGGAGGTATCGCTGCCTCCCCTGCAGAGGTATCCCTTGCAGGAGGGTTGGAACTAGATGATCTTAAGGTCCCTTCCAACCCAAACCATTCTATGATTCCATGATTCTATGATTCTATGATATACACGTATGTGTATGTATGTGTGTATTCTGTAGATAATATGTATGACCGAATTTTGCAGAACCATACCAGCAGGGAAATCTGAATTACTTACAAATAAATTCAAAGTGAGAACTCTCACAAATTCCATTCTAAATTGAAAGAAGCCAAATGAAATTAATGTTTTCTATAAAACCTTGTTTTTTCCTTCTAGGGGAAATGTAGAAAATGTACTATCAAAAACTGTGAGAAAACAAAAGAAGTTCTTGCTTTTCTTTCTGTATGCCTATTCAGGCTATAACCTAGTGCTACAGTCACTAACTTCTTGGGAATGGTCAAGTCAGGAAAAAGTTACCTAGAAATCAGAGAAACAATTGGATTATTTCAATTTGTGGAATAATTCATACCTGAAAGATAAAAATACTATTCAAAATCTAGATAGCAAAAGAAAGTAGAATACAGTATACCCAGTCCTGCCATGAAGATAGTCTTTACCACCATTCTCCCTGGAGCAACAAGAATTAGGAAACAGACAAGCTAAACAGGGCTGCCACCTCCCTATCAAAACCTGTCAAGCCAAAATACTATTACTTTTGGGATGTCAGTGTCTTACAAAACTACTTAGCATTAATTGACAACTTCTCCTGCAGCATAAGAGTCTTAATTGCAAAGTTAGTACAACCCATGGTTTGAAGCAGCAGAGCCCAGGTGTCAAAGCCGGCAGCTTTAAAAATTATTTAGCCTTGGAGAAGGCAAAATTCAGAGGGCAAAAAGTTCTTGTCAGGGATGTCTATCACAGGCTTAATTGAAAGCCTGTCCTGGTCACTGTTGCTACAAGTAAAGATGACCCACATTTTGCCACTTTTGTATTGGGGCATATATTGAGGAGACTGCAGGGAAGAGGTTTCTAGTTATGTCTAAAATTTTCTAAGGAACATTCAAATACAGTATTAAATCTTACATGGTAAGATAGCTCTTGTTTTAAAGTACAGGACAAAATTTGCTTATG
Organism: Anas acuta; assembly: GCF_963932015.1. Classification (NCBI taxonomy): domain Eukaryota; kingdom Metazoa; phylum Chordata; class Aves; order Anseriformes; family Anatidae; genus Anas; species Anas acuta. Next base: position 41,785,223 of record NC_088979.1, read on the forward strand.
GAGTAAAGAAAAACTAAAACAGACTTTCAGCATATGTGATCAGATATGTGGTCAGAGAGACTGTACTCTGATATACTCATAGCTTGGTTGAGACTTTGCTGTTTTCTCCACAGTGTGAAGCTGCAACAGTACTGATATGACTTTTACTATAAAGATGTTATGAGAATTAAATGTATTTATATGAGAATTAAATATATTCCAGTGGATATGGACAATGTTACTGATTTTTCTCATTCACCAAATTCAAACTTTCTTTATCTCTCTCTTTTTCTCAACTCTTGTGCTCAACTTTGGGTAACCTCCAATTCTGGAACTATTTCAATATATGTCTTCTCATAATAGGTCAAATGAAGGCTGAAAGGGGTATGTAACTTTAAGCAATTATGCATAATGGTTAAATTCATTTTTAAAAAACTTTATGTAATTTATTCTTTTGAGATGTATCATGACACATTTAGAGGCTTGCCAGTATAATTTACTAAAGATGTATATGAAAGTACAAAGATTTTTTTATTACAAACAATTTATTAAGAAAAGACTAGACAGTAAATAAAGTAGGCACATGCCTGAGAACTCAAATTATCTGAGATATGAACAAATAGGTATCTAAGAACTATTTACAAAACAATATTTATTAGCAGTTCAGATGGAATTATAATAAGGTGACATATAGTCCCAACAGAAGAATGTGGAATTGTTTTTGGTGGATACTTTTTGTTAAGTATGACTGTGAAAAGCAACTTTTATTCTTGAGACTGCCACCTTCATTATCAGTACATTATGTATAATCTTATGTATAATCATACGTATAATCAAAATTAGTTAAGTCCAAGAGATAATGAGATTAACAGAAAAAAATATATAACAGATGTTTTGCATAATGTTTAATGTTAAGTATAAGTAACTTCAATAAGGCTTTTAAAAAACATAATTTCCCTAAAAAAGGTCTACTGAAATTATGGGATCCTTAGCTAGCAAATTAAAGCCAGCACACAAAATGATAGGCTTGTTTTCCATAATTACTTTTCACAGACCCTTTGGAAATAGTTTGTGGAGAAACCCCAGGGTTGTGTGCACCACAGATTGCAAACCACTGAGCTAAACAACCAGGATTGGTGGAGGAAGATTAGCCAGTGGGCTAAATAGGAACAAAAGAATAATAGTCTCTAAATACATGGAGCACCCAGAGCCAGAGATTTATATAGCTCACAGTTTGTTAGGCCAGTGATGTAAGTAAAGAGAACTGGATTCATTTAGAATGATCAAGGTCATTTTATTTGTTTCCAAAGTTTACAGTGGAGATGCAAGTAATTAAGGAAAAATTAGACTGTTTTATAACCAAGAATACAATTCTATGATGAAAGAAAAAGACACAAAATAAATATAAAGCTGGAGCTGATGGGGAATTGAGATTACCCTGTGAGAAAGAGGTCACTGGCACTCAAAACTAAAAGAAAAAACAATGTAAGTTATGTCTGAAATAGATATTTGAAAGCCCATGCCCTATAGGCTTTAGAATTCACAGCTGTAAAGGCTGAGGGATGTTTTAGGAATTCTAGATAAGATGAGCTCAGTAATTAGGAAGCTCTAGTATCAACTAGGATTGCATTTTACATGTTTTGGTTGTAACCATTTACAGTAATCAAAAGCCTGACCTAAATCTCACTAAATAAATATTTCCTTTTTTAGTTTCAACTTTACTGTAATGTGAGGCTAGATGCATGAAAGTGATAATACACAGTTCATGGAAGCAGCAAACACCAGCAACAATCTGCCTGTGCAGAAGAACTGTGCCTGTGCACTCCGCTGAGGAACTCCAGATTCTGACATTTCCTACTAAATGTTGTGCCTCAGTCTGCTGTTAATACTACTGCTGTTAAATAATACTGCTGTTAAAAGGGGCCTATAGGAAAGCAGGAGAGGGACTTTCTGTCACAGACCTTAGTGACAGGCAAAGGAGTAATGTCTAAACTAAAAGAGAGTAGATTTAAATTAGATATTCAGAAGAGATTCTTTACTCAGAGGCACTGGACCAGGCTGCCCAGAGATACCGTGGATGCCCCACCCCTGGAAGTGTTTAAGGCCAGGTTGGATGGGGCTTTGAACAACCTGTTCTGGTGGGAGGTGTCCCTGCCCATGGCAGGAAAGCTGGAACTAGATGATCCTTAAGGGTGCCTTTGAATCCAGACCATTTGAGGTTTCTCTGATGATTCTGTAATGATGATTTTGGGGAAGGATCTGACAACCCTGGGACCATGTACTGCAGTGCAGACCATATAGTGACAATCATACTCCAAAACATTATTGTATATACAGTCTAGGTGTACTAATATTAAGTTCTACATGCCAACAAAGTCTTCAGACCTCCTTTATCTTACCCTAGTTCGATTAGATAAACCATGCCTAGTTCCTCTTTGCTTATTTCAGTTAAAACGGATCTGTTTTATCCATGGTCACTGCTTTAGCTAAAAGGGTGTATATTTTCATCCATCCCCCCAGCAAGCTATTTGCAAGAAAAATCTGACCTCTCCTGAATAGTTCCAAACTGAGAAGTTCCTCCTATGCTCTGAGTAAAGCATAGGCCACCTATTTGAAATGTTACACTTGAACTTTAGTCTCTCTTCACATTGACAATTTCTGCTCTGATACCTGTCTTCTATAGATGTTAAGTACTTAATTTTCCCCATATCTGTTGTGTGTGATTCTGAGGCTGATGATTTTAATGACCAGTGAAGATGTCTGAAGTGTAACCATGAACTTTACAGTTTCTAATCAAGTTTAGCCATTAGGATTTTCTTCTTAAAAAGCATGATTCAGAAATATCTATTCATACCTATAAAGATGATAACATTTTAAATGAAGATTCTATAGCAATACAAAGACTGGAAAATACTGTGAAAATGAGCTGTTATATAGTATGTAATATAAAAGATAGCGGTACAATAGTGGTAGAGCAATGAGAAGCAGTACAAAGAGATCGAATAGTTAAATCTTGAGAGGATATTTAATACGTAGAAATGTGATAAAACACTATTTACCATAATTACATATACAGTTAAACTTTATGTACATGTTTCATTTACAATATCTCAAGCCAGTGAAAGAGAATCTGCTGCCAGACCATAACAGATTGTTCCCACAGGACATCTGCTTCATGAGTTTAATTTTTTTAAAAAAGTCGGCAATACTTTGTAGCTATAAAAGTATGAAAGTATAACAGTTTATTTCGTGTTATGTCAAAATTAACTAGTTGTAGCACTTTTTTTTTTTTTTTAATCCCCAATAATATTTAATACTGACACAGTTCTGGTACATCAGTAAATTAACAAACAAACTTCTAAAACAGTTGTGGCATTCAGAGTAGGAAAAACACTAAAATATTTTGGGTCTAGATACAGAACACCTTTTTTGGGATTAAACACCTCATTGAAGTGTATAATCCACTCACATTAAAAGAGTGTACATCATGTACACCTCCTTTCCCTTTCCCTTTCCCTTTCCCTTTCCCTTTCCCTTTCCCTTTCCCTTTCCCTTTCCCTTTCCCTTTCCCTTTCCCTTCCCCTTCCCCTTCCCCTTCCCCTTCCCCTTCCCCTTCCCCTTCCCCTTCCCCTTTCAAATTAGGAAAAAAAGTTGGATCAATTCAAACAAAAGAAAAATGCAGTCATATTGATGTGTTCAGAAGAGAACATTATCACTGCCCAGAAATTATGTATTTCAGGTTGCTGACATGCCTGATGGGTGCTGGCTAAGTATGAAAATGTCATCACTACTATTCCCTTACATGTGTAGGATTGGCTAGTGAGGCAGTGGTGATTTACAATGTTGTGAAGGACATCTGCAACTCCTAATCTCCTAATCACGGGAAAAAAAAAAAAAAAAAAAAAAAAAAAGTACATATTTCTGCATTCAGGTACATATTGCATTTTTTTTATAAACCTTTTCCACTTCTATACAGAATACTCAGCCAAACTCCCACCTGAGCCCTTCAGGAGCTTTACCTCAACTGGATAATGTGCCTGTCCCCAGTGACTGCACTACCCTAAGGGTAGTCATCTTTCTTCACAACATGGCCGCCACCCTATGACTGAGCCTTTCATACATCTGTTCTCAGTGCACCAGGCTGAACCCAGAAGTTTTCAAAATCAATAAGTTTTCTTTACAGAAGTTGAAAAAGTTAACTTTATAACCTTATCATAATCTTTATAACCTTTTGATAATTAACTATTTTATTAATTATTCTATTTAGTTTAATTATATTAACATGGTGTTTGAAGAAAACATATTTTGAGTGAGCCATGTTGCCTTAAATTTTTAGATGACAAAAATAAAATAAAATAAATTAACTACTATTCTTGCTGTTTTGTTCTTCTGGTTAATCTTTCCATAGTAAAAGTATGAGTTGTGTTCTCAGACTAATTTGAACACTATAATCTTTCTGGGCCTAAACATCACCTTGCCTGTTTGTGTCTTTAAAAAGCTAAAACAATTCTTTTTGTCATGTTATCATGCAGAAAACTATGATATTATGACACTTCTCATTGTTTTCTGAGCTACTGATTTCCAGAATATAGTTTTCTACAGTTTAGATGTGACCTAGATGCATAATTTTGCATGTAACTTGAATGGGTTCAGCTTGCCAAGCAATCCAAATTTTCTTTATAAGTTTCTGGTCTTCATAATTATGTACTACTCTGCCAATCTCTATGTCAGCAAAGTAATATATCAAAAATGTTTTGATATTTACTAAAATATGTGAGAATGTTGAATAACAACTTCTAATTCCTGGTTCTTACCACCTATATGTGAAAACATTATTTGACTAGGAAAAAAAAAAAAAAAAAGAGAGTGATGTTCTATTCTGTTCTTAATATACTGTTGTCTTATTAATCTTGCAATATATGTTGAAATTATGAAACTTTGACTAAGCATTTTTGACATATGGGCAACCACAGAGCTCCTTGAGGTCAAAGGAAACACTGAATATGGAAATATGGCAAAATATGGAAATACAGGGAAACATGGGGAAACAATTTAACATCTTCCTTATAATTAATGAAACAGTAAAAGTTATCACCCCATGATTACACTGAATACAAATTCAAGGGAATGTGACTGATTTGCATGTAGACCTGCATCTATAGGAGAATAAAAAAATAAAATAATAATAATAAATAATAATAATAAATAAATAATAATAATTAAAAAAAAAAAAAAAAAAAAAAAAAAAAACAGAAAACAAGCCAAAAAAATAGAACCAAGAGAAACTGAAAACAAAGAAAACCACTGTAGTCATGGAAGAAACAAAACAGGGAGAGCTTTTTGAGTGATATGCTGTCTGGAAAGCTGGCATATAACTGTGAGAAAGGAAATGCTCTTCTGTTGTTTAATTGTACTGTGTTTGGAGTAATAGAAGTTCTGTGTACATTCTTTGTAAATAAGAATGATTTCAGTAAGAAAAATATTTAACTCAATATTTCGCATCATGGAGGCCAGAATTTCTTAGATGAGGGCTGAGATTACCTCAGCCAGTTGTTATACAGAAGCAGGGTAAGCAAGTTTCATGAGGATTCATCCCAGTCTAGAATATCAACAAAATTCTCAGAAAGCATGAAGTTACAGTGACGGACATTCTTCAAAGAATGTTTTTCTCAAAGACTTGTGACTTCTGAACTCTTTTGAGAATAAAGTCTCTGTGATTAAGAAATTCTTTCAACTAAGTGTTCTTGCTTTTCTAGCATGTCAGCCCCAAAGGTGTGAAACTGGAAGTACAGGTTCTGTAGGGTTTTTGTCACAATTTTCAACAATTTTATTACCTCCATGCAGCAATAAAACAATATTTTTTGCCATATTTATGTTCTCATCCAATATTATTTTCCCTATATAAAATTATGTTAACAATTATAATTATTTTGTATTATTTATAATATATTACCTTATTTTTCCCCAGCTAGCCAAAATTATCCAAAGTTATTCTTTATTCACTGTAGAAACAAATGATTTTGGCCTTCTAATAGATTAGATTTTGGTCTCCTAATAGATTGGATTCTGATATTATATAAAATTATTAAATAGTTTTTAGTTTAATTTTCTCTGCTTTTATGCTGTGAGCTGTTCTCATACTCAATTTAGTGAAAATATTTTTTTGCAAAAATTCAGCATATATATTGCTGTTTGGTCTTGTCCTTGCCTACCTGCATGTATGTCAAAAAACTTACCATAATAAGAAATAGTAAGCATGCTTAAGAGAAAATAAGCAGTTTCTAAACCAGCCTAGTGTTTAAGCCATTTTTACCCATCATACTCATATCCAAAGTAAAATTATCTTTTGCTGGATATTACAATGACAGTGTATTTTGTGTCATGGTTCTGATTTTCCCTGTATATTTAGTGACTGAAAGGGAGTCCTGAGATCCAGGCCCATGCTATTGCCAGCAAATACCACACATAATACATTAGCTGTTTTCATTTTTCCTTCCTTCCTTCCTTCCTTCCTTCCTTCCTTCCTTCCTTCCTTCCTTCCTTCCTTCCTTCCTTCCTTCCTTCCTTCCTTCCTTCCTTCCTTCCTTCCTCCTTCCTTCCTTCCTTCCTTCCTTCCTTCCTTCCTTCTTTTCTCTCTTTCTTTCTTTCTTTCTTTCTTTCTTTCTTTCTTTCTTTCTTTCTTTCTTTCTTTCTTTCTTCTTTCTTTCTTTCTTTCTTTCTTTCTTTCTTTCTTTCTTTTTCTTTCTTTCTTTCTTTCTTTCTTTCTTTCTTTCTTTCTTTCTTTCTTTCTTTCTTTCTTTCTTTCTTTCTTTCTTTCTTTCTTTCTTTCTTCATTTATTTAATGTGACAAGTCTGATCCATATTTCCAAACTGAATTTATGTCTGTTTTTTTTTTTTTTTTTTTTTTTTTTTCCCCCCCCCATGGTAGAGCTTATTCTGCTGGCATTTTTAATAGAAAACTTAGTCAGTTTTAGCAACACTAATCTTGTTTTAAGAGCTCTTCTGTGCACTGTGGTTAATTTATTTTCCTTAAATAGGACCAAAACTGAGTTATACATGTAAAATACTAATACTTTTCCATATCTACTAGAGATGCAGGCATTGGTATCTTTTAATGTATTGTTTCCTGGTTTTGCAATAATATCCTATAGGTGTTTCACTTAAATTATACAAGTTATTTTGCTACAAGACTCTGTGTCCAGGTGCTTCTGTCATTTCCCCTTCCTCTATCATGTTTGGTTATTAAGCTTTTATTAGTAGCAACTTTGAACTGCTGTATTTCATTGATTTTCACAGAATCACATGGTAGCTGAGATCAGAAGGCATCTCTGGAGATCACCTAGTCCAATCCCCTTGCTCAAAGCAATATCACCAAGAGCAATATTCCAAAGACTATGCCCACTTGAGCTTTAAATATCTCTGAGGATGGAGATTCCACTACCTTTCTGGCAAACCTGTTCCAGTGTTTGAATTTCTTTTATACAAGCCTTCCAAACTGAAATTCTCCATGATGATACTATTTTTGTTCTCTTCCCTCCATACATTACAGAAAATCCCAGAAAGCAGATTTTTCTGTGCCCTCCAGTCACAGACATCTGAGAACAGAGCCATGCCTCTTGTGTTCAATGTCTTTTGATTCTGGGGTGTCAATATCATAGCATCTTCCTCTTTTATCTATTCTACCCCTCTCAAACAGGTTTTAACCAATGATTTAAGTATTCCAATTATACGAACAGCTTTCATTTGGTTCAGTTGTGCTAAATTTCTTCCTTTCGATGAGAATTTACATTTCTTCTTGCTTGTTACCTCAACACATAAGCAACAGAAAAAAAATATCTTTTCTTCATCCTTTTGGTCATTGTTTTTATTTGTTCTTGAGGTTCTGATTTAATCTACATTTTCTTCATTGATGCCTTCCTATTCCATTTTTAATCTGTTTCTTTTCCTGTCACTCACACAGGAGACAAGAAGTTTCTTTGCCTTCGTTTGAGGAGCTAAGTGACATCTGAAATAAAAAGTCCTCTCCATGGCCTTGATATAATCCAATATTCTTAAAAAAACACCAACCCTAAAAACAAACAAACAAACAACCAAAAAAAAACCTTAAATTCCTTCCTAGCTACTAAAACTCCAGTACCTTCTGCTTTTTCTTTTCCACAATACAAGAAGATTGAACGCAAAGGCCACTTGCATTTTCTTCTTCTTTATCTCTCCTCTTGGACCTCATTATAGTTTGCATACTTCTTTCTATACGACAATTGACTTCAGTGTATATCATGATCAGTAGAGACTTGCCAGACAACCTCATAATCCCACCCAATCTTGCAGTTACAATGAATCTTGTGACTACGTTGTGTGCATATGTAAACAGTAAAGATATTTACATAAAACCAGTCAAAGGTAGATAAAATATTTCCTCTTCCATAGAATTTTACAATGCAAAGACATCAAAAGCATAGTTTAGAGCACCTGTTTTATAAATGATAACAATAACCAATAGCCTAATAACAATATACAAACAGACACTTGTTTTAAAAAAATAAAAGAATTACTATAACAATAACCAAAAGCTCAGCCATACAGAATCTAATGGAAAACTTTTCTTGATTTGTTTCCAGGATTAGGACAGAGCAAAATTCTTTCAACCTAAAATCTGCCATATGAAAATAGACTGAAAAATGAGAGACATGACCTTTTTACATTAACACAGTTATAGTTCTGTTTGGGTTTTAAATTCTGCTTTTTAATTTGTTCACTTTTATTTTTCTATTTTTATGTTTATTTTTTAGTAGTTGTTACCCTAGGCTATTTTATTTCATGATTTCCTACTATCTTGTCACTAGTAAGAACTCCATTTGTCCCTGCCCATGGTATAAGGGCTGGAATTGAATGATTTTTAAGGTACCTTCCAATCTAAATCATTCTATAAGCCCCATAAAGTTCAACAAAGCTGTTAAAACCAAAGTGAATGTTAAATGAAATGTTGTTAGAATTTTATTTACTACTATTCTGAAATTTTAAAAACATAAATGAATGAAAAATCCCACCTCATGATGAAACTGATAATTTGAGAAAGATCCATTGGGAACATAATTACTGTCAGAAGCCAGACACATGATTTTTCAGTTTTTGAAAAAGACAACATTAAAGAATATGGAAAATTCTTTTAATAAAAACAGAGGAAATGAACAAATAAAGCCAAACTAAGAACATTTAAACATATAGAAGTATAAAATCATGTTATTGGAAGATATATCTGAATTTAATATTAAAATTAATGTTATTAATTTTCTGCAAATGATGGTAAAGGCCAAAAACCAGCCAACCAACCAAAACCAAAAACACAACAACAACCAAACTCCTAAGTTCTCATTATTTACTCATTCATGCTATTTCTGAAGTCTGTACAAAGTTTTAGGAATTCATGCAACTATGAATTCCCTGAACGAGAATTAAACAAGAGAGTTTGAAGAAGAGAGTTAACATGTAGGGAGCAACAAGCATATAAAAGAATTCTGTAACATTAGGACCACTAAATTGTAATATCCTGCTGCAATTTCAGACAGTGTAATCCTTCCCTATAATAGTTAGAATTTTTTAGATTTATAGTCCACTCAAACCTGTTTGCCTGGCCTAAGAACTAAGCAATCTTGGAACACACAGTTCCCAGGATGAAACCTAGGACTCGGTTACAACAAAGTATTTCTTCAGCAAGATAGATAGGAGCTTTTTTTTTTTTTTTTTTTTTCTCCAGCCTGAACCTAAGAGGTGCAACAGATACCTAATTCTGTCTAAGACCCTAACTTTCATGAATAATGAGGACTTTTTTTTTTTTTTTTTTAATTATTATTATTATGCTCCTCTGTTATCTAGGTTAAAACAGATTGTTTCAGCTCCTAACTCTCCTAACTCCAGTTTGGGCTTCAAACCTGCCATTGATTTCAGAAGGAAGCAAAGTACCCAGAAAGTTTTCCTTCTTATTCTTTGTTGAGTGAAGAAATTTCCAAGAAAGTGGAATTTTAATGTAAAATACACAGGCATTCTTGGAGGCAGAACTCAGAACTTGTCACCTGATATGAGCTGGTAAGCACTTTAAAAGATACTCAGTGCATGCTAAGCATGTAAGAGGAGAATGTATCTCCCTTGTATCTCTTTTTGAGCACAAGACCATGTTTGAGCACAAGACCTTGAGCACTCAGACTGTGTTTTACAAAAAACTACCACATTTCACATTTTTTTTTTTTTTTAAATCAGGAAGAACTCTGAATGTTTTAGGAATGAAGCAGAAGTTCGTTATAATTCATGTATTCTCTAAGACTTTTGTCCATAAGAAGTATCTGGAATTCAGTAATAGAAGGGGAAATGTGATGGTAAACTAATGACTGTGTGCTGTCCTCCTGTGTGGATATGCAGTGTTTGCAGAACATTTTGTTATAATGATACTTTAAAAGAATAATTTGCAACACACTGTGAATGTGTGTTTGCATTTTTAATGGAGAAGAACATTTTCATAAGAAATTACTACACAGTAGTAACGTCAAAATATACATGGAAGTTTCTTTTCCTCTTCAAACAGCCAGGAAAGTTGGGATTCATGTGATTTTATTTCAGTATGAATAGTTACACCAGTATCTCTTGTACTTACAGTGAAAATTTATCCATACTTAGTGCAGTATTAATTTTAGTGCAGATTACTTTTAAATAGATACATTTAATCCGTGGAATCTTGCTGCCAACAACATCCTCCTACAAAAAAAAAATAAAAAAAAAGGGCATTATGAAAGTGTTCATTCCGGTGCCTTGCAAAAACCCCTCCCAGTCATCATTGAAAACAATGCTCTTTTAAAAGGATGGAAGAGATTGATGCAGAGAAAACTGTGCTACTTACCTATATTTTCCATTCATAACATTGTTCTCAAAATGAAAAATGACAGATTTTCATACCCGTATAGGTAAGTGGTGGAATGACATCAAGGAAAAAAACAAAAACAAAAACAAAAACAAACAAACAAACCAAAACAAAACAAAAAAGACAAAGAAATGTTCTTGAGGTCTTCTCACCCACTCTAGGCTATAGTTTAGAAGCAATTATTAGTTAGACATTACACAGAAAATGTATTTTTATTTTGGGGTAAACCCAATTGTATGTATCTGTCTATATCAACGTAGGACTGCATTTATTATTTTTGCTTAAAAACATTACTTGAATGCTCTAAATTCAGAGTAAATTGTTACAGTACTAGCCAATATACAAACATACCTGCCCCAAGGAACTTACCCCACAGATCACAAACACAGGCAAAATACTGATAAGAAATAGATAAGGATTCCTTCCTTTAGCCATTCAAACATGTGGTTGAAGAACTCATAAACTATGAGTTTTAAATTAAATTTATGTTTCAAGTTGCTTACATTGCCATTTTTCTTCTTCTCCATTACTCATTTGTTGTAAATGCTATGATGACATTCCCAGAATTGCTAGGGAATTATCTTTGAAGCAATATTTTATGACCCCCTTCTTCAGTCCTCAAAAACATACGCAAGAGAGATATAATCAAACTCATAAAAATACCTTAATAGTGCATTCATTTAAATGACCTTTGAGAACTTCAAAATGAGGTTCAGGTGTTTGCATATGATTGGATTTGCTTACAACACATACCATGTAAAGCTTGTCAGGTGTATATTGTGGGTTTTGTTTATTTTAAAGTACTTCTCACAGACCTAGGTTTTTGTTTAACAAAAGACAAAGAGCTTGGTGTTAGAAAGAGAAGGGCAAGCAACTGGGAATTGTAGAAAAGATTTTTGTTGTTGTTTAAAAAGGACACCCAACTGTAACTAAAACACTTCTTTTCTGAAAAGAAATTCAAACAAAGAACTATTTTTAAAGGACAATATCTCCTAGAATCATCATCATCATCAAAAAAAATATAAAATCATTAAATCATTAAATACAATGAACTTTTTGTGTCAATGACTGATTCCTTTGTTTCCTTGATCCTTTTTTCCTCTTTGCTTAGGCTGAATAGGTTGGCTATATTTCTCTTGGAACAACAACAACAACAAAACAAAACAAAACAAAACAAACAAGAAAACAAACAAACAAAACTAACCAACCAAGCAAACAAAAGCAAACAAACCTTTCCCAAAACAACAACAAAAAAAAAGAACTTCGAGACTTTGTTAATTCAAAGTTATAATTCCCTGTGGCATATTTCTCTAGTCTTAGTTTCCTAGGAGTTATGGGAATTCAGGCCTAATACAGCCAGTACAGCTGATAAATGTGTATCAGACTGTATGAACTTTGGGTAGTACCTCTTTTGTTTTTCTGAGTCATATGTGAGAGAAAATTGTCTTCCCCTATGTATTAAAAGCATGATATACCCTGACAGCTGACTTTACATGTTTACATTGCTTATCCAAGCACCCTGTAATTCAAATGTTGCAAGATCACAATTGCTCATAGACTAACTGCAGGCATCCTTTATATCTCAACAACCACTGTTTTACATGATGTCAGGCCTTTTAGGAAGGGCCTGTCTAACATTAATGATGTAACATTGCTGCAAGGGCTGATAGAAGACAGTGGAGGACTCAGCACAGCATCACTGACCTTATTCACAGAAGAGAAGCAGGCCTGGGAGCATTCTGACAGGTGAGTAAGCCACATCTTTCTCCTTAGACAGATTTCAGAGTTCAAATGCAGGCCTTCACTGAAATATTATTGGCAAAGAATACTGGCTTGGTCCCAGTATTTAGCGCTTGAACCTGCACTTGCAGTCTAAGATGTATGGCTACCTTACTAAGCAAAACAGATCTAGGACAAAAACTTGAATAAAGGATGTCTCTACTCTCTGTCTTCACTGTTAGCTGTTAGCTCACTGTCTGTCTGTCTTCTGAACTGCTCTGACTAACTCTTTTAAAAACAATACCTAAGCAGAGATGAGGGGACGTTTAATCATAGAATCACAGAATCATAGAATCATAGAATATCCTGAGTTGGAAGGGACCCTTAAAGATCATCAAGTCCAACTCTTGACACCGCACAGGTCTACCCAAAAGTTCAGACCATGTGACTAAGTGCACAGTCCAATCTCTTCTTAAATTCAGACAGGCTCGGTGCAGTGACCACTTCCCTGGGGAGCCTGTTCCAGTGTGCAACCACCCTCTCTGTGAAGAACCCCCTCCTTATATCAAGCCTAAATTTCCCCTGCCTCAGCTTAACCCCGTTCCCGTGGGTCCTGTCGCTGGTGTTAATGGAGAAAAGGTCTCCTGCCTCTCGACACCCCCTTACGAGGAAGTTGTAGACTGCGATGAGGTCTCCCCTCAGCCTCCTCTTCTCCAGGCTGAACAGGCCCAGTGCCCTCAGCCGTTCCTCGTACATCTTCCCCTCCAGGCCTTTCACCATCTTCGTAGCCTTCCTCTGGACACTCTCCAACAGTTTCATGTCCTTTTTATACTGTGGTGCCCAGAACTGCACACAGTACTCGAGGTGAGGCCGCACCAGCACAGAGTAGAGCGGGACAATCACCTCCCTCGACCTACTAGCGATGCCGTGCTTGATGCACCCCAGGACACGGTTGGCCCTCCTGGCTGCCAGGGCACACTGCTGGCTCATATTCAACTTGCTGTCTACCACGACCCCCAGATCCCTCTCTTCTAGGCTGCTCTCCAGCGTCTCATCGCCCAGTCTGTACGTGCAGCCAGGGTTTCCCCGTCCCAGGTGCAGGACACTTGCTCTTATTGAACTTCATGCGGTTGGTGATCGCCCAGCTCTCCAACCTATCCAGATCCCTCTGCAAGGCCTTTCCACCCTCAACAGAGTCCACAACTCCTCCAAGTTTGGTGTCATCAGCAAACTTGCTCAAAATACCTTCTATTCCTACATCCAGATCATTTATAAAAATATTGAAAAGTACCAGCCCTAAAATGGAGCCTTGAGGGACCCCACTGGTGACCGCCCGCCAGCCTGACGCAGCCCATTCACCATAACCCTTTGGGCCCTGCCCGTTAGCCAATTGCTCACCCATCGTATGATGTTTTTATTTAGCTGTATGGTGGACATTTTGTCCAGTAGGATCCTATGGGAAACCGTGTCAAAAGCCTTGCTGAAGTCCAAAAAAATCACATCAGCTGGTTTCCCTTGGAGAAATCTCAAGGATTTCTCCCAAAAGACAGTCTCATATGTAGCTCTCTTCAGCCACAGATATTCTTCAGCTTTACTCTGGAAAACCTTGCATCCTCTAGATCCTCTAGATCCTCTCATGCTATATCCCACAATGCTCAACACAATTTCCTCAGATTCCTGCTAAGGGATGACAACCTCTTTTCTGAGCTGCATCAAAGCCCTTCCACAGTTTCCAACAGTTTAAGTTCACAAGACCCAAAATATACTGCTTAGTAACAGACCAATAGAAACACTGTATGAGGTGCAGAGGAACAAAGTACTACATGGTATGGACACAACATGTTTGCTCATCTTAAGTTACTACGGTTGCACCATTCTTCACTCTGATTGTCCATAAACTAAGCATTTGAGTTCTGAACATTTTTTATAAAGTATACCCTGAAATGGCACAAAAGAAGTAAGAAAAATGCCCAATGCCATTTCACATTTTCTATGCAGAAAGCAGAGAAAGAAAGAATTACTGAAGAGCTTGAAAACAGTAAGACTGGCATTGCCATAGACAATACAGGAGATGGTCTGTACTAGTAAGCAGAAGAAGGTACACAGCATTACTTCATTTCTGTTTTCATAGCGAATTTGTGTGTTTATTCTTTTTCTTTCTAATTTGGAACAACAACAACAAAAAGTGTGCCAACTACTTTGTAAAATTATATACTTAGTCCTATCTAATAAAGACACTCCATGATATTTTTATGCTGTTATAGAGTAGCAAGTGCAGTACCTTTGAGAATTATGAAATTACTACTTCAAAAAAATGCAACAGTACAACCATGAGAAGTTTGTAAGCATGATAATTCACTCTGAAAGGGAGGTTTTTGGCATTTGTGTTCATTATGGAGATCTCTCTATATATCTTAATTCATATATCAAACTCTGGTATTTGATATATCCATCAGGCATTCCTCAGTGCTTTTCAAGCCTTCAGAGAAGTAGTCTAACCGCATTCCTGAATTAAGAATTTGAAGTCATAAGGGTGGGAACATGTAAGGAAAAACACTTTTAGAATAATAATGAGAGCAAAGGCATGTTTTAAGTAAATTATAAATAAGTATAATTTCTTAGAGAAAAAACAAAACAAAACAAAACAAAACAAAAAAAAACAACTTCATACATAGCAAAAATACAGATTATAACAATACAGCAATTATGGGATTATTACTAAAAACTAAAGGTTGTTTTTAGCTCTTGCTGGTGAAAGATGATAATATTTAAATTGTGATTTAAAAAAGGGAAATTTCCAAACAGACACTGTAGGCTTTTCTAGGTGGATTTACACCTGCAATTAACCTATTGAAAGTATTTAGTCAGTAGCAACACTCAGTATTCCATAACCATGTGAAATAAAAAAACTGCTTTACAGATTGGAGAAAATAATTCTGACACAATAGGTGCTGTACCATAACATAAATTCATAGTTTGTGTGAATAAAGGAATTGTACCTATCTTCTTTATCCCAGAGAGTCAATTCTGATTCTATAAGTATGATAAAAATTACCATTAAAGCCACTCACAGACATACCTATGCAAACTTTAAATAGACTAGCTGGTGTATCACTGTAGTACAGAGCTCAGCATTGTCTGTAAAACCTGACTATGAGTCTGCATAAGCATGTGGATTTTTATCCCATAGCTACAGACTGCAATGTAGTCATTCTCCAAGAGCTGCAAGACAAACAAGGGAGGAACAATAAATTGTATTTAACAAGCAGACATTTTAAAATGCACATAACCCTCTAAAGATGCAATTAGGCTATGCAACAAGGCAGTGAGATTTTCATAGGCATCTACATACCTAGTTTTCATTTAATATAATTTCATATAATCTGACAAGATTTTGGCTATCCAACTAGTACACTATAAAAATGGTTGGACCAGATGATTTTGGAGGTCTTTCCAACTTTTATGATTCTATGATTCTATGATCACAGTTTGGGGTTAGATAGAGATCTGAACACATTGGAAAGAGTCGAGTGGTGGAACACCAAGATGTACAATGGACTGGAGCATCTGTCATATGAGGAGAGGATGAGAGAATTTGGACCGGTAGGCCTAGAAGAAGTGCACTTCAAGAGGCAACTTAATATGTAAATACCTGAAGAGAGGGTGCTAAGATGGAGCCAGGCTGTTTTCAGTGATGCACATTGACAGAACAAGAAGTGATGGGCAGTCTGGAACACAAGAGGTTCTCTTTCAACATAAGGAAGCACTTCTTTGCTGTGTAGGTGATAGACTACTGGAATAGGATGCCAAGAGAAGCTGTGGAGTCTCTTCCTTGGACATCTTGATCTTCCTTGGAGATCTTCAAAGGCCATGTGGACCTGGTCCTGCACAACATGCTCTAGGTGTCCCTGCTTGAGCAGGGGGTTTTACCTCCAGAGATCCCTTTCAACCTCAATCATTTTGTGATTCTGTGATTCTGTAATGTTAGGGACCATTCTAAATAGACAGTTTGCAAACAAATAGCCTGCCTGTGGAAAAAAAAATATATCTTATTAGCATAGGTATGGACATTCCATGCCAGAGGGCCTCAGTTACCAGGAATGTGCCAGGTCACCTTTAATTTATTTAGATGGCCATAACCTAGATGAATTTAGGCAAAAGATCACCTATGAAGTCTATGGCATAGCCTGTAATCCCATCATTCCTTAAAATGCCAAATTCAAATTACAAATTATGCAAAAAAAAAAAATCACAGTAAAACTTGTTTCCAAAAGAACAGCATTTTTTTCACACTACAAAATACTCTCCTGTCATTAGGATAAGAAATAAAATGTAGGCAATACTAGTACTGCAGAAGACATGCAAAGAAAGATCTTGTGATTAAAGGAGATGCACTGCTTGAAGAAGTTTCAAAATAACATTTCTATAGGCGTAGTTTTCATAGACAAGGATGGTACAATGAGACTAAGCAATGTTGGAATCCATTTATTTAAGTGCCTCCAGTTATCATTTCAAGGCAAATGAAGCAATAATAAATACAGAGCATTTGAAAGGAAGATAATCTGTATCCACTGCATTTTAATAAACGGTAATCACAAAAATCAATGCAGGCACATTGGATCTGTTTTTCTATTAGTTTTCCTATTACTGATCTCCCTTTCTCTTTTTTCACCTCCTTTTTCCATCTAATACTTGATAGAATGATCTGTAGTTCCTATTGCTTTGCTCTTTGAACTTTTTTTTTTCTTTGTTTTTCTTTCAAAAGCTGAGATTTAAATTTAAAAATTAATTTCCTCACTTGTACTATCAGTACTACCAGTCCTTATACCTAGTGAACGGTATATATCTTCATTCAGTTTCTTTTTGCAATCAATAGGTCAGAACTGCTTCTTGCTAATTTTAATCAGTATTAGGGTAAGGATAACAGCTCCAAATCCCACCATGAAATTTGGGAAGGGTACAGATTAACCATTGAAATATAAGCATAATAAAAATATTCAGAAGTACAATGAAGAAATAAAAATCTGAATCTAATTTAACACACATTTTATACCTATATAGGAATGAGAAAGAAAAATTTGGCTGCTTGATAGAAAATAAATATAAAGTACAATTATTTACAGTGATTTTCAATCAAATAGGTTTCAGGTCTTGAAGAGTGAGCTAGGCATCTCCAGAAGCAACTTATTGCATTCTAAGGTAGACGCCTAAGTGAGAAGGATTGAATCTTCTGGACATGTCTGCCTCTGTTTACTCTGAACAAAGTATAGGCAATTCTGTCATATAACTTTTATACAGCTAAAGTTGTGTGAGTGAATCTCATTCTTCAGAACAGAGGTAGGATATTAGACTGACAAATAATAGACTTATGCCAAAAATAAATGATGAAATCCAAATAAGATTATACAATTGACTGGTCTTTCATAGTGACAGTGATTTAATATTACAGTCAATGATCATGCAGGTAACACCAATTGTGCTGATTCTGTACCAGAACAATAAGCATTGGGAGTTTGCTGCAGTTTAAGATGTTACCGAGACCTCATAGTTTTGTACATGTTGTAATGGGAAAAAGTTTCATAGGCAGTTATGTAGTACTGAGACAATGAAAACACTAAGAAAGGACAGAAATGGTGATGGTGTATGAAAGTAACCTGCACGCTTCATGATTTTCTATGAGCTGCCATCTTTTGCTGGATTATCTATTCATTTTATTGTGTTGTTGTTTTTTCCTTTTCATATCATCTATTTTATGTGAAAGTAGAAAAAAAGGAATTATAACATGAATATAAATGTCCTCTGAATATGTTTGACATGACTTCCTTAACAACACCTACTTTTTAAATGAAATCTAGAGAGGATGACACAAATAAGCACAAATAAGTACTTAGTTGCCTGTGCAAAAGTATGAGTTTTCAGAAATTTGTGTAGCTGCATCAGGTTTGACTTCCATATTTTGTACTCCATGTTGATATTTCAACAAATGACCTGTATCACAACACTGGTAGGCAAATTCTTACATATAAATTAACACTGTTAATGTCAAATAGTCAAAGTTCAGTCCTGACCATCATTTCATATTATGTCATGTAAAGACTTCATATATCATGTCCCTATGTTGCCTGTTTTACTGTCAACTAAGCATCCTAAGTATTGTAGCATTTTGTCAGTTCAGCAGATCCAATGCCATCCATCACTGGTGCTATTTCTGTCATACACATTTAACTTCAGCATCAGCCAACAGTCTGCAGTCTTGGTTACTGATCAGTATCATCACAACTGTCAGATGGGGATTTTTTTTTTTCTTCAAAAGTTGGTTGATGTAATCTTTGATATAGACACTTCCCTTGACAAGTTTTCTATGTCATATTATATTTAATATATGAGTATGGGAATGTTTGCCAGCATGGTCTTTTAGAAATATTTTAGATTTTAAATATTCCTCTAATTCTTAAATCTTTTAAGCATTAACATTAGGACTTTCAAGGATAACTTCAAGAGATCCTATTGTGTTAAATGCAACTAATTTCAAAAACATTTTTTTAAAAAAAAAGGAAATTTCACTGAAATATTGGTATCACAATTTCTTTTTGTTTCAAAGTTAGGATTCTTTTTCTTTCTTTTCTTTCTTTCTTTCCTTCTTTCTTTCCTTCCTTCCTTCCTTCCTTCCTTCCTTCCTTCCTTCCTTCCTTCCTTCCTTCCTTCCTTCCTTCCTTCCTTCCTTCCTTCTTTCTTTCTCTTTCTTTCTTTCTTTCTTTCTTTCTTTCTTTCTTTCTTTCTTTCTTTCTTTCTTTCTTTCTTTCTTTCTTTCTTTCTTTCTTTCTTTCTTTTTCTTTTTCTTTTTCTTTTTCTTTTTCTTTTTCTTTTTCTTTTTCTTTTTCTTTTTCTTTTTCTTTTTCTTTTTCTTTTTCTTTTTTCCACTTTGCTGTGATGAGAAACTGTTTAGGAAAGTACCTAAACAAGGTTTAAATCCCATTGGTTTTAGTTTGTGATCTAGCAGACTTCTGGACCAGAGTAGAAAATATTATTTGCAAGCAGTTTGAAATACTGCTTATTTTATTCAGAGGTATCTTTTTACCAAAGTCTACACATCAAACTGTTTTGAAAAAAATCAAATGAAATTTTAAACAGGATGACAAAGCCAGACCACAAATCAGTTAGATTTATTTAAAAAGGTGGTGCAAAATTAAAGTTATATGGGTTAAAATTTAAGGATTCCTGTGCTGTGGAAAGATACTGGAAGTTGTAAACAAACATCTGTGTGTTATGCAGCTCTGCACAAAGCCAGAAACTGCCAGGGATTAAGTTGTTGCCCACACAGTAGTGTGCTAATGTAAATTTGTGATCTACAGACACGAAACCTAAGTGTCAGAATCTTAATATATTCAAAAATGAAAATGGTATTTAAATGAGTCTTGTGACTTAAATAAGACTAATGATTTCTTGGATTTTTCTTATCATTAACAGCACGGTATTTTTTTTCTGACTTCATTTTACTGTAATCATTGTATTGCTATTGCCACACCACTCACAAAATAAACAATTTCCTCTACTCCTCCCAGTTTTCTGTCACGTGTAAGCTTGCTGAGGGTACACTCTGCCCAATCCTCCAGATCATTAATGAAAATTTTTAATAGGGCTGGAACCAGCATTGACCCCTGTCTTGAAGATTGGAGTGACATTTGCTTTTCTTCCATCTTCTCCCATCCATGGTGACGACTGATCAAAGATTATCAAAAGCGGACTTGCAATGACAGTTGCCAGCTATCTCAGCACTCTTAGGTGCATCCTATCAGGGCCGTTGGATTTATGCATATCGAGTTCGGTAAGTATTCTCTGACCTGATCCTCCCCCACCAAGGCTACATTTTTATTGCTCCAGCCTGTCAGCCTGGCAACTGTGATGTGGGATTCCTGAAGGCCAGTTTTGATACTAAAGACTGAGGCAAAAAAGGTGCCTCAGCCTTTCCCCTGTTCTGTGTAACCATGTCTCATTCAGCCGTGGTCTCACATTTTCCTTAGTGTTCCTTTTGTCATTTATGTACATAGAGAAGCTCTTCTTGCTGACATCCCTGACTAGACTGAATTATATCTGGGCTTTAGCTTTCCTGATTTCATCTGTGGATGCTTGGACAGCATTTCTGTATTTCTTCCAGTTTACCTGTCCTGTCTTCCACCTTCTTTTGTGTTTATCATATGTATTCTTTTTCTGTTTGAGTTTGTCCAGGCACTCTTTCTTCATCCACACAATCCTCCTGGCATTTTTACCTGGTTTCCTATTTCTTGGTATGGCCCTCTCTTGAGCTTCGAGGAAGTGAATTCTGAATACTAGCCAGCATTCTTGGGCTCCTCTTCCCTCCGAGGCCTTATCCCATGGGACTCTTCCAAGCAGATCATTAAAGAGGTCAAAGTCTACTCTTCTGAAGCTCAGGTTTGTGAGCTTTCTTTTCACTCTCCTTCTTGCTCTCAGAATCCTGAACTCCACCATCTCATGGTCAGTGCAGCCAAGGCTGCCTTTCACCTTCATATTCCCCACCAGCCTGTCCTTGTTGGTGAGAATGAGGTCCAGTAGAACACCTCTCCTTATTGGCTCCTTTGTCACATGGAGGAGGATGTTATCATCAACGCATTGTAGAAACCTACTGTGCTGCCTGTGCCCTCGTGCTGTCTCCAACAGAAAATCTAAGGTGGTTGAAGTTCCTCATGAGGACCAAGATCTGTGAGCATGAGGACGCTCCTATCTGTCTGTAGAGGGCCTCATCTTGTAGTCCTGCCGACTCATGTGGCCTATAGCAGATACCCACTATAACATCACTTTTACCTCTCCTCCCTTTCATCTTAACACATGAATTCTCTGTCAGGTTCCCATCCATCCCCAGGCAGAGCCCCATGCACTCCAGCTGCTCTGTATGTAGTGGTTTAACGTGGGTGGGTGGCTGAACTCTACCAAAACCACTCTCTCACTCTCCCTCCTGAAAGGGAAGGGGGGAGAAAATATGATTCAAAAGGCTCAAGGTTTAAGGTAAGGATGGGAAGATCGCTTAACAGTTGTTGTGAAGGGCAAAACAGACTCAGAGTAGGCAGACAGTAAAATGTATTGCCTATTACTAACAAGCTAGAGAAGTGAGAAACAATGGAAAGAAACCAAAAACACCATCCCCCCCATCCACCCTCTTCCACCTCCTCCCCCCCAGCACTGCAGGGGAATGGGAGAATGGGGGCTTCAGTCAGTCTATAGTACTTTGTTTCCGCTGCTTCTTCTCAGCCACTCTCTTCCCCTGCTCCCAAGCAAGGTCCCTATGGGCAGCAGCTCCTGCCAGGTCACCTGCTGCTGAGTGGTTGTTCCCTCCATGAGCTACAGGTCCAGCCCAGAATCTGCTCTGGCAGAGGTTCTCCATAGGCTGCAGCCTCCTTCAGAGCAGATCCACCTGCTCCACCGTGGGCTTCTCCATGGGCTGGAGCATGGAAATCTGCTTCACCATGGTACACCACAAGCTTCAGGGGGACAACCTGCTCCACCAGGGGCCTCTCCACAGGCCGCAGGGAAACTTCTGCTCTGGTGCCTGGAGCACCTCCAGCCCTCCTTCTGCACTGATCTTGGGGTCTGCAGGGCTAGTTCTCACTCCTCTCTCTCCCACCTGCTGTTCAGCAGCAGTTCCGCTCCCCCTTCCCCTCCCCCACCCCCCCCTTTTCCCTTCTTAAATCTGCTCTCCCAGAGGCACAAACATCACTTACTGGCTTGATCCTGGCCACTGGCAGGCCCCTTATCAAACGTGAGGTAGCTTTTGCATTCTTCTTGCAGAAGCCACCCCTATAGCTACCCAAACCTTGCCATGTAAAACCACTACTCTGTCACTTAGAGGGCAACTTCCCTTATTTGTCTTTCCGACTTGGCCTTCCTAAAGAGCCTGTATCCTTCCACTGCAACAGTCTAGTTTGGGAGCTAGTATAATAATATACTTTTTATTTATTTATTTATTTTGTTCATAACAACTTTGAAGAAGTTGAGAACTATTCATTTTCAGAGTTGACAGCTGTTACTTCTAGGTAGAAAGATTAGGCTATGGTGTTTGTCATTTAAAAAATTATTAACACAAAGCTAAAACAGATGAAACTGGTAAAATAAAATGAAATAGATCCAAGCCATGCTTTTTCTTTCCCTGCGCTGTTTTCTAGTATGAGAAAATAAAAAATAGTTTTTAAAGAAAAAAAAAATAGAAAAAATCCTGAATCCCCTATTCATAGTTACTTCTAATGTTACAACAATTAACTTTAAAATAATGGTACATTAGTTAATTGCCATATTGAGATCCATATCTATGGATGCACATATAATGTGGACATTAATGATAAGTTAGTTCATCATGATTAATCTTTTAACTATTAATATTAAAGAAGTGAATGAATTACTGATTAGTCACTTACAAGGAAATGAAAATGTGCAACTATATCATTCCTTTCTGTACTAAAAGTTTTTTTCAAAACATTTTTTCCCACTGTTACCAAAAGATAAGTTTAATGTTGTGAATACTTTCAATTTCAAATCATGTAGATCTAAGATTTATTGGCACATATGAGAACACTGTAACAGTTGTCACTTTCTTTAATTAGAAAGCATGGCTATTCATATAAAATCAGATGGAATCAATAGAGAGTGAAAAACATACTTTTACATACTGAATAATTCCTTCTGCATTTTTCCCCCAAAAGAATGGTTGTAAAGTGGTAGAACTCTGGAAACCTGACAAATAGCTCATAGTAAACTGTGCATACTTGTTGGTTCTGAAATTAGTCCCCCAAAACCTAAATCATTTTACAGTAGTTAAAAAAAAAAAAAAAAGCAGTTTATCTAATTCATGGATCTAACTGTCCAGTATATGTAGGACCATAACCTAATAAGAACATTAGTGACCAAAGAGGGATTTAGCTAAAATGTAAGCTTTTGCATTCCAAATTGTGATAGTGAAATCCAATTTGCTGTTCATCTCCTACTTAGCCAAGAGGATCTACTCCAAGGCCAGGGCAGTTGAGAGATGTGAAAGATGTATGGTTTTATGTGAAGAATACATGTAGATCACAAGTTTCATATCAGTCTGTTATGGCTAGTCTATTTTTTTGAAACTAGTTGAAAGATAATATAACTAACATTTGTGTAATGGAATTACCTTAGTTGTGGAAACACTTCCATAGAAAGGCAGCATTTTTACACCACTGCCTTCGGTTATTTTCTGTTCTGGGGTTACCTAGCCTGTCTGTCAGTATAATCTGAACAGAAATGACTCCAGTGCTCTTCTTGTCTCTTGCACAATGTGTCAATTGCATATCACTTAGAAAAGAGCTCTAAAATTTTAATGATTTTTTTTAACATTTTTAATACATAAAGATAGAATAACTTTTAAAATGAGAATTTGTTTCTTTACTTTCAATGGCTGATAATTCACCAAACATATTCTGGAAACTGGCTTCATACAGATAAACTTCAAGTTCAAACAGAAAAATATGTCCTGACAGTCATGAACGTCTTCTAAAATGACCAGCTTCTAAAAGTTTCAGATTTGCATGCTTTCTGATACTAATAATGAAGGGAGTCCTCCTGTGCAAGAGACCATTACATACCTTTTATGACCACATTTGTTTCCTCCAACTTTCACAGGAGAGCATCTTCAGATTATTTCTGAATGGATTATTAATACTCACATTAGTACATTTTTGTCTTATTGAAGTAAATCAAATGTTACTGTTAAATTCTGTATCTGTAATGCATCACCAGTGAACACAAGAATATTTTGATGTTGACCTCCATGTTCAGAATGTCACCATGTCACCTAAAAATAGAAAACTAATCAACAAATCTACCATTTTTTTCATTCCCATTTGTTGTTTCTCTAAGATATGTCTCATCTGGTCCATATTTAGATAGTTACATATGTTACTTTACAGTACTGGAAAAACATAATATTTTCATTAGGTGTTTAATTTCCCAAGGTAAATCACAGTTCTCAGCAGTGACTGGTGAATAGCACCATGGTGGAAGAAATGTACATGAAAGTACATGTACATGAAAGTTCATGTACATGAAATGTACATGAAAGTTCATAAGTCCATTGGCCCTTATGAGATGCATCCAAAGGTCCTGAGGGAACTGGCAGATGAAGTTGATAAGCCACTCTCCATCATATTTGAAAATTCATGGCAGTCTGATGAAGTTTCAAGTGACTGGAAGAGGGGAAACATAACCACCATTTTTAAAAAGGGAAAAAAGGAAGACCTTAGGAAATACAGGACAGTCAGTCTCACCTCTGTGCCCAGAAAAGGTCATGGAGCAGATCCTCCTAGCAAATATGCTAAGGCACATGGAAAACAAAGAGGTCATAAGGGACAGCCAGCATGGCTTCACTAAGGGTAAATCATGCCTGACAAATTTGCTAGCCTTCTACAAAAGGGCTGCAGCATTGGTTGATAAGGAGAGAGCAACTGACATCATCTACCTGGACTTGTGTAAAGCATTTGTCACTGTCCATGTGACAACCTTGTCTCTAAAATGAATAGATTCAAATTTGACAGATGGATCACTCTGTAGATAAAGAATTTGCCTAGGTGGTTGCACTTAAAGAGTTGTGGTCAACAGTTCTATGTCCAAGTAGAGGTCAGTAACAAGTGGTGTTCCTCAGGGATCTGTACTGGGACCAGAATTATTTAACATCTTTGTTGACAATGTGGACAGCAGGATTGACTGCACCCTCAGCAAGTGACAGGTGGGCCTGTGTGAATGTCATGCAGTTCAACAAGGCCAAGTGCAAAGTCCTGCACCTGGGGCAGGGCAATTCCAAATATGAATGCAGGCTAGGCAATGAGTGGGTAGAGAGCAGGACTATAGAGGAAGACTTGGAGGTACAGGTAGATGTAAAACTTGACACAAACCAGCCACCACAGAATTATAGAATCATTTAGGTTAGAAAAGACTCAGAAGATCAAGTCCAATCATCACCTAACACTACCAAATCCACCACTAAACCATGCTTCTAAGCACCACATCTACAGATCTCTTAAATATTCCCAAGGATGGTGACTTTACCACTTCATGGGACAGCCAGTTCCAATGCTTAACCACTCTATGTGAAGACGTTCTTCCTGATGTCTAACCTAAACCTAGCACAACATAAGGCCATTTCCTCACA
The DNA here is from genome assembly GCF_963932015.1 of Anas acuta. NCBI lineage: Eukaryota > Metazoa > Chordata > Aves > Anseriformes > Anatidae > Anas > Anas acuta. The sequence continues at coordinate 41,811,007 of NC_088979.1, forward strand.
TCCTATCACTTGTCACCTCAGAAAAGAGACCAACGCTCACCTCACAGCAACCACTCTTCAGGTAGTTGTGGAGAGTAATAAGGTCTCCCCTAAGCCTCCTTTTCTCTAGGCTAAGCCACCCTTGTTCCCTCAGCTGTTCCTCATGTGTTTTGCTTTCTAGTTCCTTCACCATCTTTGTTGCTCTTCTCTGAATGCCTTCCAGCAACTCATTTTCCTTTTGTGTGGTCTCACCAGTTCTATGTACATGGAGACAATCACTTCTCTTCCTTCTTGGCCACCTGGGCACACTGCCAGTTCATGTTCTGATGGCTGCTGAACAACATCCCCAGGTCCTTTTCTGCTGAGCTATTTCTCTTCTCTGAACTTATATTGCTGCATTGTGGTGTTGTGACCCAAGTGTAACACCCAGTATTCAGCTTTGTTGAATGCCATACAGTTGGCCTTAGCCCATTGATCCAGCCTATCCAGATCCCTCCATACAGTCTTCCTACCCTAAGGCAGGTCAAATCTCCTGCCCAACTTGGTATTGTCTGCAGACTTACTGAGGGTGCACTTGATCCCCAAATCAAGATTGTTGATAAAAAGGCTAAACAAAACTGGTCCCAAGATTGAGGCCTGGGGAACACTAATCGTAGCCAGGATTCTCTCCCAGGGTACTCTCCCATTAACCTCTGCTGCTTTTACTATCTTTGGGCAGCCACTGCTGATACTACCTTCAATGCTCCCCTCCTCCAGTAGCATTAGTTTAAAGCTTTCTTCACAAGCTTGGCAAACCTGTAGCTGAAGATCCTCATTCCCTCCTCTGACAGATGGACCCCACCTGACCCCAGGAGACTAGGTTTCACAAAGAGAGTCCCATGGTCTAAAAAAACAAATCCCTCTCTATAACACCAGTCCTGCAGCCTTGCATTGATCCATTGGGTTTGACTGGTCCTTTCAGTGCCGTTTCTTTTGACTGATAGGATTGAAGAGAAGAACATGTGTGCTCCAGACTCTTACAGTTACTCCACAGGCTCTGTAGTAATTCATGATATATAGTTCATATAGATATATAGATATAGTTTGTATATATATATTTATATATATATACATATATATATAATATATACACACACACATATATATTATATATATGCATATATATGAACTATATAAAATTATATAAGTATTTATATATAAAATATTATATATAATATTATATAATATATATAATAAAATATTATATATATATAAACTATATATATATAGTTCATGTATATATATATGTAGTTCATATAGATAGGTATATAGATAGTTCATATAGGTATGTAGTCATGGTGTATAGTTTTCTCTTGACTGTGTCATTGGTGCCAACATGAAATAGTAGCAGTGGGTGGTAAAGTGTGGGCTGTACAAGGCTTGGTAGTTTCTTACCAGTGCCCCTAATATGAGCCCATAGTAAACAACAAAGCACTCTTGAGAGTGGGTCAAGTCCGCAAATGGGTGGCTCTTTACCTCTCAGAAGAAAGTCACCTACAATTGTCACTGATCATCTTTTCTTGGTTGTGCTGGTTGTTAAATGGAGAAGAGTAGTCTGTTTTAGTCAATGCCAGTGTTTCACCTGATGTGATGGATCTTTCCTCTTCAGTCTGCAACAAAGCAGTTCTGCAAAGGCTCCTCAGGCTTCAGGGGAAGTGTCTTCCTTCTGTTAGTCCTTGCTATTGCAAGCTTCCATTCTTAATGTTACTGGCATCTTTCTGTTCTGCATGTAGTATGCACAGATCTTGGCTGTGCACTTGCAGCCCAGAAATCCAACCATATTATGGGCTGCATCAACAGACGTGTAGTTAGCTGTTCTAGGGAGATGATTCTTCCTCTCTGCTCCGCTCTCATGAGACCTCACCTGGAGCTCTGACACCTGCAGAATAGGACCTGTTAGAGCAGGTCCAGAGAAGGGCTACAAAGATGATCAGAGGGCTGGAGTACCTCTCCTATGAACACAGGCTGAGGGAGTTGAGGTTGTTTAACTTAAATATGAGAAGGCTTGGGGTGACCTTACAGTGGCCTTCTAGTATTGAAAGAGGGACTACATGGATGGGGGAGGGGAGCTCTTTATCAGGGCGTACGGTGACAGGACAAGGGGTAATGATTTTAAACTAAAAGAGGATAGGCTTAAATTTGATATGAGGAAAAAAATCTACACTATGAGGGTGGTGAGCTACTGGAACAGGTTGTCCAGAGAAGCTGTGGATGCCCTACCCGTGGAAGTGTTCCAGGCCAGGTTGGATGGGATTTTGGGTAACCTGGTCTAATTGAAATTATCACTGCCCAAGACATACAATGGCAAACCATTCCGTGATTCTGTGATTTTAAAACAAGTTATGGATTTCATTAGGAGAATTCTTCTAAATAAAACTCAGTACAATTTTGGTAGAATCAATGGGTCTAGAGAGTTAAGGAACAAAAATGGGGAGGGCACTTGGTATTCCTTTGGGAAGGGGGATGAAGTTGGAGAAAGATGGTCTTGACATACTGACTTGAATATCTATGTTAAGAGGGATGTAAAGAAAATGCAGATAGCAAAATGCTGAGGCAAAACCAGAAAAATTATTAAAACTCCTAAGAGGTGAAGAATTATAAACCAAGAAATATTAATAAAAAAAAATCAGACTAAAGAAGACACTGCAAAAGTTACTGAAACGAGCAACAAAGTTTTCTAATGCAGAAATTAAAACATGGGAAGGAAGATGCATCCTATAGAGTCAGTGACTAGATGTCATTAACTAAATACCTTGTTTTTTAATAAGGATACTGTAGCTAACTATAGTGTCAAAACCCAGATGAATAATAATAATGTTTCTATAAACACAGAATTATTAAAAACAAGATGAGAACAGAACACCTAAGTATCAATGCTCTCAAACCACATGACTGTTCTCCCTCTTGCCCAGAATGTTTCAATGGAGAAAGAGGGGGAGAAATCCATCAAGACAACTTTAAGTCTGTAATAATGACTTTCTGTTATGGAATAACTAACTGTTATGGAATAACTTCAGTTCAAGGCAAACATGAAATAAATCAACCAAAGGGATTTTTAATTTAAGCCATTTTAAGTGCACTTGCACTGATCTAGGAATAAGTATGTCTCATCTGAGTAAGTGCAATTTATGTTTTTTGAATCATCTATGACTGCATAAATCCTTGGATCAATAGATTTAAGGTTATAAGAAACTACTCTGGTAACCTGGTCTCACCAATATACATACAGTATCATCAGTAATCTCTTCACTGAAACACTGACTTCTCTTTAACCTATGGCAAAGATTTTAAAATAATTTGTTTGATTGGAAAACCTTGCTAATAGAATCTATATGTCGTAAAATATGTCATCATGTACCAAAGCCATGTCTGTATTGCAGGTATGTTACCTTCTGAATTATATTAGCTTCTTACCAATCAAATTGTTCCCTATGTTTCTGAAGTTCCACATATATCAGGAAGTTGCTAATGATACAGCAATACCTGTGGTATAATTTCGTAGATATTTATTTTGCTATTCATTTAGCCAAAAGCAGCACTTGAAGCTATCTACAGAGTTAGTGATATGCTCAACATGATATCACTTTTCACCTCTGTGCAAGAGCAGCATGAAACAGTTATTGTCTTTCCTCCCCCAAATGTTGTCAGACCCTTTTTACTTTCATGTCTGAATTCTGTGGAGCTGAAAGTTGTGAAACTTTTCAGAAAGACAAGATAATATTTAGACTGAATAAACACTTGAAAGATGTTTTCTTTTTTGCTTTTTCCTTGCAGGAAAACACACACACATACAGAACAAGGTTAAAAGTTAAGATTCATTTCCTGTGGGGAAGCTGATGAAATGTTCCATTATCTGTACAGGGAGGCAGACAACTTCAAGGAAATGTCACTAACTTAGCATGATATTCTTAAACTAAGTATCATCTCACCCAGCAAAACCACAGGAATGCATTATAAGAAAGATCGGTGAAGTAAAAATAAAAATAAAAAACTGAGGTAAATTTCTAAGGAGGACATTTACTTCTCCCTCCCTGATCTAAAACTAGAGCCCTCTATGGAAAAGACAGGTCATCCAGGTAAAAGAGGGCACCTTATCACTGTGTGGCATTGAATAGAGATAGAAAGATTGAATATCTTGATTTGACAAAGAGTATATAGAAGTATATACGTTTTCAACAAGTAAAAGATGGCCTAGCCTTTTCCACCACTGCTTTATGCTATCACTTTAAGTTTTGGTAGTGGATTCTGAGTAGAGACAATGCTGTTAAACAATCAAATGAACTTTTTTTTTTTTTTTTTTTTTTTTTCACACTGATATCTGAGTAGGAGGGATGTTGTTCAACAAACATTGGTCTTATATATAAATAAGATATCTATCTGCCCTTCCCTTTCTTTTTCCATTAGCAGAAACCTGGAGGAGGAAAGAAAAGGAAGTTTTTCAGTCAAGATTCCCCTTCCTTTTCCTCATCTACCCCTCAGTTAAGCATATAAACTTCCAGTTAAAGAACAGGAATGCCAATTCCTTGTTTCTGATAGATAATTTTGAACTAATTTATGAAAACTACTAAATTTTATGTTAAATTCTTAATTAGTCTAAGTAGGTGTAATTCTTACATTTATTCATCACATTTTGCAGTGTCTAAGATTTAAAACAAGTAGTAAAATGAATGAAAACTGTCAACACAACAGCTGATTAAGTAGAAATCCGATTATATTCATAAAGTTTAGCTGTAAAATATTAAAGAAATAAAAAGTCTTGTCCCAAAAGACCTCTAAAGAGATGCCCACAATGAGTCAGTGATAAAATGGCTTGTATTACCATGACATTAAGCAGGCCTGAGCAAGCCAATCTCTCTGCAGTAGCTTTATCAGGACTGTTTGTTGATTGATAGCAGGAAACTGCATAGTTCTCTGTTTCCTTTTGTATACACAGGATGCCAAATATATCTCATTAAGAGCATCTGCACTCTTTTCTCAAGAGAGTCTTGAAGAGTGCAAAGCAGCAGGGCCAAATGCTATGCCATGTAGATTCTGCTGCCATAACAGGTAGCCTGCTATACTGTGCAATATTTCTGTGCTGATAGCAAAAAACAGCTAATTACCAGAGAAAGGTGAGTCCACTAATGTACTGACACCTTCTCTTTCCTCCACTACATGCATGCCAGAGAGTAAAAGGGTGATTTTTTTCCCCCAGAAAGCAAGTAAATGAATGAGCAAACTCTCAAGCTTAAATAAATAGATAAAATAAAATAATTAGTAATGCTTTTTATGATTATAATTACTTCTAAAGTCCTTGATTCAGTAGAATTATAAAGAAATATTTGAAAATGGCACATAGCCACCACTTTCAAGCCAATCAATGATTTTGCAAACGTGAAGTGAAACGAAGTTCTGTGTAAAATCAGGAGGTGCATCATTGTCATTTCCATTATTAGTTCAGGTACTGTCTTAAAAAGCATTCTGGGCATTTGGTCCCTAAAGAAAATGATTTGACTATTTCATCTGCAACCCTGTGATTTGCTTTACTGTGAAGATTTAAGTGAAACTTTAGTTTGCAAAAATAGTTCAGAACAAAAAGCTGGAACCACCAAACAATTATGCCAACTCTACCTAGTTTCCACATGGTGAATAGATCCTATATGCAAAAAAAAAAGAAAGTTTCCATGCACACAAGGGCAGGGGAGGAAGAGATGGAATAATTAGCTGGTTGCTATAGTAACAGAGAACTAGGACATCCCACTCACTTGAAAAGTTTATCTTACATTTTGGTTAAGTATTCCTAATATAGCCCTTTTTCTTGGCTTTGAAAATCCTAAATTCCTAGTTTGCTTTGATTACTGTTAAAATTGATTTAGGATTTCCATGGAAATTAAGCATCAGCAAACAAAAGAAAACCCAAAATTTTTAAGGCAAACTTGCTTGGGCATCTGAATGCCATAAAGTAGGAACATTGACAGAGAAAGATTATAAATTCAAGACAGAGCTGTCTCACTACTCTTTCCATTCCAAAGGTGCTCCAGAATTTTGACTGAAATCCTAACAGTGTGTTAGGCCACTGTCTATCTTGAATACCTATTTCACTCAAATACCAACGAGTTTGTCAACTCACATTTTATCATCTCCAAGAGGTGAGATTTTCAATTTTATTGGAAAATCAATTTTCCTGGAAAACCTGAAAATGTTATTTGGAGAAGGAAGCATAGCCTTCTGAACACTGCAGAAAAAGTACTAGAATTGCCCTAAATTACTGCTTTAGTGTTTGCAGCCAGGCAAATCATACAATGTGCCTATGTAGATTAAAAAACAACAACAGCAACAACAATAAAACCAAACTAAACAAACAACAAGTAAACAAAACTGTTCTGAGGCTTTCTGTGACCCTTCTGGATTAATGTTAGAGATATAGCCAGTTCTGATCAGTGGAAGAACTCAGGATCCTCCATGCAGAAATAGTAGTAAGTTTAATTGAACTCCCTCCCTGTCTTTCCTGTAGTACTGGGAGTACTGGGAGGCTTAAGGTCTCTCTGAAGCCTTCTCTTCTCCAGGTTGAACAATCCCAGCTCCCTCAGCCTATCTTTGTAGCAGAAGTGTTCCAGCACTTTGATTATCTTTGTGGCCCTCCTCTGAACTCACTTTACAGGTCCATGCTTTTCCTATTCTGCAGGCCCCAGAGCTCTAGGTGAGGTCTCATAAGAGCAGAGTAGAGGGGGAAAAACCTCCTTCAACCTTTACCGGTTTCTTTTTGTTAATACCTCCATGTAATAGACAGAATGAAATTATGATTAGTTCATTCAAGCTATAGACTGAATATTCTATCACATGCTAATTAATTTCAAATTTACATGTAAAATTGAATAACCTCTTCCTGATTCTGTTGGTAGATGTTGAATAAGTTTGCTAGTTGTTACAAAGAGGAATATCTGATATTGGCTGACATCAATAGTATTCACTCTCTAGTGTGTGTATGGGAAATATTTTTTTCCTGTAATACAACAATTGGAAATATTTCTCTCTAGCAGCATTACAAAGATCATACAAACAAATTTGACTTTGCAAGTCTACAGAAAAACAAACAAACAAACAAAATAAAACAAACCTGGTAGAATGTCTCTGCAACTTCTTGTTTAAGTAAACTGCGATTTAAATGTGCATATGAACAGGCTCCCCAGGGAAGTGGTCACTGCACCGAGCCTGTCTGAATTTAAGAAGAGATTGGACTGTGCACTTAGTCACATGGTCTGAACTTTTGGGTAGACCTGTGCGGTGTCAAGAGTTGGACTTGATGATCCTTAAGGGTCCCTTCCAACTCAGGATATTCTATGATTCTATGATTCTATATTATTCATACAATAATATACTGAAATTAGAGCAGCAACTCTTAACATTTATCAATTGTTAAGTCATCTAGGAAGCTACAGCACCTATTTCTGTCTATTGCAGAATTTATCCATAGATGCAAGATGTTACTGTATAGATTTTAGAGCTATGGGCCACAGCAAATATAAAGTTGTCCAAACCTAAGGTTTCAAAATATTTCACAGCCTGGATTAACATTTTAAGACAAACACCAGCTCTTGTTCTGTTAATAATTGCGTAATTTTGTGACATAGACAGCAGTTGTTTGTTTAGCATATGATTCAACATAAATAGTAAATCAACTGAAAGATCCCAATGGAGTTCAGTGCAGGCTCATCAAAATGTGACGGAACATATTTAGTGTGTTGTCAGCATTTTAAAATGACATTTACTTTTTCATGTGACAAACTTAACAAACTACTGAGTTCACAGAACAGACTTATTGGTCTATTCTCCTATGTGCCTGGTGACAGGAAGAAGGGGAATGGGCTAAAGCTGTGCCAGGGGAGGTTTAGGTTGGATATGAGGAAAAACTTCTTTACTGAAAGGGTTGTTAGGCATTGGAATGGGCTGCCCAGGGAAGTGGTTGAGTCACCATCCCTGGAGGTCTTTAAAAGATGTTTAGATGTAGAGCTTAGTGATATGGTTTAGTGGGTGACTGGTTAGTGTTAGCTCAGAGGTTTGACTAAGTGATCTTGCAGGTCTCTTCCAACCTAGACGATTCTGTGATTCTGCGATTTTGTGACTTTGATAACCATAGCCTTGTGCTTTCTTATGTATGTTATGGTGCAGTTTCAAACAAAATACTTAAACAAGGATTAAATAAAAATCTCATTTTCTGTTTTATTTAACAAAATGCACCTAATTTTCCAAATTAATACGTACTTATTAGTATAAATGCCAGAAATATTACAGGAATTGCCTCAGTTTCATGGAGGTTTAAATGCTTCACAATTATTTAGATTAAGTCAGTTGCTTAAAGACAAACCACAGTCCTGCAAAAGGTCCTGCAACCTAACCTTTTTCCTTTCTCTTTCCATCTGCAGAAAAAAAATATTCTTAACAATTGAATTTATTTTTTATTGCTGTGCCCAAGGCAAAATCTCAGATTGGGGTTCCCAATCTCAGAAGACAGACAGATTTAATATATTTGTCACTACCTTGACAGGGTGAAAATATTGCTTAAATTCAGGTGTAAGAGATGAGCTTTTGTGAAACAGATGTAATCCTCAGAATGAAATGTTTTTCAGGTGATCAGTCATCCATGTTTGATTAGAAATCAAGAGTGTTTGGCTTAATTGGTCCAACTGTGATCACCACTTTTGCTCACATGATTTCATTTTCCTTATATTACTCAACTCAAAGTTATGTAGGCATTTTACCCTATTTACTGACTTCATTTATTTCTAACTAATTGCAGTAATTTTTTTTTTTCTATCAAACATAGAAATGCACATTAGAAGACTGGAAATAGGAAAGATAAAATCCTTAACTGCAATAAATAACGGTAGTAAAATATAGCTGTAGGCTGATAAAAATGGAGTTTTTTGAAGATCAAACATAATGTCATGTTAGTAAGTGTCAGGTGAGGTGTCCAGGGCTTCAATCTAGAAATACATCTGTAATTGTCTTTTGTCTTTATTTTCTAATTCATATTTAGGGGCTTTAAAAATCTGTTGTAACAGGACTCTTGTTACATTTAATAAGTGCCATGTTGATTGGCGTACTCTAAGTAGGCTTTTCAGTTTGCCTGTGGGGAAATTTAATATAAAAACATTCAACATTCTTTTATTAGTGTTTTTTACTATTCCCAGTCCCATCAGACCTTTGGTGCAAGCAGTGTATTATTGAAAAGCTTATCTGTAAGAAGTGAGCCAAGGGGAAATTCAGCCTTTATTAATATTGACATCATGTTCCTGCACAATGGCTGTCTAAAGAAACTTTTCAATTGGATTTCAACTGCTTTGATGCGGTATAAATGGAAACAACTGAATGCATGATTTAACATAGAACAGTGAAAAATGTTGTAGCCTATATGCTCTAACATAAAGCATGTGTTCAAAGGTACTATGTGGCTGTATTCTGCAACGTTTCCAGTAAACTTTTAGCTAGGAAGATAGAAAAGAGCTATTTGTTATTTGCTTTAAGACAGATGATGTTTAAAATGAACTTGAGTTTTTGCATTGTTAACAATGATGTCCTGTGGAGAGAGTTTAGTATATCAAGATTAGGTTTGTGAGCATGGTGAAAGGATTCTAGTCCCATCTCACTTAAAAAAACACAGTGCAGCTTTGGGCTAATTGTTTGATTGACCAGATACCCTGATGAGGCAAAAATGCCATAAGACTTGGAATTTGGAAGCCACATATTCTAGACTAAGCTGTGCTAATGGACCTCTAAATAGCTTCAAGTAAAAATCACTTAAAAGAACACATTTCCTGATATCCTAATTATCCGTATTATCCTAATATATTTAGGTAAACTGGGGATAGATGTTCTTTTTAACATTTCCACAAAGCTAAAATATATTAAAAAAATAAAAAAATAAAAATCTAGGTAAAATACACATGGCATGGACTTGATTTTAGCACTGTTTTCTTTTGAAAATAACAGGAGAGAGAGAAAAGGTGAAAGCACTTGACCAGCAAAAGGGTGACCTAATCCAATTACTTCCTCATGCCAAGGAAGAACAGATAGAGGAGGTAAAGCCAAATTTCATACAGTGGTGCAATGGAAATTGTGACCTAGAACCCTCCAAGCTGGTGGTTTGTTACCATGCAGTAATGAATTTAAGATTTACTGGGACAGAGACTCTGTCTCTGTCCCAGTAAATAATGAAGTCTGAATCTATAGACGGCTCACTAAAGTACTCATTCAGAAATGCTTGATACTATAAATACTTCTTGATTTTATCTAATAACTAGTGTTCTTCATAAGTTCTTCATTTTCAAATGTTCAAATGTTCTTCATTTCAGGTTTGTGCCATTTTAGGTTCTGATTTTTTTTTTTTCCTTCTATTTCATGAAAACAGTGGTGGTTGAAAATATATTCCAAACAAGACATTTGCATTTTGACCCACATATGTTTTTTTTGTGTTTTAGTGTGATACCTCCTGAAAACCTATTTTACATTGTAACAGAGCAATCACAAATGTATTATGTCAAAAATTTCTGATTTTTTTTCCTGTACAAAATACATTACGTAGTCTCTTAAGGACTTTGGCTATGTGCCATAGACAGCAATCAGGTAGGTGAGGGTTGTTCAGTGTTGCAGATCCACAAGTAGGTTTTGACAGTGGAACCACATTATAAAATATTTTCATGACAGTGCAAATTGGTCCTCAAGAAAGGGCTGTTAATAGTTACTGTATATATTAATACAAAGATTATTCTGTGTGATTCACAAGGATGTTATTCCCTGCTCTCTTACTTTATTTCTGCTATTTTTTTTTTCAGTGCATTAGCTTTTTCAGTGTTCTAATAAGATGGCCTCTGAGGTGTGGTTGTCTCAGCACAGTTACATGCTTTGGGAGAAAATGAATGCTATATGTCCTGAATTTCAAAATATTCAAGAGATGATGTCATTGGGCCTAGGGGAAGTGGAGAAGACCCAACACAATAGGGAACCTTTTTATTCTTTAAACTGTTTTCCAGTTTAGTAGGCCCACAAGTATCTGAGACAGTATAATTCAATCTAGTGGAGAGTCTCCTCCTAAGAGGAACAGCCACAAAATGAACAGAAATAGAAATAAAACTTATTAGATCAGTTTGTTCTGGAGAAGTCACTGAGCCACAACGACAACTATCATTTATGCCACCTGTACAATATGCCAGATATAGGACATGTCATGGGGCAAATGCAAAGAACAAGGAGACAGAGAGAGTTCTGATATTGGTTTTACTTTTCAGAAGTATTATAGTATTCTAGATCTATTACATAAATTAATATCAGATGGAAATTATTTTTCAGAGAGCTCTTAGTCTACCAGAAAAAAATAATGACAAAAATCAGAGAAATATTTATCTACTATTTTTTTCCTAATCTTTTTTTTTGTTTTGTTTTGTTTTCATCTAGGTAATAAGAATGACAGAAACATCTTCATTTTACAACATCATACAGAGGGCTGGGAAATTCTGAATGCTGCTCCACCTCTAAGGTCTGCTGGGCTTGGGCCATCTGTAAGGACTATATATGATAAACATTATCTTAAAGCCTGTGCAATTAAACTTCTCATGGTTTTGGTTCTTGATATGAAAAAATTAGATGCCACTTGTGAGAGGAGGTGTAGGCGTTCTTCTCTTCTTGTATCTTATTCCAGACTTCTTAAGGTAACCATCTAAAATAATTTGAATGAATCATTTTTGCAATATTTCTCTCCATTGTTTACAGAGGGAGCCTAGGTAACCAGCTTAGACTATGTGACTACATTTAGACAGTTGAAGAGATATGTCTTGATAGATGCCTAATTTTTAGATGGCCAAAGATATCAGCCTAAACATTTAACTAATCAGCAAGCTGTGTGGAGAGGAATCTTTTTCTCTGAAAAATAGAGACATATTTTCAAATGCAAAAGCTTATTGACGCAAGAGTCTAAGCAGAAGATACTGTAAACAGTAACTATGGAGACATGCATTTGAAACAATACACTAATGTCTAGTGATTGTCTAAATATATATTCTCGGACAGCAAAAATACAACTCAAATTGATGGAGAGGGGAGTCAAAAATGGAGAAATGCCTTCCATAAACAGCAACAGTACGTAAGCATGAAACTTGGCAAGTCTGTTCCCATTATCACATAGATTGTGTTTAAAGAACACTTAGAAATTAGGTACTCTCTTGTTAAGTCTCTGAGGCGTTCCTTCCTTTTTCAGAGCTCATTTAAGTTACAAACTCTATACATACTATACAATGTAATATCTTCTATTTTTCAAAATATAACCTCAGATACACCTCTTTTTCCCCTGAGGACAGAGTCCCAACAACGAAGCTAAGTAGTCTTACTGACTTTCTCTTACTATCTCAGTGCACTATTTTAGACACCAAGACAATTTAACAGGAGTGATAAAGGGGCACTGTTCTGGAAGATGAGGCTTGAATCCTTTTTTACAAGGTTGTCACAGCTGTGCTGAACTTGAGTTAAGGGGAGTAATAAAGCAGTGTCTACTGCTAAATAAAAGTCAGCCTGGGCCTGGGCATGACCCAAGGGCCAGGTTGAAGTGATCAGCTGTGCTCTCGTGGTCTAAAGGACCTTTTTTTTTTTTTTTTTAAATACCAATCTTAAAACCTTATAAACAACGCCAGGAAATAAACTAGCAATTAAAATTAAACAGCATGGATGAAGAACGATCAGTGCTTCAGCATTCTCTTTAGTCTTTGGTCAATTTAGCAGTGCAGATATACCAAATACTCTCATGTACTCACATTAACACTAGCAAACTTTATGCAGTTGTGCATCACTCTACCTTCTACCTCTAATTTTGGTCACAAATTGTTGAAACATCCATTCTGGCCAGCACAGAAGCAGCTTAAATCACCAGGATTTGTTTGGTCTTTCTGCCAAATGAAAGCAGATTTACTGTTTTTTGATCTAATATTCCTTTAGTAGCAGGTTAACCATGTTTGCAGTTGTGTCTGAGCTAATAGATCCAGCTGGATCCATGCTGTCTCTTAGCAGAGTCAGACTTAGTTGTGGCAATTCACAGTATAGCTAGTCCATAAAGCAGGTAAATGAAAACTAAATGCGTCTGTGTGAAGAAATGGTTGCACCTTCTTGCCTAAGATAGCATTATTGCTTCACAGGCAGAATTTTTTTTTTTTTTGCTTGGAAAGAAACAAAACATAACAGCCCCACCCTGAAACAAGAACATCTGGTTTTTGTGAATAAACATAATTACTACTGTGTATTTTAGAAAACAATAATTTATAAATAGAACATTAATACCTCATAGGAGAATTCTGCCTTTTACAATAGCCACTATGATTATATACCACTCTAAACATTTAGAAATATGGTTTATGTGGGAGAAAAAAGTTTCTGTACTTAATATAGTTGGCTGCAGTGTATATTAAGGAGCTCTATGATTTCACTCTTGAGTTTTTGATAATCTCCAGATAAACCTATTTAATACAGTAGCAGAGTACATTGCCATGAGGGATCTCTAAAAACTTTACTATACAGTTATTATATAAATAGTAGCTGTGAGAAATCAGTCAACTTTCCAGAGTGACACATGAGATTCAGCATACTCATGGTCCACAGAATTTAAATTAAGTCAATTCAAAATCTGGCCTTTGTGCTTGTTCCACAAAAGGATGACAGGGATTTTTATTTGTCTTGGGATTTTCCCCAGCTTTGCCTTGTGTCCAGTCAAAAATAACTTCTTCAGGTAAAAATTTACCTTCATCATATCAAAATTGAAAACAGAGTGTTGGTGTATGGGGGAAGAAGTAAGAAAAAAAGCAAGGGCAGCTGAAGGGCAGTTGAAGTTTGGAACTGACAGCAACAAGCTGATAGGGACAAAAACCACAAAAAGTGCTTGGACTTGCCTCCAAACCTGAGTGTAAACAGTTTTCACCTAGGCAGTGTTAAAGTCAACCTTCTTCCACATTTGTCCATCTCTGCCTGTGATGTTAAGAGGCTAGTAGGTGTCTGCATTGTCGTGGGTAGGGATGAGGGACATTTCTCAGCAAAAGGGCTGTAATCCTGCCTCAGTGTATTTGCGTTATGTAATTTTTCTTTCTGAAAGGCGTTACAGACCTGCTGTTTTGATTGTGGCTTAAGAAATGTCAGCAGGTCCCTGAAATTCTTTCTTTTCCATTCATCATCTTCTTTGAATTCTTCTCTGGCTTCAGGGAAAAAGATGGAGCTCTCCTGGAGACCAAATAATACAAATTACTTAAAAGGTAAATATGTGCAATTACCTGAATCCTGATGTATTGTGTGAGAGGAAAAAGAGGGGGCAAATTAAAGTACCAAAGAAGAAAACCAAGAAAAAAAGGTTTTTAGAGTTTTCCTATTTTTGTTCTCTTTCAATATTTCCTTCTGTGAAGTGAGAATAGTAACGTTAATTAACATGGTTAAAAAATAAAGCTGGAGAATATTCTGAAGTATTTTGCAGGATAATATTCAAGCTGCAAATTCAAGCTCTATGGAGGAAAAAGGAACCTTCTTTTCAAAAGCAGACATTTCTGCTCTGACAGACATCTGCAAAGAAAAACAAACAAACAAAAAACAACAACCAACCAACCAAAGAAACCAAACAACCCAAACCAAACAAAAAAACCCACAAACACTAGTAAAACTTAGAATTGTAAAACTTATGGTATTGCTAATGATCAACAAATACAAAAGCATATAATGTAGCCAGTTCTGGTATAGAGTGCAATAGAAAACACAATTTCATAAAGAGAAATTTTAAGGACAATCTGAGAACCTTCCAATTTTACTGTGTTACTTTGCTCAGAAGTTTAAACCATCATGTTTTCTGAACCCCAAACATAAAGTCCCCTTACTCAGAAGACAGGATTTCTGAACAACAAATGTATAAAACTGTTAAGCCATACACAGAAAGCTACTAATGAGGGTGCTAAAGTTCCTAGAAGATTAGCCTAAAGATACTTTATTATATATGAAAACATTCTGTTAACTCCTAATGATATCTTGGAAGAATGATTTTTAAATCCCTGAAAACTAAACAGCAGCTGAAAAACTAGAAAGCCTAAAAACGATTACATGTTATCATAAAGCAGACTTGGATAAAATAGGTTAGCTCATAAATCAGAGCTATAGAATCTACTTCAGGATAACTAAAACAGCGGAAGCAGTACTGTTTATAAAGGAACTTTAACTCCAAACAATACATCTAACCAATAGAAAACAAACACATTAAAAGAAAGGAAATTAGTGAAGTCATTACACAAACCCAGCTGGGAACCCAGCTGTTTAAAGATGAAGCAAACTCTCTAATTCTTGATCTTCAGGAGTGTCTAATTAGAATACAAACTAAAAAGTTGTTCTCTGAAACAATGTTAAAACAAAAAATAAAAGAAGTAGAAAGCTTCCTCTCAGAGTCAGATTCCTCTGCTGTGACAAAACTGATTTTGGAAGTCTGAGTAACAAAACAAACCAGAAATGTTTCTGCTAAAGAAATATGACATTAACTATGCTTAAATATAGGCTGGAATGTACATGAGCATAATACTATGAAGCATGTTTTCTTTTTGTTGTTGTTTGTTTATTTATTTATGTATTTATTTATTAAACATTAAATAGACATTCTGCAAGCCTATGGTGTTAATCACCTTCGTTGAACAAACCAATCAAGAAAATACTGCAGTCAAGAGTAAAATGGCAAATTGTACCAAGGACTACAAAACACGAAATTTCCAAGTAGGGCCACCTTACTTGCAGGACTTGCAGTGAAATATGTTTGTTTAAATAGATTATTTTCCAATTCTTTATTTTCATCACACTACTAGTTTGGTATTGATAATAAAAATACACTTAGGAATGAGAAAGGTATTACAAGCATAAGGATCAGGTTGACAGAGATAAGCATGAGAAGATAAAGGAGACTGTATTGGAAACGGTAAAAGTAAGGGTATGCTGATTGCAGTGTAACATTATTTCTTACCAGATCCAGCAGTTCTACTTTTGAGAAGATAATGGTGAAGATAAAGATACATATAAATAAATAAATAAATAAATAGATATTATTTTGAAGCAGAGGACCAACATAATCACTTTTCTGTTTTAGGCTATTCATTGCCACAAATATTTTGACATGGATATTTTTTTTTTTTGAGGAGGAGGAGAAGGGATTGATAACTCAACACTATGCTCCTTATGTCTTCAATATCTCTTTATTGTTGTTATTATTTTTATTATTCTTCATCTAGTGCAAAGGCATAATTTATATCACTGTAATGGTAGTATTTAAAGTGCAGTTGTAAAACAATTTTGCAATATGATTTTGTTTAAGAGTGCTCTACATTAAAATGGCAATACCTTCACCAAATTCCAGTAGCTGAGAAGGTGAGGCTTAATGTTGCAGATGATTTATTGTAAAGGAAGAATCTCGAGACATCAAGAATGTTAATAAATAAATAAATAAATAATGTGAAGTATGAATGTGCAGTGAAATTATCTGTTTATCTGTTTATTCTCTGTCTACGTTGAATCAAGCCACTGCTTGAAGCTATTAATCTTTCAAAGACTATTTCTTTTTACATTATATAAATAAAAATTTAAAGTAATTTGGTATAATACCGGAAGCATATGGATTCAGTTGTACAAAAACCTTTATCTAGCACTAACCAGTTCATCTGCAAGTTAAATTAATGGAAGTATTTTATTAAAAATTCCTTGCTGGTATGTAATGGTTTCACGTGTCTTCTTCTCTGTTCCATTCATTAAATCATAATCTGCCTTCATTCTGAAATTTCAGCTTACCCTCTGGTCTGGATTAATCCATATCACAAAGCTTTACATTTGGAGAAAGTCTCATATGATCTAAAGATCTGGCAGACTTCTACTTTCCTTTTCCACTGTATATGTAATGTTCAAACTGTTTAGCTTGTTTCAGTCTCCTTCTGATGTCTGCTTGTCTTCCAGGTCAGGAGGAGAGGTATACAAGTTATCTTCCTAGCAATTAGAATGGTACCTTCCCCCAGAGGGCAGGGAACTTATCTTACTTATTTTTATAGAAAGTTGCTTAAATATATGTTATTATGTAAATGATCTTAATTTTAAAATAATAATACTTTCACATCAAAACTTATTTTAAGTTAAATACTCAATTTTTATTTGTTTTGCTCCTTATGTTTTTGCTAAATTAAATATATTTTTTTCATGCATATTCAAATACTTACCTTTCCACACCGAGCTCCTAATTAATTTAGTTTAATTTAAACAGCTAATTTCTTATGAGAATTCCCAGTTCTCAGAGGACAAAATCATAGGTCCACTGCAGGTAAACAAAAGCGTGGCTTCAGCTTCATCAGGGACAAGATTTCACCCACAACCTTAGCTGATAATGTTTTCTGTACCATAAACTGGTATTATTGCAAGGCAATCTGTGATTCTGTTGGTTATCAAATGTAGAAGAGTTTGCAAAAAAATATTGTTCTCCTTCTTCTTCATTTGCTTGTGTAAAACCCAATTGATCTACTCAATATCTCTTTCTTCTTATTTTTTTTTTAATATGTCTTTACGGTTTCATTTTTTCTCATCAGTTATGCTAGATTCTTTTACAAGGAGAATGCTTCTGCCTGACATTCGTTCTATGGCAAATGAACCTCCCCTGTTGCTCTGGTCTCTGCTTTTCTTATATTTCCTTCCCACTCAGCTCTCTGATTTTAGTAGATTTCTTCCCTTCACCTCCCTTTTAGTCATCTCTATATTTTTATTTCAGAAGGGGAGGGGGAAAGAAGACCGGGACCTTTGGAAGAAGCTAAATTATTATTATCCTTACTTTACAAACAGAAGAGCAAAATTAGACAAAGCAAGAAGATGAATACATTGTTTCCATGTTTAGTTCTGGAATTAGCACATAGAAGAGAATCTACAACTTGTCCTGTGGCTGAGATTTTCTTAAACTGATGGGATGCCCCTCCTGTGGCTGCATAATTTAGCCTTCTAAGATGAAGCCACATTGTCATTTTGCAGCAGGTTGGGCTGTTTCCGCTATCTGCAGCTCACAGAAACCCCTATGAAATCAGGGAACAAGTATAAATTACACCAAAAAGGCTGAGATTAGCTTAGGGAGTCACAACGCCAAGAAATTCAGGAGGGCACAAGCTTCACAGACTTCTGCATATGTTTCTGACATACATGCAATATACACTGTCAGTCTCTATGCATATTATATTGCATTTGTATTTATGAAAATAAATAAATAAATATGAAACTGTCTTCCTAAGTAATTATTTAAGAATTGTGACTGCTTGTAAGAATATTTGCACCATATTTTTAATAATTGAAAAGAAATAAAATGTAAGAATCAGTTTATAATTTCTGATGTATTTTTGCTGGAAGTGGGTTCACTTTATACTAGCACAAATATAGGATGGTACTTTGGTGGAGTACATTATGTTATATATAAACATTATATACAGCTGTTGTAATGTTGGCAAAGATGTGTGCCAGAAAGCTACATATACAATATTACAAACTGTTTGTTTCACCCTTTATTTAGTAACAGCTGGTAAAATGGTATTTAAGAACAATTTTGATTTAATCTAATGAGAAACTATGTTGCAATGTACTGTACTGCCTGCAGAAAATAATTGGACAACCATTGATTTTTATGTTGCTATAATAGTTTCATTTTCAATAACTAGGAATTTATATGCATAGTTATTTGTTACCATTCTTCTCTTTATATATAGGCTGGAGATTTGCTTGAAAACAAACAAACAAACAAAACCACTAAAACTTAAGAAAAAAATATGACAACAATGACAAAACAAAAACAAAACATAAAACAAAACGAAACAAAAAGTCTTAAAATGAAGCTATTTTAACTGTAAAAGGTCTCCCTTAAGAATTCAGTTTTATATTCAACTGACATTAGACCAAGCTGGTGTCAAAAGGAACCAGACAGTGGGATCTATGGGGAGTCAGAAGTAAATTAGAACACACGAATACTAACAAAAAAGGAGAACAAACAGAAAACAGGGCATGTAGGATAGCATAAAAAGAACTTTATTATTCAGTTTTGTGTCTACACCTGATATAATTTGCATTATAACATTTCTGATTTATTTATTTTATGAATCAAAATAATCTTGAATACACCGAGGAATGACAGCAGACAAAATGTAGTGTAGGGCTCTGACTTCTGGCAGCTTTTTTCCTCCATTAATATGCATGCAATTAGACTTTTGCTTAGTTTACATGACTGAAAATCAAGGTCAGAATCAGGCCTACGGATGTATATTTACTGGAAAACAAAAGATGCAAGTGAAGAGCTGGACAAGTGATCATTCACACATAGCACTACAATTAGCTCTACCAAAGACTAAGCATCTGTCTGAGAGTAATTCTCAGATTCTTTCCTGAACATCTAGACCACACCATGTTTTATTCCTTTTTTATCCCTTATCCCTCAGCAGTCTTCCAACATTGTCCCAGAAGGCTTTTGATTCTCAAGCACCCTCACTATCCTCAGGCTTTTCCCTCAGTTCTGTTATAAAAGCATTAATCTTGTTGATGGCAATAGAGATCATCACATCATTTCAGAGCATTCAAACCAAAAATACACATGTAAAAACAGACATGTAACCACAAGGACCCATTTCAGGAAAAATATGACTGATACATAGTGGGCATCAGAGAAGCTTGCCCAAAGTGATGTCTTATTCATACTTTATCTTGCCTTCGTTTTAGAGTAAACATTTTCTGATGTGGGACCATGTCATTTCATAAATGGAGGTAACTCATATGAACTTGTCTTGGAATTATAGAAATCACTTTGTTCCTTTTGGTGGAAAGAAACCATAAAATGAATCTGAATCTCTTTAGGCTTTTTTTCTGCTCAAATTAGTCAGGTTCTGTGGCTTTCACTACCCTCCCCATTATCTACAGCTAAGGTGTATGCACTAGTTTAACATCCTAAGTGTATGGAACCAAGAGGAATACAAGAAAGCTTACATTTCTTTTATTATTCTTCTGTGGGTTATTTAAAGCTGCCCATATTTTAGGTATAATGGAAGTTATTTTGCAGAAGCTGGCTTAGTAACACACATCACCAGCTATTTCTAAGCTGTTTTACATACTTCCAAACAGGCATTTTTTTCTACATATTAAGAATGGATTCTGTCATGTAGCCATCCTCAGAATGATTACAACTTCAACTTAAGTTTATTGGGACTTTTCAATGAGACTCCACTACAGGATGAAAAGCACTCATGACATCTGATACCTATTAATTTGGGAATTCACAATTTAAGACCTTCAGTGTTATGAGTGTCTTACTTATTTGCAAATACTTTTCAAAGTGTGTTTACTTGTGCTTATAATGACATTATGCTGAGAATATTTTACCCTCAAAGGAATTTATCATATTTTGTTTGCTATTACCAACATGTTTTTTTGAGCTGTTAGTCTGAAACAAATATTTAGACAAGTGAAGGAAGTAGTATTATTATTTCTCCCACTGCACATTAGTAAAATGTAAAGTACTGTGCACCTAGATTGTTATCTGCTTCTGATGAAGCTTGTGATTATATTTTCTGGGTTTAGTTTGAAAGCTAAGACATCTGTTTATCTGGTGCATACAGAATAACTCTCATGTCTCTTCATCTCTAAAATTTTCAAAGGCTTTCATTCTGTTTTAAATCCTTTGAAGAAGCAGTAATCAAAGACAAAAATTATCAGAGGTACATTTTTGTTTTCCAAACAATGAAAATAACAACGCTCATCCTACTCCGATTTCAGGCACTTGCAATGAAACTTCAAACCTGGAGATTTGCCACACAAATCAAAAGTAATATGGGTAGCAGCAAACTCCAAAGTGCTGGCTGGATTACAGTTAATATGGGTACACCCCCCAGACTTCAATTCATCATATAAATTTAAACCAGGCATTTAAATAATAAAGACCAATAAGGCAATGCAAAGACTTCAAAAAACATATCCCATCACAGCATGACAATGCATCAAAGTTTTTTTCTTCTCCTTCTTTTTTATTCAGATGAAGAAATTGGGGAGAATAATGGTGAAATGTCTTTGTAACACAAAAGCTTTCTGGAAACAGAATATTGAACAAACAATATTTTGCCATTTGAAACTGATTTTCAATTTCAAAACTTAGTGTGAATTACTATTTTTTAAAAAGAAATGAAAGTATTCTTGAAAAATGTACATTGCAGCTGAACTGTCTTAATTAAGATTTTTTTGTATTGCCAGATCTATTCAAACTACATTTTTACTTAGCACTTGAGGGGAAAACTAACAGAGATCTTTCTTGAGGAACTGAGAAATTTGCTATGCATATTTCATTTATTTCTCTTAAATGTATCCACCTCTAGTAAAATGATGCCATCTAAAATAGATTTTGGGCAGAAGACTGTAAATATTTAGTTGAACCAATAAATGGTGGGAATATATGAAAAGTTCTTGCAGAAATTCTATTTTATTTATGGCAGAAAGAGAGAAACAGGGGAAGGGAAGGGAAGGGAAGGGAAGGGAAGGGAAGGGAAGGGAAGGGAAGGGAAGGGAAGGGAAGGGAAGGGAAGGGAAGGGAAGGGAAGGGAAGGGAAGGGAAGGGAAGGGAAGGGAAGGGAAGGGAAGGGAAGGGAAGGGAAGGGAAGGGAAGGGAAGGGAAGGGGAAGAGAGGAAGGAAGGGAGGAAGGGAGGAAGGGAGGAAGGGAGGAAGGGAGGAAGGGAGGAAAGACTACTTTCAAGACTTTTGAACCAAGCACAACCTTAACCCTAAAGATATATTCATTGTACTCATCATTATTCCTGGATGTTCAGACACAGGAACTGGGCTGAGGACATATTGGAAAAAATGAAATGAAGTAATATAGTATCATTTCAGTCCCCAGGGATTACTCTGGAGCACAAAGGAGACATCAGACAGGGTCATTGTCCTATGAGTTCAAAATCTTTCCTGAACTCTGCACTTATAGGCACAATGACATGTTATGGAGCTCTCATGGGTTACTGGGTCAAGACTGTGCAATCCTGTGATGCCTCTCATCACTTTGTTTACCATTTGTATAGATAGTATACAGACATCTTCACAGCTACATTGACCATGAGGAGCTAACCAAAGGTAATGAATGCCATGTTGGAAGACAGAGATGAACATTTTAAAATTAAATATTTTTTGAAATGGGAGTTCTGCTTTGTTACTGATGTGGAGTACATACCTACCTACCTAGCAAAAGAAAAACAAACAAAAACAAAACAAAACAAACAAAAAGAAACAGACATCTACTACTGCTAAATAGTTAGGAACTTGTATTTCATTTTTATGGAACATTATTTTGATTAGATATATCTCCCTTATCTTTAGATTTTCTTAAAATAATCTTGGGGAGAAGCAACCTTGGTTCATTTAATAACTATGAAGCCTGACTCCTTCAGAAGAGAGAGAGAGAAAGAAAAAGAAAGACATGGGATTATTTAAAATAAGCTCTTTTTTTCTCCTGTTTCAAAATGTTCAGTGCTATCACAATTGCAATGCAGTTTGCATCAGTTTGCTCAGACATAAGAACTGCATCAAAGTGACAACCTTCCTTCATGTTATCATAGGACCACATCTTCATTGCCCATAAAGTACATTGCTGGCTCAGTACTGTTGAGTCAGAGCAGCATTCAAAGCCCTGTGGGTGAATAAGGCTGTGGTTTACCAACAGCATTGAGGTGATCACTGGAAGTTTTTGCTTTCAGTGGCAATTTTCTCAACCATTCCTCTGTCTATATATTTGGCCCCTCCTACCCCCACTAATATTTAAACCAAAGAAACTGATACTGAAAAGTGTTAATATTTGAGAGGTTGGTTGTTGAATCAGTTTCTGGATTTGGTTTACAAAGTAAACATACGACCTCACCTGTTGGCACAAGGGAGAAGGTATTAAGAGACAACAGAGACAAGGATGGAGTGATCATTTCCTTTAGCAGCTTCTTATACTTAAGTTAGATTAACATGTTCATGAAAACATAGCCTAATTTAATTCATATTTCCAAGGTCCTCAGTGTTTCCAAGATAGATGAACAACTGTCACACTCTCTGACTCTCACTTTTACCTCCCTCCCCTCCATCTGGGAACAACCTCAAGATACTATCATCACAGCAGCAAAAGAGCTCTCTGAAGCATATTTGCCTGTCAGCTGGGTAGTTGCCTTCAATTAGAAGTGTGAGGAGTTTTGTCCTCTAGGTCACAGGTAGATTTTAGAGCCAGATTGGGTTGTCTAACAAATACGTTTGTATCCTGTGCTTTTACCTACATGGTTTGCTTTTTGGGAAAGGGAAATAAACATAGGGTCAGATATGAATATTTTATGACCTTATAAAAACAAAGCTATTATTATGATCTTCAGGTTATAGTTACAAAAAAAAAAAAAAAAAAAAAAAAAAAAGAGAGAGAGAGAGAGAGAAAAAAATGAAAAATAGAGGGGAATCTAAAGTGATTGTAAGAACAGAGTAATAAAACTTCTACCCTTGGTGCCCTTCTACCTCAAATGAACAGATATTCTTTTAACCCATGAATCATTGTGTCTTAATAAAATTCATTTCAGTGTTAACTTCTCAAAATTGTGAAGAGAGAAACTCGTGAATGTATTTGAATACTGAAAACCAATCTGTTGTAAACTAATGTGTAGGTATTCCAAAGAGACAGAAAAAAAATAAAACAATGTGATGACTTTGTCGAATATAAGTCCAAAAATGGTAATTGGCTTAACAAAAATTGTTTCTACAGAAAATATTATTATTATTAATTATTATTATTAATGTTTATTTATCAGCCAGTCCTGTTATCTCCTCTGCCCTGTCCATCTGTTCCCTGCTACACCTGGAAGAACATTCCCCACTAAAGTTAGAATGTACCTGTACAAATCATTGACTCAGATACAAAATCAAGAATATTTGACCAATCCTTAGGGATGAGAACGTGTGGGAAGTGGAGCTAAGAAAAGACAGTTATTTTAAAAATGTTAAAAATAAAATTAACAGTTGTGCCTACCAGACAGAATTAACAAATAATATCTAAAATAGATTTTGAACCCTACATTTTGAAGCATTTTTAAGTGTAATCTTTCTCCTTCCTGATCCCCTTTGACATTTCTAGATAAACCCTCTCAGAAGAAAGGAAAGTGATTTGTTCAACCACTCTCCGATGTCGATTATTTTATATTAATAAAATGCCCTGTTGCAAACAATGGCTGTTAGCAGCAAGCTTTCCTCAGATGATGCTGAAAAACACTGAACTAAATATGAAGATGAGAAAAAGACATTTTCAGTAATGGATTTGCACATATACAGGGCTAAATCTTATCCCAAAACAGGCTCATGAAAATGGAAGAAGGAATTCAAGGGCCTTCTCTGTCTGGTGTAATTTTACATGACTTAGTCTATTCCTATGTTAGGAAACAGTGAAAAGCAAGAGAAACACTCAATTAAGAGATACAGTGCTAATGATCTAGTGTCTGTACCATACACAACTCACATTCTTTCACTCCAAAGTGAAAGTCATTCCTCTCTGTAGTCTGGTCTCAGAGGATGAAGCACAATCGGTATGCTTGTGGAGAACTTCTAGATTAGTTTAATTCCCCCAAATCCTGGTCCACTTGCTCTATATCTGCTTTGTGATGGGAAACAGAGGACTGAAAAGGGGCCCATGAGTATGCTGCCCAAAACAGGCAATTCCCTTAATGTTACTGTCTGTGAAAGCATAGCTCTGTGTCAGTAAATGACTTATTGTGGTTTAGCCTGAGCAGGCAGATGAGCACCACACAGCTGCTTGCTCACTCTCCTCAGGTGGGATAGGACAGATTATCAGAAAGGTAAAAGTGAGAGAACTTACAGGTTGAGATAAAGATGGTTTAATGGGTAAAGCAAAAGCTGTGGGTATAAGCAAAGCAGAACAAGGAATTAATTTGCTACTTCCCATCATCAGGCAGGGGTTCAGCCACTTCCAGGAAAGCATGGCTCATCATGTGGTAATGATTTCTTGGGAAGACAGACACCTTCACTACCAATGTCTGTCCATCCATCCCCTCTCATCCCCACTCCCCACCCCCTTCTTTAACCCAGCTTTTATTGGTGAGCATGACACTATACACTATGGCATATCCCTTTGGCCAGTTTGGGACAGCTGTCCCAGTTCCGTCCCCCTCCCCTGCTCCTCGTGCACTCCCAGACCCCTCACTGGTAGGGCAGTGTTTGAGAAGCTGAAGAGTCCTTGGCTCTGTGTAAACATTGCTCTACAACAGCTAAAACATCAGTGTTATCAGCATTATTTTCATCGAAAATCCAAAACACAAGATTGTGTGAGCCTCTATGAAGAAAATTAACTCTGTTCCAGACAAAACCATGATAGATATTTATATATATTTACACAGAATCTTTTTCTTTTATCTTCTCTGTTTGTATAGGCCTATGAACCTCTGAGAATAATCTGTTTTTATCTGCCTAAGTCCTCCCATTTGGTTTTGTATCTCTGCAGTTCTATCTTTTCTTTATTTCCAGAAGTCCGCATGGCAGCTTTCCAATTGTATTTATCCACTCCAACTAATTGAGTCACATAA
Organism: Anas acuta; assembly: GCF_963932015.1. Lineage (NCBI taxonomy): Eukaryota > Metazoa > Chordata > Aves > Anseriformes > Anatidae > Anas > Anas acuta. The sequence continues at coordinate 41,836,642 of NC_088979.1, forward strand.
ATGCAAGTAATTTGAAGCATTATTGTGAGAGATTTCTGTTTGCCTCTTTAATTAAGCAGTTGTTCACAGGTGCATACAGTTACAACAAAATTAATTGATAGCTTTATATTGCAGTTCTTGAATCTGCTGCTATTTGGTGTTTGCAAATAGTGCTGTTAGATACAGTATGTCTTATCTTGTTCGTAGGGAACATTTCTCATTTTCCTTCAGAAAAGGTTAGGACAGATTGACCTATATATTGGAAAATCTATGCAAGCAGTAAAGGTAATTTTGCTAAAAAAGAAACAGAGCAAATGTTTATTTATGGAATACTTTATTACCAATGGGAAGAGCTGCAACCCTGCTTTATATTTCTGCATCCATAACAAGTATCTTTACTGTCAAATATCATTGCTAGTGGAAGCTAATAGCTTCTTTGGAAATTGTGGGCACTTCATTTATTTTTGTCAGAGACTGTATTACCTTAGCCATATAAGGTTATATGGACTATTAATACGATTTCTTTTAAATATGTTTTAGATATGTTAATATTTATAAATATTAAATAAAAAATATTTTTTAAAAATATGTTACTTATGTACTTTTTAATTTTTTTTTCATCTATGTGTGAAAATTTTTCAAGTGTAAGCATAGGAGTCTTGTTTTATCCTGTATGACTCTGGGAACCTAGCTAGAGGCTACTAGTAGCATAAATGGAAAATGATAGTCATAATCTAGAGGGCAATTCAGCCCTAAAAGGTGAAGTTGGAATTTCCACATGGAAGTGACTACTGCTTACTACATATCTATGCTTTAGGTATCCAGATAGGTGGGAAAGGCTACAAGAATATTTTTATAACATATAGTTATATAATATATAGTTATATCCTGAAAAATCTTTATTTTTTATTTTTCTGTCAAGGTCTTCACTTAAGGTGAAAATATGTGTTCAGGTTACCAGTCAAGTACCCTTACTTAGTGTGAACAAATAATTAGGTCAGAAGCTGGCGCTCATTGTTTAAACTATTCTTGGCAGGTTTCTTATTCCTTGCAACATTTGAAAGGAAAAATGAATTAATGCAATAATAATGAATAAATAGATAGTAGTTCAACATTAACTGAGATGGGAGCAGTGAAAGGTGTATGTTTTCTACCACACTTAGCCCCAAACTTCTGCCACGTGTTCTCTGTATAGTAGTCTATATATCTATACATATTACTAGTGATAGAAATTATATAAACACTGTTGTAAAATTACATAGTATATTAATCATTTCCTACAGGGCAAATTCTCTCTAGTGGAGTCGAATGCGAACTTGCCATCTAGAAATAGAGTAGAAAGCTCACACCTAAATTACAACAGTGTCCTATGACTGATATGATTTAGGGATTAAAGAAGAAAACCAACCAATTGCTGCCATCCAGTGTGATGGTTTATCTGAGAGTTTTTGATATAATTTCCTGTGGCCTCTTTGGAACAGCTGAAAAATAGTTGTGCCTCAGCCGGAAGACAGTAATTGACTGCCCAAATGAACTTATTTTACCCCATATTGCAATAAAACAGGACCATGTACACAATGAGCAGTCATGTTTCAGGAAGACAGTAATCTCCAGATGAGGGAGAGAAGTTATTATGAACTTTGTGTGAGCTTACAGTCCTCAAATATTTCAACAGGCAGACAACGAGAGGGAAGACTTTTCTCTTCATTACAAAATGCATAATAGAGGAGTACAGTGTCCAGTTTTGCTGTTACATTTTACAGTTGCAATAACAATCTGAGAGATCTGCGGGGAGCTACAAAACAAAGTAAACCAGCAGTAAGCTTAAAAATCTCAAGCAGTTTTATTTCTCTAGAAGAGTAAAACTCAGCATGAATGTAACGGGCATGTTCCTCATAAGTTGAAGAGACCTTTGCAAGTAAAGAGGATTCTTAATATAGCAGGAGAGATGGAAAAAAGATCATATAGCTGAAACTGTAATGTAGACAAATTCCATTTTAAAACGAAGCATGCTTTCCTAAGAGCTTTGAGAGAACTTACATAAGTATCTTTTATATTTCCCATTATCACTTCAGTTGTCTGTATGTCTGGGCACCTTACTAAAGTCTATTCTCCATCTCACCCGTAAATTATGAAATTACTCCCTGAATGGCTGAGTGAAAATCTGTTCAGAGTATTGTGGATACTATAGTAGACAGTTACAACTGCCAAGGTAGGAGTGTATTAGCAGTGAATATGTAGGTAACTTCAGCTGAATAGCATATAAATGGAGACAGCAATTTTTTTTTTTCTCCTCATGAACTCAAATATAGCTCAAATATAACCATAAAACTGCCCTTGTCAATCTTCAGTCTCCATAAGATGAAACTGAACACTGGTGCTCACTGTTTAGTTCGGGCATCCTTTAGAGGTTATCAAGATTGTCAAGCTTTCTCATTTAAAATCACTGTGTATCTATCTACCACCTGGTGCTTATGCAGAAGTGCACAAGTACATGAAATTCTGTCCGTTGACAAACTATTAAATGTAAGAATCCCATGCAGAAGTTAGTGCTGTTAGTATTTTCTCTCTTTAACTTTTACATAGCATCCATCTCCTGCAGTATATGTGAACTGATAGCAGAGATGGGTAATAAAACTGAGGAGATCACTTTTATTCAACAGAAAATCTGTTCTAAATTGTTACCATAATAGTCAACTACAATGGAAAATTATGAATGTTTCCTCATCAGTTATTAAGCGTAAGTTGTTCTTTCAGTGGGCAAAGATAATTTTCTGGATGAGTATATAGCAGCACAATACATAGTTTTCTTAAGACTTTCAAAAGCTTACATAAAGTACAAATGATAAAGATTTAAAAATCACCTTGTGGCAAATGTTCATCCTGATGTGATTTACAGAGCTGTTTTGTTTGTTTGTTTGTTTTTGGTGAGGGAGGAGCTCTAGTTCTGAAAAGAAATGCTGCAAAAACACATGGTAGAGTTCTTTATTTGTTCTATGTGAATTTCTATCAGTTTAACTCAAATTAAGCATAAAAATGTTTTTCTTTTTAACTGCCAGACATGAAAACCTTGTTCTGGGATCTGAAAGTCACTGCCAACAGTAGAGTTCTCTCAGGCCAGATTATTACAATTGAGTAGACACCTTGTCTCCAGTGGGATTGTGAAGGTGCAAATAAAGGCAGCATTTGGCATTCCAGGGGGAAATTTGGAGATAGAATATCTTCACTGATGACATACGTGCCTGACTAGAATCCAGCTTACTCTCCCAGAGCTATTGGGTCTACTAGGCAAAAAAAAAAAAAAAAAAAGTAAAAGTCAAAGTCAAAACACAATTGTTTCTGAAGCAGACAGATATGACTCACAGGGTTTCTATCAGTTGAGAAGGAAGCTGTCTTTCCTTTGAAACAATTTAAACATGAGTCCATTTGACATGGTGTAGCATCTCTAATCTAACACAATGGAAAATTAAATACATGCAGCCAGGTACAACAAACCATTTGGAAATTTGCACCACTGGTTAGTCACAATTAGGAGGTTGCTTGCAGACTAATGATTACTTCCTAACATGCTTAGTCACCTGTGCTGCTTTTGGGTCAGTATTCACAGAGATGCATAGCACGGGATTGAAGTGCCTAAACATACTAGCTGTTGTGGATGCCTATTTAGGTGCTTATCTCCTTTGGATACTTGAATCAATCTCATGCTGTTGGGCCCTTCAATCCCTGCTATCTGGTCTTTCCTGTTCCAGGTATCTCAGTACCTGAAATTGTATAATAGTCTTTCAGCAACCATTTTCTATTTGTTGCTTCTCATTATTTCTGCTCCAGCTGAAGTTATTCCTTGTTTTGAGATAAAAATACTAATTGTATCATCTCATGGCCCATAACATTGGGAAATACATAGCAGCTATTGGCTTTTAGTGGCAACAAGTAAGTAAATAATTAAAAAATAAAATCTGGGATTTGTTTCCAGATGGAGTTGGTATAGAAAAATCATTCAGTTACTGTCCTGTTTAAACCCCAGTGCTACATTCTGTATTGGCCATGGAAAATGGGCTCATCATTTGTAGAATGAGGTATAGTGAGCAAGAAATTATGGTCAACTTCCCCAGGGAGGTACAGTATCAAGTGCAGGGGTGAAAAGATTTATTTTTAATCAAGTGGATAATCTTCCTCACTGTGCAATGGGAATTACCTCAGGTATAAACATTAACCATTGTAACTATTAAATATGAGAGGATATTAGATTAATTATTGTGTAGATGTGAAATCAACTGCTGCAGCTTTTGTAGTTTGTAAAGAGGACAATGAACAGAGAGTCTAAATTGGGTATTTAGCTCAACACACAGAAAGATGTAGTGATCATGTGATTTTGAAATGTTACAAATTCAAGGTGTATGGTATTGAATCATGTTGAATAATACTTAATTGTTCCATTTAACAGTATTTAATACAATTATTGGAAATACCACGGTAGGCTAAGGGGCTTGGGCTAAAAACTCATACTGATTTTCATTAAGGTTTGGCTATATAACTCCTCTGGATTAATTTGAGATTATAAATACCATTACTATGAATTTATTAGTGATAATTCAAAATTAGTAATTATAAAATACTGATGTTAAAAGTTTTTATTTCAATATTTTTTTTTCCTATCAAAATCAGTGAATACAGGTACTTGCCTGTGGTGGAAAATAATTTTATGAAAACTGATCTAGTGTGAACATACAGATAAATATATGCTTATGAAGCCATACTTCATCAGATGTAATAAATTTCCTTTGATTTATTTTTTCCCTTACTTTACAATATAATCATTCATTAACCTTGCAAATTCTATGGCTCTTCTTAGGGGTCTCATTGATTTCATTTAAAGTATTTTCAGTGACTCAAGACACTTTGAGCTGATTTAGGTAACTTTCAAAATGATATAATCAAAGCCTTTAAAGGAATTTAATATTCTACTGATAAAATATTTTCATAAACATTTTTGATCCTAAACACAGAAAGCCTGTGAAATTTTTATTTATAGTCATTTAATTAGACTTAGAATACCAAAACTTCATGAGGGCAATAGTTTTAAAATACTCACCAATATTAACATTGCAAATGCTCTACAACACATATTGCAGTGATATCCCTGTGTTACAAGTTAACAAGATAAGATTGTACATAACACTTCACTGAATTTAGTTATAGTATTCTGGAAAAAATATCCTGGTTTAACACCATGATCATATCAACTGTTTTCCATGGGAGTCCCACGAAATATAAAGAGATCAGGACAGTATATTTTGGACACAAATTAAGCATTTTTTTTTTAGGAATGTATAAATATTATTTTGTGCCTATAGATGGCTTTAGATTAAGGTTAATATTACTGAAATATCTACATCTGCTTTTCTTCTCACCGTGATGTTTATCACCTAATAAAAATGCTAAAGTTACCAAGGAAAGATGTTTAATTTGTTCTTGCTGCTCAGCTGCATGTTGCATCCTATTTTGTAGTAAATGGCACAATATCCCAAGTGGGCTGCCATACTGTCAGATACATTATTTATACATAACATTACTGGTTAATCAATGAACAAAAATGCAGGAACCTTTTTTCCCCCCTTTTCCTGTGACATCTTTAAAGCTACAGTAGAGAAGAACAGATTTGCGATGTATTATGATGTTAGTCATTTTTTTGAAAATAGCTTCAGGAGTTTCCTGGCACTGTTTGCACCATGCATCTGACTAAATTGAATGTGATTGTTAGACAAATGCAGTAACGATTTGTGCAGTGCAGAATAATATGGTTAACTATGTAAGCCATCCTTACTTTCCAGTTAAAAGTGAGTAAAATACATTTCAGCAAATGCTTCTAACAGAAGAAAGTTTTTTTTTTTTTTTTTTCCCCATTTAAATCTGAAAGGATGAAAACTGAATAGCCCATCATGATTCTACACATGTTTATAGGAGAGCTAGAATTTAAACATGATTTGAATTCAAAGTAATTTTAGAAATTCACTTTCAAATAAATGGAAAATTTATAAGTGTATGAAGAATGGAAATATGAAATATCTGTGCAAACAAGAGAAATACAGCTGTACTGTGTCACAGAACTACAAGAGATTTTTGTTTGTGCTTCAGCTTATTCTGTTGTATTTTGTTCATAGACATTTCAGATCAATACAAAATATTCATCTCTGTTCCAGTGATTGAATATGAATACATTATGTGCATACAAAAATAGTGATAATCTATGTTGATACAATAGTTCATTTTGCATTAGTGTCCTAGATGGGACAATGTTAAGAAGCAATTTAAATGAAATTCATTTAAATGTCAGCTCTCATGCTTGCGATTTTTCTATAATTGGTTATTTAATTAAAATAATTCTCATAGTCATTAATTTAGACTAAAACTTGCTGTGCACTGACATGTTTTAATTACATGGTATTAACAAAATTGATATGCTTTAAAAAAGCATGGTTAAATTTTAAACAAGAATAAATTAGAAATCTCATAGATCATCCTACTTAGAGTATTTATGAGAAAAAAATCAGTCATTTAAAATGTTTATTATAAACAAAGTCCCAGCATTATTGTGCATGCATCATATTTGTTTCCTGCTTCAGTGTGAGGAGACTTTTATGTTAACACAGCACCTCTGTCTTTGAATTCCTTTAACCAACACACAATAAATAAGGTAATGAACCAAATTAAATATTAATAGAAATCCACATAAACCACAGAAGACAGACATAGAACTGACGTTTGAATTATACTATACCTTTGATATCATTAGGACAACATATTAATGAAGTTTTAAAGGGCTGAATCTTTATCTACTGTTCATGAAGACAAAAGGGATGATATGAGCTTCCTTGTAAGATACAGATAAAGAACAAATATATATATATATATATATATATATATATATTTTAGTAAAACTACCTGGACAGGATAGAAGAACTAGAGACTTAGGCACTTATTCTTCAAGGTAATCCATAGGCAAGGATCCACATGCCCTTATGAAGTACCCTGAAGTCAAAGGAACTGCTTTCATAAATAAAGTAGGTCATTTGTTTTCAGGACTAAGCTTATATTCAAGAGTGTGAGAATCAGAATTTTATTTCATTGTCTATTAATTAGACTAGCTGTATATTACTTTGACCTTTTTAATATTCTATGATTTAATTGGATGATCAGTCTACCTCAGCCTATGATTGCCAATCATTCTACATAATATACTTGAACTCTTTTTTACTTCAGTGTGTGCATGATTGGACTCCTACTAACAGGAAAGGATGATTTTATTGTGAATGGTATGGGCCAAAAAGGACGTATGTATACATATAGAACTTTATTAATTCCATAACAATTTAACTTATCAGTGTTGCTTTTTCTGACTGCCAACATTTGAAGGCAAATATACCTTTCCGAAACTCCTCCCTACAGATCCTCAAATTCCACAGTCCAGAGTTTAAAATGCTGCTCAAGACTGAGGTCTTACCAGGTCTCACATTACTCAGCAAGCTGACTTACAAGAAACCTTGCAGTAACAAAATGTTGCAGAAATGCAACATTTGGATTGGAAATGCAACTCTTGGATGTGGACTGTGCTTAATCTCCTCTTACAGTCTGAGGACTGGATTCATCTAAGCATATATGTCTAGATCTGAGGTCTGACTGCAGTTTCTTTATAGTCAGTGGAGAACAATGGAGCAGAACATCTCATTCCAAATGAGACACTCTATTTCTGTCTGGACAGATTTGAGCACATTACCTCTAAATTTCTCTATTTTTTTTCTTCACTGTACACGATATCTTTCTATGTTATCAGTATCCATGGTCTGAAGTATTTTAACTTCTAAGCGTCTCACAGTCTTTAAAATCTGTATTCTCCATACCTCTGTGCAGAAGGGAAGATCTGTGAGACTGCAGGAAAACTATCAGCTTACCAAGACAGCACAAGAAGTCTGTAGTGGAATCAGGAACAAATCCTAGCCCAGTTAACTTCCATTTAAGTGCTGGCTGAGTAACCCATACCTCATATTTTATCCCCTATGACTTCTCTAAGACTTCCTTTCTGCTTTGTTGCTGTAGTGGCACAGCTTCTCATGCAGTAGTAGAACACTTGTTTTACCTTGTGAGCTGATAGAGATTCTAAATTCTAGGTTGGAGCATCCTGTCCTATAGCTGCTGCAGTGTGGCTCTCCACAGGATATCTCTCTATCACAAAATGAAAGTGTGACTGTAGCATGTGGTAGATAAACCTGACTAGCACAATTAACACCATCAGCAAAAAAAATAGACTAAAATATATCATACCAGTAATCTAAACATTAGTGTATATAATGATGATTCTTTGTTATGTTCCAGTTTCCAACAAGTGAAAATGCTATCTCAACTACTCTGCTGCATGAAGCAGACCAGCTAGCAAGGTTATACTAGTATCTCCTACAATCAGTTTTTAATTTCACTGTCAACATACATTCTGAACTGTGAGTAATCCATGTTTATGTTGTAGAAAATGTGGAAGGAGAGAACATTACTGAATCGATTCAGTAAAATATCATCCCTCCTTAGCAATGAAGTCCATGTGTTGTAGGACAGAGGTGTATACTTATTAAATCATTTATGTAAATGAAGTTTGTGATAGAAAAATTTAACGGATGTTGGATCTGGACTTCAATTACCCTCAGATTTTTTCTTTTCCACAGCTACTGAAATGTAAAAGTATCTTCAAGTGTGTGCAAATATAATTTATTGATAGTGTCCCTGGAAAGATTCTATCAGAGAAATCTTCAAAACTGACAACAGTACATTTTCAGTTTACAATCTATATGCAACTTCAGCAATGCAGTTTACAATTCAAGCTTAATAAGAACTCCTTTGTCAGTTTTCTTGCTTATGTTATTGTTTAATACATTTCTTCAACTACGAATATTCAGAAGTTACCTTGCAAAGTATCCAGTGGTCACTTGCTATAGGAGCTGTGGTTCTTTAAACAAAGCACCTCTTTCTAGGCCTCCTAAGTACTTACCTTTTCTTCATTCTTCCAGTCTCATTAGACTTTTGGACTGGTTAGTAGGAATCACACCAGCCAGTACCCTCAGCCCAACAACTGTTTTTCAGTCTTCCTGAAGCTGCATCTTACTAGCAATTGGACTTCAGCCCCTGCAGGCTAAATATGAAGTTGTAGAAATTTCAAAAAACAACAACAACAACAAAATATTATATTGATACCTTGAAGCTTAGAATCATAGAGTCATAGAATCATAAAATATCCTGAGTTGGAAGGGACCCACTAGGATCACTGACTCCAAATCCTGGCTCCACACACAACCAACCAAAAATCAAAGCATATGTTTGGGAGCACTGTCCAATCATTTCTTGAACTCTGGCAGGCTTGGTTTTCTTGGTGTTGTGACCACCTTCCTGTGAGCCTGTTCCAGTGCCTGACCACCTACTCAGTGAAGAATCTTTTCCTAACATCCAGCCTGACCCTTCCTGTCACAGCTTCATGCTGTTCCCTCGGGTCCTGTCATTGTTCCCAGAAAGCAGAGCTCAGCATCTGCCCCTCCACTCCCCTCATGAGGGAGCTGCAGGCTGCCATGAGGCCTACTCTCAGCTTCCTCTGCTCTGGCTGAACAAACCAAGGGACCTCAGCTCCTTCTTGGGTCTTGCCCTCTAGACCCTTCACCATCTTCATAGCCCTCCCTTAGACGCTTTTTAATAGTTTTATATCCTTTTTGGGAGAGAAAGTTAAAATTCAAAATCATTCTTCTGAGATAGAAAATTGTCCCTGCCTTTACAATGGTAGGTCAGAAATACAACACTTATAAAGCAGTCTTACTTTATAACATGCATTAGGCCTACATCTGGGTTTAGTAATTTGTTCTGTGACAAATAGAGATAGCCTGGGCTGCAGTGATCATGCCTGGTAGAATTTTCAGTCTTGAGGGATACAGGATGGGCAAAAACTAGAGTCAAGATCCTAAACCTCAGAAAGATAAACTTTCAGCTGTTTAGGGCACTAGTGTGGGGGATTCCTTGGGGAAACTGACCTCAGAGATAAAGGACTGAATGAGAGCTAGGAGATATTTAAACACACTTGGGGCACAAGAGCTCTCAATCCCAAAATGAAAGAAGTAGGGCAGAAGAGTAGGAGACTGGCTTGGCTAAGTCAGGACCTCTTAGACAAACTAAAACACAAAACGAAAATGCATAGATAGAGGCAGGGATATACATGCCGGGAAGATTATAGGATATGGCCTGGCAGTGTAGCGAGGGGATCAGGAAAACTAAAACACAACTGAAGCTGAACTTGACCAGAGATTTTAAAAGTAACAAGAAGGGTTTCTTACATAGGTAGGAAGACAAAAGAAACTGTACCCACCCCTGAAACAGGAGACCTGGCTACAACCAGCATGGAGAAGGCTGAGGTACTCATACTTTTTTGCCTTAGTCTTCATTGGCAAGTACTCTAGCCACACAGCCCAAGTCCCAGAAGGCAAAGGCAGAGCCTAGGAGAATGAAGAACTACCCACTGTAGGAGAAGATCAGGTTTGAGACCATTTAAGGAACCTGAAGGTGAACAAGTTCATGGAAACTGAGGAGATTCAAGGGTCCTGAGGGAACTGGCAGATGAAGTTGGTAAGCCCCTCTCCATCATATTTGAAAAGTCATGGAAGCCTGATGAAGTTCCCAGTGACTGGAAGAAGGAAAATATAACTCCCATTTTTATAAAGGGAGAAAAAGAAGACCTTGGGAACTACAGGCCAGTCAGTCTCACCTCTGTGCCCAGCAAGATGCTGGAAACTATGCTAAGACACACAAAAAACAAAGAGGTGATTAATGACAACCAACGTGCCTTCACTGGGAGAAACTTGTGCCTGGCACAATTCATTGCCTTCTATAACAGGGGTATGCATTGCGATTGGTATTATTTAAGATCTTTGTCAGTGAAATGGACAATAAGATTGAGTGAGGTACCCTCAGCAAGTTTGTGGATGACATCAAGCTGAGTGGTGTTGTGACATGTAGGGATGTCATCCAGAGAGACCTTGACAGACTTGAGAGGTGGGCCCATGTGAACCTCATGAAGTATAAAGCCAAGTGCAAGGTCCTGAACCTGGATTGAGGCAATCAAAAATATGAATACAGGCAGGAAAGGAGTGGACTGAGAACAGCTCTGAGGAGAATATCTTAAGGGTATTGGTGGGTGAAAACCTCAACAAGAACCAACAATGTGTGCTTGCAGTTCAGAAACTCAATTGTACCCTGGGCTGCATCAAAAAAACATGGCCAGTAGGTCAAAGGATGCAATTCTCCCTCTCTACTCTGCTCTCGTGAGAACCCACCTAGAGTATGTGTTTAGTTCTGGGGCCCACAACGTAAGACAAGGACCTATTAGAACAGGTCCAGAGGAAGGCTCTGAAGATGATTGGAGGGCTGGAACACCTCTCCTATGAAGACAGGCTGAGAGGGTTGGGGTTGTTTAATTTAAAGAAGACTGTTATAGAGAAATGGACATGTTATAGTAGACTTCTAGTATTGAAAGGGGGCCTACAGGAAAGAGAAGAAGTGATGTTTTATCAAGGAAAACAGGACTGGACAAGGAAGAACAGTTCTAAATTAAAAGAGGGTAGATTTAGACTTTATATAAAAGGAAGAAAATATTCAGTATGCTGTTGGTGAGACATCGAAACAGGTGAGGCACTGCCACCTCCCTGGACATGTTCAAGTCCAGGCTGGATGGGGCTTTGGGCAATGTAATCTTGTGGGAGGTGTCCCTGCCCATGGCGGGGAGGTTAGAACTAGATGATCTTTTTAGGTCCCTTCCAACTCAAGCCATTCTGTGATTCTTCTGTCTTAATATAGATGTTTAATTCTATTCAATATGTCCTCAGGTACACATCCCAAATGGCCAGTGGATATGAATTCCTTATTAATCTTGTGTCATAGCTGCCAGGATTCCATGGATGTCTCAGATACTGTAGGGAATCTCAGATGGTACTAGATACATACGTTTAGACTACTGAGTCCCATTGATGCCTCATATAGAAAGACTCACCTATATAAATTGAAATTTAGTTGTCTATGACTGGAATTGGATCCCATCTTAAAAATATTTATTTATTTTTAATTTAAGGGAACGTGTGCAAAGCATTTGTTACTCTCCCTGATGATATCTTTGTCTCTAAATTGTAGAGACATGATGGATGGACCACTCAGTGGATAAGGAATTGGTTGTCTTCCAGTACTTACGGGGCCTACAAGAAATTATGAGAGGGACATTTTATCAAGGAGTGTGTTGATAGGACAGGGAATAATGTTTTTAAACTAAAGGAAGGTAGATTTAGATTAGATATTTGGAAGAAATTCTTTACTATAAGGGTGGTGAGGCACTGGAATAGGTTGCCCAAAGAAGTTGCAGATGCCCCATTCCTGGAAGAGTTTAAGGCCAATTTGGGTGGGGCTTTGATCAGCCTGGTCTAGTGGAAGGTGTGGCAGGGGGGTTGGAACTAGATGATCCTTAAGGTTCCTTCCAACACAAACCATTCTATGATTCTAACCACATGTAAAGATTGTGACAGAGAATGAAAGCAATTTGGTATGCTGATAACAACAGAGCAATTAATGAAAAATATGTGTTGATAATTAACTTAAAAAGTCAAAAACTTTAGTGTTTTTTTTTTTTTCTTCCTTTCTCTTTTTGTTTTATCGCACTGGTTGCATTGATATTTAAGTCCTGAATAAGGTACATTCCAGACTGCAGACTACGGGGATGCTAAGTACACTGGTGTATTTTAGGAAATGCATAAATGTAAAGATATGTGATATCACATATCTTGCAATTCCATCACAATTTGTTGATGTGTTGCCAACAAATATGTTTTGATTTCAGGTTCAGAACTGATGCTTTCTTTTGGAAGCTGGTCACCATTATACAAATGTGTTATCCTCACTTCAAGTTTCATGCTGAAAAGAATTCAGAAATAGCCCTGGGAACATTTAGTATTTCCTTGAAAAAGCTGTGGATTGTCATTAACTGACAAACAGTACGCTGCCAAGTTCTTGCAAGAACTGTATTTGTTGTCTGATGCCAAACAGCCTCTTTAAATGCTAATGAACAAAGTATGGCATGCATTCTGTTCTTGATGGATTATGCCTATACCTTCTGTGGTCAACAGAAGGGGAATTCCCGGCCCATATGATTTCCATTCTGGCACGCTACTCTTTTCTCTGCTTACAAGGCAGTAAGCACTCAAATAGATTAGTCAATCTTATTTTTAAATTAAGTATAGCTTCTGCACCCTAACGCACATGTATAAAACCTGAGGGAACTGTGCCAGGCTGCCTACGCACTGTATGTGTTTTGTTTTCTTTAGAGGATTAAGCTTCTGACTTTAATATCAGTGATGCTCACTGTATACTGATATGCTTTTAAATTCAGACATGAATGTTTCATAAACAGCTTATTTACATGTTTGTCTTTACCTCTTTGGAGACAGATTTTAGGAGTTACATTTTTAAATTGTCTTTAGCTGTTTTCATAATTTCCTGCTACTGAAAGAGCTGGCTTGATACAGATATACATTAAAGAACCATATCTTGCTACCATGTGTTCATGTAGTTTTCTAGCCAGTAGGAAGTCCAGATTTGTATATATTGATACCTTTGATTACACCTTCAAGCCCAGCTTTCCAAGAAGCATAAATTATGTAGCAAATGGGAAGCTCAGGAGTTGCACACTGTTTTTTTTTTTTTTTTTTTCTCGCGATGTCATATTTTATTTGAGTTGACATTCAATAGCTGCTTTTAGTCAGACAATCCTCTCCTACTAGCTTAAGATCTGCTGAAAAGGAAGGAAAAGTCATTCTAAGACAACAGCAAGCTACAAATTTAAGGGACAACACAATACATCTTTAGTTAAAAACAGCTACAAGATGTAAAATATGCTATCAATAAAAATAAAGAATCACAAAAGATTATAGAAAAAGTATAAATAGTTTTCTTTCAAATCCCAGGGAAAGACTTCTTCATTTTAGATTGTTTGCAATTTAAATCTGTGAAGCCTATAGTTGACATAGGGTCTGCAATTCTTCCCCACATGGAAGCTATCCTTTCTACTTCTGAAAATACAGTCCTGTTTCTGGTATTGATGGAATTTTGCAAACAGCTTTACTAGCTTCCATGAAATAAAAAACAATACTTGGTTCAGAGATATTGAGCTTTTAAGAAAATATGTGTTTGGGAAAAATAAAAATAATCTTGCTCTCTTCCTCACTATGAAGGCTGAAGGACTGTTTTTCTTTTTTACACTGACTCAACTCTGGAGATTGTGTTTTTGCATGAAGAAAGTGTGTTTCTAAGTGTTAGTGAGAAGTTCTGTCCAAGATAGTCCATCTCTGTGGAGGGAAAAAAAAAAAAACAAAAAAAAAAAAAACAATCGGTCTCTTTTGAGAATATAAAATAGGGAAAAGAAAGGAAAAAAAAGGAAGAGTAACAAAGGTACACTACCTCTAATTAGCTTGAAGTGTTGGACATGTGAAAATCTTGGATAAATCAAGATATGTTGTCATCTTCCTTTCAGCAAAAGTAAACGAAATGGATAACCATACTTACAGGTACTAATGTTACAAGAAAACAACTTTATTTGATAGCCTCACTCTTATTTGAAATGAGCAACTTCTTCTAGTCTTCTAACTATTTATAGTAAGACCTTTATAAGATCAAACTAATTAATAAATGAGATCAATTTCAAGATTTTTTTTCTTGTTCAAAGCCAGTTAATCATTCGTTTTAGTAACATTTTAAAGGCCATGTCTAAAATAATTTGCACCCATGTCCCCAGTGTGAATTTTTCACTCTTTGGCAGCATGCATTAGGTAGTGTATAATGACCTTTTCTCTGTTTGGAACAGGGATTAGAATAATATATTTGACCCTTTTTACTCACCTGGGAGTGATGCTAGTCTCCATGTTCAATAAAGTAAAATATGTCTCTAATGTCCCAAGGTTAAGGCCATGACTTTAGACTATTTAACACAAGTTATCAGGCTGATTCACCTCAGTCAGATGTTATAGAGGGACTCTTTTGACTTTTTTTTTCTTCTTTTATTAGGTTGAATTATATATACTTTATCACAACAATTTCTTATCCGCAGTACAATTAAGGGAAATATTTTGCATTACAAACAAAGCAAGTTAACCTGGTCACATTGTGCATTATAACAAAATTTATGGCTGCATAAATAGCAGTGTAAACTTACAGAAAGACTGGTAATTATAGTGCCATTGATGGTCTTTGTTGCTTTAATTCTGAAGCAGCCAGAATGATTAAACTGAATCTTAATCGACTTCTCCATTAAAAATGCTGGCAGAGAAGCTCCTTTAACCTTTCTCATTGATTGAACACAACAATCACCATTCAATTATAATGCAAAAGGACATTTGTTATAATGTACAAAAGATGCATGAGCCATTTCCTTTTACTCAAGACAATCAATGAGATGACTCCTACCTCAAAGAAGGTGAGGTGAAGCTAGTGTACCTGGATAAGCATTAAAGTCAAAGCTGAACTAGAGAGACTACAAACACTACAATTTTTCATGCAATGGAAGATTATTTCTAAATAAATTTCTAAAATAAAATAAGCTATATGAAGAATCATTTTAAAGAGATGTGTAGGAATACAGTATTGGAAGTAAATTCACTAAATTTGTCAGTTATTTTTATTTTTTTTAATTATAAAAGTAAATTAAATATTCAGGCACACATTCTAACATGTAAAAAGTGTAGGTACACTGTAATCAGAACTAAAAGTCAGACCTGGATTTTTAGGTTTTAATTATTGTTTTTATACCTTCTTTTTTGTGTTTGTTAGGAATATTTTGTATTTTTAAGTGGTCACAACTGAGAATGCATAGAGTAAGGTAATGTCACATCCTGAATATGGCAATGCAGTCACAAATAAGAGTAGCACCATTTCTGAACATGGAAAACTAACAGGAAACATTTCTGAAAAACAGAAAGTTTAGGATGTTCACAGCAGTTGTTTTAATTATAATTATATCACACATGCTTGGAAAGATTGGTCTTTAAGGGCCAGCTTTCATGTGCTTTTAGTGACATCTATTTTTCATGATGGTATATCCTGTACTGAAAAAGTCCATGTTGGTCCAATAAAGTGTATTTTCAAAGTTAGCGCTGAAGCCTTTTTTCCGCACTTTCTCTCTGTCACTAAAATCAAAGGAGAAGGAGATTCTTGACAGAGAGAAGAAGGAGCAGCCAGGTTGCTAGCACTGTTTATGTCATTCACAGGTGTGCTGCTTGCCTCCACAACAGTTTTAAGTTGGATCAGCCCCTGAGCTGCTGTAACTTGGAGGAGAGAGTTCTACTTCCAAAGCAAAGCCAGCATGACCTAGAGAATCCATAGTACACTTCCTGTGCTGGTCCCTGATTGTGCTGAGTTTCCATCAACAGAGTTTGAGTAGTACATGTCCATCCAAATTTTCTCTTTAAGTTTCAACCATTTTGCAGCTAGTTGTTGCCTTCTCCAGCAAGTATTTTGTTTGGTGTATATGAGGAACAGGTTGATTACTAATTCAAAGCTATCTATATGCTGTTTGTTGTTTTCAGTTTACTGCCCTGTCTCTGTTAAAACATTGAGATACAGTTCAACTTCCATTTTTTGAAAGATGTTAGTGCTGCTATAAGATTTTAAAAGTACCATAATACCGTACATAATTTCTGAATCCTTTTATTCATTTCCCAGTAGAAATCACCATCTGCTGCTGCTGTCTGCCTGGGTAGTTATTTCTTTTCCTTCATTGTCTTTTTGTCACATAAGTACAATTACTTTCACATAAAGTATATCCTTTTTATGTTCTTAATTCAGTTGACAAATAATCCATAATGTTTATCAGAATCAAGAATAGCCAGAAGTTTGGAGGACTGAGAAAACTATCCAATATATAAACTAAAATCCTGAAGAGTTACTCAAGAGCTTCTTGTAGTCACTCTTCTAATCTAAATTCACTAATAAACACACCAAAATAGCAACAAAAATTGAAGGCAGGGGAAATATATTGAAATAGTTACCTACTACTGTGGTACTTAGGGGATCTTGTCTTTCCTGTACCTTTTTCAAACTGTAAACCTTGCAGGACAGAGCCCCCATATCCTACTATATTTTAAAAATTTGAAAAGCAGTATTCTGACAACACTTTAGTAAATTATTAACAATAATGAGAGACCAGTAGCTTTCTACTTGAATATAATTAAATAATGTATTCTGCTTATAAGAAATGCACTCTTCTCTATTTTCTGTGGTATCATGATGACCACAGTTACTGCATAAATTGATAAATAAAATTATAACGTGATTTTAATAATTCACATAGCAAGAAACTTTAAGCTTGAATTTTTCTTTCTATATTTATACATATGTTATTATATGTAAGAAAAAACAATCAAACAAACAAACAGCACAGGATGGTTTCCTCCATCAAAATCCATTTTCTTTTCCTTTTTCCTTTATTTTTTTTCTTTTCTTTTCTTTTTCTTTCCCCTTCATAAGCCTTACAAACTTTTTTGAGAAAGTAAGAAAATGATTTTGCTTCTTCTGCCATAGACAACAGCCTACTTAGCCTGTATCAAAAGGCAGCCCAGTTAGATGTGAGTTAGACTTCCCAGAGAACATCTAACTCTGTGGGAAAATGAATACATTTTTTTTATGGGTCAACCAATCAATCAGAAAGTAGAAGGGATAAGAAAATAAAAATGCAGCATCACATTTATGTTGGTCATCATTTGTCACATCCTTGTATGAACCAGGAAGAATTTCAGTTTCCTTCTGTTGTCCAGAATGAGTATCTGTTTGATCAGTTCTGCCCAGAATTGCTGACAACTACATGTATGGATTTACTTAAGTGAAGTAAAATACACTAGAGAGAGCTTGGCAGGCAAGTCCCAAACAGACACAATTTCTTCACACCACAACAGAAAAAGCAAAAGTTAAAAATTTATGTTTTAAGAAGTTGAGCATCAAAAGTAATTTAAAACGTGCAGTGTGAAAGTAAATTGTTAGAACTATTTCTATGCTTAAGGTGAGGTTTTCTGTAAATATACACTGTCCTAAACTGTAAAAACTGTCCTAAGAAAATAAATTATTTTTCACTGATCTGTCATATTTTATATGCATCTTATGGTTTCACCTCATCTTCAATGTTATACAAGGCTGTTTTCTGGGCAAGCAGATTTCTCTTGTCCATTGCCAAAGAAGGTAAACATACTGAAAAGTGTTGCCACAATAAAACAACATAAATTAATAAACTCACTAAAGAGGTTAAGATTAAGGAGGCAGTCTGGGCTGCAGTTACCACACCCTGGTTGAGTTTGTGATATTGAATAATATGGGTCTAATGAAGAGTAAAGTCAGGACCCTGAACTTTCAAAGAGTGAACTTCAAACTATTGAAATACCTAGTGAATGAGATCCTCTGTAAAACTGTCCTCAGGTTTAAAGGAGATGAACAGACCTGGCAACTCTGTAAGTGTATTTTCCTTAGAGCACAAGAACTCTCCATTCCCCCGTGTGAGAAAATGAGGGGGTAGTAGGCAGAAAACCAAGATGGCTGAGCAAGGAACTGTTGGTCAAACTGAAGTGCAAGAAGGAAATGCATGGGGAGTGGAAGCAGGGACACATGGCCTGGGAAGACCACAAGGATGCTGTCCATATGTGCAAGTATGAGATCAGGAAAGCGAAGGCACAGATGGAACTGAGCTTGAAAAGAGATGTAAAAAATAACAAGGGATTCTAAACAAACATTGCTCAGAAAAGAAAGGTCAGGGAGAGTGTACCACCTTTGATGAATGAGAAGGATGAACTGATAACAACAGACATGGAGAAGGTTGAGGTACTCAACAAATTCTTTGCCTCAGTTTTCTCTCCCAGTCAGGCTCGTTATGTCTTTCATTTCTCTGATCCCGTAGATGAGGGCTTTCAGATGATACTAAACCGAGTGGCAGGACCCCTACCCATGGCTTTCTCCAAACTGGGTGTCTCCTCAGCCCTGACATGGCTGCAAGGAGCCCTGTGAGGGTTCCAAGCTCGGGGAGAGCCTCTAGGATGCATGCCCTGTGGGGAACCAGTCTTTCTGTGCTTCCCGTCCTCAAAGATCATGGAACAGATCCTACTGGAAGTCATGCAAAACACATGCAAGATGAGGAAGTGATCCAAGACAGCTAGCACAGCTTCACCAATGGCAAATCATGCCTGACTGATCTAGTGGCCTTCTATGATAGAGCAACTGCATCAGCTGGCATGAGAAGACCAACAATTGTCGTCTACCTGGATTTTTGCAAGGTCTTTGACACAGTTCCACATGGCATCCTGATGTCCTACTTGGAGAAATATGGTTTTGATCGGTGGAAAAATCGGTGGATAATAAATTGGCTTGAAGGTCACACCCAGAGAGTGGAGGTCAATGCCTCTATGTCCAGGTGGAGGACACTGACGAGTGGTTTCCCTCAGGGGTCTGTCCTAGGACTGGTACTCTTTAATATCTTTATCAACAACATAGACAGTGGGATGTAGCGCAGCCTCAGCAAGTTTTCAGATGACATTAAACCGAGTGGCGCAGTTGATACAATGGAAGGAAGGGATGCCATCCAAAGGGATCTGGACGAGAATTGGGTCCATGTGGTACTAATGAGGTTCAACAAGTCCAAGTGCAAGGTGCTACACCTGGGTTGGGGCAATCCCAGACATGATTACAGACTGGGAGAAGAACTCAATGAGAGCAGCCCTGCTGAGAAGGACTTGGGGTTCTGGTGGACAAAAGGCTTAACAGGAGCCAGCAGTGCCTGCTTGCAGCCCAGAAGGCCAACTGCATCCTGGGCTGCATCAATAGAGGAGTGGCCAGCAGGTCAAGGGAGGTGATAGTCCCCCTTTGTGAGACCCCACTTGGAGTATTGCACCGGGTCTGGGGTCTCCAGCACAAGAAAGATGTGGACCTGTTACAGTGGGTCCAGAGGTGGGCCATGATCAGCACCTGTCATACGAAGAAAGGCTGAGAAAGTTGGGGATGTTCAGCCTGAAGAAGAGAAGGCTCAGAGCGACCTTCTTGCAGCTTTTCAATGCTTAAAGGGGGCTTATAACAAAGATGGAGAACAACATTTTGCTTCAGCAGAAAATGGCAGAACAAGGGAGAATGGCTTCAAACTAAATGAGGGGAGATTTAGATCAGATATTAAGAGGAAATTCTTCACTGAGAGGGCTCTGAGGCACTGGAACAGGTTGCCCAGAGAAGCTGTGGATACTCCATCCTTGGAGGTGTTCGAGACTAGGTTGGACGGGGCCCTGAGCAACCTGATCTAGTGGGTGGCATCCCCACCCATGGCAGGGGGATTGGAACTAGATAATATTTAAAGTCCCTTACAACCCAAGCCGTTCTATGGTTCTATGGAAATGTGAAGCTTTAAAACAAACAAACAAACAGACAAACATACACACAAAACAAGTGATGCATGTTAAAGGAGGTGGTATATCGGATGAGGATCTCTTATCTGGATAACAAGAGAGAAAATAATTTGGACAGCTGTTGAAGATATAGTCATTAGCCTTCAGTCAAACAGGGTTTTCTCTATA
Source organism: Anas acuta (assembly GCF_963932015.1). Taxonomy (NCBI): domain Eukaryota; kingdom Metazoa; phylum Chordata; class Aves; order Anseriformes; family Anatidae; genus Anas; species Anas acuta. Next base: position 41,857,269 of record NC_088979.1, read on the forward strand.
GAGCTGACAATGCAAACTAGTTATACTCCTGCAATACAGCGTAATCTAACCAGCAAGAGATCATTATTTTTTTTTATGACTAGAAACAGACAAAGAAAATGTATATATATACTTAGAACTCCTTAACAATTGCTTTGCAACACTGAAATGATTTTATCATCCTAACGCTTACAGGCATCACTTGAGATAAAGTAGGATGAAAATTGGTTAAGATAAAGTAGAGTGCAATAAAATAAAATGTATTAAATTCACGTACAAGCTCCTTTATTATAGCACATATTAAATCTTTATTGAAGAGCTGTTCAAGAGAAGTACGATAGAAACACCTCCACAGCACATACTAAAACATACTTTTACTTGTAAATCACAAAACTATTTAATATAATCAACCTGAGACTTTGTGGGTGACTTAGTAGACTTTTTAGTTCTGCTGCAAACTCCTTTTATAGAAGTTTCTTTTTCTTTAATATGTTACCTGTTCTCATTAGCTACTAATTATGCTTCATAAGCATAGAGGTATGTGTGTCAAAGTCTGATGTTCTGTGCAAAAATATATGCTTTGGTGGTAATGGTGGTAATTCCGGCATATTATGCCAGAAAAGAGTCACATAAGATTGGTTAAAGTTATTTGAAAAATTAAAATTAAACTATGTTGCAGTATCAGTTTTACAGATTATTTCTAGGGGAAAAAAAAAAAAGGCAAACCAAAAACCCAACAAAATCCAAAAAAAATTATTGTCTTATATTTTTTATAAATAAATTACCAAGTATTTGATTATATGTTGCTGATAAATGATATCCTACTCTAGTCTGTTCCTGTATGATGCTACCAATACAGTCAGAGTTTTCAGTCAATGAATTAAAAAACTTAGTTTATATCACAAAGTTAACTTCAGGGTACTGTCTATGCTCATGTAACATTTAAGTTCTTTTGGAAACTCTATTGTCATTATGCACCAATTTTATGCACCAATATGTTGATTATATGCTACACGAAAACTGTCATTTTATGAGTGATGAAAAGATTTTTTCAAATCTCCCAAATTGTCTATTCTAACTTACAGTACAACAGAAAACTACTGTTACATTACATTTCTGATTAAATGCATCTTAACATGGTAAAAAGTCATACAGAAATGAAGTGTATGGAAGTGGATAAACTTTAGCAATTGCATGTGGCTTAAACAGATATTTGTCTGGGTTATGTTCTTACTGTTGAAAGACTGAACAGAAATGTCTTCCATTTTTGTTGGATCGAACTGTACTTTGAAAGTACTGAAGAAGAAAAGTCTCAATTTTTCATCAGTATGTACCTCCTCAAATCAGCAGCCCAAACAATGTAATAAATTATACAGACAGACTGGGCCATGCAGAAGAGTATTGTGTTCCCATAAAAGAAATGTATAATTGAAATATTCAGTTATATGAGTAAAAACAAACTTCAGTTTTTTAAGTGCTAGGACTTAGAGAGACTTTTAAAAGAAATTTGAATTTTGTGTTGTTCAAGGTGGTAGAGGTGATTGCTGAACTGCTCTCTATCATCTTTGATAGGTCTTGGAGAACAGGAGAGGTACCTGAAGATTGGAGGATAGCCAATGTCACTCCAGTATTCAAAAAAGGGCAAGGAAGATCTACTACAGGCCAGTCAGTCTCACCTCTGTCCCTGGAAAGGTGTTGGAACAGCTTATTCTGGATGCCATCTCCAAGCAATTGGAAGAGAAGAAGGTTATGAGGAGTAGTCAGCATGGATTCACCAAGGGGAAGTCGTGCTCGACCAACCTTGTTGCCTTTTATGATGGCATCACCAGCTGGGTAGATGGGGGGAGAGCGGTGGATGTCATCTACCTTGACTTTAGCAAGGCTTTTGTTACTGTCTCCCATGACATCCTGCTAGCAAAGCTGAGAAAGTGAGTAAGGTGGGTTGAAAACTGGTTGTCTGGCCAAGCTCAGAGGGTGGTGATCAGCAGCGCAGAGTCTGGCTGGAGACCTGCTACTAGTGGTGTTCCCCAGCAGTTGGTGCTGGGTCCAGTCTTGTTCAACATCTTCATCAATGACCTTGATGAGGGAATAGTGTCCACCCTTAGCAAATATGCCAATGTTACAAAGCTGGGAGGAGTGGCTGACACACCAGAAGGCTGTGCTGCCATTCAGCGAGACCTGGACAGGCTGGAGAGCTGGGCAGCTCTCCTTGCTAGGGTGAAGATTTGATGCAGACAGAACATCAGATGACAGATACAGCCCTTCAGGTCCCAGATGACAGGGAATTTCTATGATCTGTCTCTGAAACTAGGTGAGATAGTCCCCTGTTCTGCAAGAGTTGTGCCATCATGTGGAAGATTTACAGGAGAAAGTGAAGTTATGCATCATAAGAGAAGATGAAAAGGAGATAGACAGACTCTTCTCTGAGACACAACAGCCTCAAGAGGCTCAGACCTCAATTGCAGGAAAGAGGCAATTTCCATACCTGTTGTTAAAGTAAGTGTAATCTCCAGAGATGTGGGAGGATAGAAGCTGGTGACTTCTGGCATGAAGAGATCCTGACCCAACTAGAGTCTCTGGCCTCTTCAAAGATCTACTTGGCAGAGTCTCATGGGATAAGGTCCTGGCGGGAAGAGGAGCCCAAGAATGCTGCTTAATAGCATAGATCACGTTCTCCAAGCTCAAGAGAGGTTCATCCCAAAGTATAGAAAACCAGGTAAAAATGCCAGGAGGATTGTGTGGACAAAAAAGAGTTCCTGCACAAACTCAAACACAAAAAGAAAACATATACTAAACACAAAAAAAAGGTAGAAGACTGAACAGGTAAACTGGAAGAAATACAGAAATGCTGTCCAAGCATCCATGGATGAAATCAGGAAAGCTAAAGCCCAGATATAATTCAGTCTAGTCAGGGATGTAAAAGACAACAAGAAGGGCTTCTTTATGTACATCAGTGACAAAAGGAACACTAAAGAAAATGGGAGACCACTGCTGAATGAGACATGGAACATGATTACACAGAATAGGGGAAAGGCTGAGGCACCTTCTTTGCCTCAGTCTCTAGTATCAAAACTGACCTTCAGGAATCCCGTGTCACAGAGGCCAGGTTGAATGGCTGGAGCAAGGAAGCTACAGCCTTGGTGGAGGAAGATCAGGTCAGGGAATACTTCCCTAACTGGACATGCATAAGTCTATGGGCCCTGGTACAACTGGCAAATGTAATTGCAAGGCCAACCTTGAGAATCTTTGATCAGTCATCACCATGACTGGCAGAAGTACCCAAAGACTGAAGAAAAGCAAATGTCACTCCAGTCTTCAATAAGGCTAAGAAGGAAGACCCACCCACTGGAACTACAGACTAGTCACCACCACCTCAGTGATAAGGTGATAAAAGCTAATCCTGGAAAGCATTTCCAGGCACATGAAGGAGAAGAAAATCATCAGGAGTAAAATCATCATGGATTCACCTATGACAAGTCATGTGTGACCAACCTGATAAGCTTCCACAATGAAATGACCAGACTGGTGGGTGCGGGGAGAACAGTGGGCACAATGGAACAGGTTGTCCAGAGATTTTGTGGAGTCTCCCATTTTAGAGATACTTAAAAGCCTCCTGGACATGGTCTTGGGCAACCTCATTTAGTTGCCCCTGCTTTAGCAAGGAGGTTGATCCAGATGACCTCCAGAGGTCACTTCCAGCCTTAACCATTCTGTGTTTCTGTGATCTCACCTAGCTCTCTGTGTTTCCTAACAACATTTCAAGAAAGCTGGCTGAACACTTGAAAATGACAATATTGAAAATGTGATCCTGAATCTTAGACTTTGTATGGGTTATTTCATCCTGAAAAGCTGTTTTTTAAAACATTACTATTTAATACAAAAAAAATACAAATTCTCAATGTTTTGTCATCAAGCGAACAAAACACAGAAAATGTTAATATTTAGATTGCATGTGCATTTTGATTAAAAAACAAACAATACAATTATATATTTATTCTTGATTACGTACAGTTGCAGGATCTCATTTCGTGGACTTCACTTTGCTAATTCATGTGCAGAACTCCTCCATTATTTCTAGACATATCTTCATTACTGTACGCATCAAAAAAAAAAAAAAAAAGGTTTTGGTAAAGGATTGGAAAAAGAAAACAATGACTGGGAATAAGTAGCACATTTTATGCCATGGTACCTCTAGAAAGAAAAGCATATTCAGAACATGAGCATAGATACTGATGCATAGAATTAGTCAAATTCTTAATCAGGTTAGTTGGATTAAAGACTTAGATTAGAAGAGATTGAATTAGAATACATCTAGAAGACATTAAATTAGGACATATAGCATTAAACCAAATTGTGTGATATCATGAGTTAATAATTAATGTTTGAATAGATCTTTTTAATATTAGATATGTTGCCTTTAGTTATATCAAGAACATATGACAGTGAATCATAAAAAATATCAAGAGAAAATCTAAGAAACACTAAATTTTAACAGAAAAGTATGAAGAAGAACTGATATTGATTCATGTAGTCATTGTGCATGCTTCAGATATTCCGAAAGGAAAAAAAGAAATCTGAAAAGTCTGGATACGTAGTTTTGCATATTTTTTTTCCTCACTTAATATTTAACCATTAAAAACTCCTGTATTTAAGCAATCATAAAAATAATAAATAAAATAAAATGAATAAAATAAATAAAAAAATAAAAAAGTAAGATTTGACAGATGTTAGAAAACCTTTGCACCTATGTAAATACACACAGACTTGCAGAATCTTGGTTTTAGGTGTCCTTCTTAGAATCACAGCAGTTTAAATGAGGCAGTATTTTATTTTACAGCTTTTAACAAGATTTCACACACACAGAAAAAGTGTTCAAATACTGGTATACAGGGAGCAGGAGATCAGGATTCCCTCTGTAACACACAAAAACAGACACCTAAGCATTGGGAGTGCTTAAAGATAACTAAACTGCAATGCCAACAGAGGCAATGGTGCATAAGAAATAATGGTGGGACTGCCATGAATTCAAAGGCAAGGATTCTATTTCTCACAAATGCCATATTATAAGAACTGTCCTTCATCTGTCCTGAAAAAAATGTGATGCAAATTTACAATTTACTAATCCCACTGATCATTTGTTTCATTTGCAATGATGAAAATGGATAGCTGTTTGTAAGGAAAAGGACAATATTCCAACTCTGGAGAACATGACATTAAATCAACAACTGATATCAGTGGAACTTACTAAATAAAAAAGGCATGGGTCAATGATCTTTCTGTATTCACTTATTGCTTATTACTTGTATATCCCTTCACATGTGCTGTAGCTTCTGAATGGGTTTAGCAGAGAGATTCTGGAAAGTGTAGTATTATATAAGTAATACAAATCCAAGATTCAAAAGAGCTGTGCACCAAAGCTCCCATTCAGTTCTAGATGTTCTTATTTCAAGTGTTAGGCTGTCCTGGTTTTGGCTGGGATAGAGTTAATTTTCTTCATAATGGCTGTTATGGAGCTGTGTTTTGGATTTAATAGGAAAATAATGCTGATAACACACTGATGTTTTAGTTGTTGCAGAACAGTGTTTGCAAAGAGCCAAGGACTTTTCAGCTTCTCACACTGCCCTGTCAGGGAGGAGGCTAGGGGTGCACAATAAGCTGGAAAGGGTCAGAATGAGGACAGCTGACCCAAATTGGCCAAAGGGATGTCTCATACTGTATGGTGTCCTGATAACAATAAAGCTGGGGGGAGCTGGCAAAAGCTACCGTTGTGCTTGGGGACTAGCTGAGCATCTGTTGGTTGGTGGTGAGCAATTGCCTTGTGCATCACTTGTTTTGTGTATTCTTTTTGTTGTTGTTGTTATTGTTCCTTTTTTTTTCTTTTTTTTTTCTCTTTTTCCACCTCCTTTTTCTTTCCTATTCAACTCTCTTTGTCTCAATTCACAAGTTTTATGACTACAGGGTGGGGGAATGAGCAAACAGCTGCATAGTGTTTAGCTGTCTGCTGGGTTAAACCACAACACAGGCTCTTGGTTTTTTATGCTTATTTTTATGTTGCCTTTTAAGCTGATTCCTAAATCATTTTACTTTGTATGTTTGTTTGTTTGTTTGTTTTAAGCCAGATGAGATAGAAAAATCTGTAGAAAATCTGTAGAAAAAAACAGATTCAGGGCACTACCATCTGTAGATGAGAATATTGGCTAAGATATGTACATTTCAACAAGTAGACTGATGTAAGAAAAAAGAGGTTACAGTTATTTTTGAAAAATGTGTCTGATAGGGACAATGTCATCCACAAATTCAACTTTTCTGTAGGACTGAAAACAAAACAAAACAAAAATAATCAACCATTGTAATATTTAACTTCAAGTCACAGCTCTAAAAAAATAAGTTAACTTCTTAAAGAGAAAGAAAGAAAGAAAGAAAGAAAGAAAGAAAGAAAGAAAGAAAGAAAGAAAGAAAGAAAGAAAGAAAGAAAGAAAGAAAGAAAGAAAGAAAGAAAGAAAGAAAGAAAGAAAGAAAGAAAGAAAGAGAGGAAAGAGAGGAAAGAAAAATATTAAAAGGAGCAGCCAAAAGTGTAAAAATCTGATGATAGTATGAGTAGTCTTTCAAGACCAGAGAACAAATGTATGATATTCATCAAAAAAATCTTTAAGAGGACTGAGAAAACAAAGATTTACTAAAGCTTTATTCTGATTAACTGTCAAATTAAAGGAGATGTTAGAAGTTAAAAAAATAAAAAATCTGTCAAAAAAAATAGAAAGCATGTCCAGATGTATTAAATAAATAAATAAATAAATAAAATTTTTGGCAAGACAAATGTAAATCCATCATGAAACTGTGGGTCTTTTGTTTTAGAACAACTCATTAAAGCCAAAATAACTAACCATGAACTTTTTTCCAAAGATATCAGAAGCACAACATATTCAAAATGCTACAAGTAGATTAAAAAGAGATTTTTCCAACTTGACAGAGAGAAAATAAGAAAGGCTATTTAAAATCATAATATTGTGGAGAATTGAACATATATATTTGTGAATAGGAGATGATTATTTTGATTATTTCTCAATAAAAATCTTGGGAACATCAAATAAAAATGAATTATTCTTTTCTCACAATGCAAAGTAATATATTAAAGATGATGGATATGAAAAAGGTGTTAACACAAAAATTAATACATGGAAAAGCCTAACAGAAGTTGTTAAATACAAAATAGTGATAAAATTTGGTTCATCTCACGGACTGATCAGCCATTTACCCTCTGATGATGGGAAACAGCACTGTATGCATATTTATGCATGTGTCACTAAGTACAGGATACAGGTACAGGATCTAAAGTATGGGTTTAGATGAATGAAGAGTTCATTTGATTTAGGAAAACCACAGAATCTCTTCACAGATTTTAATCTTCATTTTTTTAAACCATCTTCCACCTTATCAGAACTTTTATGATACATAATAATTTGACCTAGACATCAACAGATGCAACAGATTAACTGAACAAACTGTAGTTTATTACTTCTTTTTGACATTAACTAACATTATTTATTTGAATGTGAATAAATATCATATATACCCACAAATACTTAAATCTCATAGTTTCATCCATGGTTCGTTTTATAGTCAATGGAGTAATTAAGTACCTACTGATGTAAATTCCAGTCCAAAATGGGCTTCTTAAGTCAGATGAATTACCCTCTACATCATTTAAATTTTCTTTCTAAATTCTTCTTTCTCTTTTCACAAGGAGACTGCAAGGCAGTAGCTATGCTACTAAACTATAAGCTACTAGAGGTTTATCAAGAAGGATTACAGAGCCCTGGGAGCAGCAGTAAAGGATGCATCAATGCAGATAATTTTTTCATTAATCCTCCCAGTCAAATGGAAGTGGTTTGAAAAGGCCATTCTAATCCAGTACATCAACAGATTGTTCAAGGACTGGTGCCACAGACAGGAGTTTGGCTACTCACTTTGATAAACCTGGTCTTCTGGGAGCAGATGGGATCTACCCCTCAGAGAAGGAGAGGAACGTTTTGGTTCCTCCCAGCTTGCTAAACTGATGAAGAGGGTTTTAAGCTAGAACTGTTGGGCGAACAGAACCTCAGTCTATTCCTCTCCTCCCAGTTTGATGACGGTGTCAGTGATTGATGCCCAGAGCCTGGAGAAATATTATGGGTCAGTAGAAGAGCACCTGATGAACAGCACAAAGAAATTCAAACACTCCAGCTTCAAAGGAATTCAAACACAGTCAGATTCACTGGGGGCCTAACTTAAATGTCTTTATGCTAAAGCTTGTAGTGTATGGAATAAATGAGGAGTTAGAGATGTATGCATGCCTGTAGGATCATGACCTCATTGGCATTATGGAGATGTGATGGGATGGCTCCTATGTCTGGAGTGTTGGAGCATAAGGATACAGGCTCCTTAGGAACGACAGGCAGGGGAGATGAGGAGGGATGTTGCCTTCTATATCAATGATTAGCTGGAGTGCATGGAGCTTGGCTTGGGGATGGATGAGGAGCCGACTAAGAACTTATGGATCAGGATGAATGGGAGGACAGGGACAGATGATGTTATAGTAGGGGTCTGCTACAGGCCACCCAACCAGGAAGACTGAGTGGATGAGACCCCCTATAAACAGATAGGAGCTGTTTCATGTTTGCAAGTCCTGGTCCTCATGGTGGCCTTAGGGTGGTCCTTCAACCCCCCTGATATCTTCTGGAGGGCCAGCACAGTAGGGCATAGGGAATCCAGGAGATTCCTGGAATGAGCTGATGATAACTTTTTCTCCAAATGATAGAGGAGCCAATGACAAGAGGTGCTGTGTTGGACCTCATTCTCACAAACAAGGAGGTGCTGGTGGGGAATGCAAAGGTGAAAGGCAGCCTTGACTGCAGTGGCCGTGAAATGGTGGATTTTAGAATCCTGAGGGCAGTGAGGAGGGAAAACAACAGGTTCGTTATCCTAGACTTCAGGAAAACAGATTTTGCCCTCTTCAGTGATCTGCTTGGTTGAGTACCATGGGAGAAAGCCCTGGAGGCAAGAGGGGCCAAAGAAAGCTTATTAATATTCAAGGATCACCCCCTCCAAGCTCAAGAGCAATGCATCCCGACAAAGAGGAATTCAGGCAAAAATGGATTTCCTTCTAGCCACAAATCCCGAGTCTCAGAAAACATAGGCAAAGGTAAAGGGACTGGGAGAATGAAGAACTGTAGCAGAAGATCAGATCTGAGACCATCTAAGGAACCTGAAGGTACACAGGGCCATGGGACATGATAAGATATAGGAGCCTAAAGGAACTGGTAGAGGTAGCTGTTAAACCACTCTCTTTCATATTTAAGAAGTAGTGGCAGTCTTGTGAAGTTCCCAGTAACTGGAAAAAAGGATACATACACACACACGGACACACACCACTCAAAAAGGGAAAAAAGGAACACCTGGGGAACAACAGGCCAGTCAGTCTTACCTCTGTGCCCATGAAGATCATGGAGCAGATCCTCCCGGAATCTGTGTTAAGGCACATGGAAAATAAGGAGGTGATTAGTGACAGCCATCATGGCCTCACTGGTGACAAACTGTCTGACAAATCTGGTGGCCTTCTTCAACAGGGTTACAGCATAGATTGATAGGGGAACTGTCACCATTTACCTGGACTTGTGTAAAGCATGTGAAACAGCAACTGCCTCCACCAATGATATTCTCATCTCTAAATTGGAGAGACATGGATTTACAGGTGGACCACTCAGTGGGTAAGCAATTGGCTGGATAGTTGCACTCAGTTGCAATCAATGATTTACTGTCCAGGTGACAAGTGGTGTTCCTCAAGGGTCAGTACAGGGACTAGTGCTGTTAACATCTTTGTTGATGACATAAACAGTGAGATTGAGTTCACTCTCAACAAGTTTGATGATGACAAGGTGTGTGGTGTGGATGACACGTTGGAGGGAAGAATGCCATCCAGAGGAACCTGGGCAGGCTTGAGAGGTGGGCCTGTGCAAACCTTATGAGGTTACACAAGGCCAAGTGCAAGGTCCTGCATCTGGATTGGGGTAATCCTAAACACAAATACAGACTGAGTGGTGAATGGATTGAGTACAGTTTTGAGGAGAATGAACTGGAGGAGATGGTTGAAGAAAAGCTTAACGAGCTAGCAATGTGCTGCAATGTGCAGTATTCAGAGACAACTGTATCCTGGGCTGCATCAAATGAAGTATAATCAGCAGGTGAAGGGAGGTGATTGTCCCCCTCTAATCTGCCTTTGTGAAGCCCCACTTGGAGTATTGCATCCAGGTCTGGGGCCCCCAACACAAGGAAGATGTGGACGTGTTACAGAGAGCCATGAAGGTGGTCAAAGGGCTGGAACACCTCTCCTATGAAGACAGACTGAGAGAGATGGGAATGTTCAGCCTGAAAAAGAGAAGGCTCCAGGGAGACCATATAGTGGTCTTCCAGTACCTAAAGGGGGCCTACAGGAAAGCAGGAGAGGGACACATTGTCAGGGACTGCAGTGATAGGACAAGGTGTAGTGGCTTTAAACTAAAAGAAGATAGATTTAGATGAGATATTTGGAAGAAATTATTTACTTAGAAGGTGATGAGGAACTAGTATAGGTTTCCCAAAGAAGTGATTGGTTCCCCATCCTTGTTAGTGTCCAAGGCCAGGCTGGATGGGTCTTTGAGCAGCCTGGTGTAATAGAAGGTGTCCCTGCAGGGAGGTTGGAACTTTATGACCTTCAAGGTTCCTCCCAACTCAAACCATTCTATGGTTGTATAGTTTTACCATTAGACTCCTAAGTTAATGTAGATAGACCTCTGTGAATATCTGTCACAATTAAAGGCAGCAAGTGTACCAATGCATTGATCATTGCATTTAGATCCTTACAAGGAAGGAAACTACACAATTGAATACTACTGAAATTGCCAGATGCATGATAAATCCAGTAACACTTAAAAATTCTCTCTGAGATGTTACTTAGCATTATTAGCATAACAAAAATGAGAAGACTTTTTTTTCTTGAGTATTTTTCCTTTTGCTGTAGTACCAGTTCCCAAATATTCTCTAGACAGGTCAGCTGAATTTTACCACAGTGTCTCACTGAAACCACATGGGACCTTTCCTAGACTTGTAATTACTCTATGTGCCTACCTCTACTAGAATCAAACTTCTGTACTTACCATCAAAAAAACCTAGAAGATGACCTCTGCACTATATGTAAAAACTTGTTTGTCTCACCATCCCTTAAAACTTTGTAGTAGTTCATCACTTTTCTGATGATCTTTATTCATTAGTTAACGGAATTGAAGGTGCTGTTAGCTGACATCACACCATGGGTTCAATAACTGAATGAGAAAATATTTGCTCTGCAAGTAAAACATTGGGAAGGACTCACTGAATTCGATATTATTAACATGAAAGACAAGAGACTTAAAGGTTACTTTTCTTTCCTATTCTAGCTACCCAATACCTGGCCTTCCTCTGATTCACTCTGCACACTCTTTTAACAACTAACTTCTAATTTATATGGACTTTATTAGAGTAAGAAAATTTTCACTCTTTTGGTTCTGAATCACACTGCATGAATAATGAGAAATAGTTTGATTCCATCATGTTAACAAAACAGACTTGTTTATAGCCCTATTGTAGCCCAGGTATAGCTTAAACTGCAACCTTGATGTCTGAACTTTTCCAAATGCTATGAAAACATATTTAGACTCAGATTTCAAGATCATCTCATTTTGATACAAAGTTTTTTTGTTTTGTTTTAATCTAAAGAACAATCTTTAAAATTTCAGGTTAGATATCTAATCTGAAACATTGAGGCTGCTTTGTTGACAAATCCTGGTTCATAATGCAACCTACTTAGAGGAAATGGAGATTCTTAATCACAAGATATATTTTTAATAACCTTAGATACTGAAATTATAAAAAAAAAACCAACAACATTAAAACCAAAATTTTACACCTTTTTCCTCATCCATACTTAGGGTGCTTTTTATGTCTTAAAGCTAATGAATAATCAGTAACAATATATCAATATTGTCTTCTTCCTAAAGATGGTTGTTATTCTGTGCATTCATGTATACTTCTGGCAGAGATATTCTTTCCTTATTCACATAGAGATTAGAAGGTATTTTTAATTAAAATGATTACTGTTGTGGTTACATTATTGAGTAATATTTTGGGATAAATATGTTCAGTGTTAGAAGTGTAATTCTACTTTTCATCTTCATGCTAAATAATATTTATATAGTTCAACCTTAAACTGTGTAAAATTGGACTTGATCCCAACTGCTAGAAGGTGTTGTTTTTAAAACAAGGCTAAGCAAGCACAAAAGTTTATATGAAGATACAGATTTGATTAACATTCAGACAAAACAAGTTCAGCCAGGTTGGCTCGTGCAGTTTTTCCAGTCTGACTCCAGTGACTTTCTACTGCATTGACCTTTAAATAGGGACTGTAGTTTGTTACATCCTATATTGCTTTTGAAAGAAAGAAATAGGGTGATATGATACAGTGTGCCTCATAATGGTTAGTATCACACATTCAGCAATCTCTTACAGATGTTTGCATTGGAGACAATTTATTAACCATCATAAACGAGCTTATTAGAAATTAAAAGAAATGTTAACAAACAAAAACTAATTATTACAGTCTGTCTTTTTTAACACCAGTCCCTAGGAATATTCAAAATACTCATCAGTTTAACATCTCCCTTCTTGAAAGACAATATGCTGAAGCAGCAATGCAAGAATTATGTATAAAACTCTATTGAATCAAAGCTAATGCAGTGAGTATTAGTATGGCATTTTCATAATAGTCTGAAATCTCTATTTCAACCATGAGAAACTAGGCTTCATGCAGAATATCACAGATTCCACTATTAATATGATAATATATAGAAAAATTTAAAATCTAGAAAACCAAGTAAACACAATAAAGGTAACCCAGTGTATGCTGAAACAAACAAAACAAAAGACAAAAACAAAAAGAACAACAACCAAAACCAACCAACCAAACAAAACAAACAACAACAACAAAAAAACAACACATGCCATTAACAATGTGCTCTCCAAAAATAATGAAGACATTCCCACTGGAATGCACCACTGGAAAAAAAGTCAAAACCAAGAACATTAAGCTGCCTGTCAGTGGTGCAAAAAGCCATCTGTGCCAGTTTTTCATCTGTTTGAGATTAAACACTGTCCAAATCTAATCCTACCAAATACTGCAATGGAGCACTAGACAGGATGCACTATCTTAGTGTTTCAGATTGGATGGAGTTTTAAGCACCCTGATCTAATGAAAGATGTCTCTGCTTGGGAGAGTGAAGTGGTCTTTAAAGGTCCCTTCCAACCCAAAGCATTCTGTGATTCTATAAAAGAGCCTCTTTAAAAGAGCCTCTTCCAGGAAAGGGACAAACAGATGTAAAATAATAACTTTTTTTTTTTTTTTTTAATGGCAGTCCAAGGGCAAACTAAGAAGACTTATGCCATTGTACTCTTTGATAAAAAGGCAGAATGAAAGCCAAATTTCAATGTTATTACTAAAAGGGTCTCACCCAGAGGTAAAAAGACACAAAAAATGTGTCCAGGATATTTTATTTCATGCGTCAACTACTGCCTATTCCTCCCACCTGGTCTTTCAAAAGTCATGCCATTGCTTTTGTCTTACCATTTATTTTGTTTATCTGTTGAATTCTGTTTAATTACATTGCAGGAGGTCTAGAAGCCCCAAGAAATGATCAGAACTGCACCATGTCATTGCTACAGGAATACAAACCAGGGACTTCAGTGGGTTTTAGCTTTCTAACTTAGGCATCTAAGATTTAAATGTGTTCATCTGATCTGGTTACCTGTCACTTGTCTCATAATCAGAAGGAAGAAACTATTCCAAGACATGATTCTTGTCATATATCTAACCTGTTTTCAATGTTTACTTAACCGTGTCCTGGGGTGCATCAAGCACGGCATCGCTAGTAGGTCAAGGGAGGTGATTGTCCCGCTCTACTCTGCGCTGGTGCGGCCTCACCTCGAGTACTGTGAGCAGTTCTGGGCACCACAGTATAAAAAGGACATGAAACTGTTGGAGAGTGTCCAGAGGAGGGCTACGAAGATGGTGAAAGGCCTGGAGGGGAAGACGTACGAGGAACGGCTGAGGGCACTGGGCCTGTTCAGCCTGGAGAAGAGGAGGCTGAGGGGAGACCTCATCGCAGTCTACAACTTCCTCGTAAGGGGGTGTCGAGAGGCAGGAGACCTTTTCTCCATTAACACCAGCGACAGGACCCGCGGGAACGGAGTTAAGCTGAGGCAGGGGAAGTTTAGGCTGGACATCAGGAAGGGGTTCTTCACAGAGAGAGTGGTTGCACACTGGAACAGGCTCCCCAGGGAAGTGGTCACTGCACCGAGCCTGACTGAATTTAAGAAGAGATTGGACTGTGCACTTAGTCACATGGTCTGAACTTTTGGGTAGACCTGTGCAGTGTCAAGAGTTGGACTTGATGATCCTTAAGGGTCCCTTCCAACTCAGGATATTCTATGATTCTATGATAAGAATGGGATATTTATTGCCTAAACATGTTTATTTGACTTACTGACTACAAATCAGAGTACATCTCTATATCACAGAATCACAGGATGGTTGAGGTTGAAAGGGATCTCCCATCGAACCCCATGCTCAAGCAGGGACACCTAATCTGAATTGAAATCTTAAAATATATATATATATATATATATATATATATATATGTATATAAAATAAAAAAATAAAAAAATAAAAAAATAAAAATCCATCATAAGCTCTAGATCATTAGATCTATGGTTCAATAACTAAAAGTCTCATTCTGGCCCAGAACTGTATAGCATAAGATAGCACTATTACCAACATCCTGTATAAAGCCTGTATGGCTCCGTATGGGCAAGAAATAAATTTAGATCGATACCTACAATTGGCATCAATATCCCAATTTCTGTCAAGACTGCAGCAATAAGAATCCTATTGTGTAGAGCATTGAAAATATACTTTCCAAATGCACTATTGACAAAAGAGTGGGACATAATAAGAAATTAAATGAAGCTGAATAAATACTTGCATTGAATGTTAGACATCAAAAATGCATTAGTTGAAAACACTAAGCAAAAGAACAACAACAAAAAAAAACAACAGCAACAAAAAAAAACAACATTAGGCATAACCACTGTGAAAACAGTGGTTTTTATAATTATTATTATTACCATTATTTTGTTTGTTTGTTTGTGACACCCAATGTGTCATCATTGCAATCTAATTTTTGCGTGGATGTTTTGTCTGTTTAGAAGAACAACAAGCTCATCATACCCATTATGACTGGAATTTTCTAAATCTAGTGTGTTCCAGTCCTAGCTGTTTTAATCAAGAAATTAGTGCAGGCTCTGTAGAGAAAAGTAGGGATAATAAAGGAAAAGTCAGGGACTTTGGGAGACTTGAAAGGGGAGATAGATGTGCTAAGAACAGGATATCATCAGAAAGTTAATATTTCCCCTAGAACAATGTGTGGACATCAGCTACCATTTGAATGTCATGGTTATCCAGTAGCATATTCTGAGGATGCTGGTTATTTTGATTATTCATATAAAACTGATTTTTAAATAATTTCCTGAGTTACATATGCTGAGATAAATACCTATACTTCCTGTGGAAATGGAAATTAAGATAAAGAAGCAAAATTCTATAAAGGTTCGAGCAACTGGAAGCTATAGTCATTAATTGAACATCTTTCCTTTGTGTTTCCCTGTTCGAAGTTTTCTTATGATCATCATTATTTAAATTTCTTGTTGTGCAGTGCTAAAGGGGATCAATTCACAACTCATGTAACTGTAAATACCAGCTGCTGTATGTTTGAAGATACCTTTGAATCCAAAAGTTTTCCCACATCAAAATGAAAAGCAACAAATCTGTGAAATGTTATAAGAATGGGAAAAGAAAAAAAAAAAAGTAGATTTGTAACAGGGGTGGGTATATTACCACTCTGAGGTTATCATATATTCATTCTAATGTCCACTTCTAACACTAGGATTTTTTTTTACCTCAATTTCTTCTATATGGGAATGTTCTATATTTAAAAAACAAAAGAGAGACAACAATGTACAGAGATGAAGACTGCATATTACAGTCCTGATTCATTTGTGCAGTTCCAACCCCTGCTTCAGGGTCCCAGCAAGAGCAGTAACCACAATTGACCTTGTGAGAGTAAAAGTATTTAAATTGCAATCCTTTGCCAGGCAGGTGTGCATCTACAGGGTAGCTATACAAACAGTGAGTCAAAACTCACAGATTGGTGGTTGTATTAGGATCATTTAATAAGATTGCTTCAGCTCCTGGTTTCTCCTTTGTAGGATTGGGTCTTTTGGACAAAAACATTTTATTTTTTTTATGACATTTCTCTGCATTAGTGTGTTGCCTTAGTTTACCCATAGTATAAACACACACCATGGCTCCCTAATCATTTTCCCCATCAGTCAGAAAGAAGGAAACACTGTGACAGAGTCTGTGCCTCTGTGAGCTGGACCAGCACAGTGGATTTGGAGATGCTTATTTAAAATCTAATGTTTGTATAAAAATGCCCTTAAGTAGATAGAGGAAGACACTGGAGACTAGAACTGGAAGATCCTCTAAATTAAATAAAGCTTCTGGGTTTAGAAAGTGAAAATCAACAGCTTGTTGAAAGAACAGTCCCCAAACAAGATATTCTGTGCTTTACTGAATGTCTTATTTCCCACTCGTTCCTCCTAAGTCATTCTCCTTTTTACTACTTACATAATTCTTTAAATTGTAAAAATATGTTTTCATTCACAAAGTTCTTCTCATATACAATGACGTGCATGCTCCTTATATTTTCATGATTTACACTGATGATGAGATTGATCTCATACACCTTGGGGATTTATAGTTTAATTGCCTAAGTTGTAGATATCATCTAGTTCCAATCCCCCTGCCATGGGTGGGGATGCCACCCACTAGATCAGGTTGCTCAGGGCCCCGTCCAACCTAGTCTCGAACACCTCCAAGGATGGAGTATCCACAGCTTCTCTGGGCAACCTGTTCCAGTGCCTCAGAGCCCTCTCAGTGAAGAATTTCCTCTTAATATCTGATCTAAATCTCCCCTCATTTAGTTTGAAGCCATTCTCCCTTGTTCTGCCATTTTCTGCTGAAGCAAAATGTTGTTCTCCATCTTTGTTATAAGCCCCCTTTAAGCATTGAAAAGCTGCAAGAAGGTCGCTCTGAGCCTTCTCTTCTTCAGGCTGAACATCCCCAACTTTCTCAGCCTTTCTTCGTATGACAGGTGCTGATCATGGCCCACCTCTGGACCCACTGTAACAGGTCCACATCTTTCTTGTGCTGGAGACCCCAGACCCGGTGCAATACTCCAAGTGGGGTCTCACAAAGGGGGACTATCACCTCCCTTGACCTGCTGGCCACTCCTCTATTGATGCAGCCCAGGATGCAGTTGGCCTTCTGGGCTGCAAGCAGGCACTGCTGGCTCCTGTTAAGCCTTTTGTCCACCAGAACCCCAAGTCCTTCTCAGCAGGGCTGCTCTCATTGAGTTCTTCTCCCAGTCTGTAATCATGTCTGGGATTGCCCCAACCCAGGTGTAGCACCTTGCACTTGGACTTGTTGAACCTCATTAGTACCACATGGACCCAATTCTCGTCCAGATCCCTTTGGATGGCATCCCTTCCTTCCATTGTATCAACTGCGCCACTCGGTTTAATGTCATCTGAAAACTTGCTGAGGCTGCGCTACATCCCACTGTCTATGTTGTTGATAAAGATATTAAAGAGTACCAGTCCTAGGACAGACCCCTGAGGGAAACCACTCGTCAGTGTCCTCCACCTGGACATAGAGGCATTGACCTCCACTCTCTGGGTGTGACCTTCAAGCCAATTTATTATCCACCGATTTTTCCACCGATCAAAACCATATTTCTCCAAGTAGGACATCAGGATGCCATGTGGAACTGTGTCAAAGACCTTGCAAAAATCCAGGTAGACGACAATTGTTGGTCTTCTCATGCCAGCTGATGCAGTTGCTCTATCATAGAAGGCCACTAGATCAGTCAGGCATGATTTGCCATTGGTGAAGCTGTGCTAGCTGTCTTGGATCACTTCCTCATCTTGCATGTGTTTTGCATGACTTCCAGTAGGATCTGTTCCATGATCTTTGAGGACGGGAAGCACAGAAAGACTGGTTCCCCACAGGGCATGCATCCTAGAGGCTCTCCCCGAGCTTGGAACCCTCACAGGGCTCCTTGCAGCCATGTCAGGGCTGAGGAGACACCCAGTTTGGAGAAAGCCATGGGTAGGGGTCCTGCCTGTGTCAGGGTGAGGTACACAGGACCCCCCTGTGTGCACCAGGATGAAGGAGGCACCAGAGTCATGGGAGCGAAGAGTTGTTAGGGAGAGATGGCCCCTGTGCTGGGGGTGGTCAGGACCCCAGCTGAGGGTGAGTGGTCCCTTAGGGAGGGAGGGTCAGGGCTGGAGGAGCAGGGCTGGAGCCCAAGGGGCCTCAGAGCTCCTCCATATCCTCCCTGTTCCTCGGGCTTCTGCCTCTTAGTGCTGCTGGCGGAACTGAGTAGGAGCCCTGCAAGCCCAGCTGTAGTTGGGCTGCCCTAAATCTCCACTAGTCTCAGGTAGTCAGCATATGGTCCACTGAGAAGAAGGAAAGCCAGAGTCACTAACTTAGAGCAGTACTATACATGTTCCTAACAATGACCATGTCTACTCCCTAATCTATTATCAAACATTTATTGAGGCCAAGTGGAACAATAGGTTTCATTTCACACTGCTCAAACCGACTCATCTGAAGCAGCTTGTCTTCATGAACAAAACATTATGCTTGGTAATGAGTGACCTTTATCCTTGTGTGTTTCTCCTATGAAACTAAAACATTATCTTTTGTTTTATCTATTTCAAAAAGTTTGAAACAATATGAAACCTGTGTTGCAGGTTACCATGTTGATACGTTTATAACACAAAACTCAGGCTCCATTTCATACCTTGAGGCCTGGAAGAAGGGTGTAAGGTGGTGTTTCAGGAATAGCTTTGGAATTCTACATGGCAAAGAGAGCCAAGCCTGGCTCAGTCTTGTCTTGCCTATCTTTTGGGAACAATGCATCAAAAACTCTCTAAAAAAGTATTCCAGTTTTAGTTTGGAAAGAAATAGATGGTGAACAAAAAAAATATTCAGAAGTGAACTAAAGTGAATATCCAGGGAGCTGAGACCCAAGAGTGAACTGTGAAGATAAGTTATTTGATTGTGTAAACCTACCTTGAGAAAATATTCTTTAGATGTTTCAGGTGAGGTGACATGGATCCCAGCTCTGACCTGACACAAGGGTGAACAGATATGAACTTCATTTTGTCTAGAATAATCTTTTACATAGAAGCACAAATAAAGGAGTTTTGACATTGTTTCATGATGTTAATTCTGGGGGTTAATTCGACCAATGCACTTTTATACATTGTGAAAAACATCAGAGGGATACAAATATTCTCAAGAGAAACATCTTCTGAAAAAGTTAAAAATAATTTGAGGCAGCATTTCAAGGGTTGTAAAAATATATAACACTGGATATTCTTCAAATAGGGACCAAACTTATCAGGTATTTCCACACAATTTCCTGTCTTATTTTTCATGCCATTCTCTCTCCTGAAAGCCACCTCCCCCATCCCAAAAACAAAACAAAAACAAACAAACAAAACAACAACAACAACAAAAACAAACAAAACAAAAACAAACAAAAAAACACCTTTAACTTCTAAGGTAACATTGAAAAAGCATAGAACCTGGGATACTTTCAAAAATTAAAATATTAAGTAATTTGAGTGTTTTAAAAATTTTATCAACAGTCTTTAACCCAGAGATCAGACATGCACACACACACACACACACAAATATAAATAAATTAATGAAAAATCTATAGGAACTATTTCTCTAAAAAACACGTCAACACTATTAACATTGTGGTTTTTTTTTTTCATTTGTACTCAGTCTTCTATAGGGACTATATCTTATCCAGGCATGTGGAAAGATATAGTCCTTCTACATAGAGAAGAATGTTGGACTCTTTCTTAACATCCGGAGCAGCTATTCTGTTTCATCACTATTTGAATGGCTATTATTTGTTTTCTGGTGTCTTGTCTAAATTCTGACAAATTTCTGCTTCATGAGATTCTCTGGGGTACAGATTTATAGGTTTTACTCACTTGAAAATAATTTTCTTTTACTGAATGAGACTGTGGTTTCTGTATTTTTCTAAATATTTCCTCTTGAAAGAGGTATCTCACATGGCTGGTACATAAATGTGAATCATTTAGTAATTAATGCATCATAGTAATAATAATAATAACGGTAAATGATGAGAAATGGTAGTAGAAGAATCCAGTATCTTGAAGCCAACCAAACTGCATAAAGACCTGAGAAAACTGGTTTGAGCTCATTGAATCTGAAGTTGTTTTGAGCAGAAGATTGGACTAAATGACTTTCTTAGATCCCTTTGAATATGAACTATCCTATGATTTTATGTACCTAAACTGCTCATTATCATCTATTTCTTTGTCTCCTCAAAACCTAAAAAATATCAGAAAAATATCATTTCTGCTTAAAAATATATATACAAATGTGGAAAGAAGATATGTATATATACAAATATACAGATAATGTCCCATTCTTATACAGATAAAACTTATTACTTAAGGTTTCTGAAATAAAATTTTATCTTTTTCAGAGTTTGTTAGTGTTCCTCACTTACTGGTAGAATGGTAGAATAAAATTTTTGGTGTGTAAGGAGAACATTATTTCAGAAACCCTTTCTGTTTCTAGTCCCATGAAAATATATTCACTATGTTTAGTAGGGGAAATAAAACTGAAGCTTACTGAAAAGTTTATTTTAGAAAATCAGAGAATGCATTAATCAGAAACTATTTCCATATACCCCTCACAAGAATGGTCTTAATCTACGATTGTTCTTGATGCTTTTTCAAGGGGTTTAGTTCCTCTAGGTCAGGTATTTTTCACATAGTAACAAAGGCTGAGAGTTGTACTTTTGTACTTTTTTGGGGGCATATTCTTACTGTGAAATCCGTAAAAACAGATTATGAGTATTCATTCAAATTCTTTCCTTTTTTATTTTTTTTATTTTTTTTTTCAGTTCTGTCACAGTGTGGTTTTGACACAGGAGTATCATTTAGTATGCTATTTAGTATAGCACTAAATCATATTTTGTGTATATTTTCCATTTTCTGGTAGGATTGAAGAGAACAATTTTATGTTTCAAATATAAAATCAATCTTAATGTTAAAGTTTAGCTATATGGGCTTTTTTAATATTTGAGAGCAATCATGCTCTCTGAGGAATCTGTGTACAAACTCAGATCTAAAAGAAAATGGTAGTGTTTTTACAGTATGTGAACACAACCATCTGATTTATAGTTCAATCTGTTAATGCACTCTGTTATTAGGCCACCTGGCAGTTTTATGCATTGTGAATTTAAAGAGGAGCTCAATGTAACATAAGCTTTACAAGCTGGGGAAATATTATTGAAATGAAACATGAATGAGAACCATTTAAACAATAAAATAATGTGTGTAGACTATATATTTTTCATTTTAGTAAATGCACAGCCTAGGTTTTATTTGCTGAAGTTCAATGAGGTTCTTAGAGACTCCAGTGATGAGACTTTAAACTAGTTTCTTTTTATAATACACGCAATCCTACATGTTTTGATGTTCACATTAGTAAAATCAAAACCATATCTCTCTATCCCATTAGGGATTTGAAGTTTGGAGAATGATTTAAGGTAAGATTTAATTATTATATATGTTGAAGTACAGTCAATCAACCAGCGACATCTACATTATCTGTACCAGAAATTGATAGACACAGGTTTACCAATATACATTCTAATAGGTCATGAGCAAAGACCGTAAAGAAAACCAAGGTCATGTTAATAACCAGATAGTTAAAAGTATGTGTGCATGTGTAAGTATATTTATATTTATAAACAATGTACATACACAAACGCACAATTCTACATCTTTGTTTTGTTTGGGGTCTTTATAGTTCTTGATTTCAATCTTTTTTTTCAGTTGTGATGCTAGAAACTTCCTTTTACTGTTTAAAGTGAAATCTGAGCACATAAAGGTGACCTCAGGGCTGGGGTTTTAAGTACAAGAAGAGTTGGCACAGCTGCAGATGTAAAATAAGCATTCTATTATAGAATAATAGGGTAGCCCCTCCTCACCTGGCACATAACCCTGGAGGCACCTATGTTTTCCTAGATGCTTATGGGCATGTATACATTCTCTACTGTCTTTCAATTAAATGTTTGTTAATTTGTCCAATACCCACAGGAGACCATCTTCATCAGTGTTAAGCATTACAATTAAACCTTGTCTATCATTTGTTACTTTTTCAACATGCTAAAATAAAGTTAGATTTCTCATTCAGTGGAAGTAGACAAATTATGGGGCCAGGGTGGGACTAACTGGGAACAGGTAGAAAAGCTGCTGTGTCTTAGTGTTTTACTTGGTGTGAACTGAGAATGCTTGTTTGAACTTCAAAAAAATGTATCAGAAACAGGGATCCAAAGGGATCTGTCCTGAGTCACAGTTCTTTCCCCGTGGCTGTGCAGATAAGCATCTCTGTTTACTGAAAGCAAGAAGTGAAGTGCTTTATTCAGGAAATCTTGCAAGTATGTTTATTAATATGAATTTCTTAGCACCTATAAAATGTGCTTCAAAAGGTAGAGAGAAGTGATTCAGTAGTGCACTGTTAAAACACCTGTGTTTATCTCCCCACAACCTTGGTATTTAAATCATATCCAAGGCTTTGTAACTAATCCTGATGCATAGATCCCCAAATTCTTGCCCATGTGACAGCTGATTCTGGAAGGACCCAAAGATTTGGTGAGAACAAAATCTTCCTAGTGGAGGGCAGGGCAGAGATCTCCAAACAGGGTATTATTAGTCCAGTCTCCGTGCTGTATTGATGTGTCTTTATTGCTTCTAGCCCTGAAGGAGAGCTGGGGTGTCAGCAGTCCATGAACAGGTTTTCTGTATGACATGTACCTTTCCCATTCTGCCTAAATTTCTTCTGTTGACCATACACATAACTACCCCCATGCGGAAGTCACTGAGCTCTCTGACATGGTGAGAAAACCTGCAGACCTGCTCACTTTGCTGACCAATCCAGACTTATTTTATAGGATTAGGTTTAGTGCAAATACCTATCAAAGGGAGGTAATGACATTTGGACCCAAGCTTGGAATGCGTTCCACTTTATGCGCAGAATGGGAAGTGAATCCAAATCTCTGATTTCCCAGGTTGACCTGCATCGTTCTAGGTATCACTTGCCAAAGTTGTTCCACCTGTACTGAACATTTACATATGCACTGTCCCAGACAGTAATTCATGCTCTCATCTGGAAGATCCAATTCCTTCTTTGAAATAAGATAGAGGAAGCCTTGCTTCCAAGTCACTTATATCTTTGATGAATGAGCTTATTGATGAACTATAAGGTGTTAGGCAAGGATACTACTACTATTTATATATATATTTATTTATTTATTGTAAAACAGGGAGAGGCAGACATCACCACATGGGAGCAGCCCATCTACAAAAGGAATCATTTTTGGCAGTACCTACAGCCACTTCTACCAACTACAGATGAAGTATGGGATTACTGATTGTGATACAGAGAGGGGAAAAAAAAAAAAAAGTTTCACTTCTGCAAGTCCTTTGGAGAGGTCAAAATTATGGTTTATACCATGACCAAGGAGCAAAACTGAAAGGCTGTCTGTCTCTCTTCTTGCATTTCTCTTTTTTTTCTAGTGCAAGTATTTGCTCAACTGCATCTGCTCTAAACTGTTTGTAGACCATAAGAAGGAGATCCAGTGCATGAGAATTAGGTATTTCTAGCTGAATTTTAGACATCCAACATGGAATTTAGCTAGAGACAGTGTACATTTCAATATATCTGCCTAAATGTAGCTGTCTTTATTTGAGGCATTTGTCCGAATTCTTCCTGTAGGCAATGGAGTACTACTCAAAAGGCCTAGAACTCCCCTTAAAATGGCTCTACTTTGTTGCCAAAACAGAAATGTGTAGTACTATTTAAAATTACTTAACTTCTTTGTGCAGTGTCTAGCTGACACTCCAGGAGGGTATATGTTTTCTGTAGGTTCTGTGCCATACCTGACAGTACCTATGTCCATCTCAGATACTCTGAGGCATCTCAGATAATAGTAGACACTTCTGTTTGGCCAAAAAAATTGACCCTTTACTTTTGACCACTTTCTAGATTTCATCAGCTGCTTTGGCAGAAACTTTGCTTACACATAACCAATTATCTTTGCTCACCTAAATGTAGGTGTACAGTCTGGAGCTAAATGTCACCTTAAGTGAAATAGTTCTACATAGGTAAATTTGTGTAAAATATACTCTTTTAGAAGAAATACAGAGTTCATCACCTCTGCTCACAATCTGGCTAAAGCTCTTTGAAGGGCAATACTACACTATATGGTTGCTAAAAGCCAGTGATGGAAAAAGTTCTTAATAGAGAAATTTCACTTGTATTTGAGTGCCAGCTGAATCCAAAGTGTCAGTGCATGCAATCAAACACAGTTAGATCATACTGTGGGAGAGGTACACTGAGGCTGTCACATTTCTTTAGGCAGTGGCTCCAAACTTATTTTGGGTTTAGGACAACCACTAAAATGTCAAGGTTTAATCTCTTTTGCTAGTGCATTCTTATTAGGGAAAAAATAACACTGCAATTTTTATCTTCTTCATGTCTGCTATATACCAACAAAATATTCTTAAGCCACTCCTAACCATGTGTCTAGTTTCAGCAAACTAAGAATAATCTATTCATCTGAAGCCATATGGTGGTAAACTTCTTGCATATAAATATTAAGTGTATACAGAAACCAGTTAATGAATATTCCCCAGAAAGTGTTGTTAATGGCTGAAGAGTAACTGACATATTTTGTTGCTGCTATTTTTTGGCACCACCAGAGAAACTGTTTCTGTTTCATTGTCTTTCTTACTTAACAATATTCTATACTGTATGAATTCAAGGAGCTTTCCTGGCTTGTAGGACAAGACACTCATTTATTTGAGTGTGTTAATTTTGAGAACTGTTTACACAGATGGAAGGCTTTACTATATCACTTCTGTCCTATTTCTGTCTCTGCTTTGTTTTTGTTAATCATAATATGATGCTCACAGCAATAACAATAAAAATATATAATTATTTCTTCAAAATGAGCAATGTTGAAAAATCTGTTACCTATCTTGGTTAATGTAATTAATTGGGACCCTAATGTGTAAGTCTCCAGAATTAGCCAAGATGCAGAAATGTTTAGTTTAAGAATAACCCCCCAACATCAAGGTTGAAGTAAATAGATAAACATGAGGAAGAGGACACTGAACTCCCATCATAATAATGAATGGAAGAACACAGCACCTCTTCTGTGAAAACAGAGCATTTCAGTCTCTACAGTTGTCAGTTAGAGTCACCTTTCACAAGCAGAAAATTAACTCAGCAAGGCTCTTTAAAATCTTTCCTTGTAACAAAGCTGAGTTTAGAAGTTTGAAATCAATGCCTTGTAAAAAGAAACCAAGTGGGTGGCATTTTCCAACCATGAGACATGTCATTACCATTGACCTCACTACTCTTCTTAAATAGTCAGAGAAGGGCAACAAAATTGTCAATTAGATTTGCAGTGAGCAGGAGTCAGCCTTACTTAACTTGTGCTTGCCTGCATAATCATGCATATCTCTCTTCTATATCAGGAGTTGTTCAAGCCTATAATAACTAGGGTTCAACAAGTCTGAACCACCTTCCTCTGCTGATGATATGGAAGTTGTTGATTTGCTACAGATTATTCAGGATTTTTGTAGGCTTGACAGAGTATCATATTTTAAATTCCACTTCTTAGAATTTGTGCTGCAGCTATCAAATAAGAAACAGTGGAAAAGATTGTATTATTAAGCATGAAGAAAGAAAGAAGAAGAGAACACGTTTCTGTTTTTACTTCTTTAAAGACCATAGTTTCTTTGTTATTCTGTACATCATAAAACCACCACACTAAATTTTGCATGACTTGTAGCTTCAGCATGGGATAGAGCAAGAGATGGAGAAGATGCTGAAGATGAGAATTGAGCACCATATGCAGAGCTATAGGCAGACAGTGTTGTGAAATGTGACAGCATTATAACTATTATAACTTCCTTAGCCACACAATCTTAATGTCACAAATGCACTACATTTACTCAAATGCTCTTAAAAGGTTTACATAAGTTAAATTTAAAGCTGATGAAAACACTTACCAACTGTCACATCTGTGCAATGTTTCATCAACATGCAGAGTCCAGTGTAGAAAGAAGACTTTTTCAAAATCAGTAACTCCTACTGCAATGTTGATGTCTAGCTGCTCCCCAGAGAGAAGCCCTTGTTCAATGTTATGTCCTCCTAAGCTTTCCTTTTCATAATAATAACCTGTTGCTTCACCTAATCTGCTCAGAATTTCACTGAACTTCCTTGTTTTACAAATGCGTCCTATGGCTGAGTTGCTCTAATAAAAACCTACTCACTCATATTGAAGTCTATGTGGTTCCACATCCCAAATACTGCTCTGGATACCACTGCCAGAAATCCTTGGTGTGCACAGTAGTCTTAAACATTTACAGCTATGTTCCTCAGCTATTTGTACAATGATAATAATCTGGCCCACCTTTTTAAAACGAATTTATGTCATAGCATAGATGATGTGGCTCCTCATACATATCAAATATGCAATTCATTAGCAGTTCCATGTAGCTGCTAAATTAGGTATCCATGAAGGCCACATTGCATTCTTCTTTTCCAAGACATGGTTAAAGATGTGACTAGCCTTGAGTAGGATTTGGACCCCCTTTCTCACCTACTTTGTCTCTCTCTCACGTCCATCTTGGAGGTTTTTTTACCCTCTCTGTTCTTCAGGTGGTTGATCCCCTTTCTGTTGCACTCCAGTCTTCACTGAATAGCTATATGTTAAACATGTTCCTTCCTGCTTTCTTCCATGACATTTCTTATACATGAGAAGATCTTGTTATAAACACCAATAAAGACATGCCAGGGATCTCTCCTCCTGCCCTTCCTGATATGTGCTCAGTGGCTACGCAGTATCTACTGCTTTTTGTGCTTACTCCTGTGGCCCTGTTGTACTCATTTGTTTGGTTCCCCAATTTTTGACAGTGGAAGCTTGAGAAAACACTAATCTAGATAAAAAACTGAGCTCTGGAGCCCTCTTCCACGAAGACTACATGTGTTAGTGATTTCACAGAAAAGAAACACAGGCCAAATTTTTCATTTTCTGTAACACAACAGTTTTCAGATGTAATATTCTCTAACATATCTCCTGCTTTGCATATTTTGCCACAGATAAATTTGAAAATGCTATAAGACCTTGTTTGCATCAGACTAACATTTTTCAAATGTTATTCCATACAATTCATCACATTTCCTTAAAATACATTTAGTAAAACATAAAACATAACAAAATTAGTCTCAGTTATTTAAAAGTGTACAGCTATGAACTACTACATCACTGGAAGAAATCTCAATTAAGCAGAATTACCATCCCCATTAAGCAGTAGTCATTGCCATTAACTATCATTGGACTTAAATTGTTCCCAGGGAGACGTCCTGATTAAGCGGACTTCCTAGTTTAAGTGTATCTCAATTACATGGAATGTGCTGTATCAGCATTTCATTTTATGAATGCACTGAGAAGACATTTGATTAGGATTTTGAAATGGTTTGTGTGATTGTCATCATTACTGAAAATTTAGATAGGGATGCAAAAAGAACTTTTGGGAATTAGTATTTATGGCAATTAGGCACTTACCTCTTGGACACTTTCAACAATGATTTTTTAAGGTCTTTGGTGTGGTTTGTATTGACCAATTTGGTTCTCTGCGGACATGATTAGTTGTGCTTAAGAAGGTCTGACTAGACTTACTGAAAGTAAATCTAGGAACAGGTAGAAACCTGGTATTGAAATCAAATAAAACTTAACAAAATTGATTTGCCTTTTAAAATTTCTACATGGCTCCAAAGAGATGGTTTTCTGCAACTGTGATTTTATATTTTAATGCTCATTCTGAACTTTCCAGTGTCTTCTTATTTCCATGTAATTGATCTCAAACATTTTTATACCACAGATGGAAGCATTCTATAGTTTAAACCCAGACTGAAATAAAGTTGAGCCATAAACCAGAAAGTTTAATTGTGGGACCATATTTGCTTCCAATCAATCTTTATTTGTGGAATAGGAATAGATTTTTTTCTGCATTTTTATAGCAATTTGTTAATAATAGTTAGGTTCTCATTGAAATATTTCTCATTTGCCTGAGTCAGATAAGTATGGGATCCAGCATAACACAGAGATCACATGAGGGTAAGAGAATTATTCTTTCAGGAAAGAAGAATGATTATGTGGATATTTTCATGGTATAAATGATTCATTCTGTTACTTCTATTTCACAAGACTTTATTCTGATGTACTTATTTTATGACAATAGAAGAGAAAGGAAACCCACTTTTGAGTAATGTTAATATGAGAAAGAATTGGAGACCACTGAGTGTCATAGCTATCTCTTCACATATTTCTAGCCAGGAGTGTAAATTTAACAATGTTTCCCCATGAATTTGTGTAAACCTAACCATCCTTTGCAAGCTATTAGGAGTTTATTTGGAAGATATTGACAATTTATTGTGATGAGATAATCAAAATAGAAAACTAAATACATTGCAGATGTTTTATTTTTCCCCTCTGCATTTCAGCACTGCACTGATCTTGTTATGCACAACCATGTTCCAGTTGCACAGATGAAGTCTGCATCACCTTAGAAAAAGGGAGTCCACTTGTCCACTAATGCAAGAAGGTATTTATGTTTAACTTCCATTAGTATTAATGGGAGTCACATACTTAATTCTGCTCAACATTGGTGAGAAATGCACCTTAAATTTTCAGCTGCTTGAAATAGCAACCTGTGCAACCACACATAAGAGATTATAAATAACGAAACAATAGAAACAAAGCAAGCTCCTAAGAGGTACAAGCACTGCATAAATAGAAGCAGACAATTTTCTCCTCAGCAAGCCTTTCTGCTTAAATCATTTTAGTAAATAAATATTTAACAAGTGACAGAACTTAATTGATGTTTATATTTACACGGCAGTTAATTTATATTCTGTAAAGCTGAATTCTCCATCCACAATAATGCTTTATATCCTTCCATGGTGGCAGACACCCAAACAGCACAGTTGTGTTTTTGAAGAAAACCATAACAACAAAAAAATGCAGTACTCCAAATACTACATAAGTAAGTCATTACATTTTTTCCTCTCTTCAGCTGTCAGATGTATTGCATTATATTATCAGTTTGATAGATCTAGTGTTATTTCAACATTTACCATTTTACAACAACAAATAGAAAACATATAAGGAAGCTTCGGTAACAAATCTTCCTTAATATGTATGTGAAGTAGACAGTTATTCTAAGAGAAAATATAACTGATGACAGATTTCATTTCAATCTGCTGGTGCTTATTAAGATGTCTACAAAGAAAAAAGCCATATCTGAATACATCTCTTTCCACAAACAAAGGAAAGTTTTAATTGCTTTAATCATCATTTGCTTTGTCTTTGCAGTGACATAGAAAAACAAGTCAGGTATAATCAGCATATCTTCTAAAGAAAATTTTGTAAGCAGAGACTTTGAATGATTTCTGGTATTTGTGTCTATAACATGCACTACAGGTGAGATAATTAAATAAATAAATAAATTGTCCTTATTAAAAAATAAAAATAAAAATTACTTGATTTAATTTTATATCATTTAATATATGGAGAAAGAATGTCAGCACAAATCTGACCAAAACATTCTCCCACAAAACGCTGAAACAAGTGCTGTAGAAGATACACCAGGTGTTAGAAGTCAGAACGCAGCCCAAGGAAACAAACTGCATGCAGCTAAAAAGACAGTAATCAGACACAACCCGTGTCAGTCAACATGGTTTGGAACAAGTGATGGCCAAAATTCTTTATTTCTTTCAGCTCATATGCTCTTGATTTTATATCTTGATGATACATGTAACTCATTCCTTCCCATCAGAGTGAAGATCCAGGAAAGACATTTCTTACTAGTAATAAATGACTAAATAAAAGAAACTACAATCCCCAAACCTCTATTGAGCAGGAAAAGGGAGTTAGTCCTGACATATAGGAGATAATCAACACCTTCAAGATCAAGTCCCATGAAGGATTCATTATGCACATTTCTAAACCTGCTAGACAATGTGTTGGTCCTGCTGAAGAGAAGGACCATTCTGTTATTCAGAGCAAGCTTGATTTTACCCAGTGTCTCCACATTTACTTGCTCTTGTAAATACATAACTCTTGTCCAGCATAGAGGAATGTAGAAGACAGAAAAGACTCATGGCTTTGCTTGCCTTTCTGCAACTAAAATATGATTACCCAATGTTAAGCCCCACAAGTCGTTCTTAACTGTGACCTATGGGAATTCCTAGATGTACTACATAATGCCAGTGTTTGAAAACCTCTGTTGACTTTCAAGAGGTTATGCCTCCTACAGCATACAAACTGCATTTGCAGAGATGTATGCTTTAAGTGAATACTGATTTTAAATGCCTCTGGACACAGTTAATTGAAGGGACCTTACCATATGCAGCAACTGTTACAGTGTCATCATATACTGTGTGTTAGGTCTGATTAGACAGTAGTAGGCTAGGTAAACACTCATCTGTAACTGTCTTTATTTTAAATGCATACTCCAAAATGTATCTAATGTCTTCAATGCACAATAGGATAACAGGCCCTGCCAGCCCCATGAGCTCTGATTCCCAGCATACCACTGAGCTTAATATCATGGCTTCCTTCAGATTGACAAGTAAAGAAATGGGTTGTGGAAGAAGATACCAACAAGCTCTTCCAGTTCTTTCTGTCTCTCAGGGCCATGATTTTCTCAACCTTTACCAATAAAATTCACTAATTCTACTTTCAAGCTGAAAGGGTAATGAAATACCTCTTCACAGATGTGACATTCCCCAGTACACAGACCAAATGTCCATACTATTTCTATGGTCTAAACTCAGCACCTAACTTAGGTTTGTGTTCTTCCCAGTCCCTCTGTATGTTCAACAAACAAGAAGAGAAACTGGTTTCCTCAGAGGGCACTTTGAAGAAAGAGGTTAATGAGGTGTTCTGAATCACCCTCTTGAGAGGACCATGGATCCCACCTCTCTCTCCATGACCTATACAGAATTTAGGAATTCCAGCCTGGGCATATCATTTAGGCACTTATTAGGAAATGTGAATTGTTCCCTCAGGGAGCAGCTTGGTCCCAAGAAAAAGAACCCAACTGTTATAATACCAGTCACCAATAGAAACAGCTAATATAACAAAATAATTTAGGTTTAAAATCTATGACAAAATTCATACTGACTTCAAATGGGCCCAGTATTTCACCCTATGTGATTTCAAACTAACCACAAAATGGACAGTGCTGTGCTACTGTCATTGGAGCTATCATTTTATCCCTAATTTAGACAGTAAACTTTTCACATGCTAGGTATGAGATAGACAGATTCATACAGAAATAACCCTTCAAGGATAAACACCCTTTTAAAAATCACTGAAGAGTTTGAGTGGAACCTTAATCACTAGCACAGACTGGCAGGTCATTTTTTTGACACTTCCACATGAATTTGAAAATCAGCCAGAACTGACAGATGCAAAGTTTCTGCACTCTTATACTACACAATAATTCAGTAATGAATCGTTATATATGGCCTTATTATATATATGTATATATACAGAAATGCTTTGGCAGTAACAGGTGCCCAAAATGGAGGAAGACAGTACACAATTGCACTCAATAAAACTGAAAAAGACAACATATTCAACAAATTCATGTGTTTCACATAACTCTTTTCTGTAATACTACGTGTTTTAGCACTCGTGGTGCATATGAAAAATGAACAAAATAATGAAAATAGTAACAAAGTCTCACCATTTTCATGATAAAATGGTCCTTCAGAATGTTTACTTCTGAAAACACCTGAAATTCAGTCAGTTTTTGCAGATAAAAGAAGGGAAGCGTGTGTCTATTTGTTGGCTCACAGTCTAATTCAGAAATGTGTAATGTAGAGGTAATCCAGGAAGCAACACTTCAGAGTGAAAGTCTTCCAGCCAAATTGTCTGGTTCCCTAACTTTCACCTGCTTCTCTCCTCGCTTCCCCCGTCCCCTGCAATTATATAACAATCATGACACTCCCACCCCTCACCCTCATAATTTAATAAAGTACTGAAATTATATATTTTTATTTATTGACATTCAAAGTTTTACATATTATAGCTGTATGATTAACATTCTGCATGATTAATAAAAATATTGGTGAATGTTTAATCTTTTTAGTACAAGCTACTGATCAAATTCCCTATGTGCATCTGAACATACTTGTTAAATAACAGAATTAATAATCAGGAAAGTAATTCAACCAAAAAATCCTCCTGCGGATATCAATATTTCTCACAAACACAGCCTTTGGTCTCACAAAAGCCTTTGCAAAAGCCCAATAAAAGGATCATGGGAAACTGGAAACGGAAGATGCTGCTGAGCTAGCTGTAGAGCTTCTGAATGGAAATTCCATTGCTGAAAATACACTAACAAAACTAGTTCCTTACCTGCCTTTGGGCACTTCTCTTGGGACAGTAGCTGACACATGTTTACTATAATATTCTACCTCAGTGTTTCAACCATTAAAATGGGTGAAATTAAAAATGTTTTATGATGGTATTCAGGGTATTTTTTAAATTAAATTCAAATTAATTGATTTCAAATAATGTGTAGTGGTTCCTGTTTTGTACATTGTGCAAAAAACTTGCTGCCAGAATTTCAAGTCTGTATTCTTACATATGATACCAAATGTATTTATATATTTTATGTATGTTTATGATTTTTGTTGCACTAATGTCCTGTATCAAATGCAGTAAGAATATTGAATCACAAAAACTACTATGTATTTTAATACATTGGAAAAATAAATAAAATAATAATAATTAAAAAAAAAGAAAAGTGTTCACGTTTGTCATAATCATACAATAAATTACATTCTAGTTAAGTAAAATATATGTTAGGTTCAACTGGATTCAAAACATTTATTATATACCTAATCACAGGTTTTCAATATTTTTCTTTTGTTGATGCTCTATTCTAATAACTAATATAATCATCATCCAAGCAACCATTGTATTTCATCTGAAAGAACAAGTCAGACAAAAGGTGGACAGGTTCCATTAAGCTTTATGCATCATTCCCCTGAACAGTTGATCTTTTTTATCAGAATATTAAAGGCACTTGCATATTTGTGCATGATGTCCAGAAATGCAATTATTAAATTGATGTTAAATTACTAAAATTCCATAAAAGATGATGAAATATTTCCATTAGATAAGACTTTGGCAATACACATTGGTAGCAGAAGGGAAAACAATCACTTTAAAAAAAAATAAAAAAAATTCTATATTTTAGATAAAACTGAAGGATTAAAATAAGATCAATAAGCATGTTATCTTGTTATGAACTGTAAACACAGTTACATTGAACTATAATAAATAAATGACAGGGAAAATAATCAACTTGGTTGGATTAAGAGTCATATGATACTTTGTATAAAAAGCAAAAACATTTAGTATAGAAATCCACAAATTAGTATTATGCTATCTACCTAAAAAAAATCCATTGAAAAAATGCAAGCTATTCACTAAATAAACAAAAATATATGAAGAAAAACAAAGGAGGATAATATTACATACAACACAATTTTATTTATTTTAGTCTTCTCTCTGGTTCCTAAAATAGTTAAGTGCTATACAATTACATAGTATATATTATAATCACATAGTATATATATATGTAATATATATATTACAAAGCGCTTTTTTAGTACAAAGCACTAAAAACACTGAAACAAAACTCAAAAAGCTCAGATACCTAACCAAGACAACATCAATAAAACTTCTCATCAAAAGAAATCAATTGCTTACAGGCTGAAGAGACAAGAGTGGTCAAGAATAAGGCATCCCAAATTCATGAGTGTATTTACAGCACTGTAGATATTGAGGAGAGGAGAGGAGAGGAGAGGAGAGGAGAGGAGAGGAGAGGAGAGGAGAGGAGAGGAGAGGAGAGGAGAGGAGAGGAGAGGAGAGGAGAGGAGAGGAGAGGAGAGGAGAGGAGAGGAGAGGAGAGGAGAGGAGAGGAGAGGAGAGGAGAGGAGAGGAGAGGAGAGGAGAGGAGAGGAGAGGAGAGGAGAGGAGAGGAGAGGAGAGGAGAGGAGAGGAGAGGAGAGGAGAGGAGAGGAGAGGAGAGGAGAGGAGAGGAGAGGAGAGGAGAGGAGAGGAGAGGAGAGGAGAGGAGAGGAGAGGAGAGGAGAGGAGAGGAGAGGAGAGGAGAGGAAAAAAAAAAAAAAAAAAGAAAAAAAAAAGGGGAGGGACCAAAGACCAAGGCCTGGCTGTGAGGTCTCAAGTCTCCAACTGGTAGATGTTATCATATTTAAAAGGAGTTTCCTCTGGAGTAGATTTACCCAGCAGGCAGCATAAATATGGTGTAAACTAAGAGTTAAGAGGCAGTAAAGATTCAGTGCTGAAGCCTGCTCTGCCATTATCTTTTGTTTAGGAGCACAGGAGTATTGCATGGGAGGAAGGAGCATTGTTCACCCTCCATAAGAAAGTTTGCAAGAAAGAGGCAAAGCTGGTTAAGAAGGGATAATATATTGTATTACACCATCTGCCTGAAATGGGGAAAAATAAGCTTTTGGGACACAAACTTTTAAAAATGTCTGTTGCAGAAGCTTCAGTCTTCAAAGCTAAATATACACTGGAACAAAAAACTTTCATTTTTACTTGTTTATAAGATATTTCCATACTACACCAAGGTGGATTTGAGATTCATTGGGCCAGAAAGAAAAAGTAAGGTGGGAGTATAGATTTCTAGAAAGCCCAGTGAGGAGGGCTGCTTACTGATTCTATGTTCCGTCTCCAACAATATTTGGCATTTTGGCATATTAGCCAATAATATTTTAATCTAAAACTCAGCAATGGAACTACAATCAGGGACAAGAAACCCAAGTCTCTCCCAATGAAATATGTACTCTAAACTTTCACACTGAGAT
The DNA here is from genome assembly GCF_963932015.1 of Anas acuta. Classification (NCBI taxonomy): domain Eukaryota; kingdom Metazoa; phylum Chordata; class Aves; order Anseriformes; family Anatidae; genus Anas; species Anas acuta. The sequence goes on from NC_088979.1 coordinate 41,892,520, forward strand.
CTGTGAATGTTGCAGTCCTAGTGAACAGTGTTCCCCCAGAAGGATATGAAGGAAGAGGAACTGGCTGTATGAATGCTCTAGCCAGTAAAAAAGACTATCATCTTGTATTCTGTGACAAGCTTGGTAGTGCTTAGACAAAATCAGTATGAAAACTCAGAATGGAGCCCCAAGGAAACTTAAGAAGAGGCTCCATTTCTCAAATGAAAGGAATATTAGGCAGAAACTAGGGCTTGATAGTGGACCTCCTGCTGTTGCTAGAAAGTGATTAAGGTGCCCAGTGAGCAACAAATATTTCTAAGAGCAAAGCTTTGATCATATTTCCTCCTAAATCTCAATATAGGTTGCTTAAGTCTAGTCTTGCGACTAGTACTGCTCCAAAAGTATAGTCACCCAGGGTAAAACATGTCTGTGCATCTGTAGTAGCACACACACATATCTGTATTCTACTGTAATCTCTGCTATCAGTTTAGACAAAATCATTGAGTAAATCACATTAATATTGTCTCCTATCATTACCTAGTTTAGATGTTATGACTACTCATCACCACTGAGAGGACAGAAAAAGCGAAGATTTGGCAGCCTTGGATGGCAGGCAGGCTTTCTTGAATTTAGATGCTGTAGTCACAGTGACTAAACATCCTGAATAATGTCTGGCTTAAATCATCATTTACAAAACAAGGAATTGATATCAAGCTATGCAGAGAAGTGTATGTTGATAAAGCAGACAAAATAACTTAATTGATGCCAAATATTATAATTTCATGAATGGCAGATAGGTACTGACCCATTTTTCACCCATTTTTCACAACTTTTTCCTCACCACCCCAGAGTGACACTAGCTTCATCTAGCTTTCATTCTCTTTTATGTGAAGTCTCAGACTCTGGGTGACCTGACAATGCCATAAAGAGTATCTTCATATGATGCCGTTCATCTAACAGATGCAACAAATGAGAGAGTTTCCTTATCAGTAAGTAATTAAAATTGTGCAATATTGTCCATCCCAGCAATGATCTATTAAGTTAGTCAGGAGGGTGCCAAATTCCAAACAATTGCATTAGTGTTAAACAGAGGAAGACCTCGGAAAAAAAATTTGAAAAAAAAGTTATCTATGTATACTAAGGTAAGTTCAACCATAGCCCATGGATTCCTAATTAATTCCTAAAAGTTTCCTTCTATTTTTACTTTGACCTCCCATCTAAATTCACCACATACAAGTAAACAAATAAATAGAAGAGAAATAAATGACTCCAAAGTCATCAGTAAAAAAATAAAAAAATAAATAAATAAAATCAGTAAAAGAAAGAAAATAACCACAGGAATGAACACTTTGTTCTTTCTTGGAACTGATCTGAATAAGTATCATAATAAATACGCTATTGGAAACAGTAACTAGGACAATGATGCCTGTATGAGGACAGCTTAGATTGCACTAAGTCACAGCTACAGTTGTGGTAAAAATGATGTTCTAACCACCCAGGAGTTTCATATACAAAATATGACCAAACTCTTGGCAAGTTCTTATACAAGTTTAAGACTAAGGTGAATATACATGTGTTAACATTCACCAGATCCTTCATATAGATAATCCGTAAATATTACTTGTGATATGAACTATATACATTATTCCAGCTTGTGTGAACTTCTGAATAATTAAGGTGTTGTATGAATATACATAACCTTACATTCATATTTGTACATTTTCTTGGTTAAAGGATTCTCATTTCATTTAGTGTAGAGCACTTTGCATGATGTTCAGCTACAAGATTCTTGACTTCCTTAATTCTGAAAAAGGTTTGTCCCATGATTCTACATGCTATCATGAGATTGTTCCATTTGTTAAATGGGGTAATATTATTTTGGTCATGTGGTAAATCACTTTGAGGTTCATAAAAGAAACAGGCACATTTATTTTAACTGTTCAGTGTTAGACTCTGCATGAAGTCACAGTAATTATTTCTTTTGCTATGCTCCTATCCAAGCACACTATATGTATATAAATATATAATGTATTTATGTATATAAATAAAATGGAATGTAAATTTGGCCTTTAAGTCTGGGCTCTGGTATGTTGTATTACTTACTTGATGTCAGTCCTGTGTAACACGATACAGATCTGCATTCTGGTATCACTAGTTCGGTCAGCATCAGTGTTTATTTTACCATCTTGCAAAAGCAATAATTCTTACAGCTGTCCAGATAGATACAAATCTCACTTGAAATATTCAAAATGAATCCTAAGATGGTTTGCTGGCACCCAGAAGGGAAACTGGAGTGCTCTTGCTCCATTCTGCTACCAAGGCCTGAACATTGAAGAAAAAAAAATAAATAAAAATTACAATTGAGTGAGTTTCCAAACTGCCTAACTTTTCAGTTGTGTGTATTTTATATGTTAAATATGGTTCAGAAGATTAAAGTCTTCATTTTAGGCAAAGAAAGGAAATAATGTTTCCTGTCCCATTTGCCAAGCTAAGTGAACAACTGTTCCAGCACAATTAGAATTGTTAATTGATTTGAAAACATAGGGCTTTGAAGGTGGAAAACTGCTGACATTATTTCAATGGGGAAATGCACTCCTGAGAGAGAACACTGCAGTACAATTTCTCTCCTTGTTTTGTTGAATATACATCTATAAAAACACAGTGATTCATGCAGTAAAAACTGCTGTGCTGATATCATAAATCTCTGATACTAAAAATTTCATTGTTGAAACAATAAAATAGACTTTTATTATAACACAGAGTATCCACCTAAACATTGTCCTTTTAGCTTCTTCGAGTTAAATGTATGCACAGTTTTACAGTCTATAAACAGATCTGGAATAAAAGTTAATAAATGTCAAAATTTGCATTTCAAAAAATTCTTGCTGCATTTTAGGGAAGATCAATCTATGAACCTTTCAACATTATGTCAAATGAAATGCTAATTGTACCTTTAGGAATTTCAGAGACAGTGACAAGAAACTAAATGCTCTGTTCCTTTGCATCAGCAAGTCGAGGATAATTGTATATCTACTCTTGTGAACTTCTAAGAAAAAAAAAGAAAAATACTAAGAAAAAAGGCTTTTCTATTCTTTAACTCAGGAGGGTAAACTCCTTCAGCCACCCTTCATCAATCTACCTTCAAATAAAGTGTGTTAACATGTTGACAATGGACAAATCACACAGAGCTGCATTTATTCATTTTATAATAGGTTTGTCAAATGAGCTTCTGATAGAAATTTAAGAGTGAGAAACATTTTCATCCAGGAAAGACTGACATTCTGTTCAAGTTGCTAGAATGGTTTGCAACATGTATTTCTTTTTTGGGAACCAGCATTTTACTCCTCCCTCCCCAAATATTAGTAAAGTATTCCTTCTATGAAGAATAGAATAAAAACACTAAAATATAAAAGCAAGAGGCATAAGAGGTTTTTTATATCCTCTCTAGACAAATCTGTAATGTAATCGTTTTTTTTTTTTTTTTTTTTTTTTTTAGTAATCTGCCTTAGCACTTCATACTTCATCTCTAAGCAATACAAATTATATGCTGTAGTTGTAAGTGCACGAACACATTCGTGCAATAAGCAAAACTCGCTGAAAAGTAGCACCTAATTCAGGTTTGCAACATTTTCCTTGATGTTCTCCTACGCACACTATATTGAATATATTTCCTACAACTATGCTGGGACTGTTGAAATATTCACTTACTGTGCAGAGATTGAGAGACAGAATAAAACTGTGGAAGTGTTTATGCTCCTGTTAACCTATTCAGTCAGCTTTGTCCTATTCAGGCCTGGATTAGGCTTTTTCTAACTCTGTAAATGCTTTTATAACAGTTTCCAAAACAGAGACTACTCTCATCATGCCTTTCTGGCTGATGGTCCATCAGTCTATATTTGTATGTTTTAGGTTATTCAGTATACAGCTGCTGAAAACTATATTTCATTTAGAAGTTATATAACTCAGACATACTTCAGAGCTCAAATTCATATTAGAGAATCTACTTCTATTTGTGCTACCACTACATATCTTTAACAGAAACTGCAGATCCTCTTCTAAGTATTTAGGCCTGATCCTGCTGTCATTAAAGTGACAGGCAATTTTCTCTTTGGTTTGAACAGGAATTACATTGTATCTTTTTATTTTTAGGTCCACCAGACTATGTAATGACTGACATATTTTTGATTTGCACTAAGTATATTTAAAATTATACATTTGTAAGTATTTTCATGTAACACCTCTTGTTAGAACTTAAGCTACTCACAAGGTTTGGAATATCTAAAATTGTGATCAATCCATTTTGTTTCAAAAATTCTAATCCTCACACCATCTCCATGTTGTATAATAGCCAGCTAATCAGAATACATGGTAGACATAGACCACCATTATATAGTATTTTTATAGAAACTGTTTCTGAGTGTTTGATTATTATTATTATTTTTTTTTAAGTATAAACCAATTTCTGACTCTCTGTTCCAACAAAATGTTATTCAGCTCCATATTCACCAGAAAAAGTTAAGGTTTATTGGAGCAAGAACAGATACATATTAGAAAGGAAAGGATAAAAGAAAAAATCTGCTGTGGGCCGTGTAGGTAGTAAGTATCCCATGCCATAAACAACACTGTACTACAACATCTACAGCTAAGTGAATTCCATCGTGCCAGTCAATTTTTACCCATAATTTCAACATAAGCTGAATGGATTTAGTCAAGTCACTGGAGCTCTTTCTCCTCCTGTATATCCTTCTCAACAAAAAAGTTTATTATTAAATGGATTTTTATTTATATTTCACTTCATGCCTTCATGATGAAGAAAAGATATGAAATTGACAGAAATTTCTTAAGCACAATGTTCATCTTTTTTTTTTTTTCTTTTTTAAAGAGTCAAAACTGCAGGCTAATAAAGACCATTTAAAATAAAAGGGACCATTACTCCTCAGTTTTATATGAGCTTACATGCTTTCATTGTGCAAAGTGTGTTATTAATTTAACATGCCAGATTCATAGGTTTCTGCAATATCAGGTTTGATGTATTCATTATCGGCACTCAGTACATTAATTCACGCTGAAGTCCGGTAAATCAAAATTATACCATCTGGCTTCCTGTTCTTAATGATGAATTTGATGTAGGGGTGATTAAGATTGTTAGGCTTTTGAATTTTAATGTAAAAATTAGGGGATTAAAAAGGCATTTAGAAATGACCAATAGTTAGAATAAACTTACTGACAGGATCTAATTTGTGTACTTGCTAGTAAAGCTCCATTTTAATTAGCAGCCACAGTCTTTCAGCACAAGCTCAAAGAGACAGAAGTTTAGTGATTAAGAAGATGAAGCTGTTAAATTGATAAATTGACCTTGAAATACATGTAACTGTGGGGGATGGCCTAGTAGCTCTATGGTTGGCATGTTGTGCTACCACTTGGGGGACAGAGTTTTGGGACTGACCCTGGTAATTCTGCCTTTTTAGTTGATTGACCAGCTGAAGATGGGGAAAATCACTGAGGTGACCTGTTCAATGCCTAAATTCAATCGCTCAATTTGTAAGCAAACAAATTTCATTATTATTTAGCACTTGCTGGCAGATAGCCTGAAATACCATCTCAATTCTTCAAAATCTTGCTCAGTCCCTTTGCCAGAGAGAGGTGCTAAAACAAGGTAAAAAAGATAATGGGGTTGAAACGACATCATAAGGTGAATAATGACCTTTCAGCCTCCATTGGGAGCAAAACAGTTAGGGACAAATTTGGCTCTCACTTGTCAAATGTTCTTGATAACAGTCAAGCAAGCAAATCTCTTTGCCTGACAAGAAGATTCCAGTGTACCTATGATACTTACTAATCTAAAACAAAGGGATTGCATATTGCTGCAGGGAAATTGCTAGAAATCTTTAATAGGACAGATATGTAACAGCTATAGCAGATGAATGAAAGAAAGCTCTGCTTAAGGTGTATGCTTTTGTTAGAGCTATGTGACACCGCATGGAATCATATGAGGGCCAACAAGCTAAGGCGCCTCATATTTTTATACATAGTAAAATTGAAATATAAAAATACTGCTCCCATGTTTTGGCAATGTTCCAGTTATTTGTTCCATCTCAGAAAAAAATGTGAAAAGATGTTAGGTTTCACCTCCCCTTTAAAATTCATAAGGATAGCTACTAATATTGGTACACTATAGCGGGTATAACTTACAACAGAAAACGAGTACATTTGTACATATCAACAGTTTGAAGGATTCTTATTCCTTGGCAAGTCAGGGAATATTTTAAGTCTTATATTTTAGAGGAAATCGAATCTTGACTAACCACTGCAATTTATGTCATTTTAAATAAGATATATTTGAATAAGTATATTTTTCATGCCCTAAAAAGACTGATGTCTTCTTTTATAAGCTCATCCTGTGACACACTTGAGTAGGTAGGTATATTGATTTTTTTCTTTTTCTGATGGCAATGAAGTGTAAATGGAAAATATCAGACTTGGCAATCACTTAAACCATGTGAAAATTTCAGAGTGAAGGCTATTAGAGTCACTTTGTGATCTCCCTAGATGACCAAGGAAAAAAACATTTCTACATTTCTTCAGATCCTTTGTGTGACAGCTAAGGAGAATAACATTTTTTCTAATATGCCAGTTTTAGTCTCTAGTTGAGAATAACCTCAGTGCTTTCTTATGTCACTAGCTGAGAGAAGATGAAAGACCCAGCCTTGTGTAAATGGCTTTGTCTAACCATCAGTCTTTAGCTCTGCATGGCAGCTGTACTATTGACATTAGCTTGTGCACTGGGTGAAATTGAAGTGAGTTAAATGTGACCTTGGCTTAGTTGTTGAAGTAGAAATGAACTCTACTGGGAGTGAAAAAAAATAAGACCAGTTTCTCTAACTTCATTTTTTCTTTAATGAGTTTAACAGCACTCTTAGGATTTGATACATTTTATAAAAAAGCTTTTATTTCCTTTTCTATTATACAGTGAGTAATCACCATTAGTAAGGTTAGCTTGCCCTTTTCATATAAAATCCTGATTTTAGGTGTTTATATCCCAATTACTATAAAAAGCAAATCTCTCTCTCTCTCTCTCTCTCTCTCTCTAAATCCATTCTTTTTCTTTTTGTTGTTCATTGTAACATTTCACAAAACCCCATTAACTATACTTATTACTTATATTTAAAGCATCAAAAATATTGCAAAGCGTTCAGTGTGTCTAATGACTTTGCTTTGTCTATTAGGTTTCATTGAAATTCCCTGAACTACCTGCTTGTAAATCACATGCTTAGAATGTGAGAGACATGCAGCTAAGTGTGGATGGTTTGGAGTCAGCCCAGGATTTCTATCTTGTTTATATTCTGTGTTTCTTCCATATGTACACAACAACAATAGCTATCTGAAGGCAGAAAGAAGAACTGGGAATACTAGTCACATTTTTGTACAGGCCTTTGGTTTATTTTGTATAGGGGTTTATACTGGAATTGTACTGGGGTATGAACAACACAAACTCCCACCAATTCACCAGATAGTCTCAGTGAAATAAAACAGAAGTGTAAACCTCACATTCAACATTGAGGCAATAAACTAGATAGAAGAAATAAAGAAAGACTTCAGGGAAGCTACACAGATGACTAGGGAATGAAAAGAGAAGCCATTCAGGGGCTGTGTGGCCCCAGGACAATTACAGAAAAAAGAGGCCAGAAACTTTCAGATGAAGAACGAGCCACTGAGAAACAGATCTTTCTCTGCCTTTGGGGACACACATTTCCTGGCTGCTACTGAGATATCTCAGTGCTGCTGCTCCAACTGAAAGCAGAACACTGATATCATGGATAATCTATACCCAGGTGCTACAGTCCCAAAAGTGAACATACCCCTGGACAGCTTGTTCCTGGAGGCAGACCTACTAGAAAGGTACAACAATAACAGCGTGGGGAGATTAGGCACAGGGATGGCCGCAGCCATCTATCAAATGACAGCCTGTTTCTTCTGGGCGTTTGTTACCCAAAAAGCTGAACTCCAATGAACTTGAATTCATTGAATTGAATGATACAATATAAAGAACTACCTGAGTTTTTCATTAGAGTAATCAGAATGCTACCTAAAAACAAGTTAAAGCTATCTGAATTATGTCATCTTTATTTTTTAAAGATTCATGTGCAGAAGCCCATTCATCTCAATAAAATCTCTCCCAAGACAGAATTTAGTCCTTATCAGAATTTCCTTATCTGACATTTCCAACTCATTATTTGTGGGTTTTATGCCCAGCAAAACACTCTTTTCTTGGCCCCGTTTCTGTATCAGTCAAATAATTACCACTCAGTTACATTTCACAAGCCTTCTAATGCAGCCCCAGTTTCACTTTCTTACAATTTACTGCATATAAGCAATGGGTCAAAGGTTTACATGATGTATTCCACTACCCCTAGATTTTCTATATTGCTATTTGAAAATTGAAAATCTTTTAATCTTCAGTGTCTTTCTCTTACATTTTTCTGTATTATTTCATAACCATATATCTGTCTTTGGTCTCAGCCTTCCCAACTGCTCTTTACTTTAGTGTCCACTTCCTTCATTTTGACTTATTTTCCAGTTTCGTACAGTCATCAAATTTCACCCTGTTATGGCACATTCTGCGTTTCAGGTTACTTCTATATAAGGTGAATAAAATCTGTCTTAATAGTGATACTTTGGCTTTATACTTGTCTGATACTTCCCTTGTTCACAACTGTTAGAACTTATAACTATCCTTTATAATATACATGTCAATTCTTTCGACATTAAAGTAACATACTGCCAGTACCATATATCATCAGGCTTGCAGAAAACTTCTTTTGGGTTCTCTCTGAAAAAAAAAAAAAATCTTTGCTAGGAACTCAAGAAATAACTTTATATATATATATATATATATATATATATATATATACACCATTTTGTATTCTTTTAACCTATTTTTATTTATTTATTTTTGCAAACTAATCAAAATATCTTCCATTTCTACACTTGTCATAGTCTCTTTTTGTTGAATTTAATGAATTTAAGAAATTTCAAGATTAGAGGTTTATATCATAGGAAATTCCTTTGTTAAAATGAGAGATCAGTGAAAATTTTGGTGAGCTGTTTTTTTTCTGAGGTTTAATAAATTATACACAGGTCCAGATTTATGTCTTTAAAGAAAAGCTGCGAAGCAACTCTGAAACTGTGGACTGGAAAGCACAGCCATCTCTAGCAGCCTGCAGGTGCACAATGTGGACCTAGCTGATTAGTTGATTCTGGTCTGGGCTACAGAGAAAATGCCTGTCGATATCAGATTCAGTCATAAAAAAAAAAAAAAAAAAAAAAAAAAAAAAAAAAAAAAGCCAAAACAGAGACATAGATAACCTCTCTGGAATACCTAAAGTACAGAAAAATAAGAATATATGGCTATATATATTTATAATCATTTTCTCAGTCTTGCCAAATGATTGTACATTTCCATGGCTTAATGAAGTATATTACAAATGAATGGATTCTTCTTCCCAGTCCTGCCACAGTCACAAAATCACAAATACAACATGGGATTTCTTCAGAGGATGAGCAAAAGCTTACCATTCAGGCTCTATTTTTTTTTTTTTTTTTTTTTTTGTAATTTTTGGTTGCATTTCATTGTTAATTGTGTTGTTTGACATCTTACAGATTTTCCTCTCTCAGAGGATACGATCCACTGCTTACAATGTCTTCTCAGTTTTAGAACTGCATAGTAGAGCCTCCACTGTTTATGTATGCTAATAGTAATCACCTGTCATACTATAGAGCTTATTAACAGAGAAAGAATACGGAACTTAAGAAACATAAAACTTGAAAGTGTTAGTAGATAAATAAACATTCATATGATTTTAAGATAGAAATGTACATTTGAGTGATTGTTACATTCACATATGGCCTTGTACAGCTTTAGAAAATCTATGTAATAAATTAATGTCTTTATCACAGAATCACAGAATCATCTAGGTTGAAGGAGACCTCCAAGATCACCTAGTCCAACCTCTGACCTAACACTAAACAGTCCTCCACTAAACCATATCACTAAGCTCTACATCTAAATGTAATGTATTTGGTTCACCTTTCATGTTAGAAGACAATCTTTCTAGATTTTAGCTAGATCACTTCTTAAATATGTGTTACTTTGCCCTTTTCAATTCCAAAGAGATTATAAATAAACTTGCTAAAGGTTTTCCAATCTCTTCTGGGACGCTTCATCAGATGTGTACCTTATGGTCCTTTAGTTTTGTCAGTCTTTAAATGTTCTAATTTTTAGGTCACCTCTTCTGGCACGATCCTGAGTTTCTTCAGTATGCTTTCCATCTCTGCTGCAAAATTTATGTCTGTTTCTGGCATCTGTTCCCAATCCTCCTTTGTGAACACTAAGGCTCAGAATTCATTAAAATTTTTAGCAATGCCTACCTGGGCTGTCAATAAATTACTTTCACTATCTTTTTGAGGCTTTATTGTTTCTTTCACTGATGTCATGTTCTTATTAGTCTATTTATCCTAATTTAATCCTATCTTGTCCTCCCTTTCACAATAACAAAACTCAGAACTCACTGTTAAAAATAATTGTAGGAACAGTTCAAGAAAGGAAAGCGACCAACTTTTGTTTTTCAGCCTTTCTCCTCTTTTTCCCTTCTGTTGTTGCCTAGTATGTGTTCACTTTGCAATTTTCCCTGGCCCCCAACTTGCTATGAATTAGGGGATTTCCATTAGCCATTTCACGTCTCTAATGTCACCCAAAGATGTTATGCCTTTCAAAGATATAGTAGATTGAATTCTAATGTACTCTGTACTTTGTCAATTATTTTAATTCATGCAAATGAGATGTAAAGAACAACAGAAAAAGCTCTTTAAACACTCTCCTTGCCTTAGTATCGACATTTACCAGACCTAGCTCAAGTCCATTGCATCAATGAAGCTGTTTTAGACTGGTATCTTTTTTATTCCTGCCAAAGGCTATTGAGAATTTTGAGCAAAAGTACCTAAATTATAAATGAATTCAAAAGTTTGTAATGTTGTAAACTTAGAGTCCACTGAAAACTAGATACAGCTGTTGTCAACTAGTAATATCTGAAAATCAGCTGGTTTATCGATGCAGGAAATCTGCATGATGTCAATTGAATGTTAAAGTTACTGTCTGTACCAAGAAAATCAGTATGTTTTTTTGCATGGATCCTTCTATATCTACTTAAACATGTTACAGATTTTTATTTGTATAGCTCGTCTTAAATTTTCCATGGACTTTAAGCTTCATTTTCCAAGAAATACCTAAAAAGATTTATTTGTTTTTACCTTTCATCTTGCAGGCATACATTACTCCAGATACAATGATACACCTGTCATTGACCTGTTTGAGACCCTGCTAAATTCATAGCCATAACTATTATTATTGCATAGTTAAAGCATAGTTATCTTTGCTATGCTTCTTGAATGTGCATGCACACAACTTAGAAAAAAAAATGATAGTGACTCATTATTTTAAAATATTTTCAAATTTACCTTTTATATTTTTAAGTATTTTGAGCCCTTTCTTCTTTTTTTTTTCCTCTTTTCTTTCTTCTTTTTTTTTTTTTCTTTTCTTTTTCTTTTCTTTTTCTTTTTCTTTTCTTTTTCTTTTCTTATTCTTTTTCTTTTTCTTGGAATTTTATTGTCTATTTTATTGTTTAATATTATTGTCACCTTGTCCACCCATCTGCTTCTTCAGGTTACTTCTTTCTTCATTTTGACAGTTCCTGTATAATATTACTCACACATCTGGTTTCTCTCCTATATACTGGTTTAAACCCTCCCTCATGTTTCTTTGTATCCTCTTAGCATCTGGTAGATCACTGTATGTATGAGGAGCAACTTATTCAGGAACTAAATTTCTGCTGCAATGTAGTGAAATTCCATATAGGCTGGGTTGAAGCTACAGTAGACAATAATTATAATTCAGTGACTGATGCAAAAAACATTGTACATAATGAAAGAGGATAGTGTGAGGGTTTCTGAAGAAACCTTTGGTCTAAATCTTTCAGTTAAAATTTAATTCTTAATGTCACAGTAATGTAACTTTTGCATTTAATGAGAACATGATTAAGCTTTGAGAGTACAACTTTTATAATTCTCCTGTTTATTTGTTCACATTTGTACTCACAGAATGCTTTTCACCTTTATTTGCATACTTTAGGAAGTTCAGCCATATAGAACTAGTTAATAACAACAGAAGAATATGCATTCTTATACAGACCATCATATCTGCCCTGTGTTTTTTTTTCTCCGTATTTTTGCTCTAGAAACAGACATATCACAGAGGCTTTTTGTTCTTTCCCCATTGTTGTCGTACATACAATGTTACACTATGCTACCAGAATCACTTTAATGCAATTCTTCTTATTAGAATAGCACTAACATAATACACATTATTTTTACATGAAATACAATTTTGTGTACAAAATTACAATGCAATACAAAATACAAAATTACACATATGTAATATTAATTCACCTTTACTCCTCATATACACTGCATTTTTGCAATGCTGCTTGGCTTGAAGAATTTACTCTCTTTTTTTTTTTTTTTTTTTTTTCAGGAAAATATTTGTCATACCGAATAGAGAAGATAGCCATGCACGAAGATGGACTGACAGAGTAGAATCTGGGGGAGTAGGACAATCACACATGCACACTACAGACAGAGTTTCCCAGTTAAGTGTGCATATTTTGCATTTCAATTTATTTGAAGCCCACAGCTTGCATCATGACTTTGGTGGTTCAGCCCTCATACACACTGCTTCTTCCTCATTCTTTGGTCCTGGGAAGAACATTGATGCCTATCGTTGCTCTGTGTGGTACACAGGGAGAGTTGGAAGCACCCTCTATTAGTCATTGCTTGCCTGGCATTAAAATCACTGACAGCTTAGAGGACTTGTTTGTCTTTGAATAACTGTTTATCTATCATCATAAACACTACCTTGGTCCAATAATGGCAAGCACACCAGATCTAAATTCCATCCATGTGACCACTCTTGGCATGTCTATACGCCTCCTGTACTGCATGAAGTGGAGTAAGAACAAAAATGGATTTATTTATATATTATATATATTTATACATATATTTATATTATTATTTTATATTTATATATTTTATATATTTTATATATAAAATATATATATTTATATATATTATTATTTTATATTTATATATATTTATTTATATATTATATATATTTATTTATAAGTTTGTTTTCCCTTTTCTAGTCATGCATATCAACCCAGTTTGGCAGATCTAGATAACTATTCTTCAAGTTTACTCTTAATTTATATATTATACCCACTTCTTTCTTTCTCAATGGAATGAAAAGTCCATCTTTACCTATCTTTTATGTTCTGCTATTATACTAATATTTTGTCCATTACCTTATTATTCTTGCCATTCCATGCCTTAACCTAAGCAGTTTATCTCTGGTATAGAACTTTGTTAGATACCTTTTAAAAACCTAAGTATAGTACATGCATTGAATTTCTATCATGACAGTAATGTCTTAAAAAATCAGTAAGTTAGTTATGTGACCTCTTTAAAGCAAGTCCACACTGATTATCGCTCTTTCAAGCGACATTCATTAGAAACCAGAAAGTGGCTTTGTGCATTTTGGTTACAAAAATTAGTCAAATTCTATTTTCTTTGTTTGCTTCTTTATGTTTTTTAATAACTAATACTTTTATAGCTGTTTACACCTATATCTAATGTGAAAAAAATGTGATTTCACTGAGATCACAGTGGCAAATTTAACTGGACCATTTACTTCAGCAGTATTGTGTAAATAGCAAATGTTGGAAATAAGTTGACACAAACTTAGTAAACATCCTCTCCTCTAGCTCACTATTCATGCCCAAGTTAGTGCCTCTCTATTGTTAACATTGTACTTAAACCCAGGGGAATTTAGTTAACACAGGAATTTTCTTGCTCCTCTGTGCTTCCAAGCTAATCTTCATGGAAAGATGTTACAGGAAATATGTTGCATTAACAGCACCCATGTTTGTTAAAACATTTTGCCAGTAAGTATGGGCTTGCAGTAGTCTCTGAAACTGGCAAACTTTTCTTTCTCCAGTTTCCAGTAAATATACCTGCACTGCAGGCTTTATCTGTAGTGCTCATGAGCTTTATCTAGGCCTTTGGAGACTCCAGAGTTCCACGGAGAGTTCATTGTTTTGGCTGGATGAAACAATAAAAACGTGCAGCCCACTGAGGAAGTACACACTTGATCTGCTATGGACACTTTAAAAATTTCCATTATATTTATGTAGTGGCTTGTTGTTTTAGCTCTTGATTTTTATTAGTTATATCTTCTCCTTTTGAGTCTAATCAAAGGAAAACATGAAAGTAATGACTATCTTGGACTAAAAGACTTATAAAACAAAAACTATATTTGGGCCAGAATCGATGATCAACAGAATAAAATATGATTTCACATGATCAGAACACACTGAATTTGGAATCTGATCTTCTCAGCTTATCCATCCAAAAAATACAATTCTGACAGCAAATCTGGTTTAGTAAAATAGTATTCTATGCAAAATTCACTACTGGAAAACAGATCAATGTGGAGACAAGTAAATGAGAAACCTCAGGTTGAGGTAAAAATACTGTATATGTGCCTAAACACCTCAAATTATTTATTTTCCACATCTTCACATTTTTTTTCTAACAGTAGTTTTGTTTTTGTTTTTGTTTTTGTTTTTGTTTTTGTTTTTGTTTTTGTTTTTTTTCCTAACAGTTTCTCCTTCCATTACTACTCATTTAAATTAAGCAGAATGTTGCTGAATGCAACAGAGTTACAGAGGGGTAAGCCTGACACTAGTGAAAGGAATCAGACCCATCATCGGCTACTCTATTGAATATTCTATTGAACTCTTGCGAATGACATCCAGAGCTGAACTGACGATAACTGCATTTTATAGTGATTTAATATTATTATGTTTCTGAGTGGGGCATGTTCCTTATGCCCAAATGCCAGAACTATTACTGAGAAAGGCTCCTTGATGTGGAAGAAAAGATGAGGTTATAGGAGAGAGCAAGGAGAACAATATAACACAATTGTAAGGAGAGACAGAAGAGCGTAAGGTGGTAAAATTGGAGCCAAGAGGTGTCATGATGAAGAGAAGAGAAACAATAATAATTTGCATTTTTTGCAGCACCTTTAAGTCAAAAATATCAAAACACTTTGCAGCTTAGCTTAGCTATATCTCTTACTATAAATAAGTACTAGTAACCCATCTTACAAGTGGGAAGTAGAAAACTGTAAGTGGCTACCCTACAGAGCAAGACCACAAGAAAACTGAACATACTGTTCTGACTCCTAACACTTTGCCAATAAAACATGCTCCTCTGAAGGACATGGAAATATAAAGTAACAAAACTGGAAGAAACAAAACTTCACCCTAGGCTTTGTTTTCATAAAGGCCTACAATTGAACCTTCTCTGCTGCTCTTACAGCACAGATATAACTACCAGCATTAATGGGATTTAATTTTTAGCTTTCACTGCTATTTCACTCTGGAATGTAGTTACTAGAGGAAAATATGAGGAAGCCATTTAATAGACCTAACTTGAATTCTAACTCATTCTTACTCATTCTGGCACACTGTGTATGTGTACTGTGGTACACTTGCTCTTGGATAAGAGGAAGTCATTTAACCTTAACAGTCAGGTCCTTGAATTCTAGCTCAAATTAATAGCTTTGAGCATGACTACTGGGGAGTAAGTGCATCCCACGGACCTCCAGAAAAGCATCTGTATCCATTGGGAATCCATAGACATAACTTGTTTTAGAAAATAAGTGTCACTGTCCTTTATTTCAAGGAACTGAGGACAGCTCACCATTTTCTTTCTGAAAACAACTGGTATCAAGCTCCGCTTCATCTTACAGCTTAGTGGTTAGAGGATTCACTAGGGAGACACTAGACTTTATCACCACTTCAATTTGAGGACATTCAGAATAATGATGCAAGGATTGTTATTTTGCCTTGTAAGCACAACTAGCAATCAATCTGAAAGAAAACAAGAAAAATAAATTCTTCTCACCTGCCTAAAGGATTTATTTCTCTCTTAGTTACAGAAGTGCCACACAAACAGTCCATCTGTTGGCCTGAGTAGTAGACTAAAGTCTGACAGGACATGGAATGGAAAAAGAAGCTGAAGGAGTGACAAAATCTCATGAGGTGGGCCTCCTTCTTATGTGAACATTTATTCTGTCATTGGCCAAAACACTTATGAGCCCTCCTCCTTCATCTTCCACATAATTCTTCTCCCTGTCTCTTGATTCCTTCAAACATTTTTTTCATTTCCTCAACTGAATGAAATGCCAAGCTAGCTGGCTTTGTATGAAGGAAAAAAAAAATCATACAGGAAGTGGTAATAACCATTTGTAAATGGGAGTAGAGTTATGATCCCATGACAAAGGCAAAAGGGTAACTTGATTAAAGTTTGCCAACCTTGGTTCAAAGTAGCATCACCCACTTTTCCTAGATATAGTCCTAACCAGGAGGTATGAGGCTACTATGGAAGGGAATGTCCTCTACTTTCCAGCTTAAGCATTTATCTGGTATAGTAAATTGTTCTGTAACTGAAATACAATGAGACGCACATAAAAACGAATGTTTGTGAATGCTGTCATGCTACTTAAACATACAATCAGTTACTCATAAGTATAAATGTTACAGTGTCACTGTCAGAATACTGACAGGGTACTACTGTACCCCTGTCAATGCTCTTCCTTTAAATATGTGCACACAAAAGATTCTTCAGTTCCATGCAAAGCACAAAACCTTACTGCTGTTGGGTTTAAATTGTTCATCTTTCACAGTAAACTACAGATGAACATCATTTTTCTTGATGCCGGGGAGGTACTGTAATCCAATTGATTATGGGATATTTTGGACTCAGATATGGTTCTTTGTGTCTTTATGTGAATGTGCACCCCAAGGCATTCACTGAAATGTCTAAAATTTTGTTCTGCTACCAAGGGGGTGAAAAGTTTAATCAACTGCTCAAAAGTCAATTTTCAGTCTCTTGTTTTTCATCTCAATTACAAATTACACACACACACACACAAAAAAAAAAAAAAGAAAAAAAAAAAAAAGAAAATTCCAACAGAAATACTGATGAGGTCTCTACCTTAGATCTACATTTAAGTCGATAGAAAAGACTACTACACTAGGGGAAAGAAAATTAATTTTTTGTCTGTGTGTTACTAAGTAGAGAATTTTGTCCCATCAAGAACTGTAACTCAGAAGAAGTATATTATTAGTGAAGGTAATGGGAAACAAAGCAAAAATATTGGGGAATAAAGTCTGAAGAAAGAACATGAGAATTAGAAAATGTCATCTTTTCAGTAACAGCATCTGTATGCTTTTAGATGCAGTTCAAGGCATTCGTCTCTTTAATCTGATTTACCTGAAGCTGGACATACACATTATCTGTAAGGTTTTTATGAGGAAAAACAAAACAAAACAAACTACAACAACAACAGTAAAAACAGTGAAATGTGCAGGAAAAAGATTAATATGATATATTGAAAAATATGCTGCCATAACAACAGAGAAGAGAAAACATTTGCTTCTGCAGTGATGTATTGATAAAAGAAGGACTATTTGATAGCAATGTGAACTGCTAAATTTTCATTCCAAAAATAAAAACAAACAGTAAGAATCTGAATCTGAACTCATTTACATAAAAGTAAATATATTTGCTTTAGCTGGTGGAATTGCTCTGAGATTAAAATCTAACTTAAAGTTCTCTTCCTGTGATCAGACCTACCTAAGCTGTAGGAGCTACACAGGACTTTAACAAGATTAGAAATTAAATGAAGTAAACATAAATAGTGAAAGAATAGAGCAACCTGACTAGCATATCTGTCTCTGCTGCTTTAGCTTTGACATGTATTATAGAAATAACAAACCTGAGCTTCAGCTCCAGTGAGGATAGCATGTATGAAATCTGACTTGCCACATCTTACAGAAAATTTTCTGCATGGTGACCTTTTGCCAAAACAAATTGTATGAAGTTGCTAGCGTTTGCAGGTAGTTGGCAGTTTGCTGTCTAAAGTAAACATAAGAAACTGAATGCACAGTGGCAGTTACAAAAACTGTTATGTCTAAACAAACTAATCATAACACAATTCCTAAGACACAGTGCTTTATAAATTGTTTGTTTAAGGTGTGAGTTTATGGAAAGAAACATACCATAACTCTTTCGTAAAAAGGAAAAAATCCATGGGAAATTAGATAATTGTTCTGAATCCATCTTATTAAAAATATATAGGCATATATGTAAATACATGTATACACAACACGTGTGAAACATTGTCTCTTCTTGTAAGGATGATATCAGGGACAAAATTATGTTCCTGCTTCAGTCAAAGTAACATTTTCAATTGACAAGGACAAGATTTTTTTTTGAAATTTCTGATGGCAAATGAAAAGAAATAATGGCTCTAGTGCTTTTGGGTAGTACTAGTATTTTAATTAAAAAGAATGATGTATTGTACTGGCAAAAGTCCCAGCAAGACCAAAATGACTTATAGACCATTTACTTGTATAACAAGTGAAGATCTCCCCAATATCCCATTTATTTTCAGCAAAAAGCTTACAATGGATTCTCAATATTTTACTTTTCCCAAAAGTCCATCCTTAATTCTTCAAAGAGAAACAACAAGATATAGCAATTGGATATAAATCAGTATTTCCCATTATATTCACAACTTCAAATGCAGGTCTTCTGTCTTAGTGTGTCACCCAGACTCCATTTACAGTTTTCAACTTTTTTCAGCTTGTGGATCTCACAAATTTTCCAAAAGCAGTATGAATCCTCATGTCAGCAATTCTGCTGGCAATAGGTTTACTTTTTTGTTTTCCTTTCCCAGATCAAAAGTTGAGAACCACCACTCCTTCATTAGCCTGAGAAGAGACAGACACTACTATTAGGTAAATCCAACCTATCTCAGACACCTATCTTAGGCTGGAACAAATCACCTTCCAGAAGCAGCTATCCTCTTCCTTCATTGTAGGTAGACCTAAGGCAATTAGCAAATGTAAATAGAGGTGAATCCGAAAAGCAACATCAAAAACACAAAAACACTGGTGACCAGTCACTAGTGGGGTTTCCCAGGGCTCCTTTTTATGGCCACTTCTCTTTAATGTTATTTAACATGTGGAAAGGGATCCGGGGGTTCTGTTTGATGGAAATTTGAACATGAGTCAACAGTGTTCCCTGGCAGACAGGAGGGCCAACCATACCCTGGCGTGCATCAAGCATTCCAATGCTAGCTGGTCAAGGGAAGTGATTTTCCCACTCTGCTCTGTGTTAGCGTGGCCTCACCTTGAGTACTGTGTGCAGTTTTTGGCACTGCATTATTAAAAAAGGACATAAAACTATTGGAGAGTGTCCTAAGGGGGGTTGCAAAGTATGTACGCAAGTCATATGAGAAGCAGTTGGAAGTCACTTGGTTTGTTCAGCCTAGAGCAGAGCAGGCTGAGGGGAGGCCTCAAGGCAACCTGCAGTTTCCTCACGAGGGGAGCGGAGGGGCAGGAGCTGAGCTCTGTTCTCTGGGGACAGCAACAGGACCCAAGGGAACGACATTGAGCTGGGACAGAGGAGGGTCAGGCTGGGTGTTAGGGAAAGGTTCTTCACGGAGTGGGTGGTTGGGTACAGAACAAGCTCTATGGGAAAGTGGTCACAGCGCTTTGCCTGCCGGAGATCAAGAAGTGTTTGGACAACACTTTCAGACACATGGTCTGATTTTTGGTGGTCCTGGGTGGACCCAAGAATTGGACTTGATGATCCTTGTGGTTCCTTCAAACTCAGGATATTCTGTGACTTTGTGGTTCTATAGATGTGTATGTGAAGCAACAGAGCAGCCCTGAAACCTCTGTCTCACAAGTAAGACTGTGAGTCAATGTGATAAGCCTAAAGTGAAGCCTAAATGTGATAAGACTAAACACCCTATGTAAATATAACTTCAAAGGCCAAGTCCTACATTCCTGCCTTTAAAATTTTAGATTTATGTTATGAAACTTTAGTTTCTTAATAAACATAGATGGATGGGAAATCTCCTCCATATTTTTGAGGTTTGTTTGAAAAACATTTCCAACTATGAGAATTTATTATTATTATTCCAGACTAACGAACTGCAAATCTCCATATTTCCAAAATCCCTATGAATGAGAAATTCTGATAAACATATTGTTGCACAAGCACATGCTGATGATCAGCACATGCTGATTCTAAAAATAATATCTTGCAGGTTTTGCACCTGTGTCCACTGATTGACCTCAAGGGTGCAGAGAGCATGGTTGATAGGCTGCAATATCTGGGCAACCTCAGAGTCACCATAGACCAGGGAAAAATATTTATATTGTAAAACAAAAGAAGAGAAAGAAAACAATTTGAATGCTTACCAGCCACTCAATTTAATTATTAGCTCTCCACTGACATGGCTATTAACTAGATCTCTCAAACAAAGCTTGGGTCCTTGTAGTGGATTTATGTGGCAAGGTTTTGGTAGCAGGGGGCCATAGGGGTGGCTTCTGTGAGAAGAATCCAGAAGCTGCCACATGTAAGGTAAGGACCCCACTGCTGACCAGAGCCAAGCCAATAAGCGATGTTGTTTGTACCTCTGTGAAAACATATTTAAGAAAGGGGAAAAAATAAAAACAAAAACAACACTACTACACAGCATCTGGGAGAGTGAGAGGAGTGAGAAACAGCCTTGCAGGTGCCAAGGTCAATGAAGAAGGAGGGGGAGAGGTGCTCCAGGCGCTGGAGCAGAAGTCCCCTGCGGCCTGTGGTGAGGACCATGGTGAAACAGGCTGTCCCCCCCCAGCCCAAGGAGTACCATGTTGGAGCAGGCTTCCATGCTACAGTCCATGGAGGAGACCAGAATGGAGCAGGTGGATCTGCATGGATGGAGGCTGCAGCCTGTGGAAGACCCCTGCCAGAGCAGATTCCAGGCTGGACCTGTAGCCCGTGGAGAGGAGACCACACAGGAGCAGGTGAGCTGGCAGAAGCCACTGCCTATGGGGGATCCAGGTTACAGAATCACAGAATCACAGAACTGTAGGGGTTGGAAGGGACCTCGAAAGATCAACGGGTCCAACCCCCCTGCCAAAGCAGGTTGGAACAGTTTGCTCCTGATGCATGGACCCCATGGTACAGACCCATATATGGAGCAGTTCCTGAAGAGCTGCTGCCTATGGGAAGCCCAGGCAGGATCAATTCGGCAAGGACTGCATCCCGTGGGAGGGACCCACAGCACAGGGAACAAGAGTGACTGAGAAGGAGTGGCGGAGATGAAGTGCTATAGCCTGACCACAACCCCGGTTCCCCTGTTCCCCTGCACCTCTCTGGGGGGAGGAGGTGGAAGAGGGTGGATGGGGGGAAGGCATTTTTGGTTTCTTTCCTTTCTTTCTCACTGCTCTAGCTTGTTAGTAATAGGCAATAAATCTTACTATCTCTCTACTCTGAGTCTGTTTTGACTGTTTTGATAATTGTTGAGCGATCTCCCCATCCTTATCTCAATTCTTTAGCCCTTTGCATTGTATTTTCTCCCCCTTCCACTGTGAGGAGGGGGAGTGAGAGAGTGGCTGTAGTGGAACTCAGCTGCCCACCTGTGTAAAACCATCACAGTCCTTCTGGGGACAGTTCAACAGTGACTGCTTCCAAAAAGCATAATGGTCAAATCTGCATCAGGTTCAGCTCCTTCCATCTTATCTAGTCTTCCAGTATCATCTAAACAGGCCTTGCCCCCTTGAAACATGATACCTGATCCCCCCCCCCACTCCCTCCCTTTTTCTTTTTGATGCAAACACTGTTGTGGAGAGCCAGCACAAAGATTTAACATAATTTCAAATACTTTGAACAGAGACTTACATTCACACACCCTCAGTGCTGCATACTATAGACACAGAAGTATGGATGTCATACTAGCAGTATACAGCTAGCAGTATGGATGTCAATCATCCTGCATTATTTGGGAAGGGATCCCTCCTGGTCTTTCTTACTCAGAAATACAGATGCCTCCCAGTGTACATCCCAGGGTTTGAATGCTCTGTGCTGCAGAAAGGCCAGGAGTCCTGAGCATCTCCCTCCTACCTCAAAAGCTGTCAGGCTGTCTAGCAAAATTTGTCAAATAAAATTTTAAAACAATTTAGCCAACTGACAAGGCAGGAAAGCAGAGAGTAGTTTTAGGCCTAGTTCTGTAAATTCCAGCTGTTTTATATTTACACAAAGTAACAGCTTGTAAGATGAATCTTTAAACCACTATTTTCCAGTTTGGGAAAAAAGAGAAACTCATTTGGCTTATAATAAAGGGAACTATAATACACTTCTCATCTTGCAGAAAACAGGCCTCAAAATAGCTCAGAACGGCCACGTTCAAGAACTCTGGCAAATTCTTGCTTTGGAAATGAAAGCTTCTCACTTTGCCTTAAAACCAGCAGATGTAACCAATCAACTGATAAATTTTATAGTTTATATCTCATAGCAGAACATTTCTCTTTGTAATATCATTGGTGTTGTACTAACATAACACACTTCTGCAGTTCACTTGTGTAAGTCAGGAAGAAATCAGCACTTGTACTAGAACATCATATCTTCTCTTAGTCATATACTGAAATCCACCACCAACTTCATCAGTAAATCTCATAGGCAGATGTTATCTTTAAAATTGTCGTGTATATGATATAATCCTCTAATCCACATACAGAAGACATGTTTCAGAGCACATTCTATATGTTTCTTCCTTGGCATAGATAACCTTTAAGGGGCCTACCTAATATCAAAACTGAAAACATTTTTCTATCGAACAAGTAGAATATCTCAGTAAACAGATGACTCCTACCAGACAAAACCTAAGGATATCCAGGGTTTATGTAACGCAGGTGAAATAATGGAGTTGAATCTAGCTGAAAACAGAGGTATGTAATGCTAGAGTGTTTTATGTAAGTGTCTTGTAGCCACATCAAAAAGAATATCTCAAGCTTTAAATATTTAAGACCAAAAGAATTGCAGGGAGAAATCGGTCTGAACAGTTCTGGTTTCCATGAAACAGGAAAAAAAAAAAAAATAAAAAAAAAAAGGCAGAAAAAAGCAGATGTCCATAATGTCCATATTACTCTAGAGTGGCACTTCAAGATTGTCTAGTGGGAAAATAAATAAATAAATAAATAAATAATACAGATTTCTTAATGTCAGGGAAAAGCTATTTCAATTGCTTTTCTGTGGGAAAATGGTGATACTTGGTAACCAGTTAGGTCGATCACAGCTGGCTATTTCCTATGGATATATCAGGAGATACTGTATTGATCCACTGTCAAGTTTTCTAATTTGAAGAAAATTGTTTGACTTCAGGGGGGCACTACACATTGCTTGAACTCCACACTTCCTGGTGTGGGGGGTTCTTATTTATTTATGTTTAACACCAGAAACCTCCATTAATCAGCTGTAGAATACAAGCAGAATTCCAGCTGGCCTTGGCAAGAGACTCTGCTGGGAAGTAACCCCAGACAGCTTCACTGTGGCAATTAAGCACTCATTCATTAGTAGTGTGAAAATATAAAGGCTGTCTGATGAAAACAGACATATATTACATCCAAACTTTTGAAGGAAGGAATTCTGTGTTAATTTCACAGATTGTCTTGGCCAAATTAATTTATTCCAACCCTGCAAGAAGGTGGCTTGAACTGTAAATAATGGATTGTGAAATCTAGTTTCAGTTTTCCTAATGAAAAGTTTCACTGGGTAACTCTCAGGAACAAAAACAGGCCCACATTTTTTTCCAGTCTACATGCAATCTTCAAGTTCACAATTTCCATGAACATTTTATAAAGGGAATTAATCCAATATCATAGATAGACCAGACCAGCTGCTATTGCAAGTTGCGCATGCTGTTATTTAGAATTAGGCTTAATTAGTTAAATTAAACTTAGAGAAGTTAAGAATTAAACTTAGAGGAATCTGCAGGTTTTGGTAGCATTTGTGTTTAGAGCTCAAATACCAAGGGCTAACTATTTTAGCCTCAGTAGGAAAGCATCATTTACAGACAGAGGAATGAGGGATAGGGTATGACCAAGGTCCTGGAGAGAATCAGTGTCACTGAGTGCAATTTTGTTGTCAGCCATCCTTCAAGAAGGATACATCTGACCTTATTCTTATGAAGAGCTTGATGGTAACCAAATGGGTTGCATTTGTAATCACTCTTGTACTTTGACTCAGGAGACGATTAGTCTTGTAGGCTTTAAAAGAAAGTTAAATGCAACCTCTGCCAAATGCTCAGCCACTGGAGACATACATGAATTCAGATATTTTTTAGCAGGGATTTCATATCTATTCTAAAGGCAGGGCAGGGCAGGGCAGGGCAGGGCAGGGCAGGGCAGGGCAGGGCAGGGCAGGGCAGGGCAGGGCAGGGCAGGGCAGGGCAGGGCAGGGAAGGGAAGGGAAGGGAAGGGAAGGGAAGGGAAGGGAAGGGAAGGGAAGGGAAGGGAAGGGAAGGGAAGGGAAGGGAAGGGAAGGGAAGGGAAGGGAAGGGAAGGGAAGAGAAATCTTACTACTACTGTTGAAGTATTTTACATTGTATCAATTACTGATGGAGAATAGTGGAAGGGCAATAACTAAGACCTCTTTAAGACCCTTTAGTTCTGAAAATAATCTTGCAGAAGTCTGAAATACTTTAAAGTAAGCTGTGGTTACGCTAGTTGGCATAAAGAGCCAACAGACCATTAGCCAGATGAAAATTGCTGCAATGTGACAGATGTTTGACTCCATTTCTGCCTGAAGGCTGGTGTAAACTAGTAACATCAGTTCTTTGCCAGCTGGATAATATTTGTATACACGATACTATCTCTTGCTCAGGTAATACAGTGACTGTCCATTCCATGTTAGCCACTGGAATGAAGGAAAGAATTAGCCCAGGCAAAGGATAATTAATCTTATTAAAACATACCAAAACACAACAACTGGAACTCATTAGACTAAAACAAGATTGAACTTCTGGTCTCAGTTTAATTCCTTGAAGATAAGTGTCCAGAAGTAAGCACTTTTATCCCTGTGGCACATTTATTAAACATCTTAAAAGAGAATTAACAATTGAGAATCAGCAAAAAGTCCAAACAACTCGTTTTAACCATGCAGAAGTATTCTATGTCAGCACAAATAAATCTGACAAGGTAGGGTGGAGAAAATTGTGTTGAAGTGTATTTGTTCTGTAGTAAAAGAACAAGCCATTCAGTAAAATTATTTGGGAATATTTCCCGAGCCAGGTACATTTCACTTGAAATAGAAAATATTTTAATATTTTGTTTCATACGCTGAGCAAAACTCTATATTTTTATCTTGAATCTCAGTATTTTAGTGATCAAATCTTCTTGGAATTTACATTAAAAGGCAAATATTTTATTATTCACTGTCTATATGTCTTGCTTCTGTCTATAAAATCTTTATTTTTTATTTTTTGATAGTTTTCAAACTATTCCTTTAGAATCTGTCTAGGACAAGAAAACCTAATGTGTATCACAAATGGATTCCAGCAGCTCAGTACAAACAAAATGGTGCAAAATTCTTTACTGAATCCTGCTGTAATCAACCAACAAAAACCCCTTCTCTCCCTTCTCTAATAGCTATACAAACTGAATACTGTGATTCTTTATAATCATTATTCTAGGTAATATTGCTCTCAAAAAAACAGAACAAACAAAAAAACATACTCGTTTGCAGTCAAAAGTAGCTTGCATTCACTGGTACAGAACCACTGTCATTTTCAGACTACCAGACACATGCAACTACAGAAGCTATATAATTATAAGGCTGTTCTTTGGAATGTAATATTTGAAGAGTAACAAAACTCATAGTTTATTCGACCTGCATATAAAACCATAGAAGTATAATACATTTATCATATTAAAAATGCATCATTAAAGTTTAAAAGCAGGTGCAGTTACTCAATAAGTTAATGGTATAGTCTGTACACTCCACTCAAGATTGTATTGTTGAATTCCCGTTGGGATAAAACAGAAAGAGAAAAACAGAGGGAAGGAATTAGAATGACCTTGCACCAAGGTGCTGGTGCCTGAGCCTGCATTGCTGGTAGGCTGTGGTTGAGCTCCACTCTGAGGATCTTTATAGCACTGCATTTCAGTACTGTGAATGGATGAACGCTACAAGTGAACCTGAAAAAAAGCAACAGTCACTCTGGAGAGAGATGTGGGTGACTCTACATGTACATTAGGGCACAGTTTTTCATGACAGTAAGCCTTAGGCAGTCTGTTGAAGGAAGAATAAAAGAATATATATCAACAGGAAAATATTAAAAAGGGAGCAAGTGAAAACTTCCCCTACCATTTAGGACTCGTGTACATATATATAATGAACCTGTACGATCCCTAAGGAAATCGAATAAAGAATAGGATTTCCAATTTATGCAGAAAAGAAATCAGTGACATTCTCCAAACACCTGTGGTTTTGAGCACATGCCTTTTTTTTTTTTTTTTTTGGTAGCTCCAAAACAAATTTATTTCATATCATTTAACTAAAACTAATAATTTAATTTAAAAACTATTATAATTTCTTTAAAGGACCATTTGTTTGGCTTTGGATATAAAATTGTCATCAGATGAAACATGTCAAAAATCCCTTTTCCTTCATCTGTTTTAGCCAAGAGTTCAGCATAATAGGAGTGGTTAAGTAGATCAGAGCAGTTTTTGCTGGGATCTTTACGTCCTCCCTATTTGAAATTCATGATTTTCTCATTTAGATATGGCTTAAACTGAAGACCTTAACTGTATCTCCTCAGCATGTGCCTATCTAAAGAGTGTGTTTGGTATGCACTGCCACAGAGCTTGTGGTTAAGTTTCCTCTGAAAGGTATCTGACTTGTTCACATCATTGCATGTTACAAATGGACCCAAGCATGTGGGAATATTTGTGGGATCAACCTCCATACTGCACCAGAATGACCATGGCGATGTAACCACAGACTTCAGTGGGAAGCAATGCTGGATGAGTTTCCAACAGAGACAAAATTTAATTTGATGAACTTAGATGGCAGTAAACCATGTAAACCACACTACCATGATGATAGTGACTTGAACCACAGAAATTTGAGGGAGCTTCTTAAGCTCTCTCAAACTTATGTGAGGAAGCTAGCTTGTTATCTTATCAGGACAAGGCTGATAGTAGTAAAATAGCTACCAGGCAGCTAGATTGTTTCTAAAGAAAAAAGATAGAGCTGGAAAACTGGCTTGGAATTGAAAGCCTCATTTCTGTTCAGCCTGCACTCATACCACGGGTGTTTAAAACCCATGGGTTTTCAAGGTCTGCTTTATTTAAGACAGAACTGCAAGTATGTAGGCCACTTAGTACCAGGTAACATTAATGGTTTTATTCACAGATAAAGTTTATAAATAATGAAGTGGCCAGCTCAGGAAAAAAAAAATAAATAAATAAAAAAGGAGGAATTGTGTTTATCTTCTGTTCAGTCTTTTTACTTTTCTTTTCTTTTCTTTTTTCTTTTCTTTTCTTTTCTTTTCTTTTCTTTTCTTTTCTTTTCTTTTCTTTTCTTTTCTTTTCTTTTCTTTTCTTTTCTTTTCTTTTCTTTTCTTCTCTTCTCTTCTCTTCTCTTCTCTTCTCTTCTCTTCTCTTCTCTTCAGGTGGCATCTGATAAAAATCACAAAAACTAAATATCATTTTTGACAAAAAGGAGGTGAAGGGGAAAGAGGGGAAAATAAATAATTTAAAAATACTACTTCAATCATTCTGCTGAAAAATATTGAATGCTTCATCAGTGATAAATGATGTTTTAGCTGACCCCTGATATTGGTTCAAAAAATTTTGTAATGTCTGTAAGGCATTATGAAACATGAAAGGTTTTTGAAACTGCAAGTTCCCACAGCTTCTGGACATACTTGCATACTGGGGCATTGCTTTAGTAGTAGAATCCTCAGTGGGAATATATAAAGAGCTTCTGAAAAAAAAAAAAAAAAGGCACAAGGTTGTCCACTAGGCCATGGAAGAATTTGTGTCCCTCTTCCTCCTTTTCAGAAACCATAGTTCTCTGGAAGAGATGAAGAGATATTTTGATTCTTTTTCTTCAAACGTGCTTAAACAGGAATGTACAGAAGTAGCAAACTAAGCACAAAACTAAATTATTCATGTATATGCATGTGTGTATTATAGAAATTGTGTCCTTCGATAAGCAAAGCTGTGTTTTGGAATGGATATGGATATACACTTTCAGAACATAGGCCACATATCACCAGGTTATATTGATTACAATACTATCACTGTGTAAAGAGACAAAACTGAGGCAGACTTCATAGACCAAAATCATATCATTGAGATGCAGTGTATTGATTGTTGTTTAATTGAAATATAACCCACAAGCTAAAAAGAAAAATATTTTAGACGTGCAAATTCTTTAACAGTAATTTGCACACATGAATCAAACACAAAAGCATTTAAGGTGGGATTTAATACCTGAAGCATTTAATACCCAAGTACGCACAACCTGACAGTGTGATGATACATATGTGTATTCATAGTGATACATTCCTTTAGTTTCCGTAGCTCTTTCTCTGTATAAGAGTGTTTTTCAAGCTTCAAACTAAATAATGCAATGTATGTTTGAATTTCCAAATAAGTTTATACCTTTAAAAGAACACAGCTAAAGTCTAGAAGCAAACAAATTTCTAGTCCAATTAGAAGTTCAGAAAAAAAAAATCACTAGAATATTCATTATTCACATTTCCTTAATTTCACTGGACAAGTACACTACAAATTAACCCAGAACTCATTATTACTTTGGAGGCCAAAATTATTATTCATTTTCTGCCCTTCAAACAAGGAAACTTAGTTTGGTATGCTCTTAATTTTTCTACTAACATAAAATGGAATGGCTAATTTTTCAGCATTTGCTGTTCATTATTCACTAAAGAAAATTATCTGTTTTATAATTTATCATTGATGTTCTATTTATGTACCATGAGTGGTTGTCATGGTTTGTTTTTCATCTTTCAAAAATTAAAGATGAACTAGTTCTTTTGTTGTTATCCACAAATGAAAGAAATGAAAACTTGTTCTTCAGGTTTCAAAATCCACATATTTGTGCTTACAACATATTTCACTCTAAAGAGAAGTCACCTTCATTGTGAACTTTGCCTAGTTCCTGGTTTATTGGCTAATACTTTAGATAGTACATTTTGGGGAACACTACATAAATTACTGTTTGATCTTGAAAATTTGCATTGTTTTATTAATATGCTTACAATGAAGTTACATATTGATTAAAATCCTTTCATAATGATTTTCCAAAGTAGAAAGAAAGATTTATAGACAGATACCTGTATTGAAAACTTAGCTTTCATAACTGCTGCTCCTGATTTCTGTGTTGTCCTTACAACTGTTTGTAGGAAATAATAATAATAATAATAATAATAATAATAATAATAATAATAATAATAATAATAATAATAATAATAATAATAATAATAAAGATATTCAAATTCATAAACAATGATAAATTTTGCTGTGCATACAGAAAAAGTTACTGAATAGTCATACCACAAGTTGGTGTCCATATGTGTAGACATTATCCTGAAGACAGTACTTCATGTATAGAAAGCTTAAGTTTGAGAATCTATCCTATGAATGACACTACAGCAGAGATGCAGGTGCCTATTCAAATGACTAAATATACATGACCAAAGATATCTTTGGTGTTTTAAATAATACAGATTTTTTACACAAAGTTGGCAGATGTGCCATAAAAATATAGAAGACTGCATCCTTTCTGAGCAGTAGTGAAAGGAAGGATACCCTGTGGAACTGAATAGGGTCATCACAGCTGTCATTAGGAAATCAAATCGTTCCTCCCATGATGATGCCGTAGTTTGAGTTGTAGTTTCATGATGGTGCTGTAGTAACACTGATGATACAGTAGTTTGGTATTTTGTCTCTGCCAACTCCACTTCTATATTCTAAGACTACCAAAGAGTTTTTGGATAGACGTGTAAAGTTTTTAGATGATGATGATGATGATGATGATGATGATGATGATGATGATGATGATGATGATGATGATGATGATGATAATAATAATAATAATAATAATAATAATAATAATAATAATAAAATCTGAGTTCAGTCAAGCACAAGAAATGCCAAGATCAGTTCTGAGAATGTCGTCCAGTGATATATGTCAAATTCATGTAAGTTCTAGATTCATGCTTCTGTTATTTTATGAGCACTGATTCCCAAGAATCACTGATGCCTACCTTAATCGTGTTTTCCACAACCCATCTATGTGATCACCAACTGTGGTGTAGCAAGACTGGTCAGGCAGGAGATCCTTGGCTGATATCTGTCTTAATTCCTGTATAAAAAGTTACATGGGTACATCCAAATTAGAAGCTAGTCCATCAGATTATATAGTTTACTGGTGTAAATTATATAGTAGATTATTATATAGTTTATTATGTAGATTATATAGTTTACTGGTGTCTCATAAAACTTTGTTTATTGACAAGATGTGAAACTGAGTAGTGACAGACATGCATTGCAGCAAAAAGTAGATATTTTGAGATTGTCATTTAGGGAATGATTCAAAAGTGTAACATTGTATTTAAGTATGGTTGATAATTGGTGATAACACTACCAATATGCCTCTTATATTTAAGCACTCAAGGTAGGTAGGAGTTAGGCATTCAAGTGACTTGTTCCAAGAAATTCAACTCCACGAAAGTGGAGTCTCATCAGAAAGTGAGTTGACTCCAGAGGGAAAAAATACATTAACGATACCAAATTCTTGGTAGCCAAACCAGATCCATATATTTTCTTAAAAAGAATTCTTCACAATAAACAACTGAAAGAAATTTAATAAAAATGAGAAAAAAAAAAAAAAAGAGAGAAAAATGTGTTGTGATACTAAAGCTTTTTATATGAGATTCCCAACTAATCACTGATAGTCATCTTAGTAACAAGTTTGGTCATTTACCTCTGCTTCAATAAACAGTAAAACAACCACACACACACACACACAAATATATTAATTACTTTCTGGGATAGTAAAATACTATTATCTTCAATTCTAGTGCATATTTACAGTATCATTTGCAAACCAACTGTGTAGCACACAAACAATACTCATTTTGTAACACATAATTCCTTCTTGAAAATCACAGTATTAACACCCCCACGCTTGAAGAACTAATTTAACTGGGTGTGCAGCAAAGGTTTCACAATGTAGGTATTAAAAATAAATATATTAAAAACTCAAGAACATCAACATGTTCCACACCACATGTCAAATATGTTTTAGAACATCACAACATGTATTCCAGAGTGAGTTCAGCAAAAATTCTGCACAATGCACCAATATCATAATACTCTTTCCTGTAAAAGTAGTTGGCAACAAATGCATCCCAGCAAGTCTCACAGTCCCCATGCAACACA
This sequence comes from Anas acuta, assembly GCF_963932015.1. Taxonomy (NCBI): domain Eukaryota; kingdom Metazoa; phylum Chordata; class Aves; order Anseriformes; family Anatidae; genus Anas; species Anas acuta. The sequence goes on from NC_088979.1 coordinate 41,923,989, forward strand.
ACACATTATTTGGATTGCAAGTATTGTGTAGCAACTGTGGCACACCCCATATGTGATTTCTACAACTACTCAAACGATGGATTTTTCCATTCATATCTATTATTTATGTTAAGGGTGGCTTTTCCCTTGGTAACCATTGATAGGCCTTCTAAACAGTTTAGGTGAGCAACATATTAATACATGCTAATGTTCTGAAGCAATAACTCTTTTGAATTGATACCACTATGGACTGTAATGAAATACATTGCAGACTATATTCAGCCCACAATGGGTGGAATATGGATTCTGCTGTCCTGATTTACATTTAAATAATGACTTGACTTATTGCTAATGAGATTCTAGAACTCTTATTTTGTTTTAATATAGTTTGCATTCTACAAATTTGTAGTTTTCATGGTTACTTTAGGTTTTTCATAGTGAAAAAATACCCTCCCCTTTTTTTTTTTCTTGTTTTAATGTAAATTCATTAGTGCTGGCAAATTTCTCTTCAGTTCAGTTTTGAAAAACGGTGTCTACAGTGGCTTTTGAACAATAAATGAAGAAGAAAACATCTTGATTAATTTTATGTTGATCTAAACCTGCCCAATAAAAGGTCAATTTTTAATAAAAATATTGATAACATTTAATTCTACAAATGTGAGGAACTCATGCACTCTCTAGCTCTTCTATTTCTAAAACATTGGAGATAAGAAGGAAGGAAGGAGTACATTTGGAATTTAAGTTGCTTTTTTTTTTTTTTTTTTGTAAATATTTGCTTACTGTCTACTTCGTTATTCTATTTTCTTTCCCCTGGAGCTGTATAATATTTTTGTACCTATCCTTGCAGTGCCAAGTGAAGAGGGATAGAAGGATTTGTTCAAGGTCACCTGAGCAGTCTAAAATGATGCTGGAAAATGAATTTTACTAGTCCCCAGTTAACAAGTTATTAAATCACACTTCTCAGTGTAGCATTACATTCCAATTTGAATTTGGGGGTCCACAGACTATTTTTGATCTTTATTTTATGAATGCATGCAGAAAGATGGAAAGGATTGAAAGCAAGATGTCAACAATGAAAATAAAAAGGCCTTCTGTTATTGCTAAGATGTAAAAATAAATAAATAAAATAAAGAGCCACAAACAAGTTTAATTTCATATGAGAGAAAGGCAGAACTACCTGGCACAGAGCTTCTCTGTGCAACAGAAAAGTATTAAATCCCATTCTCTCAAGGATGCTACCAATTTGTATCAGTTCACTACCATATACAAAGTAAAAATCCCCTTTCAGTCTGCTGTTTGGTTACCAGCATTAGTCTAAGCATGTTAGTGATCCATGTTCAAAATAAGGAAGTAAATTTTGGCAAACATAATATTATTACTACCTGATAATGAGGTCTTATTTAAAAATAACAGAGCACATGAAAGCATATGGGTGTGAATTTCCCTCTGAGAAGAGGGTGCAGATCAGCTCTCTTTCCCTAGCTCTTTTCTCCCTTTGCAAGAATGAGGATACTTAATGATGTATTCATAAAAAATGTCCCAAAAGCTATAGGTTGGGAGGAGAGGAAGGGAAGTGCAGCTCTGTACATTAAATATTAAATGCTTGAACACGTTTACATTTCCTTTGCCCTCTTACCTTTCATATGTTGTTTTTTCATTTTTTTTTCTTTTTAATAGATTTAATTTTTTCCTGCAATATGAACTATATCTGAGTTCTTGTCAAGCCTGGGCTCTTTTTGTAGAACCTACTACATGGACACAGCTGGGGCATGTGAATGCTTCTCAGAGATTTGGGAAGGAGACTTTTCCCCCTCTTTTTCTTATAGAATAAGATATGCCCATAGCCTCTTATATATTTCAGGTTTAGTTTTGTGACTTAGAGCTAACTTATACCTTTAAAGAAAGTAAATAAATAGAGAAGAGAAGAGAAGAGAAGAGAAGAGAAGAGAAGAGAAGAGAAGAGAAGAGAAGAGAAGAGAAGAGAAGAGAAGAGAAGAGAAGAGAAGAGAAGAGAAGAGAAGAGAAGAGAAGAGAAGAGAAGAGAAGAGAAGAGAAGAGAAGAGAAGAGAAGAGAAGAGAAGAGAAGAGAAGAGAAGAGAAGAGAAGAGAAGAGAAAAGAAAAGAAAAGAAAAGAAAAGAAAAGAAAAGAAAAGAAAAGAAAAGAAAAGAAAAGAAAAGAAAAGAAAAGAAAAGAAAAGAAAAGAAAAGAAAAGAAAAGAAAAGAAAAGAAAAGAAAAGAAAAGAAAAGAAAGAAAAGAAAAGAAAAGAAAAGAAAAGAAAAGAAAAGAAAAGAAAAGAAAAGAAAAGAAAAGAAAAGAAAAGAAAAGAAAAGAAAAGAAAAGAAAAGAAAAGAAAAGAAAAGAAAAGAAAAGAAAAGAAAAGAAAAGAAAAATAATTTAGTTCAGTTCTATGAATAACTGGGCACTTAACATCCCAATTCTGATCCCAGTAAAAGAGTAATTCCCTTGAAGTCAGTGAAATGGTGCTGGATTTACCTCAGGGCAGAATTTGGCCCCCCACTAGTGATCCAGCTATTAATAGCTTTGCATTGAGAAAAATCATTCAATAAAATAATTACCTGTCTTGTCAGTGGAACCATTTTTTTAATGTCCTACATAAAATCCTTAGACCAAAATTCAAAGCTATGTAGAATAAATTAATTAATTGGGGAATTAATTGGGCCATGTTGCCTTTTTTAAAACTAAGCTGTGTTTTAGTTATATTTTGTTATGTGCCCAGAGGCTCCTGGGCATGGGTGCCCTATAAATACAAATGGATAACATATTATTATTAATAATAAAGGTACCACAGAATAGTTTCACTGCTTTTTCTATGCAGCTCTTAGAACAATCACAGTTGAGGGGCAGTGAAGAAACAGTCCGGGTTGTGAGAACATGCTGTAGAGAAGATTGTTTTGCCAACAGTGAGGACTATGTTTCAAGTCGTTGTTCTCCCCTTCTCCTTCACCCTCCTCCCTGGTCCTTCACAGACCTTCATCTCTGTTCCTGCTTGGCAGCATCTGGTAGTTCCCATTTCCATCCAACTTGCATTCTCTCTGATGTGATTCCTGCAGGAGCTGATCTCAGGCAGCTCCTCCTTCCAAGCTCTCCTCCCCTCTCAGGCCTGAAAATCTTCTGGTCTTCTGTGCTCAACCCCAGTCCCACTACACATGCACAAGGTGTATGGGGTGAAATCCCATGGAGCTGCAACACTTTATCTTTCATTCTTCCCTCTCTTTTATAAGCTATATATTTTAGTGTGTGTGTGTATGTGTGTGTGTGTGTGTGTTTCCCAGAGTTTATGAAAATATATCTTGTATATACATATATATTTTTTTAACATTTAAAAAGAATCTTTTGACTTCACCAATTCTTGATGTAAAAACCCTCCTGGCATTTTGACAGCAAATGATTAAAAGCCTTTCTCAGTATGTTACAAGTAAATATGAATTTTAACAAGTAAACTTACAGAAATGAAATATTCTATTGTTGTCTAATGCTAAACTAGCTGTCAAGTTTCAGACACTTGCACTTAGTATAAGGAATGATTAGAATGAAAGTATGTTAAAAAGAAATACAGTCCAGGTTTTACCTATGTGTTGCAGATATAAAATTGGGATTTATAGATTCTTTGGATGATATCAGGAGTAAAGTGGTGATTCTGCTCTGGGATTTTACATTTTGCTCCACAAATTAGTATATATCATATGCCTCCGTTTGTGTCTTGCACACAGCAGTTCTCAACAAGTTTCCAAGTCAGGATAGAGGAGAAACTTTGTTAAAAACAGTGTATAGACTATAGAAAATACTTCAAAATTACTTTTTACAATCTTACAGGAGGAGACAGTGAGAGAAAGACTTGAAGTGTCAGCTAGGAAGAGAAGCTGAGAGGTCAAGAACTTTAGCAGCTTTCTGATGGGAATGTGGGAAAGGAAAGGGAGGGATGGGTACTGCTTAAAAATGCAGATGAAAGGAATAAAGCAAATGATTAAATGGAAGGTACTGGATGAGCTGTCAAAGGCACACTGTGAAGTCGTAAGAGACAGCGAGGCCTCTTCACCTAAGCAGAGGGAACAATGACAGAACATGGTTGAAATAGCATTTATATTCTTCACTTGCAATCCCTCCCTTTTTATCTGCTTTCTAATCACTGTGAAGAATACTAGTATCCTATCTGTCACTCAGGCCCATAATCCCAATGTCATTGATGACTAAGGTATCATTAACCTTCTAGCAATTTCTTCAACAGATCTAGCAGTTTCTTGTTGCACAATATCTCTTACATACAGATTTTTCCACCCATTCATCTTTTTTGCTGGTGTTCATTGTCTAACACACACAAAGTTAAAAGTCCTTTTCATTGATCTTGACAAATGCTTCCTTGGCCTGTTTTTACCCCTCCAAAGTGCTGCATTTACCTAGCTCATCATTTTGGCCAGCTCTTGGAATTCTTTGATGGCTCCCTCATCTCTATTAAATGAAAGTTTAAGTATTTCTTTTTATCTCCAAAGCCCTGCACAATCTTCTCTTTCATTTAATTCTCAGAGGTGGACCAAAGGTGCCAGTTCACATGGTGTTATATTTTCAAGAAAACAGCTTATCATACTTACCAGTATTGTCTTACTGCTTCCTTGTATTCCCCTATCTGTCAGTATCTGTGTGTGATCCATCTATATCTTGTAAGTGCTACTTGATGGGACTGGGATTTTTGTGCCATTTTAACATATAGTGCTCAGTACACTGAAATGCTCATCTGCATCTGAAGTTCTTAGTAAGTTGTTACAATATTCTTATAGTAAAACATAGTATCATATAGTGTCATAATAGAATATTTAACTCTATGGTGCAACACAACAGCAAGAAAATGAAAACAAGAAGGGTAAAAAGCTGAAGAAATAGCTGTCAGTTATCAGAGTTACTCTGAAGATCAAAACTAAAGGAAGTCTGCACATTTGAGCATCTTGGTTTGAGGTGGATGAACAGAAGACTTTAGAATTGTCTCTCATACCAAACACGTTTAAGCACCAAATGGTGTCATCTGTAAGATTTAGTTCTCTGCATCAGACCTTAAGAGCTGAAGTAGCAGACTAGATGTGAAAAATCATAACCTTCTTGGACACGAACTGTTCTCAAGATGTGCTAGCTTTTTTGTAATGCCATTTTAGTAGCACTTCCCTAATTTTAGTGTTGTTTTTTTACAGAACTGCCTCTACACTTGTGAAAGAAGCAGGCTGTGGACCAGTGAATTACTTAGATTTAACTTATTCACGTGTTACTTAACAACACTTTGATTACACCAAAGTTTGTAAGCAGATATTCATCATTTACTACTCCTGATAAATTAGGCCTAATTACTCTGAATGTAACATTATATCATGTTTTCTTGGTGATGTTTTGAATCATATTGTTTTCATAGGTCACATCTTTAAATGTCAGTCTTGAACAATCTAAATAGTTCTGTGATAACACTAGATTTCCGAAGATGTCATGTTAGTGTTTAAGACAGAGCTCCCTTTAGATAAGTTTTGCTTCAATATCATATGAACTCAGACAAGTTCAGAAACTGGACCAAATGAGAAGCTAGGAGTAAAACACTGCACATGCACATGGGGGAGTCTGATCTACTAAGTTTTATGTTGTTCTCTTTGGAAAAGAGAAAACGAAAAAATCATTTCTATGCTTATGACCAGAAATATCAAGACAATTTATACATTAGACTTCTAGCTTGCCTTGTGAGGTATTGGAATTTGTATTCTGAAGAGAGCAAAATGGGATTGGGATTAGGATGTTAAATGGATACATGGATAAATGCACAAAAGTCTTTTTTCTATTTCTTTTTTCTTTCTGCAAGGGCATTATATAAGCAATTGAAGTCTGATATAATCTCACAGACTATGTTCATGGATCTATATCCAAAGTATCTCTGAAAGTTATAATGAGTTCAGTTTTAGAGAAACTTTTGCAAACCTTACCCTAAGATCTGGAATCTGATATCTGTCTACAACACTCAACTCCAGGGTTAATTGTCTAACTTGAGAGCTACTGATGCTATCCCATATCAAAGGGGGTTAAAATGAAAAGAGAAGAAAAAGAAAAGAAAATATTAAAAGAGAGTCAAAGGTCTCAATACCGAGTCACTAGTTTATATTATTTTCCCTGAGCACTTTCTGCATCACAACTCTACACACCTTTTCAAAACCTACGATTTTTTTCTTTTTTCCCATTTGGAAAAGAAAGTAAAAATTGTGTGAAGAATAATGTGAAGCACTGTCTTCAGACTAGATTTAAACTCACACTTGGCCTAATTTTAGTTTATAAAATTCCTTTGAGAAACTAACTAAAATTTAATATGGGAAGGTGTGTATAACGCAACTATTATAAAGAAATTCAGACATTACTTTGATATCCTGGAAGACAGATTTTGAATTAAGGAGAATGCATGCAATAAAAATGTTACCAAAATGATTAGCATAAGTAACTGAAAAAATGTGATTATAAGAAGGTAAAGTAGTTTAACACACGACTACATTCATAAGTATGAAATATTATAATTCTATTGTCTATTCTTCCTGTGAAAAGTTAGCTCCTTCAGGAATGTCTTAATGAATAATAAAACTGACTTGATTTTCCCACTGCAGTCAACTTTGCTGTCAGGCTATTAATGATTCATAATGACTGTATGCTTAATAGTTTTATGCCAGATAAAAGCCATCCAACAGAAGCAAGTAGCCAGTGTCACTCTTGCAACTGCTCTCTTGATATTTTCAGTACTATTGGTAAAAACAATCTCTAAAAATGCAGAACAGCTGAGCTGAAATGGGAAAATGGTTTTAAATCACTCAATAACATCAGTGCTGAAGTCATATAAAATTCTTTATTGCGTTACCTCTGCTGTAGAAGAAAACACAGAGGACTAGATTGCATGCTGTTTGTAAAAGATGTCATATTTTCCTATTCATATAATTTCATATTCTTGGATATTTTATTTTCATAATGCAGTGATTTGGATAACAGAACTAGCCAATGCTTAAATGAGAACACAATGTGTACTCTGAGAATAGCTGAGCAGAATAACACTCAAATCAGTTCTGCACAAGATGATAAACACCCGGACCGCTCTGAAGCTGTAGGAGTTTATCTACTGTATATGTAAATGTTTTTCTTTGCTTTGAGGAAAGCCTTTGCAAGAACAATGTCCTTTAACAAAGGTCTAAAAATGCATGTGAAAGCCAAACATAATAACATTGTTATTCTGCCACTTATTAACAGAACAACGGGTCTTACAACAATTAGATATGAATATTGCAAACTGAATTTAATATTAAGCTGTCTTTGAAATGCCACTTTGCAGCAGGTTTTCAAATGCTTAAAGCACAGCAGGAGGCTAACTCCATCTTCAAATATTAAATCAAAACCTTTTTCTAACCTGATAAATCTTTCTGAAAGCAAGTTCTCTTATTCAAGAGAGAATTATTAAACTAACAGGCAAGAAAACTAAACCTCCCAGCCTATTCTTGGCACAAGGTATATACCCACAATGATTCAAAACAATAATGAAAAGGATTAACAACATTTTAGAATAGTATTGAGAACATTCTTAACCAAACATAGGTTATAAATTGCTAATAAGTCCAGTGAATTGGAAACATCACATACTTAAGCATGGTCCCACTCTCTCAGCTAGAAATTTCACATTAAATACAAGTCACTCAGCAATGTTGCATTCGTTGATCCCTACAGCCAGTTTCATGCCATTGAAAAGATCAAAGATCTCCAGGAAATGGTAAATGCAATGGCACATCACTTAAGAATACCACAGAAGAATCACAGAGACACATTCTGTGCTTGAATACCTGCTCCTAATAGCAGTAGGAACTGCATGCAGTCTTGATATATTTGGCCCATATTAGTGACAGAAACCACTTATTAAGCTATATAAAACAATACATCTCACAGATTTCAGTCCAATCCACTTTTTAATGTCCCAAGTGAAAAAGCTTCCCTTGGAAGAAAGCCTAATAGAGACAATTGGCAGGAAATATACCTGGTTATTTTCCCTTCATTTATCTACTTTTTTCCCAGTCTTAGTGCAGTCGTGCCAGGATTTGTATCAGCCAATTCTTTTCCGTCCCTGGCAGTTCCAGGACATTTTAATGTTATGTTTTTCCTTTAAACATTGCTACCCAAGTCTCCAACATTTAGCTTACTAATTTCCACCCCCGCCACCCAGTGTCAACAATTGCTTGTTACCTAATTACCTTGGCTCCTTCCAAACTGCAATTCTGATAATGAAATACCCAGGAAGGAATGCACTGCCTTAGATGGGATCACACCAGAGTCCTAGTGAAAAGGAGTACTATCTTCATACACTGTGGCGAAGTGCTTTGCTCCAAAACTAGGATGGCATTCTTTGGCTGTCACATCACAGTTCAAGTTCATGTTTAATGTCCTTCAACACACATAAAATCCTTTTAGTTTCTGTCTTCCCTTCAGTGTTGGTATTTCAGATTATTTTGCTTTTGCTAATTCACACCAGCTCAGCATGTAACTGACTTTGCTGTTTTCTATCCTAATCTCTCTGGGATGCCTTTTATTACTCTTCTGTCCTTGTCATTAATCCCCTCAATGCATTTACTGTCTGTTCCAAATTATTAATGCAAAGGTCAGATAGAAGACTGAACCTAAAATCCACCAATATTCCATAAGCTATTTCCCCATATCAGGGAAAAAAAAAAACAACAAACAAACAAAAACAAAACAAAACAACAATAATAAAAAAAAAAAAAAAAAAAAAAAAAAACAATAATTAGTTGTCTCACATATAATTTTCAATCATTCAGCTTGTAATTCTCATGACTATGGTCCTTTTAAAATATATATATATATATATGAAACCAAAATTTGCATGCATTTCATTTGCTGTTCTCTTTGCTTTCCTTTGGACTATTTCCATAGCAGTACAATATTTCTCTGTGATTACACTAAATGCATGACCTCAAAAAACCTACCACTGTTGTTTCCAAATTAGGATACAGGCAGGCACATGTCTCAGAGGAAGGCAGCAGGCCCTGGATTTCCCTCACAGCTGGTAGCTGCTGCCTCCCAGGTGAGACTGGTGCCAACCAAGAGGTTTTAGTTTTTTTCCAGGCAAGTTTTTGTGAAGGGAGGCACAGTCTCAGTTGGACAACTGTGCTTTTAGTGGCCACATACTAGCAAAGTCTGCTGTGTGGTCTGAGTGCTTCTCCATGTCTGCTCCACATCTAAGCTCACCTGCCTGACTTTAGGCTGGAGAAAAAGAGCTGCTCAGGCAGCCAACAGTGATCTCATCTAGGGGAAGTGGAAATAACAGCACCATGTTTTACCACCCTGTTCACACTGAGTAAATATCAATATACAATTCAGCTCATTTTCACGATAGAGATCTTTTGAGTGTCGGGACCCAAGAGCATTCATGATCCTAGGAAAGGGGCATTATGTCTGGGATATAGAATTTCATTTGGTGGTCATATACATAAATAAAGACTCACGTGGAACCTCTACCCTAATAACATTGTGAATTTATAAACTACAGCAAGCTGCATCCCCTCCCAGTATCAGTGCTAACAGGTATATCTCTCTGTATAAATATTTAATCCCATTTAGCTACAGTGTTGCATGCTCATGAATAGGTACAGGAGGCTGTTAAGACATAAGTATCTTTCCCTCATGTATTAGTGGACCTACTTTCTCTGTAGCATATCTTTTCTTAATGTACTTTATAAACCCTGTGTGTTGCCTTTGAAATTCCCTAACTAATATGAACATATTGTGTGTATTTGGTTTCAGCTCTCCTTTTTATGTTCTTACAAGTGTCATTGACTGTCTCACAAGAGCTAAGCTAGCAGTTTTAAATTCTTTGTCTTTTGTGTACTGGGCTACAGCAGAAGTTCATCATTATTATCTTTTTATTTATTGTTTGTTTGTTAATAACTTTAAGGAAAGAAAAAAAAAAAAAAAAGGTTGCTGTCACAGCAGTCTTTCTGTCTGAAACTGTGGCATTGGTACTGTATTTTTACTGTGATGTTACTGTCCACCATCTTCTCTTTTCACCTCTCCACTTGAGAGGATACCTTCAATTTTCTTTTCACTTAAGAGAATCATTCCAGTATGCTTCAGCTGTGCCCATCATTTCAGAATTTATAAATGCAATTAATTTGTCTGTTTCTTACAGATGTAAATACTTCAATTGCATTCAATGTAATTCTATCTTCTGCCATATTTTCTTATGTAAAGAAGTTCTTGTTTCTTGTACTTTCTTGTTTCTTTCAGCCTTACACAGAATACAATGTGACTTCTTGCAAAAATCAGATCTGATTTAAGATTTACCATCCTATTTTCTTCCTGCAATCAAACAAAACCAGACCAATCCAAACCCCACCAAAACAAATAAAAAGTATTCTTAGAAACCTCAAACTTGAAATATTTTTTTAAAATATTTGCTTAAATTGAAGCCTAAATAAATCAATGAGGTTGATTTCTTATCCATAACTTTGTCTATCTTTTATAGTCATCAGTGCTAGTCTATCCCTTCTCTTACCCATACTGGTATGGGAAGAAAAACTTGCATTAATATTGGTCTATTTTCAGTTAACTTCTAAAAATCCTGAACTCATTCTAGCTATACTCTATAAAGCTAGTTATAAAGCATAGTCATGTGTGTCTGAGTTGTTCTGGAAATTCCCTGGCATTTCTAAGGAAGCCTGTCATTTTCATGTTATTAGCTGGATATCTGAAAATGGATGATACTACCCTGCCCGAGCCCCAAGTCAACTTTCATTTTCTAAAGAGCCAACAAAAATATTAGACGTCTCTGTTCTTTTTCAGCATTTGCCTTTTAATTATTTGTGGTCTTCAATTATCTTAATAGGTTGTCTCAACAAGATTACCTTTTCCATGACAAAATATCTGTTGGAGTCACCAAGTTTAAGATGTTCTATATGTGATCTCTTAATTTCCTTTTGTTGCACCTATTGTGTCTTATTTCTTAACTCGGTACCTATCTTATACCTTTTGCTCATCAACATGGTGTTTGCCTGCCTTAGTTTCCTTTGCCTTTCCCAAATCTTCAGCTATCTTGCAAGACTGAGAACCACGCTACTCTCAAATGAAACCCAACAAGAGATACAGATAGAATTAATGTTTATGTTGTTTAACTTTATCTCATCAAAAAGTTAGGTGTTTCGCCTCTGTTTTTAATCCAGCGAGAATGACATTTCCAGCCTGTGATATAACCCACACATGTTTCTAAGCTAGGTGAAATCAATTTCTTACGAGATTTACTGTGGGCATACCCAGCTCTTTCCACTACTATTGACAGAGACTGGATCCTGATTTTAACTAGATGCTTCCTATACTGAATGGGTTGAATTCAGAAGTGGCAACTTCAATGCCTGCCATTTTCCTTAAAATATTATATTTCAGCAACATTCAGCAAAACTCCATATTGCAAGAAAAATATGTTTTTATGCTTTTGAAATCTACTATCATTGGACAAAGGCATGAAAAGTGGTAGATGGTTGTGATTCTGTCTTCCAGATGAGCATCAGCATTCATTAATTCACCTTTGTAATTCTCATTCTTTTCCTGACTTCTCTGTCTTCTGGAAGCGGAGCATCTGGCAATCAAATGGATATATTAAATCATGGAGAAGTGAAAAAAATAACACTGCTTAAACCAAAGTACGGAATAAAAATTAACATAATAAACATTTTGCTTTCTTTTGTTAGGGAGAAATTGTAGATAGTGTGTTTTGCATCATCAGTGGTTATGGTATGATGCAGACTTGGAGAAGTAATGTTTTTAGGCAGTACCCCACTTCCTAAGCAATTTAGTGTTTAGTATCTTTTAAATGTTAGCTACAATGGATTTCACACAGGCATGGGTGGTGAATATCACCTGAGTGGGAGAAGTGAGTTCCAGTATCTTATAGTAGAGACACGTAACAACACAGATCCTCTACATCCTGAATACTTGTTTTAACAGTCAGTTGGTTATTTACACATAGATAGCACTATAACACTTTAAAAAAATATACACATATAAGTAGTAATTTAATTGTCCATAGTTGCTTTTCAATGGGTCTAATTTTAACATTTTAGAATTTAGAGCCTACATGACTAAATTAGTTTTTTTTGTGTTTTTTTTTGTTTGTTTGTTTTTTGTTTTTTTTTTTTTTTTGTTTTTAAAGAGTGAATAGACAGAAATAAATAATCCAAAACACATTAACTGCACATGCCATGCATTCAAGGTAAGATGAATCATCTTCCAGAGATGCTCTCTCCACTAAACATGGGAAAATCCAACTTTTAAATACTTTAAACACCATACTATGAAAAAAGAACATAAAAAGAAGACTTAGATGTCTGAGTGGTGAAGCTAGTTTTGTGCTTAGCATTTAGTTTACAAACAGGTTCCAGTCTTAAACTAGAAGAAAAGACAAGATTTCATATATCTTTCTTTTATTGCTTGTTGGCTTCCTTGGGAATCCTCCAGCAGCGTTTTTGTTGTGAGACTTTCACAGTGCTCTCTTCAGCAAGCCTGTGTTCCCTACTATGTGCAGACACCAGCTTTGGGCCTTGCAGAACCGAAGAAAAAAAAGAGGCATGGTGCATTTGGTGGTCCAAATGAGCAAGTGAAAAAGTTAAACAAACAACCATTAGGTAGAGGGGTAAGCTTGTTGCAAAGCTTGTGAATATTTCAAGAGTACCATTATACCTAAGTGAATCTTCTGTTTTAGTTCAGGTCAGTTGCCAGTAACCACAAGCCACATTAAGTAAGGAATCCACAGTTATTACTGCAGGTGTTACATGAGGACAGACATCGGGAAAGAAAGTCCTCACCTGTCATGATCATAAGCCTTACTGAGGCTAGAGAGAGAACAACACTTGTGACTGACACAAATTCTTCGCTCTTTTTATAATGCATCTCCTTTGGATCAGCAGCTGCTGCAAACACTGTCTGTAGGTAGAGAAGTGCAGGTGCTTAAGAAGGGAATTAGTAGTAATACAGGTATCTGCTTGGTTGGGTCTCATGGAAGATCTCTGTAAGCCGCTTGGAACACAGAGCCAAGCCTTGAGCAAACATTTCACTGATGCAGCCAAGTGACATCTAGAGATTCAAAACAGTGAGCAAAGTACATTGGACTGAGAAATATCCTTACCTCAGCAGCATTTGCTTATAACTTAGGCATAATATATGATGCAGTTTCTGAGCTGTGTGATTTATCCAAACATCTAAAAGAAAGACATAACATTGCCAGAAGCTTATTCTGGGGTGTCAAAGCAGATTCAGGTTTTCACATCAATGGCTGACAATCCTGGCTCTTTCACTGAAGAGGCTGTCAGTGCATTTCAGAACATGCTCTCAAAAAAAATAGAATAAAATAAAAAAAATCCCTGCACTAGGGGAAATGTCTTAAAAGCAGTTGCAGAGAATTTTCTGGGATTCTTGAAAACAACATATATTGCGAAATGCTGTTCACAAGAGCATTGAAAATTAGCACTGTTCTGTATAGTGTTTCTTGCAGAAAATCACGCAATGTGATTACATACCTCTTGATAGGAGATGTCAGCTCCTGTGTTACAGCCAAATTCTAACCTGTATAATTACCTTCTGCTTATCTAAATTCCTCTCACAATTTCAGCTGAATAAGATCTATTGTTTTAGTTCACATCCTAAAATGCTGAGAAGTGCAGTGTTAATGTACTTATAACCAAAGATAGTTGCATTTTGTTCATTACTTTCATGAGAACTTTCTCTTACAGAGAATGTTAGGCCAATTATCTTTGTATAAGAACTTGATGTAGAATTTTTGCTAACATCAGAAATGAGAGAACTTGTAGCCAATGGATGTCACTATTAGGTAGAAAGCCTGAAGGCTTGATGTCTTTCAATGAAATTAGAATTTTATATTTAGTATTAGTATATATAATTAGTATTAAACTATTATTATTATTTACTATATATAATCATTATACTATAATTAGTATTTTATATTAGATTTTTATATATAGTATATATTTAGCAGATATATTAAAATATTATACATATTAACATACATATTCTATTTTAATTCAGAACAAAACTGAATTTAAAAAAAAAAAAAAAACAAACCACAAAAAACAACAACAATGAAAATCCTTCTTGTCTAAATTAGGCTAAAAAGTACAAAAGGAACTTCCATGACTTTTCCCTGTCTCAGAATTTACAGTTTATATTTGCATAATTTATAAAGCCTTTCAGAACCTTCTGCTGCTATGCAGTTGGCTGAGATGAACAGATGAAATGGGTAAGACCTATGCTTTACCAGTAGTCATGTCAATTAAATCTTAAATACTGATGGACTTATTCTAGCACTTTCAGAAATCAGCAGACATTTATGTTTACTAACTTGAGAGCCAAAGCTCCTGATCACTATTTGTTGCCCTCTACTGCTGTTTGTGTTGGTGGTTGTTTGGTTCATATATATATATATATATTTTTAAGAATACATTTTTCACAGAAGCTAAATCAATCTCTGGAACAACCTCCCCAAGTTTGTGGTAGAGTCCCCATCACAGGAGGTTTTCAAGATGTAGTCGGACAGGGTGTTAGATAATGTCATCCAGGATGTGCAATATCTTGCCATGTACCCTGGGTTAGGTCTTTTCCTTCAGTCAGCCCAGCCTTCTGACAGCTGGCAAAAAAATCTTGTTTATACATATTTTTGTGCTTCATCCCCCTATCTTACAAAATCACAATTATTTTTTTCTGTAACAGTTCAGAAAGGCGAGATGAAAAAAGATATCAGAAAGAAGAGGCCATCGATCATGTAAATAAAACCATGATTGAAAAGGACAGACTTTAGGGTGCAGAAGTAGCCTTTGCTTTGGAATTTCAGTGATCTACTTCAGTTTTGGCTTCCACATATATTTTGAACTATTACACATGTAATATTCAATCTCAACTCTTAGCCAAGTTAATACAACCAACTATTGAACTGATTAACTGATTTTAGTATTAAGCAAAAAAAAAAAAAAAAAATCTGTATAAGAAAAGGAAGAAAGAATGATATAGTACCAAGAATGTTCTAGAGAGTATGATTTTGAATTCATCAATTCAAGTAAATGAAAAAACAAAACAAAACAGACTTTTCCTTTATGTACCTAACTAGGTGTAAAGAGACAAAGTTAATGGTATTGCTACTAGGACAAGTCAGGTGAATAATTTTATCTATGTTCAGTTTTCCAGCTGTAACCTATTTCTTTACCTTACTGGGAATATTATAAGGATAAATTAATTTTAAATCTGTGATACTCTGAGAAAGCATGGTAATGAGTTCAAAAAGAAAAAAAAAAATTAAAAAGCTGAGCGTATGAACCAAGGTTGACCTGGGCTTCTTATACTACTCCACTACCACCCCAGGACAGAACATAAAACTATACAACAGGTAAGGAATTACATGTGTTATACCTTTTGCCGTCATGTGTTGCTAAGTTATTAGGCTCCTTTAAGTGTTCCCATTCCCACAGTCTCTATAGGGTCATAGTAATTTTGCATAATTCTTAATGACAGTTTCACAACAAAACCAACCTACCTATGTATCTCAGAATGATGGGTGGGTTGTGATCTAGTAGTTATGGGTTTCAGCAGCACCTAAGTGAAACACTATTTGTTGTTTATAGTTACTTTTCTGTTAAATAGAAAATTATACACTCCTGAAAGACTAAGTTGGTGGTATTATTCCAACTCAGTAGTGACTGACATATGCCAATTTACTTGTCATCATATTCATCATGGCAGTATTAACATTTTCCTAACTAAATTACATTTTTTCTCACAAATGAATTTTTATAGCAACTTCTTAGTGCTACGGACATGCATTTACTACACAATAATATTAAAAAGAATAAAAAGAAAAGAAAATCCACATCTATTCATATAAATTATATATATAAAATTTATTTTGGGTAAACTGGAAGATGCTTTCAAAAATCAGCTAACATGAAAAGCCTACTTGATAAACATGAATCCTTTTTATAATTTATACTCTGATTTTTCAGCATTCTGCAATATATTCTGACATATCAGACTATTTGATTATTTAAATATATTTTTTATTAAAAAAGAAACAAAATAATCTACAAACATATGTCAAGTGAGATCCTCTAAAAAGACATGAAGCTGTTCATATACTTAACTGAAAATGTTCAGAAATTTAACTGTAAGTACACAGAATTGAAAGTGGATATATTCTATTTCCAGGTTGAAGCAGTGGAAAACAGGAATTTTATGTACAATCATTTATTATGAATGAAAACTTTCTTAAGTTTCATACACATGCTCAGTGTAGCAGCCAGCAAAGAGTTAAAAGTCTTAACTTCCAAATACTTTGAACATATGAACAACAGAAATTTAGAAGCCTCAATATCTTTTTGGATATGGAACAATACACACAGCAGATTTTAAAACTGTGGAAACCATAAAAGTAAAGGGAGAACAACAACAACAACAAAAAGTGTACACTTGCACATTACCATTCTTATAAGTGCTTTCCAATTTGCAGAAGCTGAAATATTGACATTTGGTTTATATTTGGGAAGGAAACGAACAGTTTTTGTTGAGGTCAGCTGCCTTGGGAGCAGCAGTAAAGCATGCAAGTCCCTGGGCTTTACTACATGTTAGTGGAGCTCTTTGACTCAGCCACTGTCAAAACCACGTGACTGGTTGCTCAGTGTAACCTCACCTGCTTGCTTACATGCAGCAATGTGTGGCTAGCCTATCACCAAGCAAAATATTAACAAGGTCATAGTAGTGTAACACACTCCTATAACTCAAAGATTACAAAAGACATTAAAATTCTGATGCCCCATTCATAAGGAAAAGATTGTAATGAGAACAGAGAATGGCACAACATTAATTCATTGTATGACAAAGAATATAATGAGAATGGGAAATAGTACAAACATAACTCATTCTTGTTACAGCTTTAAGATTGTAATGTCATGGTTCATATCACATACTTAGAAAGAAAGGTATGGCAGAAGAAGAGCTGCAGTGTTAAACACAGTTAATCTGAATTCAGTACACATTATTATATACATAATATAATACAAAAATGAAAAATTACTTAGAAATGGTTTGTGAAAATTATTATAATTTCTCCACACATTTTTGTTAACATTGTATTAATGCCTCTGATATGGACGGTTGCAATGTGTGTCTATACTTATTAAAAATAGAATTGTTCTCAAAGTAATTTTACTCATACGTATCTTTAGAAATCTATTACAATTAAAAACAAAAATATTGAAGACCCGTGTTTCTCATGACGAACATTAATCTGCCAGAATAGAGACAGTCATTTAGTCATTTTGTCTGACACAGAGAAATTAAATAAAAAGTCATAAAAGAAGTGATATATTTACCTCCTGAAATTATTGAATAATTTTAGTTATTGCTCATCTACCACTCACTTAGTGATGTGCAATATCCTACCTAATGTAGTAGACTTTATCGAAGCATTTAACCCATAAGACATTAAAAATCTTTGACCATCCATCTGAGAGTTTGCCAAAGACCAAAGCAACTTGTTTCATTCATTAGGTGCTAGCCAAGATCATCAAATCAATACATTTTATTTTGGTTTTTAAAGTAAAACATTAACTTTGTAGTCACTTCTGCTAACTGAAAAAGGAAATGTCCTCAAAGACATACCCTGTATATTAAAATTCAACGCCAACAGACAATTTCAATGTAGTAATGATACTACTAGACATTAGCTACATAGTTACCTTGCAACAGAGAAAAGTCTGCATCGAGCCATCCAAAGCCTTTTTTTCTCTTTACTTTCTCTTCATCTTTTTGATTTCTGCATTCTTGATTGCTCCACTGTCTATTCATTGTATGAAGCTGGGAAGCCCTCTACACATTACAACTCTAGTTTATTACCAGGGGCCTCCTTTTGGACCTGTTTGACTTCTACCAAGCTGATGAGGATCCACCTCAACCTCTCACCTCTTGGACAACTGATCTACTTAAAAAGGGAAAGCATTAGTATTACAGACTCTGCTTTTAAAAGAAAATAAAAGTATCCATGATCAAAACTACAGTTTAGGGACCAGCAAGTAGAAGAAGAGCCATTAACAGTTTAATAATTTTAGGTTAAGGTTGTTCTCCATTTGTGATACCTGGCCATAGATATCTAGATACAGTCTTCATAAACACTTTGGGGTGGGACATGGGGTGATTTAGGGAGCTCCCAAACTCTACATACAAGCTAACATAAGTAAAAACAGCACTCAAATTTCTTAAGTAGCAGGTGGGAAAACTACATATCTAGTTTGTACTTGCAACGTCAGCTTCAGGAAAACACCTAAAACATTACTTTCTGGGTATTGGTCATCAAAAATCTCTTTGTCTTGGCCACTGTTAAACCCACTGTGATACAAATATCAAAACTGTACAAGGAGAGAAGAAATAATCACATACGTATACAGCAACAGAAGACTATACTCTGGAAGCACTACCTCCAACTCTGTACACAAGTATATTATTCTCACTTTGGTTCTCTTTATTTACACAGGGTTTGAAACTCCTCACATTCTTGCAGGAATTGCATTTCACCATTTCTTATTTATCAGTGTTTGTTGTATCCATGTATCTTTTTTTTTTCTGCATTCACACATAGAATGTGAATTTTTATCAAATAAAATCAGCTTCCAAGAGGCAATTGAAAAGCATATTTGTAACTTAAAGATGATATTCATGTTTAATGTCAAACAGGCAGCATTTTTAAGTGATTCTAGAGATGTTACAGAACAGCATCACTTTTTTTTCCTTAATAGAGCAACTCCATTTCCCATTGTTTTTATAAAGGTGTGGTTCTGTGTATTGGAATATTCCAGAATCACTGAAAGGCCGAAGCTGGAAGGAACCTCTGGAAATCACCTGACCTCCCTGCTCAAGCAGGGCCACCCAGGACAACGTCAAGATGACTTTTAAATAACTCCAATAATGGACACTACCACCTCTTTGAGCCAATATTCAGTCATCTTCCTTGTAAAAAAAGTGTTTTCTGATGTTCAGATGGAATCTCACCTGTTTCAATTTGCACCTATTGCCTCTTGTGCTGTCACTAAGCACCACTGAAAAGAGCCTTGCTTTGGAACCCTCCCTTCAAGTATTTATACATGTTGATGAGATAT
The DNA here is from genome assembly GCF_963932015.1 of Anas acuta. Taxonomy (NCBI): domain Eukaryota; kingdom Metazoa; phylum Chordata; class Aves; order Anseriformes; family Anatidae; genus Anas; species Anas acuta. The sequence goes on from NC_088979.1 coordinate 41,943,190, forward strand.
CCCCCTCAGCCCTCTTTTCTCTAGGCTGAAAAGTCCTGGCTCTTTTAGCCTTTACTTACAGGAGAGATGCTCCCATCCCTCCCTCATTTTAGTAGCCCTCCATTGGACATTCTCCAGTCGCTCCATGTCTCTGGAGACAGTATTCCTTGCTCAGCTTACCAGTGCTGAGCAGAGATTATCAGTGCTGAGCAGAGGAAATATCCAAAAGAATTTGCTCCTGAATTAGGTGAAAAAAAAATGCTCTGGATTTGGAAAGAAAAACAAAACAAAACAAAATGAAACAAAACAAAACTAGTAGATTTCATCCAAAAAGTTTAGGACTTTGAATGTTTGAATGTGTGGTGGTTTTACTCAGGTGGGCAGCTGAGCTCCACCACAAATGCTCTCTCACTCCCCCTCCTCAAAGGGAAAGGGGAAGAAAATATGATGGGAAGGGCTCAAGAGTTGAGATAAGGACAGGGAGATCACTCAGCAATTATCGTCACAGGCAAAAGAGACTCAGCGTAGGGAGATTAGAGAAGTTTATTACCTATTCCTAGCAAGCTAGAGAAGTAAGAAACAAAGAAAACAAACAAAAAAAACACCTTCTAAAACACCTTCCACACCTTTCTACTTCCGCCCCCCCATCCCCGCGTGGCACAGGGGAACAGGGAGTGGGGGCTGCGGTCAGTCCCTAGCACTTCTTCGCTGCTCCCCCATGGTCACTCTCTGCCCCTCCACATGGGGTCCCTCCCATGGGATGCCATCCTTCCCGAACTGAGCCTCTGGAGGCTGCGCACAGGCAGCAGCTCTTCGAGAACTGCTCCCACATGGCTCTGTACTATAGGGTCCATCCGTCAGGAGCAAACTGCTCCAGCACAGGTCCCCCATGGGTGGCAGCTCCCCCCAGACCCTCTGCTCCTGTGTGGGCTCCTCTCCATGGGCTGCAGCTCTGGCCTGGGGCCTGCTCCTGCGGGGGCTCTCCATGGGCCACAGACTCCTCCAGGCCACATCCACCTGCTCCACCGGGGGCTCCTCCACAGGCTGCAGCGTGGAGATCTGCTCCATGTGGGACCCATGGGCTGCAGCGGGACAGCCTGATATGCCGGGGACTCTTCTGAGGGCCACAGGGGAGCTGCTGCTGTGTGCCTGGAGCACCTTCTGCTCTCCTTCTGCACTCACCTTGGGGGCTGCAGGGCTGGTTCTCACTGCTTACTCTCCCAGTTGCTGCTGTTGTACTGCAGGACTTCAGGTATTTATTTATTTTTTATATTTCCCCCCCCCCCTTTCTTAAATCTGCTCTCACAGAGTCACAAACAACATCGCTCATTGGCTTGGCTCTGGGCTGTGGTGAGGCCCTTTGGAGCCTGCTGAAACTGTCCCGTATCTGACATCGGGCAGCTTCTGGACTCCTCTCAGAAGCCACCCTCACCCCCCCCCCCCCAAAAATCTTGCCATGCAAATTCACTCCAGAATGATATCAACATTATCAACATCTGAATGTGAACCCTTACTATATTATTGGCAATCTAAAACAGATTTATTGTGATAAAAATAACATTTCATTTCTTTTTCTCTCCTCTAAAAATAACATTTCATTTCTTTTTTTCCTCTAAGAGGAAAGTTACAATATTAACAAAACTATAAAATTGTACCACATGGAACCCTTAGAGTACGCATTTGTCCAGAAGACTATTATTTGTCAACAATTGCCGTACTATTTTCAACAAATTGGTTAAAAAGTAAAGGAAATTGCATTTATGTGGTTACTGCTTTTTTCTAGCCTGGGTGGATTTTTTTGATCCTGTATTTATAAAAATAAATACATTCCAAATTTGGCAAATATGTTTTTTATAGGATTAGTTACATTTGAGTATCCATATTACAGTCAAGTACATTGTCAAACTGAGAGGTGCAAAGACAGTGAGAAGAGGAAAAAACGTTATTGGGTGAGGGATGTTATAATAGTTCTGTATGCATAATACATGCATCCCAGGAGGCAATTGTGCATCTGTTACATATATTTATGTATTTTTATTTGTAATTTTTGAGATATTTAAGATTTATAGTGATGGATTCTTTCCCCTTAAAGACAATAAAAGGAAAACATGCATCAAGGGTACAATTTTGTTAGTGAATGAAGTAAGTAGGGTGTGAAAGTTGTGCATGTGGTAAGCTCTGTGAAGGTTAAAAAAAAATCTGTTTTAACACTTAGTAGCCTTTCTGCAGTGGCTTTCAAAATACTTTCAAAACAAGGCTAATAGATTTGATCTATGTGCAGCTAAAGTACGCTTCTGTTCATTATAATGACTGAAAGAGGGTAGGAAAACAATTGCTAGATGTTAAAGACTAACAGAGAAATGATGAAGACATTTTGTGAGTGAAAAGAAAAATCCTGAAGTCTCAGGGAGTGAAGGAAGTGATGATAAATGAATACAACAACACAAGGGTAAAGAGACAGAAATGATAAAATGGCTAAAGAGACAGACAGTTTTATACAACTAACTTATTTGAAGAAACAATGCACTGCCTTGTACTGTAATGACATCTCCTGACCATTGAATTTTCTATGAAGAGACAGATGAGTCTTCTACTAGTTTCCATTATACAGCATGTATTTCTTAGTCTCTGTTATATAAGAGATTTAAAAACAACAGCTTCTTCAGAAAATTCTTAGATTTTTTTTGGAGGGCAGAGAATAATATTTCTGGTGTTCAGTTTTAACTCTTTGAAACGGTGACTTGAGTATAGCTTTTTCTGAGCAAAAAATGACCATCTACGGGAAGAAACAAACAGGCATGCCTCAAGGCACAGATGAACCAAAAAGAAGCTGCAACTTCGAGGTTATGCATTCTCTACTATTGTCTCTTATATGGTTTCCTGAAGTTTCTTCTAAAACATCTTGTATCAGTCACTGTTGGAGACAGGCTATTAGACCAGATGAAGTGCTCATCTTATCCAGTGTGTCAAATGCTATATATAAAGCTAAAAAACACAATGAACTTTAAAGATAGATACGGAGCAAACCCTGAAAGTGAAAATATAAATTTGATATACAATATATTTGTCTCCAATCTTTGTTATTTCAAAGCAATCTTCATCTACCTGAAGAAAAGAAGAAATTGAAACTTTTAAAATAGTTTGGTAAGTAAAAAGCTATTTTTACAAACTGGCATAAAAACATATTTTCTTATACTTTCAATGACAAAGCTCTAGTAACTCATATTTGCCTAAGTTGGAAGGAAGAAGTCAAGCTGTTACCAAATTTTTCTCCATCGCCTAAATGCAGTTTATAAAATAGATCTATATTAGAATATAGAATAACTCCTATCAATAATATTATACTGCATTGAAAAATTACATTTACAAATCATATATGAATATAATGGTATATTTATCAGTTAAAATTTTCAGTACCTATCTACCTGTAATTTCTTAGCTACTTCCAGAAATGGCATATTAATATCATTTATATAATGAATAATATATAAGATAACAAATAATGACTTTCCTATCAAGAAAGAACAATGCAAATACTTTAGTGTTATACCTTGTCTCAACACCTGGCAATATATGCTAAGTGATAAACTGCCACAAGCAACTAAAAGCCTTAAAACAAAACTTGAAGTAACAAAAAATCAAAATACAAACAAAAGACATTAGATAAATCTGTTTGTCATGGATAAATGTATTATTCTCAGCTGAAATAGACATTTTCTGACACTTTTTTTTTGGTGAGCTACACTATTGGTATAAATTATTTTATAGTATTATTTTATATTTAATGAAGAAATTTGTGTCAATACTTATGTTACAGAAACAGGTATTCACAAACATTTGAGGGAGAAAGAGAGAAGCACATCTTTACGCATGCTTACTAATCGAATTTCTGACCCCCTAGCAAAATTGTCTCTACTAGCATAATTAGGCATGTTTTAGCACAAGTGCTAGAAAGACAGGTATTCTTATACTAAGTATTTTCAGATAGTTTCCTTTGTTATTGTAATGAGAGTTTACCACCTTAAGGTAACAATAGGAAGAATAGAGTCTTTGATTTAACTTTTTTTTTTTTTTTTTTTAACAATTTTGCAGGTTTGTTTGTTTTTTTTTTGCTTTTTTTACTACAATAGGAAAGTACTCTCTGAAGGCCCCATATTTTTTAACTGGTGGTGGGGAGAGCCTAATTTCGCCCATTGCAGTAGCTCCAAAGAAGATTCAAGTTACTTTTTTTAAATTTTGAAACTTTTAGTTTTCCAGCCTTTTTGTTAAACAGCTCCATTCATCAGTAGAAGATAAATCAATGGGTTGCAGTTGAAGACAGCTATTTAAGATGTTTAAACCATACACTTAACTGGCACGTTAAAAATTAAAGAGTCAGAGTCAACTCCAGTACATAAAAATGTATAAGCACATAAACTATAGCGCTCCATTCCTTGACTTAAGAGGCATCATACCAGCCACTTCATCTCTCATGGGTATGCCCCAAGTCTCAACACTTGATGATTTGCAATCGTTCTTTGTACATGCTCAGTTGTAAGAACATAAAGGTCTGTCTACAGTGGAGTAAACTTAAGACACTGATTTCAGATTTGAAACATTAATTTTAATAAGCCAGCTCACTTATTTTACTAGCTTCATGGTTTCTTGTTATCCTAATCAAGAACAGAACTGCTACTCCTGGCATAGTTCAAGCAATAGTTGAGAAAGATAATTCTGGTACTCAGAACTGTTAGCTCTATTACTGCCAATAGCATCAGTTATGATGGTTCTTTCTGAAGAAAGACACCTTTTATTTAGAAAATGAATCAACACCACACCTGATTAGTAAACATTGCAATGCCCAGCAGAGAGCAAACAGAAAGAAATGACTGTGGGTTCCTAGGTTAACATCTTCTAGTGTCTCAGGGTTAAATGTCTATTCAAAGGAAAAGCTGAAGACCAATGGAGAGTTCTGGCAAAGGGGCAGGGGGGAGAGGGAGAGAAGGATGTTAGATGTTAAGGAAGGAAGGAAGGAAGGAAGGAAGGAAGGAAGGAAGGAAGGAAGGAAGGAAGGAAGGAAGGAAGGAAGGAAGGAAGGAACTTTTCCAGTTGTTCATTTTATTTCTATTTCCCCCAGGAAATAGAATCTTTATGAACAAGTGAAATTTTTGAGTTAGAGGGCTATACCACACTTCCACATCTAGTCAGGAAATGCCCGTATGCTGGATACATTTGTCCAAATGGAAACACAATCTTTATTTGAAGCTAGGTGACCATCAGTAACAAGTGTTCAAGATGTCTGAAAGAGGTGACATAAATCTAATCCAACAAGTAGCCACTCAACCACTCTTTAAGTATTTTATCTAATAGCTATTTCATATATAAATAGCCTTTCTAGTTTTAATCGGTAACTAACTATCAGATTCCCTGCTCTAGCACAGTTAATCCCATTTATTTTGGACCTCAACAGCACATTACTTGTGTTTCAGTTTCAATCTGCCTAATATTTCACCTGTGCTGTGTGGAAAAGCTAAATTCTCCATGACTGGTCCCAGGGATCTGAAATGATGTATTTCCATGGTGAATGCTGCATACTGTGCAGATTCCTGTTTCTCTCTGAACCCCGAGAAAACTTGACATGTTTTTGAAAGTGAACTGCCACAACTGCAAAGGATACTCTAGCTGGTTAGCATTTGTAACTCATATGGCCCAACGCTTTGCATATAAATGGCAAATATTGTCCAGAGTTTATAAAGACTACAAAGACAGCATAGAAAATGGCTAGCACTGCTGTAGTTAGGAAAACACAGCACTAATCTCTGAGCAGGTACTGAATGAATAGTCAGTTCTGGCTAATATAATCCCCAGAATCAGATGTCTTCTTAAAATCCATTACGATAGTATTCCCCTTAGAACAGTAGTTAGTTTCATCAATTCACAGCTTTATGACCTAGCCAATTAATATGAGTGATATCCTGACTTCCGCTCATAAAAACAATCTCTCTCTAATGCTAGTATAATTTGGAGATATAATACTGAAAGAACTAGCTTTCTGAACACTGAGGATGATACTTTGTAAGAGCTCATATACCATTACACAAAACCTGGATCTCCAAGGTGATGAATTTCCTTTTGAAGATATATGACTGAATAGCACCCACCAAAAATGCATGAAACATTTAAAGTACATAGAGGAATCAGCATTCTGTCAAATACTCCACACACAATTTTCCTCAGACTAACTAAGATGGTAATGCTGAGGTCTCTAGTTTCTCTGCATGTTACTCTAATTTTTTATACATAGCCTGTTACAGTGGGCCAAATTTGATTTAGGGACTGGCATGTTCATCTCAGTGGAAGTTGCATTCAACTTCCACTGAGGCCAAATAAGGCCTTAGATATGATAGCCATTGCTCTCTAAAATTTTATATTTCTTATATTATTACTTTGTTGTTGTTGTTGTTGTTGTTGTTGTTGTTGTTGTTGTTGTTGTTGTTGTTGTTGTTGTTGTTGTTGTTGTTGTGGGGGGACCTCATAGCAGCACAAAGATAAAGGCTATTAGAATAACTATATCAGGTAGTGATGCTGATTATTTTGTTTACTCAGCCTTAAGTAAGATTTCCTGTGAAAAAGTTGTAATTTACTCACCATGGCAGATTCTGAATTTTTAGTATTGCTGAATTTCTTCAAAGAATTTAATGCAAGAATGGATTTTGTTGGATTTCACTCTCAAAGGACAGTTTCTGCCTGAAGTAATTTTTTATTTAGTTTTCTTTTGCATTTCCATTCAATTCAAATTTGGCATATTTCATTAAGAGGACAGATTTGGGTTTTTGCTTTGGGAAATATTACAACTTTTAATGTTATAACATAATTTGCAAGAGAGACAGGAATTTGATAGGGAGAAAACTGGTATCAGCTTCTTCAGAGTATAACATACATGTATGTCCCATTGTACTGTGGACAGACATTTTAAGAAAAATGACCAATGTCAGATATTTGTCTCAACTTGATTACTTTGCAGTTACCATACACATACACATTCACATACACATGCATTCACAGCAACGAGTGTGGTGTAATTTTCCCTTAGAGAGTATTTGGAATATCTTTACCCTATCACCAGAATTTTAACTCTGATTATCTCTGTTCATCCTTTAATAGAGCCTCTGTCTCCCTATCATCCTCCCATCTGATAACAGGCAGGATCTAGGGATACCATGTTCCTAGCCATAGTACCTCACTTAAACACCTGAGTGTGGGACAGGTAGTTAACACCTTTAGTTGTTTGTATGACTTCACACAATACCGGACAGTTACTATCAATCTTATCATGAAGCAAAATATTTACTAGATAGGTAGCCGTTACACTCCAGACAGTTGGTAGTATATCCTTGTTCATACTGTCAGCTATTGAGATTTCAAGAGACACAGATTTTAATGACTGCTTCCAACAGTCAGAGTCAGACTATGATGCCCCTGCATCCTATGTGTAGGGAATCCAGCCATCTTCAAAATCCATCCTTCACTTAGAGACACTTGAGACAAATTAATTCTGGACAATGTAACCACAAAGCTTTCTGAAATTCAATTACTATGTGTTATATGTTCTGTAAAGCACTGTTCCCACATGTGAGAAGCAATTTTTTCATTACTATTACTCAACAAATATGTTTGGAAGGGCAGCTTGTATTTGCTTATCATGGTGACATAATTTAAAAATTCAGCCTCTAACTATCTGTGGGTCAGTAGTTTTGGATGTTGGAGGTTTACTTCTGTTAAAAGTCACAATTAGGGAATTGACTTGGTCTGGGTGACTTTTATTCTGGAAAGAAACAAAGAGGAAAAAGGACCTGACAGGAAGAATCCCAAACTTACCCGCAAATTAAAGTAAATGAAAATGTGGAAAATAATTTAAATGGCTTGACTGTCATTTAACAACTTTTTCTACCTTATATGGGGGTTTATTATCCTATCTCATCTTATCTAGGTCACAACCTTGATGCAAAAGTACTCGTTCTCTGTTCTGTAGAATTATTTACATTGCAGAATTAGAGAATTTGGATATTAGAACAAGTCTTCTGCAAGTTTCAGCTTTCATAGCTGTGTAGATTTATATGAGCTTATGTTGTATAAATAGGTAGCTGAAGGGTCAGTCTGTCTGAAACTATCTATAGGCATTAGAGATCAAAGCATTGTAGAGAAAAGCTATTTAAAAATGAAGCTACTTAAATATAAGTTTCATCATAACAAAACAACAACAAAACAAAACAATCAAAACATATTATAAATATCCTGGAGAAAGAGCTATGGAGTGATCAGCAAATAAGCTCATTTAAACTTCTTTTTTCCATCTATACCTTTCTATAGTAAGTTCTGTCCTCCCCATGACTCAGACAAAAGTGCATCCCAATTAGTTAGACAAACAATGTTGTAGTTTTGTCAAGGCTAAGAGAGAGATTTGATTCATAATTTCTAATAGTAGAAACAGAAGGGAAAAAAAAGCCTTTAGTGAGGGTTTTCTTGGATTTTATTTTATTTTATTTTATTTTATTTTATTTTATTTTATTTTATTTTATTTTATTTTATGTTTACTTTTTGGTGTTAGTTTCGTAAACTGGGAAACTGAGCAAGTAAGGCTATCGAGGGCTGCCTAACTTCTGCACTTGATCACAGCACTTCACAGTTTCTCACATAGCTATGTTATTTACTTGCATGCAAAAATATGTTGTCTTATTCCTTCATTTTGCAACATATATCTGATGGGATCCTGCAGATAGCAGAGAACTCAGTTCTTGTACCCCAAACATGTGAATTGACAGACTGAGTTTCCTTCCTTCTCAGAGATTTTTTTTCCAAACATGAACAGATGGAATGTTTAGAGGGGATACATTTGCACTTTCATCCAGATTTATAAATTGATATCTTAAGAACAAACAAACAAACAACAACACTAAACCATGTTGGGCCTATTTATTTTTTCTTATATTCACAGGAATCTTTATATTTCTGCTTGCCTCTGCTGTGCCAATTTGTTTTATTTTCAGACATATCTGATCTGGTCCACAAGGGAATCACCAGACACATCACAGAAGCTTCCCAACCTCTTGGGAATATGATTGCTTCTTTTTCTTATGCTAGTTCACTTTGTCCTCCAAGTAAGAATTCAAATGTCAATCATTTTTTGTTCAATTTCATGGGCTAGAATCACAAAAATGGCAACCAATCCAATTGCAAATTACTTGATGAATCTTCTTTGAAGAGTTGCCAATAATGCTAATCATCAAATGGTTGAATCCAGCTCTGTAGAAATGCATTTGTGAAGAACAGCAATCTCTGTGACTTTGACAAAGGAACTGCTGACTTGCCTCACTGTTTGTCTTTTGATGTGAAAGAGCAAATCGATTTATAGAGCTTTTGCTTGCAGATGTAGGATATGATTAGTATGCAGAAAGACCTTTCTACAGTGTCATTTGTTTATTTAGCTGTCTCTGCACTCAGCCCTGATTGTGTATACTTAATTAATGTATACAAAGCTAAAAGAAATAAAATCCTGGAATCATGATCATAGAATACTGTACTATATGTCATTCATCACCAGGAAAATGTTATTTATATTTCATTGACTACAAGGAAGGGAAATGTATACATTTAAAAAACTGTTTCAAAAAAGTCCTTATGTTTGTCAAAACCAGTCAGTTATAGATACACCAAAAAGTGTCAATGAAAGCTGTTTGATTTAAGTAGGAGGTTCTTTTTCCCAGTGTTTAAATTTTTATTCCAAGCAGTTGTTGAGTCTTTATAAAAAGTACCTCTGATGCCTTCCTGAGGTCAAAGTACTCTGTAAAACATCCTGAGAGACCTGAATCATTCCGTTCTTCAAGGCCTTCTGATTTTGTTGCTTGGAAATTTTAGCTGAGAAAGAGTTTAAAGAGGAAGGCAGAGACACTAGAGACCTTCATGTCAATAATGAATGATCAATAGAAGTCACACACTAGAAAATTGACATTCAGTCAGCAATTCTGTGTTATTCATGCACATTTTACATTGTCTATTCAAGTTTGTTGTGGAAAGTAGACACAGATAGAAAGGCATAAAAAAGTAGAAATCGTCAGAATATCAAATAATGAAATCCAGAGTGACATCTAGTGACATGCTGCATCAGAAGCATGAGCATTTAATTGCTTAAATATACTGATTTTACTAGTCATATTAATTACAGCTTTCCAGAAAAGTTATTTAAAAAGGCGTTACAGAAATTTCTAACAAAATACATTCTGTAAGCTTATGAGACCCTTTGGAAATTAACTTACTAAAATGTTTGCTCCTGACTGTTATTAACATCAATTCAAGTGGCAAACAAGTTTTCTACAAAAGCACTTTACAAGTTTAGTATCACTTATGTTACAATTAGTTTGTCAGTACAGATTCACCTTATAAATAACTTCCAAACCTGAACTGGAAGAGCTTAGACTCATATCTTTCTTCCATAAGCACCAACTTAAAATCATGAGTTTACTTAATTTTTGAGGTCTTTGTACCATTTTCAAGATTGCAGAGCAATGTCTTCAAAGTAAGTTGCACTCAGCCTTCTGTTCTAAGCTTTTCCATTGGATTATCTGGGAGAATCTGGTGTCTGGAAGTGCTGGAACAAAGCAAACTTTTATTTAAAAAATGAAATACTGTTCTCAACTTAGTCTCCATCAACTAGTCAGACAATAATTCCCTTTATTAAAAAAATAAGTAAAAGCAATTTATGTTATTAAAAGAAAAATGAAAGGTCTGTTGAATGAAACAGGCCGTTGAACAATAAAATACTTTATGGAATTGTAAGCAAATTGCTAAATATACCTTTCAAATAATATTTTAAAATGTCTGGAAAAATTATTTGCAAATTATTTTATAGTTAATACACTTCGGTAAATAGGAAAGTACAGAAATCACTACATGTGAATAAAACCCTTTGTGACTTGTTTGGTGAATGAATGTACAAGTTGTTTTAAGAAAATTTGCTAATTTAAACCATATAGCCATTCATTTTTTAACTTTAGTGTGTAAGAAATGCTTATAATTTTTGCCTTTTCACTAAAATTGGTGTAGCACAGAGAGGAGGCAAGAGAATCATGTTAGACATAAAACTTCCACGTCAGTAACTTTTAAATTCAATTAACATGGGTGGAGAGACAGAAAGAGAGACAGACAGAAAGAGAGAACAAAATATTTGGACAAAAGAAATTGATATTTTCTTTTGGGGGGATTATCTTCTTTATGGATAATGAACTAAGGTAAATTATAAATTCATATTATAAGTATATTGTAATTATAACACAATTGTCCTAAAATGAATAAATCTTGTATTTTTAAAATGATTTATTGTGTAAAGATCATCAGCAGGAAAGACACTAGATTTCTTTCTCTATTTTCTTACGGGTTTCTACCTTCTTTTCTCCCTACATACTCAGACTTTAAAAACTTAACTTTCTTTTGGAAACAAATAAAATTTTCTATAGATATTTCTCGCAATTACTCTTATGCACTTGCAAATCTTGAAGGTGCAAATACATTTTAGGTTGTATTTTTCTGTAAATGTTCAACACTATAAAGAAAAAATCATAGACATCAGTTTCAAAGAAGTAAATACTAAGTAAAAGCTCTAATTTAGAGAGTAACAGTCTATTTTTATTGTTCTGTTTTGTTTTTTTTTTTTAAGTAGGATTAACACAGAAGGTAAAAGTCAGAAGGTGCTTGCTCAGTTCTTTATGCTCTAGAGCAGCAGAGATTGCAGTAATCTGGCCAGGTAAATTGAATTCAGTGGTTTTATTTCATTAACTTTGCAGAAAGGAATGTGTACAATGAATTGTAACTTTTTGTCTTCATTGGATATATCCTTCCAATCCACATGTATATCCAATAATTTCCTTTTTTCCATCCCTTACAGAGGTCCCCATGTTTTACACATCAGTTTCTCTTAATTTTTTCTCCCTAATTTCTCCTGTGTTTCTCCCCTCTTCCCATTCTTTATTATTTCATATCCCTTTCATGTCCTCACTACCAATTACAGGAAAACTTTACTGTACTGTGGCCAGCAGGTCAAGGGATGTGATTCTCCCCCTCTGCTCTACACTTATGAGACCCCACATGGAGTACCATGTTCAGCTCTGGGGCCCCCAGCACAAGAAGGACATTAAAACAAGTCCAGAGGAGGGCCACGATTAAAGGGATGGAGCACCTCTTCTATGAAGAGAGGCTGAGAGAGTTGGGGTTATTAAGCCTGGAGAATAGAAGGCTTAGGAGAGACCTTATAGCAACTTTCCAGTACCTGAAAAGGGCATACAGGAAAGTTGGAGAGGGACTTTGTCAGGGAGTGTAGTGCTAGGACAAGGAGTAATGGCTTTACACTAAAAAAGGGTAGATTTAGATTAGATATAAGGAAGAAATTCTTTCCTCTGTGGGTGGTGTGTGTTCTAGTTAGATTCCAGGGGCTGAAGCTGATTGGTTCCACTCAGCAAGGACCAGATTATATATATATATATACGTCTACATGTATAAAGTAAGCAAGTTTTATTATGACCAATTTACATACATACTGACCCCAGGGCAATGACAATGGTACCGACAAGCACAGTGCTTTTCCCAATCATTGGTTTTCTGGTGGAAGGAGCTGGCAGACACACTACTTGAACGGGCATCCCTGTTGAGGCAACATTGTCCTCAGTAGTGCATCTCACTCTCCTCTGGGGGAGTCCCAATTTTATCCCCTCCTACCTGGTAGCTGTTCTGACACATGGGTCCAACATGTGTCGCAAGGGCCACCAGGCTCCTCGTGGTGTTGTATAAGCATGTCTACAAATGTGTATGTGCACTATTTGAGTTGGGGGCTGCACTTGCTCCATAAAGGTTGTTACTTTATCCTTCATTGTCTTCCTCTGCTGCCCTTTGACCTGCTTTTCCAGATGCAAGTGTTGTGGGAACAAGCCAAGCCACAGAGTTTCACCAGCCTTGCCACAGTCTCTCCAGCATTGTCTCAAAGCTTGGTTAATTCCACATTTTTCTTCCTCTTTTCCTCTGCTCAGCAACTTACACCCCCAGCGCCACATGCCTAAGGACGCGCTATTCCACAATGGACAACATGACCACAGTCATAAGATCACTATGTTCTTAGCCAGTGAGGCACTCGGACAGGTTACCCAGGGAAGCTGTGGATGCCCCATCCCCAGAAGTGTTCAAGACCAGGTTGGATATGGCTTTGAGCAACCTTGTCTAGTGGAAGGTGTCCCTTCACATGGTTGGGGGGCTGGAAATAAATGATCTTCCAACCCAATCCATTCTATGATTCTATGATTTACCATTAATAGTAAACAAGTTAACCAACCAGTTAATCAAATAAGCATATCAGGTACTCAAATAATAGCCCTTAGAAGAGGGGTGACTCTTTTTTTTTGCAATTGCTAGTTAAATGAGATCAGACCATTGTTAACTTTTTTCAAAATGACTACCCTTCAATGATTTTTCTGAGCAAGCTCAGGAAAAAGTTGTCTCTCTTCACAGTCAAGACAGTGAGACCACAATTCCATCAAAACACAATAACAAATTTTGCACTTTTCAAAAATCGATGCATTAATTCACCAACAATTTTCTTAAAACATTTTTTTTACTCAGAACTTCTCATATGGTTTTAGCCAGAGCATTGTGATTACACAATTCCACACAAACTAGCACAGTTGCATCTCTAAAGTACTAAAAGTACTGCACAGAAGCTTACTTGTGCTAACACATAAAATATCTCCCTTCCAGACTGAGTTGGGAAAGCTGTTACATGGAGATACAACCACAGAATTTACTATTTTTAATTTGAAAGTCCTGAATGGGTGTTACAATTTGATGTTACATATTTGATTTCACTTACTCCCTTTTTACTTTTACTTACTCCCTTTTTACTTTTCCTTTCTAATTCTACAGACCTCTCTACTGTGTTCAGAATTCCCTCTTCCATCCTCTTTGTTCGTTTCTCATTTCCATCCTCTCCACTGCATTTCATTGTTTATGGGGAGTTCTGGCAGTTTTGTCCCACCTAGCTTGTCTCTTTCAATTGCTCCAATCAGTGTGCATATAAAACACAATATTTCTATCACAAAGCAAAATAACAAGTGCAACAAGAAGTCTGAGCTCTAGGATGTATGTAGTAACAATTACAGCAACAACTGGTTTGTCCCATGAAATCTGAGACCCTCAAATAGTTCTCTGTTAATTAAATAGAGTTAATTCAAATATGTCATGCCTTGCACTTTCTCTGAAGCTGCTAGTGCATTATTTTCCTAAGAATGATGACCTAATTAAATAGATTTTGGCAAAGGCTCACAAAATCTGCACTTATTTCATTCATTCAGGAAAGACCTTTATAATTCTTTCATAACTGCAGGTGAAAAACTATTTCTCAATACCTCTTCAATGCATAATGAACATTAAACAGGAAATACCAGCTCAATGTGCCTTTATTATTTTTCAGATGTTGAAAAGGTGTAGACCAAGACAAGGATTTATTAATAGGATTTGGGTGCCTAATGGCCTTAGGGTTCCTTGAAAAACTCAAGCCAGAAGAAGAATGTTCTCAGCATGTTTGCACAACAAGTTGATGGAATCATTTCATGTATTTTAATCACAGTCTTCAGATTAATGACTGGCATGAGAGTCTCCAGATTTTCCTGGACTGGTTTCCTAGTTCTTATTTTGGTATCATTACTATTTATGATCTCTTAATTTTCTTTATTCTTATTAACTTTGATAATCTTTCTCTTATCTTGAGAATTTTGATGCCTTGATTCATCACAATGTTATAAAACTTTCAGGAAATGCTTGATTAACTAATTGTATGAAAGAGAGGGAATGATAACTTCTTTCTCTGAACACAATTTTAGCCAAAGCAGTTGTTGTGGTCTACAGAATGCTACTCTTTTTGGGTGTATGTGTGTGTGAATGCACATTAACTTTGTTCAGAGAATGCCTACAAAATTGGTCTCCTACGTAACTGATGTGGAAAAAATGGCATGTCTGCTGATGCTAAAAATCACTGGGAAACAAAAAATGTGGGAAGAAGGAAAAAAAAAAAAAAGAATCCAACACAAACCTCACTGATTTCCAATACCAGAAGACTGCTTTAAGTACTGTCATATAGAAACAAACTTAACTGTGGTTTGCCTCTTTGATATCTCCACTTTGATTCCTTTTCACTTCATTTAACAAAGGAGCAAGAAGTAGCCTTTACCAAAACTAGTGCCTCCCTTTGCCATTGAAGAATGAATGATACAGTTTTGAAATATTCAGTCTGAGAAACACCTTCTCACAATTTCTAGGAGGAATGACTCACATTTCAACTCAAATTATAAAGCATAAGGGAAAAGAAAGGGGGGATTGAGTGGTAGGGGTGGAGGGGGAGAAGAATGGGAGCAAAAAGAAAAAACAAAAGAGAACAAAAAAATGAGAAAGAGAGCAAGATGGAAGCTGCCCTGTCACAGTTCTAAGAAGCAGAAGCAGATGGATGTGTGCTTATAAATGACACGTTGCAGGATTCTGAGATTCTGAACATGCCATTGGGTTTCTTTAAGAGACGTTTGCTAATGGTTTCCTAGAACTCATGGGGAACACAAAAGAATAATTTGTAGGCATCTAATATTTTCAAAAGTTTGGTGCTTTGGTGCTCTGATTCCCTATGCTAGGTACCTATAGTAAAGGTGTATAGTAAAGGTGTTCCCCCACTTGGGAATTGTAAAGTATATTCCTGAGTCTCTCCTTTATCATAATTTAAATCATCTCTCAATGTTCAAGCTACCTAGTGTTTCAGAAGTAATTAGTCTCCATAAATTGAAAACAAAATGAACTGCAAATTTTCAACAATCTTGAAAATATGCTCAAATATTTAGATGTCTAAATACAGGTTAGAGAGCCCATTTTGAAACAGGTTTGAAAATGTGTTTTTATAAAAAAAGTACCTCCTGATACAAGCAGACAATATAGCTCTACAAATATCATCCTTTTGCACACACACATACATACACCCAGGAAAACCAATTTAAAAAACAATAAAAATAACAACAACAAAAAAGAAACAAGCATGCAAACACAAGCATTAGGGCAGTAATACAGGTGCTTAAATATAGGTTTCTAGTGCCAACTACATCTAAATTAGAGAGCGAAAACAATGATGGACACCTGACTATTCCAGTGAAAAAGATGATATTTATCATGAAAGTCACAAAGCACTTCTACTGTTGCTCATACAGACTTGCAAAGACAGTAATTTATCTGCAATCAGAGGCTTGCAGGTAATTTACAGTACTTTTTGAGCTGATAGTTTGAAAAATGAGATTAAAACATTTATGTATAAACCTGCTGTTAATAATTTAGCTTAAAATAAATACTACGATTTAATATATTAAAAAATGCAAGTAATACAATTTTGTAAGTATGTTTATGTTGTGAGTCATACATGCACACACACAAGAAAGATAACATCGCACTCTGTGTCAATAAATCCACTGCTGTAAAAGCAGTGTGTATGCTTGTAAGACTAGACTTACTTCTTGCTGTTTCTACTGCTGTATGAGCACCCTCAGTGTGATGCTTTGGAAGCTTTGGGAGTTGTAATAATAACTATACTGCAGGAACCAAATGTGGCAACATTTACAGGTCCTTGAGGAGCTGCTTTTGTGCTCTCCCTGATACACACATAAAAGAAAGAATCTGCTATTAGAGTAACTTTGGGAAATCATCAGTTTAGATGGTATATCATGTAACAAAGGGAGATTTCTGGGTTTTGAATAAAAGGCAAAAGAAATTAGGGAAAAAAAAGTGTGAAAAAGGAGGAAATACTGCACTGCTTGTGGTTTGATTTCTCACAGATGCTTACACCAACATCACACACATCCAGCAGTCTACAAGCAAAAACTTTGGCCATTCATTTTCTCCCAGAGGCTCCCGTAGCTTGACACTTACCTTCCCTCCCGCACAGCATTCTCAACCTTGACTAGAAAGGTAGCATATCCAATATACATTTTTAAAAAACAAAACACAAAAAATGAACAAGAAATGCTAGCAATGGAATAATATAACAGAAATTATTTCTAGAAAGGAAAACCTTAAAGCTTTTCAAAACAGGCAGAACATTTCTGCTGTGCAGATAAACGTCTCCTTGGAATTACCTGTTTTCTGACACCTGTGTGGAGAGACTGGATAAAAATAAACAAACAAATATATAAATAAATAAGGAGTTATTTACCTTATTGTATACCAATGAGAATAATAGCTCTTAATGCAATATCTGATGTTCTCATTAATGGTCCATTTCTATATGATAGTTTTATTGCACAAATGACAGAATTACGAGCATTAAATAATATTGTATTTAAGAACAAGACAAACCATATACTTTCTAAAATCAGAACTCTTTTATGTGGGGAGGATGAAAAAATAGGTTACTCTTATAGGGCAATTTTGAAGGAAAAGGTTTACATGCAAGGGATTTTCCTTTTCTTTTAAAGATACTAAATTAAACACAAACAAATTGAATACAGAGAAAACACTTTAAAAAAATCAGTTCAAAGCATGTTGCTAGATAAATTAAAAGTCTATATCCTCCTGTCCTATAAAAGTCATCCAACCTTGGAATTTTAAGAGTAGGTCTTACTAAACTATATCTGAAAATATCTCAAGTACTCCCACAGACACCATGGAATATTCTAGGCCACAAATGAGAAACAAGAATGATTGCTTTAGAAAAAGTATTGTGTAGTATAATGGTGCCCTCACTCTTTAGCCTATATCATCATTCATTTCTTCTTCTAAACGTATATAATTACATTTTAAGATGTTCCTTAGAAGAAGCTTAGTGTAATTGCTATGATCCTGTTTAATAATGCCATGAGAAACAAAACAACAGATCCAAATAAAATATCCCTCCTTAAAGTATAAGTCAAAGGCTATCCACATGGAAGACTGAAAAATAATCAGATTTTGCATTCTATCCTTTCAACAATACAACTGCACTTTCAAATATGCTTTGTTGTTTTCTTTTAATTCACGAAAATTAATCTTATAGATGTAGATGCCAGATTTGCATTAATTAAAACTCCACTGTAGAAGCCAGGCTTAATTGCAATCAAATTTGCTTAATTATGCATGGCGAGAGATTCCCAAATGAGAAAGGTTTTAGTAAGGATTTTTGTTTTTTATACTGACAGAATAAATTGAAATTGTCATTTTTTGTGTTTTATGTAACACTTGTAAATAATTTGTGGAGCACCTTAAGTCTTCTATGTAAAGCAATGTTATTGCTTAAGTAATTATAACAATCTGCATTTTTCATTGTTAATTGTGGGTGTCAGCCTCATTAATTTTAATTTACAGCCTGTAATGAAATTAAGAAAATTTTGTGCTGATCTGCTGAAACTCATCTTATAGAAAGTTACTTAATAAAACTGAAGTTCAGAAAAGTAAGGAATTTATTCTTGCATTGTCAAGATAAGTAACAAATGTTCATTTTTCTTACAAGTTTCTCTTCTAATTTTAAATCAATATCAAGTAAAGCAATTTGTGTCAGAAAGTTTGAGAAAGTTAAATCTGCAAATTTTTCACTTTAAAGAGCAATTACATAGAAAGGAGACATAATATGTAGTTTTATTGCCAGCAGATAATATGTCACTCAAAAAATTTGTTGTAACTCTATCTTATTGTTCATACATTTTTATTATATCTGTACATTGGTTGATTAGTCAGATGACTTCACTCACTATATACTGAACATTTAAAAAGGCAAATATTATTAACATGAAATCACAAGGTAACTCATCATGAACTGCATGAAACAAACAATAACAGTTGTGCAAATGGAAATAAGCAGCTTCCATATTCCCATTACAGCTACAATAAAACAAAACAAAACAAAATTTGAGATTCATGAGTTGAAAATGTAGTGTCCTATAAGCTGCTTCTGTTGGATCCAGAGAACGATGTGCTGCAATGCTGATATTTCCAGTATGCATGGACATGAGCATGCCTGCCACTGTGGCCATGCCTTGCAAAACTCTGCTGTAAGCATGAGACATCCAAAGGACTGAACATCATGTTCAAGCCTATAGTCCTTGCATTAGAATGCATTACATTTTAAAAAGACTAAAAAAAGTTAGTTTTATATTTGTTTTTTTGCTGCACTTCTGATGGTAATTATTTCTAGCATAGGATCCTTAGCTCAGATCTTCATCCCTGTTCAGGAAAGAGGTTTAAATCTAAGAAGCTACATTTTTAAACTGTCTAGGGAAAGTCAAGAAATTTTCTTATCATTTTTTCATAATGGGCACTCAAATTTGGTTAAACCTTCTTGCTCTTTTAGGGAAAGTTCCAAATTCAAGACAAATATAGTATACAATTCCAGGTCTGCAAAGTACATTAGTTTCTTGTGATCAGGAATTACTTTACAACGCAAGTTCTATTCCCCTATTTAAAAAAATACTCTCCTGTTTCATAGGGAAAGTACTAAAAAGCATTAAACACACTCACCAGTCATCTTAAATTGTTAATTTTTTTTGTGTGTGTGTGTGTCAAATACCAATTTAACTAATACATACAAGATTTTAATGTAGTATTATAATCTAATGTAGTCCTGAGGGAGTTGGCAAATGTGATTGCTGGGCCACTTCCATCATCTATCAGCAGTCATCTGGAGAGGTCCCAGAGGACTGGAGACTTGCTAATATGACACCCATCTATAAGAAGAGTCATAAGGAGGACCCAGGGAACTACAGGCCTGTCAGCTTGACCTCGGTGACAGGAAGGGTGATGGCATAGATCATCTTCACATAATCACAGAATCTCAGAATCGTTTAGGTTGGAAGAGACCTCCAAGGTCACCTAGTCCAACCTCTGACCTAACACTAACCAGTCCTCCACTAAACCGTATCACTAAGCTCTACATCTAAAATCTTTTAAAGACCTCCAGGGATGGTGACCCAACCACTTCCCTGGGCAGTCCATTCCAATGTCTAACAACCCTTTCAGTAAAGAAGTTCTTCGTAATATCCAACCTAAACCTCCTCTGGCACAACTTTAGCCCATTCCCCCTCATCCTGTCACCAGCCATGTGGGAGACAGACCAACCCCACCTCACTACAGCCTCCTTTAAGGTACCTGTAGAAAGCTATAAGGTTGCCCCTGAGCCTCCTCTTGTCCAGGCTAAACAACTCTAGCTCCCTCAGCTGTTCCTTGTAAGACTTGTTCTCCAGACCCCTTTGTTGCCCTTCTCTGGACTCACTCGAGCACTTCGATATTCTTCCTGTAATGAGGGGCCCAAAACGGAAATGTATTTTGAATCCAATCACACAGCATGTGCAGGGCAACCAGGCTCTGCCAGCATGGGTTCATGAAAGGGAAGTCCTGCCTGACCAACCTCCTGACCAACCTCCTCTCCTTCTATGACCCACCTGGTGGATGAGGGAAAGTCTGTTTATGTAGTCTACGAGGACTTCAGCAAAGTTCTTGACGTGGTCTTTCAACAGTATTCTCCCAGAGGAGCTGGCAGACCATGGCTTGGACATGTGCATGCTTTGCTGGGTTAAAAACTGGCTGGACAGCTTGGCACAGAGTTTGGTGGTGAATGGAGTGAAATCCAGCTGGCGACCGGTCACCAGTGTTGTTCCCCAGGGGTCAGTATTGGGGCCCATCCTCTTTAATATCTTTATTGATGATTTGGATGAAGGAATTGAGTGCATCCTCAGTAAGTTTGCAGATTACATCAAGTTGCGGGAAGTGTCTATCTGCTGGAGGGTAGGAGGGCTCTGCAGAGGGTCCTAGACAGGTGGGATTGATGGGCAGAGGCCAATGGCATGAGGTTCAACATGGCTAAGTGATGGGTCCTGCACTTTGGCCACAACAATTCCATGCAGCACTACAGGCCTGGGGAAGAGTGGTTCAAAAGCTGTGCAGAGGGAAAGGATCTAGGGGTGCTGGTTAATGTTCACCTGAACATAAACCAGCAGTGTGCCCAGGTGACCAAGAAGGCCAAGGGCATCCTGGCCTGTATCAGGAATAGTGTAGCCAGCAGGACCAGGGAGGTGATCATTCCCTTGTACTCTGCTCTGATGAGGCTGCTCCTCAAGTACTGTGTTCAGTTTGGGGCCCCTCACTAGGAGAAAGACATGGAAGCCCTGGAGCAGGTCAAGAGAAAGGCCACAAAGCTGGTGGGTGAAAGGTCTGGGACATAAGTCCTATAAGGAGCAACTGAGGGAACTGGGGGTGTTTGGTCTGGAGAAGAGGAGGCTCAGGGGAGACCTTATTGCTCTCTGCAGCTACCTGAAAGGAAGGTGTGGGGAGCTGGGGGTCAGACTCTTCTCACAGATAACTAACAATATGACTAGAGGGAATGGCCTCAAATTGCACCAGGGGAGGTTCAGGTTGGAAATTAGCAGAAATTTCTTCTCAGAAAGAGTACTCGGGCATTGGAACAAGTTGCCCAGGGAGGTGATGGAGTCACTGTCCCTGGGAGTGTTTCAGGAAAGGTTGGACCTGATGCACAGGGACATGGTTTAGTGGGTGTTATTGGTGGTGGGGTGATGGTTGGACCAGATGATCTTGGAGGTCTTTTCCAACCTTAATGCTTCTATGATTCTATTAATAAAGTTTTTTTTTTTTCTTTGAATAATCTTATATTTTTCCCATCTCAATTAAGAGGTTTTGAATATTTGAAGTATAATTTTTTAAAGTCAATATTTTCAAGATGTGAAATTATGTTAGAAATGTAATGAGGGGAATCACGCGAAATATAACAAGTACATAGTGTGATATTCAAGAAATCTGAAAAAGCTCTGACAACTCAGAGAAAGAAAATTCCAATGTGATAAATTTTCCAGTTTCTGGATGCTTTCAGTAAAACCATCTAATAGAAATCCAAAGTCAACAAATTCTACAGACCTGAAAACTTGCATTCTGTATTATTTTACCTTTTTCATTATAACTGAAAGATACATTCTAAACAGTAGGGTTTTTTTGTTGTTTTGTTTTAAGTTCAAATACAATCAAAATAATAAATCATTTCACTCTTTGTTATTGCACACCTAAAATTCCATGATGTCTCATTCATTTTCTTCCCAATTGTACTCACTTCAATACAAAAATACCTCACACAATCAATTAATTTTTCATTTAATTGCCAAAATACTTTTTGCCGTACATTTATAAAACTTTCATAAAATGTAATATTCTTAAAATTAATCATAATGGCATAGTCAACAACCACCACTGGCATTGTCTATGGTCACTTTATTTATTTATTTTTAAAACATATTCATTCTTTTGTTTTTCAAACCTCAGCCCTTCAAACTGTAACTTTCCCTTCCTCTGTTCTGCTGAGTTTGCATCATTGTCCCAGCCATGCAAGAAAACAGAAAGATATGGCTTAATTAGGCTTCAACTTTATTAATTTAATTTATCTGGGGACTATCCAGCAGCAATTTCTACAATACAGGTCATAAATTTTTCATTAATTATTTTCTCTTGGAGGAGGGCTGCCATCAGCTTTCAGTCCCGAAGAGGGACTGATGGTGATCCACTACCATCTTTAAATGACAGTTAGGAAGGAAAGGTTCTCTTCTTGTCACACTAGACATTGAGAGTCTTGCTTCCATCTCCTTTTGGGAATGCTTTCAGTTTTGTTCTTCTCTAAGTCTACTTTGCTAAGGAAGTAGATCTTCTGTGGCAGTTCAAGTACCTGAGATAAATTTTACTGTCTTGGAGAGGCTGATGATGGCTAGGCCAGACAATTTAAGCTATATCCCCTACACAGAGTTACAAGGCTGAGTGGCTGATCTGAGCTATCCACAGAGATTTCCTTCACCTGGATTTCCAAAATCTATGAAGGAATCTATGATGGAAGGAGAATTCATTTCTTATTCTACTGAAGAAAAAAAAAAAAAAAAAAAAAGCAAACAGAATTTTACTTTGGATCCTATTTTTGAATTGTAGCCTCTACACATGTTAATATTCACAGGGCTCTTTTTTTTCTTTTCTTTTTTTCCTTTTTTTTTTTTAAATTTTTCCTGGGAACTATCTATTGTGGATTTGCTTGTCTTTCTTTTTAACCGGTATTAGCAAGCATTCACTATGATGATCCTTCACACACTTATACTTTGGATGAAAAAGCATTATATGATACCATAAAATTTAATACAAAAAATGTGAAGGAACAGAAATGACAATGGGAAGAAGGTGTTGTGGGGAGAAGCTGTTATTTTTCCAGCAACCAAAGGCACTTGTCAAATATATAAAATATAAATATATATAAATTAATAGAATATTATCATATAGTCTCTACATTTTATGCTATATAATATTATAAAATATATTTTGTACTTTTAATTATATAAAGAATTTAGAATAAAATATATGCCTGATATGTAATATAAAATGTAGCTGACTCTAAGAATTTGCAATCTGAACATGTGAAAACTAACATGGCAGGGGAAGAAATAATGCGTTACTGGGAAGATGTGAAAGGAAACTCTGAACTTGTGTTCTGCTCTCTGCTGTTTTTTCCTGTATATAGAGCTTTCTACTCTAATTGAACATTTAAATGGAAAACATAATCTTGTAAAGCAGATGAGTTCCAGAATTTATTGCATGGTCTAGAATATGCCTGATCCATCGCAACACTGCAAGTGAAGGACAAAGGCACTGAAACATTTAACTGTTTTATTAAAATATTAAACAAAACTCGATGCCATACATTTTTTACTACTTTAAAGAGGTTTTATTTTCATTTTACTTTTTCACATTGGCCTGTAATGAAGCAGTTATCAATGTACTTTTGAATGTGTTGAAAACTGGTAGCAGAGGCCTCAAAGGATTTTCAAGATATTGTAGATGATGTCTGAATCAGATTCCCACTTTTGTGTTTAAACCAAGTGTTGGTGGTTATAATGGATGAAGGTCTTTTCAGTATGCAATAAAACTAAGAATGTAATTAGTCTGATATGTTATAAAATAGTACAGAAGTAAAACTGAACAGTAATAATATAGGCTTCTAAAATCCAACATGTGAGCATGGTTTCCTGCCTAAATGGGTAGCAACTGGTACTCACTCACCTCTAAGGCCTACTGAATTGTGACATGTCTTCTGAGGGATATGTACAGAAAAATGCCACTAGGAAGTGAGTCTATCTACATGCAGCATACAATTTTTTTTTTTTATTATTTTTTCTTGCAATATTACTTAGGACTTTTTATGTTGTCTTCTGGTAATAAGCTTTACTTATGTTGAGAGCAGGAATTACAGTGGAGCATAAAGTAAGCTACATTATTTAAAAAGGTGAAAACTATTACATTATTAGGCCCAGTCTCACAAGTTTTCACTTTTTTGGCTTTGCACCCTTTCTCTTTTCTTTCCTCAGTCTCTTTCATTCCTCTCCATTTCCTTGAGCAACACCAGGACAGATTCAGCCTCTCATTTCTGACACAGCCAAACTCCAGTTTGTTGTCCTGGCAAAGGCAAATCACATCAGCTCTGCACAGAGGGTTTGTATTTAAACTCTTACAAAAAGAGATAATCTTTAATCTTCTCAAATGTACCCGATGCTTACCTAATACTATTAATGTTCTGTGAGGCACACATCAGTATTGCACATAATAAACACAAATGTGTATTTGAAATCCTGGGTCTAAGGTTCTCCTTACATTTTACATGTATCATCTACCAACATGGGAGAAGAAATGCTCCTGACTAATTGTGACATGTTCATGTAGGTTGTATGAACCAGCACAGCAGCTTTCAGATTTTCCTAGATACGTAAAGAAAGGTATCAGCAACTTTCTTAACACTTGAGCTAGCATTGAAACATATTCTACTGTTATTTTTCTTTATATTCTCAAGACTTTATGACATTAATGATACTGAAAAATGAGGGAATGGCAGAAAAAAAAAAAAAAAAGAAAGGAAGAGAGGGAGAAATAAAGAAAAAAAAAACAGAGAATGAAGAAAGAAAGAAAGAAAGAAAGAAAGAAAGAAAGAAAGAAAGAAAGAAAGAAAGAAAGAAAGAAAGAAAGAAAGAAAGAAAAAGAAAGAAAGAAAGAAAGAAAGAAAGAAAGAAAGAAAGAAAGAAAGAAAGAAAGAAAGAAAGAAAGAAAGAAAGAAAGAAAGAAAGAAAGAAAGAAAGTGGAAGGAAGGAAGGAAGGAAGGAAGGAAGGAAGGAAGGAAGGAAGGAAGGAAGGAAGGAAGGAAGGAAGGAAGGAAGGAAGGAAGGAGGATAGAGGAAAAGAGACAGAGAGGAAGAGAGCACTCACGAGAGAGAAAAAGGGAGCAAGAGAGGATGGGAGGAAGAGAGGGAAAGAGAGACAGAACGAGGGGAAGAAAGGGCATGACAAAGAAATGAGAATGAGGGGGAGAGGTATTGAGGAAGAGACGGAGAGAGGGGACACAAGAATGAGAGAAGGAAAGAGAGCACAAGAAAAAGTGAGAAAGAAAAGGATCAAAGAGGGTGCATAGGGGAAAGCGAGAGAGGTAGAGAGAGAGAGAAGAGAGAAGGATAGAAAGATAGCGCACAGAGAGAGGAAGATGGGGGAGGGGAGACAGGGAGAGAGAGAGAAGGAAAGAAATGCCTGTTTGGAAAGGAAGGACTGGCATTCTTTTTTAATTATCTCTGGATACACAAGATAGAGGAAAGAGTTCTATTTCTAAACTGTGACTTAATGACAAGTTGATGTGTAATACTTTGCCTGAAGACCCAGACAACATCGTTAAGAAAGAGACAAGTAAATTGTAGGTAAGAAATAAAAATAAATGTTTCCACACCTCTGACATAACTGTAAAAGTTAAAAGGCTGTTGATAAATTGGAGACAAATGACTATTGTTCTGGCAAAATAAGGAATCTTAACTCATTTTCAGATAACAATATTGCCAGCTCTTGCAATTTTATTTTGAGCCTCACAATATTTGATACTTTTCTTGAAGACCTAGTTCCTACATTTATACTAATTAAGAGGCTATTAACTTTCATTTAAAATAACATGTTTTTAGTCCTGATACTTAAGCAGAAAAAAAAATAGAACATTTTCTAAAAGTGTGAAAGACAGAAGTCAAACAAGGAAACAAGGAGAACACCAAACAGGTTATTCAAAAAAAAAAAAAAAAAAAAAAGTTTTTCTCTTAATTTCTGAATATTTGGCAATGCTATACCAAATATAATTAAGTTAGAGATTTATTAGGTAATAAAAATAGCAAACTTGATAAGAAACTTCTACACTGAAAAAGCATAACATGCTGAAAATCAGCCAAAAGAAAGGGAAATTCAGAAGGATTTCAGTTTGCAGTGGAAACCTTTACTTTTTTGTTACTTTCAACAAATGATTCTGCAGAGTTTTCCAACAACAATAACAATGAAAGGCTAATTTAAAAAAAATGGTTTCAGAAGTTGATATGTTCCATTGACAACAAAACCAACCTACAACCATAATTTTCAACTCTTGGATCTATGTTTGAATATTGTTGAATTCCTGTCCACCACCATTTTAATGTCCCCAGGCTTCAGTGATCTGACATTGTTCAGGTGGCATAAGACCGTACTCCTAAAAAGACAAATTGAATAGACATCTCTAGTCATTTTTTCTGTTAGTTCCAGTTTCCCTAAGTTGCAGTCATCTAGCAACCAAAACACAATCATTTGCCTTGTTCTCAAGCATACTCTGAAAGAGACAGTCAATGAAATAATATACCATATGAACCAACTCTGTTTCCTGGTACACAGATCATCCTAACAGGAGAATGAATATGTGAGTGGTTGGCCAAATAGTGTGCAAATTATGAAGTCCATCCACATTGCTTTGACAAAGGAAAATGAGCCCTTGAAGCTCATAAGCCTTAAAGGCCATACATATTTAGTTCCATAAAACAGGGAATACAACCTCAAGTGTGTGTAGCTTTGCCCTTTACTGAGGTTTCCAAGAAAGATCAATGACCTACATTGTTTGGTACCTTTTTAACCTCAAAACAACCTCAAAACAACTAAACAAACAAATATACACAAAACAAACAAAGAAAAACAAGACAAAAACCAACACAAACAAAATAACAGAAACATAAAAACAAAACAAAAGCAAAAACAAAAACATGGAGTTTCAGATATGTCTACCTGTTACATGTGTTTGTTTATTTATTTGTTTTTTTCCTATTGTTATTTCTCCTTTTTTGAGGAAAAATCATTTGTCTCTGTTAAAATTTGTGATTTATACTGACCATATACTGCTGCACCACCATCTGAGTTTCCAGAACATACAGAGATCTTCATTATCAATATTTCAGTGCCTAGATTCACTGGGCACATCTACTTTTGCTGTAGTGATACCATAGCTGATATCATAGCATGTCTTTTGGACATGATCCCAGAATGATTGAGGTTAGAAGGGATCTCTGGAAGACATTTGGTCCAGTGCCCCAGCTCAGGCAGAGTCACCTAGGGCAGGTTGCCCAGGATCCAGATAGCTCCAGGAAGGGAAAATGGGCAGTGTAAGTCCTTCAGGTTTGAACCAGGCAAATCTGGTAATTCCAAAAACAGAAACAGCAGCCTAACCAAAAAGAAAAAAAATAATGTCATCATCATCAAATTCAGCAGCTTAATCAGAACTCCAATACATAGTTACAGTAATACCGTCAACATAGTAATGCTGAAGTGAAGCCCAAATTCCCAAGTATCAGACATATATTTTAGGCAATCTATACATTCTACACTGGTCTTTAACACTCAGCTCCAGCAAAATAATGTCTGGAGAAGCTGTACTAATTGCTGGATGAACTTTAGCTTCTTGCCCCAGCTAGCTCCTGCATTCCACTCTGACTTCACCCTCTAGGTGTGATTTGAAACCTAATTCTCCTTGCACTTTTCCCCAACTACTAATTAACTGCAATGCCTTTTCTACATGTTTTCTGGGGTAGACTGAGAACACCTGCAGCTTCATGGAAAGAATCATAAGTCCTTTCCATCTACCAAGGAGAGGACAACTGTTTGGTACATCTACCGATGATGTACCAAACATACCAAACGAAAACAGAAAGGGCTTCTTCAAATACATTGCAGATAAAACTAACTCTAGAGGCAATGTAGGCCCACTAATGAATGAGGTAGTACCCTGGTGACAGAAGATAAAGAGAAGGCAGAGTTACTGAATGACTTCTTTGTCTCTGTCTATAATGCTGGAGGCTGTTCTGAGGAGCCCCATACCCCTGAGGCCCCAGTGGAAGTCGAAATAAAGGAGGAGTTTGCCTTTGTTGATGAGGGCTGTGTTAAGGACCGATTAAGCAAGCTGGACATCCATAAGTCCATGGATCCTTATGGGATGCATCCACAGGTGCTGAGGGAGCTGGCAGAAGCCATTGTTAGGCCACTCTCCATCATCTTTGGTAAGTCATGGGTATCAGGAGAGGTGCCTGAGGACTGAAGGAAAGCAAATGTCACTCTGGTCTTCAAAAAAGGCATGAAGGAGGACCGAGGTAACTATAGACCGGTCAGTCTCACCTCCATCCCTTGTAAGATGATGGAACAACTTGTCCTTGGCATTGTCACTAGGCATATCAAGGATAAGAGGGTCATTAGGGGCAGTCAACACGGCTTCATCAAGGGGAAGTCATGCTTGACCAACCTGATAGCCTTTTATGAGGATATAACCAGGTAGACAGATAATGGAAAGGCAGTGGACGTGGTGTATCTTGATTTCAGTAAAACGTTTGACAATGTCTCCCACAGCACCCTCACAACTAAACTGAGGGAGTGTGGTCTGGACGATTGGGTAGTGAGGGGGACTGTGAACAGGCTGAAAGGAAGAAGCCAGAGGGTTGTGGTTAATGGGACAGAATTGAGTTAGAGTCCTGTATTTAATGGAGTCCTTCAAGGGTCAGTACTGGGACCAGCATTGTTCAATATATTCATCAATGACTTAGATGAGGGAATGGAGTGCGCCGTCAGCAAGTTTGCTGATGATACTAAACTGGGAGGAGTGGCTGACACGCTAGAAGGTGGTGCTGCCATCCAGTAGGACCTCGACAGGTTGGAGAATTGGGTGAGAAGAAATGTAATGAAATAAAACAAGGGCAAGTGTAGAGTCCTGCATTTGGGCAAGAACAAGCCCAGACAGCAGTATAAGTTGGGGGCTGCCCTGCTGGAGAGCAGTGAAGGGAAGAGAGACCTGGAGGTCCTGGTGGACAGTAGGATGACCATGAGCCAGCACTGTGCCCTTGTGGCCAAGAAGGCCAATGGCATCCTGGGGTGTATTAGAAGGGGTGAGGTTAGTAGGTCAAGAGAGGTTCTCCTCCCCCTCTACTCTGCCCTGGTGAGACCACATCTAGAATATTGCATCCAGTTCTGAGCCCCTCAGTTCAAGAAGGACACGGAACTGCTTGAGAGAGTCCAGCACAGAGCCATGAAGATGATTAAGGGAGTGGAGCATCTCCCTTAAGAGGAAATGCTGGAGGAGCTGGGTCTCTGTAACTTGGAGAAGAGGAAACTGAGGGTGACCTTATTAACGTTTATAAATACATAAAGGGTGAGTGTCAGGAGGACAGAGCCAGGCTCTTCTTGGTGACATCCAATGATAGGACAAGGGGCAATGGGTAAGCTGGAACATAGGAGGTTCTTCTTAAATATGAGACGAAACTTTTTTTTATGATGAGGGAGACAGAACACTGGAACAGGCTGCCCGGGGGGGTTTGGAGTCTCCTTTTCTGGAGGCATTCAAAACCTGCCTGGATGTATTCCTTTGTGACCTAGGTGTTCCTGCTCCAGCATGAAGATTGGACTAGATGATCTTTCAAGGTCCTTCCAATCCCTAACATTATGTGATTCTGTTTCTGTGATATTGGCTATGCACTATTCATAATTCTGCATTATTCTCTCCCAGACCTGGTCTCTGATCCCAACTTCCAAGAATAAGGAGAGGAAAAATTCTGCATTTACCATGTTCCTCCTCTGGAGGAACAGAGCATCTTGAAAGTGTCTATTCATGTCTACACACGCCTATTCATTGACTTCTCATTTGACCTACCTGCAAATATACTATTTGGGTATTGCTTCTCAATCCCTCTAATCACTGTTATCTCTGGGCTTAGAGTCAGTCATTCCTGAAGTGAACAAAGCATCATAATCTCTGTTTCTTTCCTACTTTGATCCCTGTTTTCTTACACAAGAGACCACAAGGGGAAAAGCTAATCTGATCTAGAACAATTTCTCTCTCTCTCTCTCTCACAGGAGACAGAGCCTTAACACACAGGTGTTTGATCCCTTGGAAGGGGGATCAAGTAATAAAACTGTGCCCAATGGAGGTTTACAGAATCCTCCAAACTCATTTTAAATGCAAGATTTTAAGAATCATCCATTTCCTGTATTTTCATCTATTGGAAATAAGATACGTATATGAAAACTAGATTTCTTGACATCTATTACTAAAGGAGTAAGGATAAAAAGTACAAGAACTGGCTAAATTAACCTAGAAATTATATATATTTCAGTACTATGGAAGAAATAAGATGAGAAAACTCTTCTTCCAAGCTATTTTTATAAGAAGATACCTTCTTTTTTTTTTTGAAAGTAAAATTTCTTCACAAAAATTTCTTCACAAAACTTTTAGGAACCATCCTTAAACTTATTTGACTCTGAGTAGCTTAATAACAAATCATACTATATCCTTACCAATCACAGCACCTCCTAAGAACTGAGAAGTCATTAGCGCGATTCTTACATTTTTTAAAGGATTGAGGGGATGTCTTGAGAATTGCCATTTGTTACAATTGGTGAAATTCAAATAGACAAAATATAGTGGAACATTTGAGGAATCATAATAAATTGGCAAGGGAAAAACCAACAAGCTTTCTATAACAGAAAATTGTGCCTCTCTAATGTGTTAGAAGGTTCTGAAAATATTAATAAGATGGTAGATGAACGTGACCCAGTGGACATAATTTACTTGGATTTCAAAAAGCTTTAGAAAAGGTCCCTCATAAAAGAATATTAAAGATAATAAATAACAATGAAGTAAGGGGCAAAGGCTTGTCATGGATTAAAAAGTGATTAAATGATAGGAAATAAATAGTTATAACCTCAAAGAAGAGATATATTAATAATGGAGTGTCTCAGGGGTCAGTACTAAGATCGAGTTGTTTAATATATTTTTTTTAATAATTTGGAAGAGTAAGTGTACTGCAAGGTGTCAGAGTTTGCTGATGACACTGTACTATTGAACACGTAACCACTTGTATAACCTTCTAGTCATCATGCCAGTCTAAAGAAGAGGATGTACTGGCCTGAAAGTCACTGAGGACAGGAATCCCAGTGAATACCACTAGAGAACTTCAGCAACACACTAGGAGGGAGCAAAAAGTTACAAATTTGTCTGTACATCAGCTGTAGAGATGTTTGTTGTTCCAAAGTTTTTCTGGAAAGTTGAAGAAAACATACTTATAGGACTCAAAAATCTGACTACTGTTCTAGTAACAGAAACTGCATTTTTCTTTACCAATTTATGGATAGCTATGAATGTTTATTAGTCATAGCATCATGAGCAATCCCTTAGAACAGCGTTTCATCCTAAGACACAAATCAAACAAAGGCATTAGAACCAGAACTAAGTATTCTGGTTCAAGATTTCACTATTTAAAAAGTTTCCTTATTGCTCATCAGTAAGGATCAAGCATCCCAAGTCTTAGCGCTGAGAGTTTCATATCCCCAAAGAATTGTACTGATTCATCTGAGACTTTACTGGAAAAGATAGCTCTTATAGTGGGATCTTCTAAAAATGCAGTCCCACTCAGGAACAAACTACTACTACTACTCTAGCTTCCTTTAAAAGCAAGAACAACAACAGAGTTTTCAATGCTAAGTGTGAAATTGTTTATCTTTCCATAACAGCGCTTTTTTTTTTTCTATTGCTAATTCTTCTTACTGAAACATAACAGACAGAACCTTTTCAATCTAACCATGTCTTCTGTGTCTCATGTCCCAGGATATGTTCATCTCCCACAGGACAACATCTCTAAAAAAGAAAGGTCACAATTCATTGCTAATAAATGTGAAATGCATTACCGTCATTCTAGACACAGTCTCTCCAGAGTGGAATAAAAAGTCTGCACTCCTGAAAAGTTACCTTCCGGACTTTCCATGAAACAGAAGAAGTAACAATAATCATCCAGATGAAAACCTCTGGCAAAATGCAGTCCCAGCCTTTCACACAAATCATACCTTTTCAAAACCAACCCTGCTTTACTCACATATATAAAGCCTTATCCACAGCTTTACCTCTTATTGCCTTCTTGTAGAAGAAAATACCCTAATATCAGATGGCTGAAGGAACAAGTGGAGACAACGTAGGCAGAGCAAGGACCTTGATGCTGTTGAAGCAGTGTCAATCAACAGACTTAATTTAGAGGCCAGTGTAAGTGTTTGGGTTAATGTGTTATGCATTACACAATAATGGTAAATAAGCTTCATCATTTGGGACACTACTACTGAAGTTGCAAAGTATTTGCTTTATCTGTGTTAAAAATTGAAGAATTATCTGATTGCTTTAGGTAGATACCATAAAGTATTTGGCTGTGGCTTCATTTGTAAGCTGACCACTAGCTCTTGAAAGGCCAGCCACTTTATCCTTTATATAGTTCTCTATTATCCCAAATATCATGGGAGAAATTCAGTCCATGCACAGGTTGATGAAACTTGCAGCAACTTGGCAGGTAGGTGTAACCACAAAATGAGGGACCTGACAATGGCTCAAGTCATACACATAGCAAAATATATAGTTTTAAATGCATTAAGTTTAATCAAGCAATTGATTTTAGAATTTGCAACAAAAAAATAAATAAAAGATCTTAATGTCAGTCTTCATATTCTTATTTTTAAAAGTGCATTAGCAAGAAATTCTACCTCTTTGTCAGCTGGCTGAGAATTACAGTATGTTGCAGTACAATTACAAAAAAATATAATTACAAATATCAGGGGAAATTTAGGCTATAAGGCAAAATGAAAAAAAAAAAAAGGAATATGACTGTGGAAAATTAAATTAATAACACATTAAAGTATTAAAAAGAAATCTACTGTCTATTATAGCTAAATTGTTTGCATAGCTAAAACAAAGAGACAATCTCAGTGTTTGTGGTTATGAATGTTACATGGCAATCAGAAATGGCAAAGGAGAGAAATAGTGCAATTAAGGTTACAGTCTCTTTGTTTCTCCTACATATTTTCACATTGAAATTAATTTAATCCTTATCATTTTTATTTAAAGCAATGAAATAGGGATTTATTATTCATTCTACCTTACCCTTAGTCTCTAAGAGACAACACAATGACAGGTTACCAATATAGCCATGATATGCCATGTCATGGCATATGCTGGGAACACTTTTTATGTAGAAGTCAATGGGAGTGGAATTAGTCCAGTGCTAAAAGCTTGTGAAAAATCTCTCCCAGGATGACTTTTTCAACATCAAATAGTAAGTCTGTAGCAGAACTGGGATTGGAATCGCATTCATATCTTCTAAATCCCAGTTAATTGCCTTAATCACATGACTTACCGGAGCTCTCCTAAATAAATTCAAACGTTCCCATCAGTTCTTCACCTGTAGACCCAGGAAGTCTGATCAGAAGAAATTTGAGACATCTGCATCTATGAGTAATCTCTGTCAGATTATTATTTTTTTTCCCAAACATATATGTGAGCTGTCATTCCCAAAAAAGGGAAACAAACTCAAGTGGAATTCAACAGAATGCAAAAATCAAGACTCTCAAAAGCACATTTGTTCACGTATCTTTTTTTTTTTTTTAAATTAGTATCTTACCAGTTAAAAGCACAATTCACTTCTTATGTGTCTGTACTGTTGCTTTCTTGCAAGAATGGAGTAAGAAAAATACAGAAGTGTTAATTTCAACTCAAAATCATCTTTCTTCAAAAAGAAAGCCTCAGAAAAAGACAAAGCTTCAAGGACAATTTTTTTGAAGGTTTGAGGGCCACCTGGACTAGTTGTGACATCTGTACTAATTGAAAAAGCAAATGAGGCCACAAAGGACTGTTCTTTGTCCATTTAATCAATTTTCTACTCAATGCATTGTTCATTCTTAGAGACTTTAATGCTAGAATTGATTTTAACAGCCATTACAGAAATACGTAAGTCAAAGGGCTCTTGACCTCTTTTAAGCTTGACCAATGGGAAAAAAGATTATGGGTATGAGAATAAATCAGTAACTATGATTCAAATTCCTTACTAAAAAATGCTGTCTGAATCACTCTACCCATGTGGTTGTGGTGACATGGGCTAACTGGAACACAATGTGAAAAATAGCAAGATGATTATTGCTGATAATGTCTGGTCTGGACTCTGTAAAATTATCTCTGAAACTTTCATTGATGTCATATAGCTCACTTCAGTAGAGAAAGCGCACAGTTGCCAAATGTTTATAAATAAATTCCGAAACTGGATATTTGATTCAAGCAAACAGAAGAGCCCAGAAGGATGGAGAAGATATTAAGATCCCCTTTAAGATGCTATCGGGCATGGTTATTGGATAAAAATAAAATAAAGGAAAAGAAAATACGGAAATCTGTGCTTCACCTTGCAGTTCTACATTCATCAGTAAAGAGGGAAATGCTGGGGAAGTTAAGGCTTGAATAAATTTTTCTCATTTTAGCAACTGCCTCTTAATAGAAATATTTATCTAACCTGGTATTGACATGGTACTGGCTAGAGGTGAGAAAAAGAGATAAGCTGCATTTAAAGCAGAACACATTTAAAAAGGATTAGTATGAAAAATAAAATAAAATAAAATAAAATAAAATAAAATAAAATAAAATAAAATAAAATAAAATAAAATAAAATAAAATAAAATAAAATAAAATAAAATAAAATAAAATAAAATAAAATAAAATAAATAATAATGAAAAAAAAGCTATTCTTATTTTCCTACTTCTGAATGTTTAGGAAATTTCATCTTCAATGGCAAATACTTTAAAATTGCAGGATTTCTGTCTCACAAAATAAAAGAGGTTCTGTGGAGATGAGAGTCCATCAAAAAATTATTATTTTTTTTTTTAATTGTACATATATAGAAAGAGAGAGCAATGGCTGTGTTATACAACATGTGGGGAGTGACTTCTTTGCCTTCTGTAACATAAGCGATTCCCTCATGTACTGCCTTCTTCTTCTGTGTTCCAGGGCAATAAGAATTTGGCCCCAATGAAGCAGATTTACAGTATGACCTTTGCACACATGCATGATATATTGTGATGACAGCCACTCCACTGTGAAATATGATGCTATGATCTTTCAGTTTTTTCCCTTTGGAAGATGAGCCTTACATGATTAGATTGATAAGTATCAATGTATCAGAAATTGTGCCAAAATAACAGCTACTGGTATGTTGTACTGTAGGAACTTTGAGGATATTGACATAGTTCTGGAAAAACAAGCTTAAGGGCAAGCCTCAAAAATCAAATAACATAATTGACGGATTATTTGATTCAGCTCCTGATTAAAACTTTCTTCTTTTACTGAGATACACTGACTTACAAAAGACCTTTGACACTCCACGGTAAAGTGTATGGTTGCTTTAAGATTTTTTTTCTTTACCATGCATGCTTGAAATTTGTTTAGGCTGACAGTTGTTTGTCATGGTGTCCTCAATATTGTTACAGCATCAGACATATTAAACACTATATCTGTTCTTTAAGGAGATTACCTGTACCTGTGATATGTTGCACTATTATGACACAAAGCATACAATTTAGCAATTTGCATTTATCTGGAGATTTGCATACACCATAAAGCAGAAGGTTGGTGGGGCTTTTTTTTTCTTTCTTTTTTTTTTTTTCTTTTCTTCTTTTCTTTTTTTCTTTTTTTAATTGGCAAACAAGGGAAGTGGGAAGCAAGTGGTGGTTTTTGTTATCCCTATCCAGTGACACTGTTGAGTGCTATATATTCATCTAAAAATGTGGTTCATGTTTGATTTTAATCTTCTTATTTTCATTCTAAAAGGTCAAAGCTAGGTTGTGCCCCATTGACATAGCTGCTGTGAAGTAGGTAAAATATCAGTCATTCTCTCAAAAAGCTCTAAGTAGACAAAACATAACTGCTGGATGAGACAAACAGGCAGATTAAGGTAGGCTGAGAAAGATGAGTCAAGAGATAGAACAGAATGTGCAGATATATAGTGTCATAAGTTCTTAACACTTACAAAATTTACCTTTCAGCTGCATCGTGATAACCCCTTATGTTTAAGTTTCTGCATTCCATATAAACTTTGGGTGTATGCCAGGTCTTTATGCAGTCTTAGAGTACTAGATAATGTAAACATTATGCTAATTTTTAATACTGTAAGTATGATACAAGTGAACTCTATCTTATTTTTTATATGACATAGTTCTATGTATTTTTATCAAGTCTCATGTAATATCATGTGTCTTAAGAAGAAGAAAAAATATATACCCAAAATAATATCCAAAAGATATAAAATCAACCCAGTATTGTTTTCTTATTAAGGTTTGTTTGTTTGTTTGTTTGTTTGTTTGTTGGTGATGAATTGAAATTGAATTGAATTGACTTGAATTGAAAAAAGTTAGTTTGGGCCAGGGTACTGACACAAGATGATGTATATATATATTATTATGTACTGCAGGATTGCATAGTGTGGAAAATAGCATTTTCTTAACGTATCTGTGCATGGCTTTGAGATTATGATGGGCCAAGGAGTATTTCAGTAGGTTCTTTGGAGGTGACAGGCCTGTTTTGGAAGGTAAAAGAGTTTTTCTGTACAGATGCAAGTTATGTCATGCAAGGTTTGTTTTTTTGTTGTTTGTTTTTACTGTTGTTGATACAGATAAAGCTGTAATTCTGTGCAACACTGTTCATATTCTCTATAACATGATTTTGTGAAACAGATGGTTCAGAAAACAATGATAAAATTAATGGAAAATATCTAAAAGATTATTAAGGGTATTTTAATTGATTAACTTGGTACAGAGGTCAAGCATTGTTCAAAGAAGCTGCTAAATCTTGTAATTCAAATACAGCTAAACATGTAGTCCCTTAGATGTGTAAAAATCTCTTCCACTGCCCTATATGTAGTCTATACTTTGAAGGCTTCTTTCACATCTCTGAATATTTGGAAGAGTTTTCAGCAGGCATAGTGCTTATATTCCCTGGAAAAATATGAGTACATTTTTGGAATAAACTTCATCTTAACTTGAAATATTAGCCATAAAATGAAGTGTTTTAATTTATGGCATCGGAGTGCTGACAGCCTTACCTACCCACAACACCAACACCCACTTCCATGGCTCCTATTTGAAGTGTTAATTCCTTCCAATATTCAGTTAATGTTATTAAATGCAAAATGCATTCACACTTCGAAATGGAAAACACATGAATAGCCAAAAATGCAAGTTAACAATATCAGTTATAGGAAAATATTTTTTTTTTTTAGAAAATATTTCAGAGGAACTTCATCTTGGATTTTTTACAACTGACTTGGGATCTACTTGGCTTTGGTATTCCTTGACTTTTTATTCTTACAGTTATGATTGCAATCCCTAAGCCATTTGAATCAGCATTTAATTTTCTTAAATATCTTCTTAATCTGTGATTTTTTTGACAAATTCAAATAACTGCAAGTGCAACAAATTATGAGGTTTTGATATGTTTCTGGTATCCAGGATATCATTAAATAAGGTTGTATAATTATCTGTTTTGGTGTCAATTAAATTCTTTCAAATGCCAGCCATCCAAATTGAATAAAATTATAGAATCACAGAATCATAGAATATCCTGAGTTGGAATGGACTCAATCCTGGCTCCACATAGGATCACCCAAAACTCAAACCATATGTCTGAAACAGTTGTCTAAACGCTTCTTGAACTCTTGCAGTGACCATTTCCCTGTACAGCCTCTCCAACCACCCTCTCAGTGAAGAACCTTTCCCTAACATCCAGCCTGAGCCTCCTGTGTCACAGCTTCCTGCTGTTCCCTTGGGTTCTGTTGCTGCCACCAGAGAGATCACACCCTGCGCCTCTGCTCCCCTCATGAAGAATCTGTAGGACACAATGAGGTGTCCCCTCAGTCTCCTCTTCTCTAGGCAGAACAAACCAAAAGACTTCCTCATACGTCTTGCCTTCACCATCTAAGTAGCCCTCCTTTGGATTCTCTCTAATAGTTTTATGTCCTTTTTAAAGTGCAGTGCCAAAACTGCACACAGTACTCAAGGTGAAGCCACATCAGTGCAGAGCAGAGTGGGACAATCACTTCTCTCAACCAGCTAGCAATGCCATGCTTGTTGCACCCCTGGGTATGGTTGGTCTTTTTGGTTGCCAGGGCACACTGCTGGCTCATGTCCAACTTACCATTGACCAGAAGACCCAGATCCCTTTCTACAGGGATGCTCAACAGCCTCTCATCATAGAACAAGGCCAAGTGCTGCATCCTGCACCTGGGACACAACAACCCCAAGCAGCGCTACAGGCTGGGAGGTGACTGGTTAGAAAGTTGCCTGGCAGAGAAAGACCTGGGAATATTGGTTGACAGTCAGCTCAATATGAGCCAGCAGTGTTCTCAGGTGGCCAAGAAGGCCAACAGCATCCTGGCTTCTATAAGAAACACTCACTGTGGCCAGGAGGGCTAGGGAAGTGATTGTCCCCTTGTACTTAGCTCTGGTGAGGCCGCACCTCGAGTACTGTGTTCAGTTTTGGAACTGGACACAGTTTTTGGAACACAAGAAGGACATGGAGGTGCTCGAGCAAGTCCAGAGAAAGGCAACAAAGCTGGTGAGGGGTCTGGAGAACAAGTCCTACGAGGAGCGGCTGAGGGAGCTGGCTTGATTTTAGCCTGGAGAAGAGGAGGCTCAGAGGTGACCTTACTGCACTCTATAGATACCTTAAAGAAGGCTGTATCAAGGTGGGGGTTGGTCTGTTCTCCCATGTGCCTGGTGACAGGACGAGGGGGAATGGGCTGAAGTTGCACCAGGGGAGTTTTAGGTTGGATATTAGGAAGAACTTCTTTACTGAAAGGCTTGTTAGGCATTGGAACAGGCTGCCCAGGGAAGTGGTTGGGTCACCATCCCTGGAAGTCTTTAAAGGACATTTAGATGTAGAGCTTAGTGATATGGTTTAGTGGAGGACTGGTTAGTGTTAGGTCAGAGGTTGGACTAGGTGACCTTGGAGGTCTCTTCCAACCTAGATGATTCTGTGATTCTGTGAACCATGGAAACATTAAGGTTGGAAAAGACCTCCGAGATCATCGCATCCAACCATCCCCCTACCACCAATATCACCCACTAAACCATGTACCTAAGCACCAAGTCCAGCCTTCCCTTAAACACCCCCAGGGACGGTAACACCACCACCTCCCTGGGCAACCTATTCCAATGTCTCACTACTCTTTCTGAGAAGAAATTCCTCCTAATTTCCAACCTAAACCTCTCCTGGTGCAACTTGAGGCCATTCCCTCTAGTCCTAATGCTAGTTATTTGTGAGAAGATGCTGGACCCCTAGCTCCCCACACCTTCCTAGTTGTAGAGAGCAATAAAGCCCCCTTGAGCCTCCTCTTCTCCAGGCTAAACAAGCCCAGTTCCCTCAACTGCACCTCATAAGACTTGTTTCATAGTCTGTACATATAGCCAGGGTTGCCCTATCCTGGGTGCAGAATCTGGCACTTTGTTTAAACTTCATGTGTTTGGTTTAAACTTCATGTGTTTGTCCTGCCCTCTAATTTAGCAAGATCCTTGAGGGAGTAAACTGCTCCTCCCAGTTTAGTGTCATCCACAAACTTAGTATACCTTCAAGTCCTGCATCCAAGAATAAGTTATCTTATGTATGCATCTGATAGATTTGAAATATAATAATGCTTTCTTTGCTTGTTTTCCCATAGGCACCAGCACTTTCTGCAGCGAATTTAAACTTTCAGTTCTGCTATTATTACAACTATGATCTTGTTAAAGACCTTAGGCAAATTGATTCCCTCTGAAAAGCTAATATCCATCTGCAAAGTGAGGAATAATCTGTAAATAAAGCTGCAGATAAGTCTGTTGAAAAGAATATTTCAATCCTGTCAGTTACTGAAATACTCCACCAGAAAACAACTGTTCACCTCCACCTGAGGAAGCACGTCATCTGCTGGCACTGATGCAAAGCAGTGTCTGTATTTTGTGGAGAAAAAAAACATTCCAGCTCTTTTTTTTGTGTGTGTGTGTGTGTGTGTGTGTGTGCGCGCATGTGTGGTTAAAAACAAAGCTTGTTAGGAAGAGACGGAATAGTCATTGGTACAATATTAATCTGGTCTGGTAAAAAAAGAAATAAAAAATAAATCAATTAGACTACAAGGAAGGAAATATAGATGGTATATAAAATAGATCCTGCTAATTTGAGACCCTTTTCCTCTGTGGCACTAGTCACTAGCTATCTACTTACCATTTGAGATTTTAAATGAAACTTTTTCTCTGTCCAGTCCTGTTCTACTTCCCCCTACCCTTCACTGCCCCGCCCCCCCTCCCCCCCCCCCCCCCATTTTGCCAAAATACATTTCTTCAGATTCAGTGGAACTTTTGATCCAGTTTTGAATATTCAGGCACAACCCAAATGGTTACAGAAAACAAACTATTCTTGTTTTTACTTCTTACTTGTTTCATAGTTTTTACAGTCTATTTAATTTTATAGAAGTTTTTAATACTGAAAGTATTTCAGGGTACCGTTTTTAACAAAACACTATATAAAATGCTGCATTCAAGTTTAGAATTAATTATCTGTTGATACTCTATTACTGTTGGAGATATTCCACATGTCATTTATTACACAAACCTAGTTCTTGTTCCACACAATTTTCATGCTTAAGTATCTTGTCTATCAACCATAGAGTCACACCTTATTTGTAAGGTGTTTGGATCAAGAAACAAAAACCTTATACAAACTGAAGTGATGTAGAGACATGCCAGCTCACAAGAAATTAGCAAAAATGGAAAGCAGTTTTTGAAAACAATTTTTAAAATCTTTAAAAAAAATCTTTCTAAAAGAAGAAGAAAAAGAAGGAGAAGGAGAAGAAGAAGAAAAGAAGAAGAATGGGAGAAAGTTTAATAAAGGTTCGCATCTACTACTCTAACTATATACAAAGGACAACATTGAGGCAAGGATAATGGAAAGATACAAAAAGAAAGTGGAAAGAGAGACTTGGGTTAAAGAAGTCAAAAGAAACAAGGAGGAAATAGCCATAATAAGGCAGAGATATGCAGAGTCTTGAAAGGACAAGTCAGATGCTGTGCAGCAAATCCAAGACTTCCACATTAGAGCAAACAATCAGAATGGGGTTGGTAATGTGCATTTTATCTTAATGTCAGAGATAATTTTTTCCATCCTTTGAGCTTGTCTCAAGCTTTATTAATGAGCTTTGCTAATTTATCAAAAAAAGGCTATTTGGATAATAAACATGAATATTAAAACAAAAAGAAGTATGGTTTATGGAAGTTCATTGCCCAAATGTCTAAGCCCTCTATTGTGAAGCAAAAGTATTCATCTGCTCTTTCAATTGCTTGGTTAAAATGCTAAATTATTCCTGCTGCTTTGTAGAAGATCAGTTAACATTACTTTTAGTTTTATTCAGACAGCATGTTCTAGTTCTTCTTTGTATATGAGGCACTGGCAGCTTGACCTTCATGTTTATTCGTTTATAAGACCATTATCATCAAAGTTCTGCAGCAGGCAATTCACAATTTTCAAATGTTAATGTTAAAAGACCTAGATTGCAGACTGATGTCAAGCTTTATTTACACATTTGGAAAAGCAAGAAAGGTTCTTATCACACTTTGAATGAATAAGCTCTAGATAAATTGTGAAATACAGCTTGAAATGTTTATTATCATATTTTTTAGAAAGACGAGATCACAACAGATGCTCTGGGGAATAGAATCTAGATAAAATACATGTTGAGAATCCAGTCTCTGAGAGTCAAATGTCATTTTTAATTTAATTTTTTTTTTTTTCCTTAAGCAAAGCTATTTTAAGGCAAGAATGAAAAATGGAGTTCCACTAAAAGGTTCCTCAAAAGCAGTTCCCCATTTTACCAGCTCAGACCTTAGTGTCACACACAGCATTTGTGCTGCTAGACAGACTAACCAAATGAGTGAAAAGTAATTCACCCTTTTCTGCTCATGAGCAGGCAACAACTATTTCAAACATACATGAAATTATTGAATGGCTTCAAACTGTATTATTTTTTAACTGTGTGGATTAATCACAGCTTCCTTTGATTTTGAGTGTTCATATCTCCAGCAATTAGTTGTGATGGGTGAGACAAAGCATGCAGCAGTGTATCTGTCTCTTCATTGATGAATGTGTGAAACTGCTTGTGACTACAGTATCAATCCAGAGAAAGGAACGTGGAGTTTCTGTGGGTCTTCTGTACATGTGGGTTTGGCACTTACCTGTAACGGCTAGGAATTATGCCCTCATGCCAATGCCTGGCCGTCACCTGAGGTGACAGTGGTAGAGGAGCTACGTTTAGCTTTTACCAGGCAGGAGGAACTAAGGCAAAGTTTTATTAAGAACATAGAGTTTACCCTGCCCAGCACTCTATCAAAGAAACAGTTGTGTCAATTTGTATCCTATTAAAACCTATGCAGTTTGTGTATTTTATTTTGTTTCCATGTTTAATAAAAGTAATTTGACAGAGCAATGCTGTATAAACATAAGAACCTGGTTGGCATATCTAGGGACCAAAATTATACTGATTTATCTGTGGTTCAAACTAAAAGCTAAAGAGGTAGATGCTGACTTAAAAAAATTACATTCAGTGCAGAGCTGATAACATGACCCTTATTTACCACACCATATATTCAGCTTTAATTTTTTGTTGTTTATCCTTTTCTCTGCAAGCTGCAGCACTTGCACTGAATATAACAGTGAAATAGTGGGTAGGCAGGCAGTGTTATTCAGTTTTGCTGGCTGTTCCAAGTGATGAAACTATAACTCACTGGGTGATAGATAACAGAAGGTAATTTTATGGTTACTAAGAATGAGTTTGCATTTGTTGGGATAGTTACTATATAAATTTATAGATCTATTTTGTATGTACAGCATTTTAAATTTTAGTAGCAGCACAAGGAATAGTATGAAAGTAACACAAGTAGTACCGTCATGAACTCCCAGTTTAGCAGGCACTTGTAAAGGTATACTGTAATTCAACATGAAATAGGTTCAGAATGTTCTCAAAATCTTGTTATAAATCATGGCCTTTGGAAGGGAAGGTGTTATTAAGTTTGTTTTTTGATTTTCTCTTGCCCTTCCTCCTTCATCTTATCTAGCAAAAGTGTTGAAAGGTAGGAAAGGCAATTCTGTACAGGAGGTCCTTTTAAGTGCTGGATTTAAGTGCTCTTTCAGGATTTAGCACTTTTCTAAGCTTAACTGACAGGTCACTTTGCCCCTTGTTATCTGGGCAGATAGACCCTGGGACCCTATGAAGACAATAAGATTAATTGCAGGGCAGGCAGTAGGA
Organism: Anas acuta; assembly: GCF_963932015.1. Taxonomy (NCBI): domain Eukaryota; kingdom Metazoa; phylum Chordata; class Aves; order Anseriformes; family Anatidae; genus Anas; species Anas acuta. The sequence continues at coordinate 41,986,681 of NC_088979.1, forward strand.
TACTAGAGCTTCAGATCACAAAATTCAGACAAGCCTGAACACCTGTCAAGCTATTATGACATTTACATTCAATAAATATAATGTCTCCAGAGAACCAGAACTGTTTTTGTTTAAAGATGGAGATTGGGCCCCAGGGAAGCCATTTTGTTGAACATGCCATTCTGTGGTGAAGAAATACAAGCTTTTGTCAAAGATTTAATTGTTGGAAGAGCTGTTAAGATTTCAGTTCAGGTTACAAATCTGAAGGAAGCCTAGACTGACAGAGGGGTGCTTGATTTGATGATCATGGGAGTAAAAGAGGAATGGAGGTGGCTGATGTGTTAAATTTGCATATAAAAAGCTCACCTAGGAACTTAGCAATTAGACTTTTAAATATAAAAATGTAACTTCAGAGCATCCCAGAAGTATTCAGAAGTACTGAATTATGTAATGGCCAAACCAAGGACGTTCCATGAAAGTGAAGTTGTCTGCAAAGTACTTTAACAGAAAATGGCAGAATTCTGGGGAAATGCAGCTACAATATGCAACTATAAGAGTTCAAACAGGAGTTTTATTCCATTTATAAACTTAAAATGTCATCATTGAGAAATAACTTTTTCTAAATTACAATTGAAATTAGTTTTCCACGATGTTCTGAATACCATAACAGCATACCACAAACAAGAGGACATCTGGAAAAGGATATAAAATTTGGGGAAAAGTTGTGTACTGTCCAATAGCAATATTATTCCAAATTATTCTGTACCAAAACAATTGGGAATGATGGTTTCACCTGTTACATTTTATAGAGAATAAATTGAGGTTTTCACTAAGATTTGAAATAGCTTTATATAGCTGTTCATAACAGTAGTCATCAAAACTCTTTATAATCACCGGTAGTCCAGATCATTATGTACAAAATTTAGAGTAAGATATGGGTTTCTGTCTCAGAAACAGAATGAAGAAGGAGCTGGATGTAACACTGTTTTCCATTCATAAAATAAATTAATAAATAATCAGTTATTTTTCTTTTTTTAAAAGCAGTTCAATATTCTTCATTTGTATCCTAATTGTAAAAGTGGAGGAAGTTAAGTTCCCAAACTTTTGAATTTCTGCAGGCTATTCAAAATTTGTGGGGCAGAACCCATCACTGAGCATATTTGTTCTTTTGGGTGCCCCAGGAGACATTGCTATATCTTCACTTTGTTGCATATGAAAGAAATGGGTAAGGAACCAGTGGGTAAAGAATCACTTTGGGAACTGCTCGCAGGAGCACACAGTGATGCGAAAAATGAACAGAAGCAAAGTAATTACTGATACCCTCTGTCTTCGAAAGCTCCACTCTCAACACCTGTAACTGAGATCACAGGAGCATCATTAGTGAGCTCTGCTGTCTTACTGGAGTGGGAGAGACAGAGGTAATGGGGAGATCCAGAGGCAGCTCCATCCTGGGAGAAAGATTTCATGCTCTGTTTCACTTCAGCATTTAATCAACCGCAAAAGCAGTTTATTGCTGTGTATACTCCAGTGCCAGAAACATTATCACCTAATTAAATTGTTTCATTGTTTTGCTATATCAAGCGACATGTCTCTTTAACTCCCTGTTTTATTTAGTAGTGAGTTTGCTTTAACATCATCAGAAAGGGATATTAAATTGAAGGGGTGGCTGTTTAAACTCAAGTTCAAATCAATAATACAGGTAGCCTTTCACTGCCAAATTCTAATTTAGCGCTCTTCACTTTGCTGCAGTCCTGTATTTGAGCACCATTGACAGCATATTCTATATTCACATATGATTTATGACCATTCTTATTGGTGGGACATAGGTTTCAAGGCCTTTTCACTGTTTAAGCTTCTTACAATCAGTGGAATTGCGCTCTTCCGCAGCTCTTTTATTTACACTACCATGTTCAGTATTATAATCTCATCAAGAGAAAAACTGTATTTTTATAATGGGTAGCAATTTCATGGATCAAAAAAAGCAAATATTTAGATATGCTTTGCCCTAAAATAAATAAATAAAATTAATTAATTAAATGAACACCCGGAAGCCCCTCTAAAGAGAGAATTTATTATTAATACCTCAGATTAACTTTTGCACTCATCCTTTATTAGTTTTAGGAGTTTTTCGTGGATAAGTATTAAGTGTTCAAATGCCCTCAAGGTTATTCAAAATATTCTGAGATGGTTTGAGCCGTAAGGTTCTTGTTCTTGCAATTATAAATCAATAGCTCTGTTACATTGCTACTCTTTTATTAATTCATTTGCATAGTGAAAATTACTATATAAATAACATTATCAAAAAGCTTCATATCACAACATAAATAATTGCAGCTATTTAAAAGGAAGAGAAATGGAAATTTGTCGCCTGATGGCTCCTAAAAATAATTGTAATTCCCTTGTTTGTAGTTGAAAAGTGTATTGTATATGGTAAAATTTGGAGCTATGTAGAAAAAAAGGAAGAAATACATAGAGTTGTTTGTCTTGAGTTTTTTTTCGTTTTTTTTTTTGTTGTTTTGTTTTGTTTTGTTTTGTTTTGTTTTGTTTTGTTTTGCTTTGCTTTGCTTTGTTTTTATGGAGACCATTTTAGGGAAAGAATGCATGTTATGAGTACAGTTGTCCAAGTTCTGGCATTAAGCAGAAGTGTGTTGTTAATTAACAGAAAAGACAATTTCTTTAAATTCTGCCAGTAAACCCAGAATCTAATGAATTCATGATCCCTATGTCTCTCAGTGCCTGAAATGCAGAGGAGTAGCCCAGAGCTCAGCATTCCCCATGTAGCTGGGTATGCCATGTGGCACACTACCACACAGACATCCACACCAATGCTGCTTTTTTTCAGCACTGGCAGAGGCAAAAAATTGCAAAAAAATATAAAAAAATAAATAAAAATCTTGCATACTGAAGGGCATTTTCAGTAAGAACAAGCAGAGAACACTACAGTATGGTACTGAGATCTGTGTTATACCTGTATTCAAATTTACTTATCATATCTTCTTCAGATTAACTGGTGAAATTTAACTGATAAAATTTTGTTTTCTTTTCATAACCCTTGTAAAATATATTTTTTTTCCCATGACGTCATCACCGACTGTTCTCTTCACCACCACTAAAGAAATAAAAAATATGCTTTAATGTTCTTTCAAATATTTTATTTAATTTGTTCTCCGTTTATCACATAATGACAATTCCCCCTACCCAGTTTTCTAGAATGCAAAAGCTGCTGCTTGGAGATAATCTACTTATTTTCCAAATGGACAAAAGTTATAAAAATAACTTTATATCCAGTGTTAATATGATATTTTTTGAATATCTGGTGGTACATTAAAAGTGGTTTTAGCTTTGTCCTCCCCAAAACTGTAGCAAGATGCAACATTCCCATGAGAATCACAGCTTTATCTGAATTGATGTTGGTGCTGTAAAGAAGAAACCTTCTTCATAGATGCTAAACAAATGTTAAAAAGGGAATGCAAATTCAACAGAAAAGAAAGCAGTTTCAATCATGGTAATCTTGTTTCATTTCTTTTTATTGTTTGCGCCAAACAATGATTATAGGACATGTTTTATAGCTGTCAGTCTAAATAATCTATCGATTTAGAGATAATAATCCAATTCTTAACATCCATCAACCACCATCTTTTTATAAACCATAAATAGTGGGTCAAATGGATGTTGACAAATCAGAGAGAAGGAGTACAAAACTAATCAGAGGAATGGCAAATAAAGAAATTCTCCAGCTCCTGTTTTTGAAAGATAGTATTGAGAGGGTCACAGCCTAAAATAAATTACTTCCAACACAGGAATTGCTCAGTAGTGAATTTTCAGTCTGATAGTCACATTCAATATCTAGAAGTTAAAACTTGAAAATTTGGCATGAAATTTCTACCTTCGGGCAAGAATTTCTGAGTAAATATGGATGGTATAGGTAATTCACCAACAGTTTGAATGGTTTCTTTTTGAATCTCAAATTTTGGGCCAGAGTCAAGGTCAAGGTGGGAGGAGAGGAGATGGGATGAGAGGAGAGGAGATGGGATGAGAGGAGAGGAGATGGGATGAGAGGAGAGGAGATGGGATGAGAGGAGAGGAGAGGAGAGGAGAGGAGAGGAGAGGAGAGGAGAGGAGAGGAGAGGAGAGGAGAGGAGAGGAGAGGAGAGGAGAGGAGAGGAGAGGAGAGGAGAGGAGAGGAGAGGAGAGGAGAGGAGAGGAGAGGAGAGGAGAGGAGAGGAGAGGAGAGGAGAGGAGAGGAGAGGAGAGGAGAGGAGAGGAGAGGAGAGGAGAGGAGAGGAGAGGAGAGGAGAGGAGAGGAGAGGAGAGGAGAGGAGAGGAGAGGAGAGGAGAGGAGAGGAGAGGAGAGGAGAGGAGAGGAGAGGAGAGGAGAGGAGAGGAGAGGAGAGGCCTTTATTCTACTGAACGTCATGGAAGCTTTTCACAGTGGTTTCACTGATTTTGTAAGCTACAAGAGAACAACAGTTTGATATATTGCAATAAAGTAATAAAAACTGTGCTAAAATTGCATAGTTAATTTTTGTACATTTTAAAATGTTTTTGACAAAAGATTTAATCTTTACAGAAAATATAACCTCCTCTCAAAGTGGGACATAATGACACAACTTTGCTCTGTATTGGATAGGCTAAGCCACATCTGCTTCAACTGATAAATAAAAGGAAGAAACATTTAAAAAGCACACTGAATGAAAAATGTACCTTATGACTGAAAAAGACTCACAAGTCTCTATTTCTTGTATTTCAGAACTTCTATTTGTAAGGAAAGGAAATAACCTTTACTGTATTGTTGGAATAAAAGGAACTAGATGATTCATCTCTGTGAATCTGCTTGTTGAATTTGATGGATCATTCTTAAAAGCGACGTTGCTAATCTTCAGGTTCTCTTTTTTAGGTTATTCACAGATCAGTGGGTTTTCCGGCTAATACAGGTCCTGATGCTCTTCTGTCTTCACACATGGTATTCATCATATCTTGACAAGAAAAGACCTTCAGTCTACAAATAACCTTCACTGAAGTAAGACATGTAAGTGGGTTTCTATATGAAAGATAGATTTTATGGCTGAATAAAAAACAACTGTAGTTAAGAACTGTCATTGCATGGCCTTATTTGAAGATTTTCCTCAAAAGAACTTTTAGTGTTTGTTATTAAAATCACTAATAGACAGAGAAAAATAAAAATAGTTTTACTAGTAACCACAAATTCAACAGGAAAGGAAGATCAGTTGAGTATTTTATCATTCTTGAATGTGCAGCCTTTAAAATATTTAAGTATCCACATTAGTTCTTGTCAAACTAGCACAAAGCAGTGCATAATATGACCTATGCGTAAGAGCAGAACAAGATAAGAGGCTTTGGTAAGGGTGAAATATTCACAGTTATTCACAGTATAGTTACCTTGTGCAACAATTAATAATTTTGTTTCCTAACACTACACAATTATTATTACTATTATTATTATTTTTTTACTACTATTTCTAGTCCTGAAGAGTGTGCCAAACACATTTCTCGCCCTAGGTCTTTATTAGGCAACTCGGCATCAATTCTATGAAAATAAAATGAACACTTGTCAGTGACAGCAAACTTCAACACAGAAGAAAGTCAATTAAATTTCATTATCTTATACTAAAGAATCAATCTAGGTTTGTATCAGAAATAGTGGTCAAATTCCCCTATTTTCCACACTGCCATAACTGTAGTGAGAACAACAGATCTTGCTTCCTGTAGGCTAGAGCTCCTGAAGTAAGTTACTGATTTCACAGGGCTTATACCACAATATATGAGAAAAGACTTGGGCTCTCTTCAAAGAGAACATTGAAAATTTCTTGAAAAACAAGCCCACTGGAATGAAATTTAATGAAGTGAAAACTGGTGAAATTTGACTTCTAACATCTCTCACATACCACTCCTGTGATGTCTACTAAGTGATGTTTTATTACTTTTTTCCTCATTGGGAAACGTTTCCTCATTTTGTGATGGGGAACACCAATAATGTCTCCCTTCTTTGAGAGCCCTTCATTTCATAGAGCATATAGAAGCTTATAAAATGCATTCCTATTCAGCCAGAAAGCAGTTGCTGTTTTCCAAGAAGGTGTCACTGGGTGGGACAAAAGTCACTGATCAACAAGGAGACTTGCTGGGGCAGAGTGATCTGTCTGAAATATTCTGCTATGAGCAAATAACTAGGAATTCCATTTTAAGTAGCACAGCAAAGCTAAGATCATACCAGAGCATACTCTTTTTATTTTCATACTGATTTAATAATGAAATAAAGAATATAATAATGACAACAACCTGTCAGGACATGTACCTTCAAGAGCTAAATCCTATGTTAACGTTTAATTGATGAAGTTCCAGTGCAGAAAGGTGATACAACAAAATAAAACATGACAAAACTAGGATCACATAGCCTGATCATACTCACAAGGAATTACATAATATTATCTCTGTTGTAAATGTCTAAAAAAGAGTAATAGAAGCAAAACAGCTCTTAAAGCAATGAAAGCACTCTGAAAAAATGCTGTGTTAAGGCAAGATAGTCACTATGAAGGAACAGCAAATGTATCTCTAACTGCCTCTTGATACAACTAGAGTTCTAACTGGGATTAAAACAGTGTAGAAGCAGTTATAATGCTATCTGTAGCATTATGTAGTGAAACAGATCTGATGCTTTTGATTTTCTCTGTTTTCTTTTTGTTGTTGTGGTTGTTGTTTAAATTGTTGGACTTTAATAAATGTTATATATTTGCAGCTATTTGGTTTGAAAAATTGCATTCTCCATACCTGCAAGTAAAACATTTTGTTGGAAAACTGGTAAATAAAAAATGTGATAACTTCTGTAGCCATAGCAGATAGTGGTTTAAAAAGCATTTTAAGGTCTTGCTGTGGAAGCAACTGAAACTGTTTAATAAATACATACACATTTAAGTTCTTAAGCAAAATCATCATATAATGGTTTACTCTTTTTGACGAGAGATGAACCTTATGGACTTCAAAATTTAAATTTCTTTACAAAATCAAACTTTTATCGGGAAACCTCAGATGACTGGACCTGTGATGCCATTTCCAAATTCAGAGATAAAAAGTTACAGTGAGAAGTCCATTCCTCACAGGAATTCAGTATATTTGGTTGTTTCTGTTTTCTTTTGAGTCTTTTAGAAGAAACAGAGATTGAATCATATTTTAAATTGATTATCTAAATTTTCAATGCAAAGGTCATTTTTTTTTACTGATGACTGAAATACCCCAAGAGACAAACACTATCCTTCCTTTCAGCAAACTGTAGTGCAACTCAGTAGTGAGTTTGACTATTATAAGAGACTTAGAATGGTATCAGTATATTTTTCACTATATTTTTTTAATTTAAATTAAATTTACAACAACATGGAACAATAGCAAGAGCCCAAATTAAATTTGATAGTACTGTGTTCCAGATTCAGTTCATAATGATTTTTTTTTATCAAAAACCAACAAAAACATAATCATTTATTGCACTGGAGCACAAGCCCACCACATGCTATTACAGTAAAAGCTAGGCAGTATTTCCATCTGGCTTTGCACATACAGGATGTTGTACAAACTACCAGAAGAGCTCTATTTCATTGTAATTAAAATTTAGTGTTACACTTAAGCAATAAGGCAACTCCAGGAGATGTGATTATCATGAGATAATGACCTTGGGGTGTTACAAGGCAAGGAAGCAACCAAATGCCTCTAATCCTCCAGGGGGTATGATTATTTCAGAATAACCACACCCCCTGAGGTTGTGTGATTAGTATCAGAGACTAAGTCTGTACTGAGAATACAAATATGATATTGTAGGGAAATGCTGGGGGGCTGGTCTAGGTAAAGATGGTAATGGAGACTGCTGAAGCAGCAGTTTTGGATGAGCCATGTTGTTCACGTGCTAATTTTGAAATAGCTTTAAGAACTCTCTGGACACATATAGAGCTGACAGTGATGTCATACCTGTATAAGTAATCCTCTATAAATGCACAGATCTAATCTTTTCCTCCTATTTTGATTTCACAATTTCCATTTCATAATAGCAATAAACCATAGTAAGCAATGCATTTCTGGGAGGTTATTCCACTTCTCAGGTGGCTGAAGTCACTCAGCCTTTAGCCTCATATCTTTCAAGGCATCTAAGAAGTGCAATAATTCCCCAGAAATGTACTGCCTGTCATGTCTTATTGCTTAATTACTTTGTACTTATCAAGTAGTTGCTCTTTAAATGAATGCAGAAGCACAGTATGTTTTACAATTATGGTGTGTATAGGAGCAGTATAACACTGTTATGGCAAAACATAAAATAAGTAATTATTCCAGCGGAAGTACAAACTAAAGCCACAGTACAAATATGCTACAAACTATGTTAGGTGTAGGATACTATTATTCTGGTAAGTACCTTGTATATGGTTAAGTAATGTGACATAATGTGACATCCTTAATAAGGATGCAAAACAAGGACCAGAAGGAAAAGATACAACAGATAATGCAAAACTAAACTCTAATTACAGAGTTTATATACCTCTTACTCCTGATAGCTTTGGGAGTATGTTAACATTTCTAAAAACAGCGAAATCACATCACAAGTAATTGTAGTAATGAAAAAATTAGTGAAATGGTGAGGTGTATCAGCAACAATGGGGAGAGCCTACCTATGGCTATCAATCTTCCAGAAAAGAAAGTGGGCAGGGAGAATAAAAAGCATCTTCTATTTTCAGTAAAAGGAAATCCCATTTGATTTGTGAAACCCTAAAACTAAGAAGTTATTCACCATTGTGATCAACAGTAAATGATGTGGAATTGAATTCTATTTGCAAAAATCTTATAAAAACTATTGATGAAAACATCATGGCTAGTCACCAAGATTTCACCTCAGTTTCTTACCAGAGCATTTCATTTTACCATTACCATTTCTATCCTTCTTTTCCCATGGTTAAAATGGGGTCCTTTGGAAGTAATATTTATCTTAATCAATGGAAAAAAAAAAAGAGAGAGACTTTATACTTTGAGGTCTAGATTTTATGTGTCTGACTATCTACATAAACTCATAATCTAATTCTGAGCTAACACAAATGAAAAAAAATAAATCTTAGAGGCATGGGTATGGGTATCATAAGTTCAGCATACGTTAAAAACAATTTACTGATTACAGAAAACAAGTTCCCCTCTTGGTGCTGCTAAAAACAATATCCATCTTATTAATGCAGGAAACATATAACATTGATCTTACCAATGTTTACAAATATCTTAAATGTGAGAGACAGTTGGATTTGGCCAACCTCTTTTCAGCATTTTTTTGGGATAGGACAAGGGGTAATAGCCACATAATGGAGCACAGGCAGTTCTGCAGCAAAAGAACTTCTTCACAGTGAGGGTGACAGAGCACTGGAACAGGCTGTGCAGGGAAGTTGCTGAGTCTCCTTCTCTAGAGATATTCAAGGCCCATCTGCATGCCTACCTGGGCAACTTTAGTTGACTAAAGCAACTTTAGTCGACTTTAGTTGACTAAAGCAATTTAAAAGGTTTAACTCTAAGAAACTAGCCCTAAAAACAGCCTTAATAATCTGGAAATACTAAAAGAGAAATTTAACACCACAATAAACAAAATAAAATTCATTTATGACTATTTTTTGTCTTTGCTGTCTACTCTGTGTAAATAAACTATTTTGGAGTATAGATATGATTGCTAATGCTGACTGTCTCATTCAAAAGTGTTTCTTTATGCTAATGTTACATACATTAATCACAGAACTGTAACGCTTTGTTAAAGGAAAAATGTCTGAAATTAAATTTTGCTTTTAACTTACCAAATATGTCTGTTTTACTTTGTCTCATTTTCAATTGCAGGTGAAATTATCACTTGGGTCTGCTCTGAAAAAAGTCCTTCCCCTTCAGAGAAGGAGTCCCAACCAAGGAGTGTTGCAAAAGCAACCGATTGACACAGATGACAGACATACAAATGTATGGGAAACATCTCAGTTTTTCAGAGCAAATCTTCCTCCTTATAATATGCAAAGAATCAAATCTCTTTTGGAAAAACAAGGCTGAATTTGGCTAAAACGAAATCCAAAGCCCCCTCATTACTCTGATCTCACATGACTCGAAGTCATAATATATAACACATCGTCTATGTAGCTATCAACTGGTATCCATCCCCTGAAAGAAAATTGACTCAAAAATTCCACTCAAATTCAGAATATAACACTACCTCTGTCCATTAAAGCACAAAAATTAGTTCATGTTCTAACAAGCTCCTTCAGTTTCCACATTCATTTTGATATTAGAAGATTATCTATTAATGTTGAATACTTGTAGTGAGAAATTTTAATACCCTGCCATAGTAGAAAAAGACTTCCCATGCCAGCATCCTAATTTTCTCAATAGTTAATGTCATTGTAACCCTTAATTTAGAGCACAAAGTTGGCACAATGGTAAATTACGGTGCTCCTCAAAAGCTTCACCTTCCAACCCCAGCACTGTGATTGTGTCAGAATTTGAGAGAAGAAGAAGAGTTTGTTTCTCTGTGAGTGTGATGTCATGTTGAGCAAGAAGGAACTCATGAAGTGAAGAGATTTGCAGTGCCAGTGTGCTAGTTCAGAGCTCGTCACTCACATCTGAATTTCTGGAGCATTGTTCTCGGCAATTTTTTAAACTTGTCACTTCAAACCTTCTTGAAAACAGCTAATGGAAATCATACACTGAGTTGGCATAATGTGGAATGCTGTTTAGGTCTAGTTTATATTTGCTTTATCTATTAAACAACTGTTTTTATTCAAAAAGAAAAAAAAAAAGATTGCAAAGAGAAAACACTGTACATAAGAATGTTAAGAAGGACTCTTCTTAAATACTGTAGGATTTATTCTGAACAGATCTTACTTGGATGCTGATAGATTTTCATGCCTCAGTTAAAGATGTGGAGGGTAGGTCAAAGATGCAAATCTTTAAAAGCTGAAAATTGTTTTCCAAAGGCTGAGATAAAAATTGTCAAAGCACATCATGAATATTGTTTAGTCAACAAAAACCTTCAGAAACATTAAAAATCCAGACTGGGGCCATACAGAAAGGCAAAAGAAGTCACAGATGCAAAGAAGTTACGTTATCCCAGAGGATGGTATTATTTGTATGTTCTCTGTGGACCTTAAAGGCCTCATAACCCCCAATATAAAATGCTTGATTAATTCCTGGATTCCTCTTAGTTCAGGCTGAGACTTTAATACAGCCTACGAGTGACACAGGCTATATGGACAAGAGAAAATTCAGAAGCAACTACCCTTGGCTATGTACCAACTGAAACATGCTTTCTGCTTCTTGCTTTTCAGGAATATAAAAAGATGGGGTGGCTCTCAGAGAAAAGATGTCATGATGAGTGGGGAATCAAGACTCTGGCATGTATTGCAGCACATTTCTGCAAACATTGAGGCATTTCCATGGAGTACTGGACTTTTCTCTGGCCTGTGAAGGGGTAGAATGTTTTTGTTTTTTTTTCTCTACCTGACAGCCAGGAGTCAAGAGGCAGATGGAGGAACAGACTGGGTGAGCTTCCCCATTAATCAGCATTTACTTATCTCAGGTCTTCTGCAAAAGGAGTATGTGCTCCTGCCTGCCTGGTTTGCAGACAGGAGAGAAAACTGGAGAAAGCAGAGAATAGTGTCTCTGTGATTTTGCAAGAAAAGAGGGTGACAAGCAAGGAAAAGAATTATTGAAGTGGAAGAAGGCAAAGATATCTGGGAGACTAGCACGTCAGCATGGGGATACTCTGGGTACTGAGATAAAAGTGTTAGAAAATAGGTGGGAATCAGGGAATGTAAGAACCAAGATATGTATTGTATTGAGCAGATGTAGAGTGAGTGGATATACTGAGACCTTCAATGGCCCGGTTATAGCATGTGCTGCTGCTAGGATTAATACCATTTTAATATTTCCATTGTGAATTTTGGAGTAAACTGAATATTGCCAGTAGAACAAAAATAATATGTCCAGGAAAGTTGCTGTACTATTCTTCCAAGCAGAACAAGCCGTTTCTTCTTATCTGTTCCATCCAAATGTTGAATGGAACTATCTGATCAAAAGCATGATTTGGATGAGGAATGGTGCAGTCGAACTTTTTTAAAAAAATGTGATGACTAAGGCAACAGATAAATTCAAAGGAAAAGCTGGGTCAAATCAAATGCTGTTTTTTTGCAATCAAAAAGTCTTTGCAGAAGAAAAATAATTCAAGAATAAAAATTGCAACCTGATAAATTTGTTACAATAAAGTAATTTGAATATCCAAAAAATCCCTTATTGCAAAATGGAGTATCCTTCATCTCACTTGTGACTTTATTTCTTCAGCAAATTCAGTTCTGCACTTGCAAGCTTACACTGAAGAAATCCATCTTGTTGCACTGTAGAATGAGTACCAGTCTCAAAATCACAAGGGATGGTATTTTTGGTTTTCTTAACAATAGATAGCAAAGTATTTTGCTAAAACATTCTGTATATAAGAGTAAAAACCTATTATTATTCCAAATGTCTCTAGCCCAGTGGAATTCATGTTTTATAAATGAAATGTTAGATCTTATTTCTTTATTGACTGGCAAAAGCCAGGTATAATCCCAGAAGAATACCCACAGTACATCTTTTCTAACATGGGGCAATTGGCTGTTTCATTACAGGGAAATCAGATGTAACTTGATTCTTTATTACCTTCTTGTAGAGCAGAAATGGATCAATCTTTGGAAACCAGTATGGACAATAATTTAGATGATAACTTGAAGACAGAATATTTTAGTGGGGAAGGCCAGATAAAAACAAATAAATAAATACATAAATACAATTTTGCTTTAGAATATTTAAAAATTAAAGAAAGGGCACTGCTGCATACTTTCGAACATTTAACATTTAGGAACACTTTCTCAATATTTCTTAAATAAAATTTTGCAACATTTTATTTCATTACAACTTCTATAGCACCTTATGGGGGGAGGACTGGGAAATATTTCATGTTGCAAACAGGGATGTTATCTCATGGGTAAATTAATGTGGTTTTCATACATGTTTAGCCAATATGACAATATATCCCCATACCCCTTTCTGGGGGGGACTTAGGTTCTTATTCTCATCTGTCTCCTAGTCGTCAAAAATAAACTGCTAAAGAAGGTTCTAAAGTTTCTAAAGAAGGTATAGTCAGTGTGCAGGTGTGTTCCCCCTTCACCTCTTAACCCAAACTTCATCCTTTTGGTCTGGCCATTGCCTTGCTCAAACACTGGCCGTTGCACACAAGGCCTTGCTCAGGCAGATAGCAACCACAATATCAGCTCAAGCTGGGTGCTGGAGAAACTGACAGACATATTCCTTAGCAGCTGAGGGCCAAAAGAGAATGCACTAACAAAAATAAACTATATGACTATTAGTTCATCATCTTATCCCATAAATAGTGAGCAGGCCAAGAGCCCTTTGAACTCTTCCACATGGCAGGTGGCTGTATGACAATATTTCCCCTTGAGTAGAGACGCTTCTCAAAGTCACACTTGCTGTAGAGATCCCTTACTCCTTGTGAGAGATTCCTTGCTGCAACAGATCCTCAAGTGTTTTATAGCTTGCTAAACTTTGTAAGCTTCACTAAGATCATATCTTAGATTGACTGTGCACATATAATCCTCAAACTTTTAGACATAAACAGTTGATGAAGTCTGGGACTAGGAGTGGTTTCAGCCACACCTAGGCTCCTTACCAATTCAAGGAGTTTGGAAAGCAAGAGGGTCCACTCTGAACCTTGTGACTCAACAGGAGGGTCTTCTTTACATGTCTAACTTGCCCTGTCCTCTATGCAATAAATAACCTAGTGTACCTTGCCATCTCAAATCTTGTTAAGTCGCTGCCTTATTTACAATTAAGCTTTGTTAGATCACTACATTATATCAATGAATATGTTGCTGCTTCTCTCTTATGAGTGAAATACATAATTTTATCCATGACAGTTAGTCAAGAGCAATAGGATTTCAAGATGGTGATTCAACCCGTATGTTTTAGATGTAATTCTAAGGATGGAATGAATCGTGCTTTGGCGACCTTCCTTTCCCCTAAGCCTTATTTAGTTACCTAAATTACAAGTGCTTAAATCTACAACTCATCTTGAAATTGGACTGTATAACTAGCTTGAAATCAGACTATACAGCTAACTTGAAATAGTTAAATTAGATGAAAACTATGTAAAAAATACATGACAAAACCAAAGTTATATCTACTATGTAAAGACTGATATGACACTGAGCAATATTCAAGTAAAATGTGACATATGAGCAATTGTATTAGGTGAAGAGGTTTAATCATTATTAAAACACACCAAACTTTCCTGACAGAAGTCTCGTGAAGTTCAACAAAGGGAAATGAAAGTCTTACACTGGGGAGGAATAACCCTATGCACCAGTACCATATGACTACCAGCTGGATTACTGCAGCTCCTCTGCATCTTAACAGAGAATGACCTAAAGCTCCTGGTGGACACCAGTTGACTATTCACTAATGTGTCTTTGCAGAAAATAAGACCAGCAACATCCCAGGCTGCATTAGGTGAAGTGGTGCCAGCAGGTTAAAGGAGGTGAGACACACCTGAGTATTGTATCTGGTACTGGGCTCCCCAGTACAACAGAGACATGGATTTACCAGACTAAATCCAGAAAAGGGTCACAAATATAATTTTTTGGAGCATGGATTGGAGCATCTAATATATGCATAGAAGCAGAGGGCTGGGGCTGTTCTCCCTAGAGAACAGAAGGCTCAGGTGGAAACTTATCAGTGTGCATGACAAATACCTAGCATAGGCAAGAAAAGAATCACAGAATAACAGAATTGAAGGGGTTGAAAAGGACCTCGAAAGATCATCGGGTCCAACCCCCCTGCCAATGTAGGTTCCTCAGAGCAGGCTGCCCAGGTAGGCATCCAGACAGGCCTTGAATATCTCCAGAGAAGGAGACTCCACAACCTCCCTGGGCAGCCTGTTCCAGTGCTCTGTCACCCTCACCGTGAAGAAGTTCTTTCGCATGTTGGTGTGGAACTTCCTGTGCTCTATCTTGTGACCATTACCCCTTGTCCTGTCCCCGCAAACCACTGAAAAGAAGTTGGCCAAATCCTTCTGTCTCCCACACCTCAGGTATTTATACACATTGATGAGAACCCCTCTCAGTCTTCTCTTCTCCAGGCTGAACAGACCTAGGTCTCTCAGCCTTTCCTCATAAGGAAGATGCTCCAGGCCCCAGATCATCTTTGTGGCCCTCCGCTGGACTCTTTCCAGGAGATCCCTGTCTTTCTTGTACCAGGGAGCCCAGAACTGGACACAGTACTCCAGGGGAGGCCTGACCAGGGCAGAGTAGAGGGGGAGGATCACCTCCCTTGACCTGCTGGCCACACTCCTTTTAATGCATGCCAGGATACCATTAGCCCTCTTGGTCACCAGGACACACTGCTCTGTCATCACTGCTCATCATCAAAGAAGATGGAGCCACTCTTCTCAGTGGTGTCTAGTGAAACGAGAAACACTGGACGCAAACTGAAGTGTAGAAAATTCCACTTAAACTCAAGACAAAAACTTTTTTACCACGAGGGTGGTCAAATACTGGAACAAGATGCCCAGAAAGGTTGTGGAGTCTCCATGCTTGGAGATATTCAAAATCTTGCTATACACAGTCCTGGATGACCTCCTCTAGCTGATACTGCTTGCCCAGGAAGGCTGGTCTAGATTGTCATTAGAGGTGCCTTCCAACCTTGGCCATTCTGTGATTCTGTTTTATAAAACTTGAGGGTACTCATTTTCTTCAATGACATGCAAAAATGTGAAACAGCCACAAGTCAAAGCAAAAATCAAAAAGGAGCATTGTCTCCCATTAAACATCCCTGTCTCTATACATGATGACCCAGGTGAAATTTCAGTCTGTGGACTTAAGTAGAGCTGTTATTAAATACACATCTTACATATTATTGTCAGATCTCTTACTATCTCAAAAAGAGTAGAGGAGTATAGAGTAAGAGTAAAGAAGTCCATCAGATGAGCAAGAGGTTTGACAACAACTCACTAAATGAAGTTATTAAAAAATACCAAATGCTACAAACTTTCGAAATTAATGAAGGAAACAACATGAACTGGAAAATGTCATTAAACACAAGACAAGTAGGAACCATAAATTCATATAGTCCTATCTTTTCCTCTGAAACAAATTCAAGATCATACTTACCAGAAGCCTATTTAATTTGATATCCAGGTAGGGGGGATCCAAAGCACTGGTATATAGCCTGTTACACATGGTTTCACTGTCCTTGTAGCTAGAAAGTTTTTTCCTGGTACTTCTCTTTACTTGATCAATGAGCGAGGAGAGCTGATCATCTTTACAGTAATCTTATTTATTGGAAAACTATAACAGAATCTTAGAATGCCCTGTATTGAAAGAGACCTTAAAGGTCATCAAGTTTCAACTCCCCTTCTCTGGGCAGGGTTGCCAACCACTACAGCAGGATCCTCAGAGCTACATCCAGACTGGCCTTGAATGCCTCCAAGCATGGGGCATCCACAGCCTCTCTGGGCAACCCGTTCCAGTGCCTCACCACCCTCTGAGTGAAAAATTTTCTCCTAATATCTAACCTAAATTACCTCTGTCTTAGTTTAAAACCTTTCCCCTTATCCTATCACTATCTACACATGTAAACAGGCATTTCCCCTCCTGTTTATATGCTCCCTTCAAGTACTGGAAGGCCACAATGAGGTCTCCTCTGAGCCTTCTCTTCTCCAAGCTAAACAAGCCCAGTTCCCTCAACCTTTCTTCATAGGAGTGGTGCTCCGGCCCTCTGATCATCTTAGTGGCCCTCCTCTGTACCCATTCCAAGAGCTCCACTTCCTTCTTGCTGTGGGTGCTCCAGGCCTGCAGGCAGTATTCCAGGTGGGGTCTCACAAGAGCAGAATAGAGGGGGACAATCACCTCCCTCTCTTTGCTGGCCACCCATTTTTTAATGCAGCCCAGGATATAGTTGGCCTTCCAGGCTGCAAGCATGCACTGCTGGCTCATGTCCAGCTTCTTGTCCATCAGGACCCCAAGTCCTTCTCCTCATGGCTGCTCCAATGTTCTTCTTCTCCGAGTCTATATAAATACCTGGAATTGCCCCAGCCCAAGTGCAACACCTTGCACTTGGCTTTGTTAAACCTCATTAGGTTCTTATGGGCCCACTTCTCCAGCCTGTTCAGGTTCCTCTGGATGGCATCCCTTCCCTCTATTGCATTGACTGCACCGCTAAGCTTTGTGTCATCTGCCAACTTGCCGAAGGTGCACTCGATTCCATCATCTGTGTCATTGATAAAGATGTTGAAGAGCACCGGTCCCAAGACCGACCCCTAAGGGACACCACTTGTGACCAGTCTCCACCCAGACACAGAACCTTTGACCACAACCCTTTGGCTGTGACCTAACAACCAATTCTTTATCCACCTAAAAGTCCATTCTTCAAATCCATACCTCTCAAATTTAGAGAGAATAATGTGGTGAGGGACCATATCAAAGGCTTTACTCAGGACTAGGTAGATGATATCCATCTCCCTTCCTTTATCCACCGATGTTGTCACTCCATCATAGAAAGCCACCAGATTGGTTAGGCAAGATCTGCCTTTGGTGAGGCCATGCTGGCTGCCTCAGATTATGATAGATGTAACCACCCAGTAGCCTTCTTTTCTTTATCAAAGAGAAAGAAAGAGAGAAAAGAAGAAGAGGAAGAGGAAGAGGAGGAGAGAGGAAGAGAGAAAGAAAGAGAGAAAGAGAGAGAAAGAGCAAAATAAAGAAGAGAGAAAGAAAGGGAGAGAGAAAGAGGGAAAGAGTGAAAGAGAGACAGAGAGACAGAGACAGAGAAAGAGAGAGAGAGAGAGAGAGAGAGAAAGAAAGAGAGAAAGAGAGAAAGAAAGAGAAGAAAGAAAGAGAGGAAAGAGAGAAAGAAAGAGAAAGAGAGAAAGAAGGAGAGAATGAAAGAAGGGGAGAAAGAAGGAGTGAAGGAAGGAAGGAAGGAAAAAGAAAGAAAGAAAGAAAAAGAGAAGAAAGAAGAAAGAAAGAAAGAAAGAAAGAAAGAAAGAAAGAAAGAAAGAAAGAAGAAAGAAAGAAAGAAAGAAAGAAAGAAAGAAAGAAAGAAAGAAAGAAAGAAAGAAAGAAAGAAAGAAGAAAGAAAGAAGGAAGGAAGGAAGGAAGGAAGGAAGGAAGGAAGGAAGGAAGGAAGGAAGGAAGGAAGGAAGGAAGGAAGAAGGAAGGAAGGAAGGAAGGAAGGAAGGAAGGAAGAAGAAAGAAAGAAAGAAAGAAAGAAAGAAAGAAAGAAAGAAAGAAAGAAAGAAAGAAAGAAAGAAAGAAAGAAAGAAAGAAAGAAAGAAATATCAAAAAGCAACAACAATAACATTTTCCCCTATATTGTTTTTTTACTAGAACCATGATCCTGTGATCACTCAATCTTCTGGCAGTCTATGGTATCCCAGATGTCATGTATGTATGTCTTACATAAAGCAACAAGAAAGGGAGGATTGACAAAGAAAAGGGAGGGAAGACAAAGGAGAATTGACTGCTGTGTCCCAGAAAGGGCTGTGAATTCATTGGTATGCAATGTTAAGGACAGAATCAGCACAACTAAAAGGAGCAAGAACAAATTTTACTGAATGAAGAGGCAATTTCAGATAGTTTTTAATGTGCATCATGGCTCAGTAGTAGCAAACACAAGGTCTAAAATCTGTCACAATGCTGAATTTTTCCTAGTTATGGTATATTAAGGCTTTCACTATAACTTTTCTAGCAGCTAAAGGTCACCCAAGATGTCTACCCAAATGTAAAGTTCTCTTATCCTGGGCTGTTAAAACAAACAGTAGCTAATAGGCTACTGTAGGCATACAGTAGGCTCTGTATGTCTGTTCATTTTCAGTTCATTTAACAGAAGTCATGAATCCCACCTAAAATACATAAAACCACAAAAAAAAAAAAAAAAAAAAAAAAAAAAAAAAGATGTTTCTGTTTTGTGAATACAGAGTAGCATTAGAGAGTAGCATTAGAAGCTACAGTAGACTTCAATATTTAAAAATTTAATTTTCCAGCAAAGTTCTTAACAGGTAGATCATTCAGTCTTTTATACGTGGTGGAAAGTTTTCATTACAAGTAGGATATAGGTATGACTTCTATGTCTAAATTAACACAAAAAAAACTCACGTATTTTCAGTATACTTTTTAATAAATCACAATGAAAATGAAGTTGACATTTTGGAAATTGTTGTAAACACAAAAAGGATAGTTTTTTCTCTATAATATTTTTTTTTTCTGGGACCGGCAGTCTTGTATTCTCTCTGTCAGCATGAAAACCCTTGATGTGATATTGAATTAGTAGTTACCTTCTGACAGCCCTCTTCATGTAATATTCAAACCCCTTTTCATGATCACATGTACAGTACAAGCCTGAGATCTTTGCTTGAAGAAGATGGAGAAGTTGATTCATTCCTTTGTCATCTCTAGGTTGGGCTACTGCAATTTATTATTTTAGCTAAGTCAAGCTAAAATGCCTGCTTCAGCATCTCCACTTTTGTCAAATGTCAATTGCTACAAATCTGCCCCAACTCAATACTGTTTATCAACCCACTTATTTAAGTGTTTCCATTTACTTCTAGTAAAATATCACATTTATTTTAAAGGAAAGCTTTCAGCTGGAGAACCATACTAGTCTTGTAATTTGCAGGTTTATTTAATAGACTAAATTTTGAAAGGAGCTTTCAAGTATGTAGGCATAAGCATTCACACATGTAAGTAATAGAGTTTATGCTTGCAAAGCCCATTTTGACAAAAGAGATTTGCTTCAGAAAATTCTATCCCGTGTGTAGGTAAGTGCTAGATCCATCACACGCATGCAGAGATGACAATGTTTTTAAAATATATGAACAATTTTTCCATGAGGAGAAAGTTATGTGCACACCCATGGAGTCAGGCCTTTAAGAATTTGGCCTAGATTCAAAGTAGATTTTCTATTAGAGGTGCCATTGTTAAGGTAGAAGGACAATATTGTTACAGCTCACTTTCTGTTTAGAATTTTTGAAGGAAGCAATTTAGTAGTTTACACCACTGTCTCATTTTTTTCATCATAAGCTTAATTAGCAGAAATAGTTAAAATCGGATGTTGAAACAGTGCTAATCTAAATATTTTGCATGAAAACTGTAAATTTCTAGTCCTTATTTGTGCATGTAATCTAACAAAGTGTTATTGAAATAGTTTTTTTTCTTTGATAGATATCTGACATTGATAAAAGGACTTCAAGTGATGGGGCATTCACCGTATTTTTCACTAGTCCATTGCAAAGCTGATTGCCCTCACTGTTATAAATGTGTATCTTGCATCTACTCTTTCAGCTGAAATCCCCTGCATTGCATGTTGGTTCAAGTAAGATGCCATGACTTTTGTAAGAGCTTAATACATCAATGACTGTTCCAAGTACTGACAATACAAAATGAGTGAGCTTTCCCTAGCCATCAGATCACATACAATAATCTAGTTGCAGAATATTTATACTTAAATTTAAATTTATAAAGCATTGCACAGGATTTTAACCATGCTGTTTCATTGACCATAACAGAAATTTTCTGACTGCATGCCCTACAAGCTGCTGATAAAATGTATGTATTAGACACTAAGGGCAAGATATATGAAATGAACTGGGCACTGCTGTGCTGGGATTTGTAATGCCTAAACTTCTAAGTAGTTTGATTTCCATTCTGCTATAAAGTCCTGGATTAGATGGCCAAGACTCAGAGGAAACAGCATAAATCAGTAGGAGCACATAGTTGCATCACAGCAGACAACAAGTTATTTAGGAAGCCCCTTTATTCTAGCTGTTATAAAGCTTTAACTATTGCTAAAGAGGAAACATGCATTAATTTACAATTCTGTCCATGGTTTAGCAGCTTACCCTGCAATTAGAAGGCATCAAAGATGCCTGTTGTAATTCAAAAAATGTGTCTAAACAGTTAGCTATACTTATCCCCTTCTGAGTGAGGGGAAGAGGCAGGGGGAAACACTTCAAGAGAAGGGAGTAAATGGCATAGAGTTCCTATGTTGTCACCTTTCTAGTATGTGTGAAATCAGCAATCAGTATCTTCTTCTGCCTGAAGTACATATATTCCACAACCCCCCATAGGGAGGGGGGCCTTTGTGAGAAGAGTCCGGAAGCTGCCTCAT
This sequence comes from Anas acuta, assembly GCF_963932015.1. Classification (NCBI taxonomy): domain Eukaryota; kingdom Metazoa; phylum Chordata; class Aves; order Anseriformes; family Anatidae; genus Anas; species Anas acuta. The sequence continues at coordinate 42,007,873 of NC_088979.1, forward strand.
GCAGGACAGGGACAGTTTTAGCTGGCTCCAAAGGGACCCGCTGCTGCCCAGAGCCAAGCCTATAAGCAATATTGTTTGAGCCTCTGACAGAGCAGATTTAAGAAAGGGAAAACAAACAAACAAACAAACAAACAAACAAACTGCTGCGCAACAGCATTTGGGAGAGCAAGCAATGAGAACCAGCCCTGCAGACTGCCAGGTCAGTGCAGAAGTTCCCCTGGGGGCTGTGGAGAGGCCCCTGGTGGAGCAGGCTGTCCCCCTGCAGCCCATGGGTCCCACATGGAGCAGATCTCCACATTGCAGCCGTGGAAGAGCCCCCGGTGGAGCAGGTGGATGTGGCCTGGAGGAGGCTGCGGCCCATGGAGAGACCCCACAGGAGCAGGCCCAGGCCGGAGTTGCAGCCCGTGGAGAGGAGCCCACGCAGGAGCAGGAGGTCTGGGGGGAGCTGCCACCCACCCGTGGGGGACCCGTGCTGGAGCAGTTTGCTCCTGATAGATGGACCCCATGGTATGGACCCATATGGGAGCAGTTCTTGAAGAGCTGCTGCCTGTACTCATGCAGGCTCTATTTGGGAAGGACGGCAGCCCATGGGAGGGACCCCACGTGGAGCAGGGGCAGAGAGTGACCGTGAAGGAGTGGCAGAGACGAAGTGTCAGGAATTGACTGCAGCCCCAGTTCCCTGTTCCCCTATGCTGCTCAGGGGGAAGATGTAGAAGAGGGTGGTTGGGGGAAGGTATATTTTTAGTTTCTCACTGCTCTAGCTTGCTAGTAATAGGTAATAAATTTTATTAATCTCCCTATGCTGAGTCTGTTTTGCCCATGATTACACTTGTACAGTGATGTCCCTTTCCTTATCTCAACCCTTGAGCCTTTTACGTTGTATTTTCTCCCCCTTTTCCTTTGAGGGGTGGGGGAGTGAGAGAGCAGTAGTGAAGCTCAGCTGTCCAGCTGAGTAAAACCACCACATCCCTTCATCATCTTCATGGCCCTTCATTGGATTCTCTCCAGTATGGACATTGTCTCTTACACATGGACGACGGGGCAGCACAGGACACTGTACTCCAGGTATGGCCTCACCAGTGTTGAGTAGAGGGGAAGAATCATCTCACTCAACCTGCTGGCAACTCTCCTCCTAATGCAGCTCAGGATACTATCAGCCTTCTTTGTGACAAGGGCACATTGCTGACTTGTGTTCAGTTTGGTGTCCACCAGGACCCCCAGGTCCTTTTCTGTCAGGCTGCTTTCCTCCAGGTGGCCGCCAACATTTTTTCTCCATTGTTTTCATACTTCTTATTTTTCCAACTCCTGCTGTGCAGGATGCTATGCAGGATGTGTCAGGTTCTATGATACTGGTTGCCCATAGCCTTACTTCCAAGCTGTGTGGACTGCTATTTCCAGGAAGCAGTGGCAGTACCAAAACACCCCCCATTCTGGTGAGGCAAGGAAAAACAGGGAAAAGAACTGAGACAAGGGGAAGGTAAGAATAATGAGAATGATAATCTAGCACACATTGCTAGACTGTTGGACAGGAAACACAATTTATGCAGTTTACATAATACATCACTGGGGCTACAAGTCACTTCACATTCAGATATAAGAGCCCTGACCACTAAATACAACTCTCTTCAGTTTTATCTTCTTTTGCTGGCCAAATTAATCCAGATAATTCTATACAAAAGAACCTTTTAGAATATACTTCAGAAAATAGTTCAGGAGTTATATATGCATTTCTTAGTAAGAAGATCTTGTTTTAAAAAAATCAAATAAACATCCCTGAAATATTTATTAACCTAGGAGGCAAAAACTATGTTTACTGCTTTCACTCAAAAAGAGAGTAACGTCTTCAAGAAGAAATTATCTGTACTAACCAACTGTATATCAACAGGGTGTAAAAGGATATTTCAAGGTATGAGTCACTCAAAGGTAAATAATTGCAGTCCTGAGACTGAGGCAAAGTTTCAAGTCCTTGTCCCATGCCCTGAGTGCCTTGTTTAGTGTTACAGATATAAAATTAGTCACACAGTGAAATTATGGTTCAAAAGTGTGATCTAGTTTGAAGGAGACAGAGCAGAAGTTAGAAGACCTATGTACTATTTCAAATTCCATCATTTCTTTCCAAGTTTGCAATCCCACAATGTCTGTATCTTAGAATTATGTATATCTCTTTTTATTAATAAAATAGATGTTGCATGGTCCATAATTTACTAATTATAAATATTGTTGGTATGAACAAGAAAGCAAGGCATATCCTGACTGCATCATTTACATTTTGTGATAATCCTTAGAATGGCTTCGTTGTATTGAGTGTTTAACAAAGTATTTATAGTACATTACAACGTACAAGGCTATAGTTTATGACCTGCTGGGATGAACTGAATAATACATATATAACACTGATCTAAAATATTATATATGTGCTCTTTAAACATGAGTTTGCAGGCTGTTCTGATAACTGGAGCCCTGGAAGTTTTTACACAAATCTCATCACCATATTAGAGATCTTTGCTGTTATATACAGAAGCTTATATTATTCTTTCTGCAGCTAAGAAGAAAGGTTGAAATATGTTCACATTTCTTGCCCTCATTATGTCTGGAATGTGGCATTCACCCTTGCAAGTCAGCAAGGGGATTCAGTTAATGTTTAGCTCTAGGTAACATTACCAATTCTCTTACCATGCTTAACATGAAAAAAACCTTCCTGTTGTTCACTCAGGGCATTGATATATGCTGATGACAGAGAGGTACCTTCTAAGGTATGTGGATTTCAGAATGGCTGCACTTCATTTTACACAATCCTGAGATTCTAAAAAGTCCTCACGGGATATGGCTAAGGCAAAATTAAAGATTCCTGAAGTAACTCAGTAAAACTAAGTATACTAGAAACTTAATAAATCATGTAGACTGCACTTTGGAGCAACAATTTCTAACATATCTCAGGAGCAAGGGACCTCAAATAGCACCTCCAAAACCTATCGCTAAGCACAGTTTTCTATCATTACATTATATACCATCTGATGGAACTCTCTCTCCTTGTTTTTTTAATAATCGAACAAAGCATTTTTGTGTCTTTCAGCATTTAACATTCAATTTGTTAAATGTCACTGAAGAAAAATAAAATGAAAAAGACATCAGTTAATAACGTACTCTTTAATGTTTCATCATCCCATGACTCTCTGTTTCGCCATGTTGACCTAATTTGCCATGACAGGAACATGGTCCTTGTTTCAGAATATTCCAAGTGTAGAAATGACTAAATCTTAGTGAGAATTGTATGCTACCTTAGCAAACAGACTCAGCTTTATTGACATTATTTTAACTGTTTGTGGTAAAGATATATCGTTAAGAAGACATAAATAAACTAAGTAGAATATGACTTATTCAGGTACCTAATGTTTTAATCACCACAGTTAGAGACCGATCCTTCCTCATACAGCAGTCTGACACACTTCATATCATACCTTATTATAGTTTATTTAGGATATTCCTGGATTAGGCAAAATCATTCTGTAAATGTAAATGTCTTTAGGACTGTCTGATACTCTAAATGAATATCATAATATAAATCCTTCAACTGGAATTGAACATGTAGAACAGGAGTTTAAAACAATAGTATGCTTTCCATTTGGTCATGTATTTAAATTCATCTGTATCTGTTATTGATGAAAATCCTTATGAATTAACTTCAATGGCTACTGCAGGACTTTCAGTCATGGTGTATAGAAGTTCACATCACAAAACTGTCAGTTGAAGCAATGTGATATTATAGCACTTAAAGTTCTTAAATAAGAACTGAAAGGCTGCTAAAATTAAACAGCTCTTCCACCTTCAGCCTTCCCAAAGCACAACTGAGGCATTCTGGCCTTACTGTGAGGCCAGACTTCTATTTTTCATTACTTCTTTTTTTTTTTTCATTATTTCTATTATTCATTACTTCTATTTCTCTATTTAATTATCCTGTGAATACAGAAAGGCCTATTCAAGTTGTTTCTATTAGGCATTAAATGACAAATACAAGAATTCAGAAAACTGGAGGAGAAGGATGAGCAAAGTGGTGACGACTTAGGTTAGATGTCAGACTGGAACATTCTGCGGAAATTACTGTGAAATATTTGCTGGCAGAAAGAATAGTAAATCTGGTGAACCACATTTATTTAAAGTATTCTGTATGCTTTATTTATTTACAAATAATCATCTTCCAGATATTTAAGTATTAGACAGACTCTTTTTCCATAGAAACTTAATTAACTTACCTATCCCAGTATAACCCATGTATCCAATTTATCTTCTTTTTCATTCTACAAGCTACCTGTAATTTGTACTGTCACATTAATATATAGTGATTCCAGTGCACTTAATCAGGACAACTCTAAAAGGAAAAAATTGCAAGGAAGCGCATAAACATTTACAAGGTCATCCACTAACACATCATTTTTGCGAATGAAAGTATCCTATACGGCACACTTTAGCCTTAAAAGACAAGGCCAAAATGAGTATAATTTTTTATATATTTCCAGATGCATAGGTTTTACATGTACTGCTTAGTATCTACCGTTCCTGTGGGATAACTATTCTGAAAATTGCTAGCTCTAAATACAGCCCCACAAAGAGAGTAACTCATTCATATTTGCAGCTAGTTTCACACATGTTTCTCCTTTATGGTCCCAAATTAGTTTTGGCAGCTCCCCATGATTACCATATAGTTCACTTATGAACATCTCATATTGATTCAGAAAAATGGTTTAATTCCCATTAGCTGAGCTCTCAGAAGCTTGGAAATCACTTCAGATATGCTTTCTACAGCATTCCTTTTTCTTCTGGTTCACACATATGATGGAACTTAAAAGGAGTTTAAGCTACAGATGTCTGATCTGCCAATGTTCCAGAAACCTTTCACAGTAAGGGGCATTTCCTGAGGGAACATAGAAAAAAAAAAAAAAAAAAAGCAGTGAAAACACAGGTTTTCTTTGAATGAAAGCAACTCTGGAAAAAATAAAAAATAAAAAAGATGATTTCAAGAAATTTGTTTAAACATAGCACATGCAGATAACTGTGTTTCTAAATATAAGGAAGTAAATTCATTTCTTTTGACAAAAATTATAGGTGAAAAGGTGAGAAAAAAAGAGCCAAAAAAGGAAAAAATCCATAAAAAATTTTGAAGAACAGGATTTGTTTTCATATACTTGGGTTCCTGCCTATGACACTATTATCCTAAACATAACATTAAGATGTAGCTTAAATTCCAGTATCTGCCTTTTCTAGATGACAATGGACAATAGGTAAGAGTGTGTCAGTGAAGTATGATTTTCAACAATGCCTTCTCAGTGTCAAACAAGATGACATCACTGCACTCAAAGGAACTTTAGTCTAGATTCCAATTACAGACACAGAGAGCAACAGACTCTTCTAGGATGCAGTTCATTATTTTAGATACCTATTTTGGATTAGCTCAATCATATCCTGAAAATACATAGTACTCAAGAGTTTATAAGGGCATCTAGACAATTGATTCACATGTGGACAATGTAGATGTCCATATTGGGTCAAAGCCCATGCTATGTTTCTGAACACTTTAGTATATGCTTTTCAAAAAGTCTGTGAGGAACCTCATGAGCATTTAACTCCTCTGATACCTGCATTCTACAAGACACTTAATCAGTTTGATGATTTATAATGTCAGATATTTTGTTATCCAAATGTCTGCTTGTTGTTAGATCAACAACAATAGGCAATACTGTGTCAGAAAAGGCCAGCTGACTTTTCTGCTGAAACATTACATCAGATTTATGCCTTATCAAAGCTTTCACCAGGTCTCTGTTTTCTGAGGGATATTATATTACAGCACTAGAGCCCCTCTGCTCTGAGCACATATTCAGTTAGACTACCACAGGCTCTGGTTTCTTTCTTTTTTTTTTTTGATGACAACACAGGACACTTCTAAGAAAGTCCTTGCCGTTGAATATCCAAATCCAAGATACTGGCAATATGCAGGTCCCCATCTTCATTTTCTAAATCTGCAAGTACATTTAAACAATGAGCAGAGCAATGTGTGTATTGATGGCCTCAAAGAAAGAAGTGACAGAAACTAAGAGCAATATTTAAGGAAAATAATTGTGGTAAGTAAGAATAAGAAAGAATGAATGGCCTTGTAATAGTAGCCACATGTGTTAGTTACTGGGGTTTTTATCATAAGGCATATCCTTAGACTTCAGCTACTTCAAGGATTATTTAGTTTCACTTTCAGCCAAAGGAGGTCTTTTGAATAAACACTTTTACTTAAGATGTTTCCATCTTAGTTCTTTAGTTAAGACTAATGCCTTGCTGTAGTAATCCAAGGTTTAATCACTTCCAAATTAAGTCATGGTATACTCAGAACTACCCAAAAAGGTGGAATTTGGTAGGTGGAACTTGGAATTACAAAACTGCAAATATACCTGTTTCTGATTGTGCAGGAGACCCTGCACTCTGTGCTAATACCGTCAAATCTAACCAAAGCTGTTTTGTATATACACTTCTTTTCTATTAACAACAGCAACATTTTCTCATGGGATTTCTACTTTTGGCCTTCTCTAACTGTTACTATGCTATCAGCTAACATTTCTAATTAATAAAAATATCTCATTAACATAGACTTTTGCTCCTCTGCCTGTTCTAGGCTACAGCTGAGACGTTAGAGTGGCATGGAACACACTCCTGTCCCAGACAAATTTTCTGATTGTTTTAATTAAAAGTGAAAATGCAGCTATACCTTAAGAACTACTTTGCTCTGGGACCTTCTTTCTCTGATGATCATTCTGGATCATGATATACCCATGATTTACCCATATTCTAGATTTTTTAAACAGCTCACAGCTCATGAAATTATGATTGTTTAATGTGAAGCAACTAAAATATATTTTGATATTAAAAGGGTTCACAGGTGTTCCCCTTTCCAGTGCTTTTACATGTATTTCTGTAACATATCATTTTAAAATTATGTATTGCATTTGGAGCATGGGGAATGTTTATATGGAAAACTCTGATATATAAATAAGTAAATGTATACACAATGAAAGCTACTTAATTCTATATTTCCATGTATGAATTTCATGTCACGGATGCAGTCCAGCTAGTTAGCCACTTGTAGTATAATAATATAATTACTAAAATTCAAAATTACCGTTTTTAACTAAAGTTGGCTTTTAAAATTTCTTTACAGCTATAAAGAAAACTTTGTTATTTACAATGAAGTCTATTCATGGTACATTTCATCCCCTCTTGTCCTGTCAGACAATGCCTAATGTAGTGTTAGTCTAATTATATATATACAATGCAATTATATTGTAAGAAGAAATCCTCCGATTAAATATAGCAATGTTTTAGAGATGGGTAGACTAAAGAAACAATGCTTTACAGAGTTGTGTACAGTGATTCTTATCTAAACAAAGAGATGAAATGACATATGAACATGGAGCACAATGATTGATATGTCATTTTTTGTACTAGTTATGATATCATATACCATCTGACTATACAATACACTCTTAATACAGAAACTTTGTGTCATAGTGCTGTTTAAAGATATATTTCTATTGTTAATTTGACCTGTTTAAAATAGACTACTGTTTTCAATGAAGGCTTATAATGCTTATTAGTTGAGTGACATTTTCTTTTTAGCTTTAGTCCTTTATGGAAGAAAAGATGAAGCAGAGAGAGCATCAGATCTAGGAAGCGCACGCATCAGCTGTTATTCACCTAGCGCATACTTGTCTCATTAATGTGGCTTCAGAAGAAGGTCAGACCTGCAGCAGATGTATTACTCAGGTGACAACAAAAACATCAGCAATGATGCGTATCACTCACAGAAGCAAAACCTCCCCACTTAGGCTATTGCTACCCAGTCAGGATACCATTACTGTGATTTCAAAATTGTTACATATTTTATTGTCTCCTAAGTGTGTATAAGAGAGAACTGCTATCAGTACTTCCTTCAGACCTACAGCATAGATCTCCCCAAATGTAGACAAAGGAAAATTTTGTACAGGGAAAACATGTTTGTATTCTCTAAGTATGTCATACCATGCAGGTATGTCAAGACTTACAAGACTGGTGCTTTTCCAAATTGTGAAGTACACCAAAAAAAAGAATACAGTGGATCAACAACCCCAAGAGTTCTTCAGTATAGGCAACAAAAACTAATCTAAGTGTCTAAATGTCAGTACCTATATTTCTAAGTTCCCTTTGCTGTCAACTGAATGTTAGTTGATACAAGCAGGAGAGCTGTACGCATTATTAAATGTCATTAGCTACTTTGGGATGATCATAAGAACTCTCCAGGAGCTATTAATTGTATTGATTAGATGGAAACCTAAATATCTAAGTCAGATGTTGATGTTTGCATTTACAAACTTAAATTTAGATTTTTGAACTTTGAAGGTAAGTGTCAGCCTTGGGCTGTATTTCTAACCAAGAACAAATGATAATTCTGTGAAAACAAGAATCAAAAGTAGAGAGAAATTCTTTCTTGTTAGATGGTCAGGATGAGCTCAGTACATAAATGCAAACCACAAGACTTAATATCTTGTAGTCAAGGACAGGTTTGAGTATAATCAGTTACAGGATTTTTTGGGATCTCCCTCTTCTCCATTTGTCTGGTCCACCTACTATATTTTTGAGTTATCACACAGCTCTAATGTGTCTGGCAGTCATCTAGGTCTTGCTTCATGACACATTAAAGGTAGTTTGTTCATCTTTTATGAAAGAGTTGAATAGCCTCAAACTGTCATATGTTCTGGAGGAATAAAGAACCTATACATAAGCAATTATCATGAAGCAAGTGGGCTGGTATGACTTGCTCCTGTGTGCACCAGTAACCCACTTCTCCCAGACTTATTTGACTGTACCCTTTGAGGAAACTGAGCCCATAGTGTGCCTAGAACTATTGTGTGAGAATGCAGGACAAACCACAGAAGCTAAGAGGGCAAGAAAATGTTATAGAAGTAGGAGGGAAAGCTTGCAAGGCTTCAGTGGCTGAAAGACATATAAACTTGCCTTTCACATTTTAAAATAACTAAATCCCAATAATAATAATAATCCCAACATAAAGCTGAACTTCAGCAGAAGCCGAAGTCAAATTATTTGCAAGTTTCAGAAAAGACTAAAATTAACTCAACATATTACCACTTAAAACATTTATTCTTTCCATCATTTGCTTCTCTCAAAATCTTTGAAATGGTCTTGAATACACCTGGGAATTTTCAGTTCTTTCATTTTTTTTAAATATAGGGACACTTGGGGTTTTGTTGTCAGATACCTTAATATCTGTGGCATATTTGACATACAAGGTAAGGCAGAGAGAGATGGGACTGTTCAGCCTAGAGAAGAGAAGGCTCAGGGTAAATCTTATCAGTGTGCATAACAACTACTTGATGGAGGCAAGTAAAGAAGATGGAGCCAGACTCTTCTCAGTGGTATCCAGTGAAAGGATAAGAAGCAATGGACACAAATAGGAAATTCCACTCAAATTCCATTCAAACACAAGAATCTTTTTTTTTTTTTCTTTTCTTTTTTTCTGTGAAGGTGGTCAAACATTGGAACAGGCTGCCCAGAAAGGTTGTAGAGTCTCCATGCTTGGAGATATTCAAAATTTTCCTGGACACTGCCCTGAGCAACCAGTCATATCTGACCCTGGCATGAGCAAGTGGTTGAACTACATGATCTCCAGAGGTTTCTTTCTGCCTCAGCCATATTCTGTGATCCTGTGACCTCAGTTTCATATGCCTGGCCAGCAGAAAGTTATGAAACAGAAAAAGGATTTTGAAGAACTATGTCAAACTTCCCAAAATTTTTGAATCAGTACTGTTACCACTTATTGCACGAGACTACTTATAAATTTGAGTAGCATCAGATGTTTAGAATAAACACAACTTTGTTTAATTTTTTAATAAGTAAAAATGAAAGGTTTAAAGCACTGCTGACTTTCATATTTATTGTTTCCTTTTTATTTTTCTCTTCAAGATTTAATTTCCTAGCTCTGATATTTTTTGTATTTTTTTTCCCCTTGATTTCAAAGAGCATGTTTGAGATAAGAAACCAAATTCCTTTGCATGTTCCATGGGTGCCAGCTGATAGTGACTAGAATGGAGATAATCCATTAGTGGCTACCTTTATCTACAAGTTTAATGTACTTCATCCATAGACAAAACACACTCAGGAAGCCATGATCTCTTATAACCCAATCATGCAAAGCTTTGAGTATCAGCTGAGGTGCAGTCTCTACCGTCTGCTTTCATTTATATCCCCAGCTCACTGCCTCCTTTGAGGGCATGTAGCATCTCTTCGAGGTGCACCTTGGTGCATCTGGAGACAAGTCCCCATGGAGTAGTGTTAGTACACTGAGACATAACTGATCATCCTCCTTCCAGCTGCACAAAATGTGGCTTGTGTCAAAATCATTCACTGAATATATTGAAGTATTGCTTTGAAAACGTATCCCTGTATTTTCAAAGAGAGGTGAATTTCCATGTTCAGCAGAAGCAAGATTTAGAGAAGATCAATGAAGTCTCTCATAGCTGAAAATAAAATAAAATAAATAAATAATAAGAAAAAAATGTGTAGACTTTAGAATAATCAAAGAGTTAATCTCACTGGTAGGCTTTTATTATGTTAATTTTCCAAACTTGCAAAGCAAAAACTCAGTAAACTGAAAGTAACCAAAGGGGCTGTTTGGTAGAGACAGAAATGAACTGTGTCTTTTGAAGTGTTCCAGAGAAAATGTGTTCAGAATATTTAAGTCTCAAGTGAGTTACCAAAGGTTATTCATTCACAAGTGAGATAAATTCATACCTGTCAAATTGTCTGGATTCTCTGTGTGATCACTAGGGCCTCAAATCATTTACTTTTTTCCCCAGTGAAAGTTCAATATTTTCATGTATCCAAATTTAGTAGCATTTCCTGTGTCTGAAAATAAATTAATCCATTTTCCTTTCATCTCACTTTCCACTTTTACTACACTAGTGTGGAGTAAAAAAATGAATAAATCCATGCTGGCTTGCTTACATTGTTTTTAAATACAATTCTACCATTCAAATTGCCTGCAGCCTTATTGCAATAGATAATATATTTCCAAACAGAGTCTTTTTTTTGTAAAATCCTATACCTATCATTGATTTAAAGTGAGTGTATTAAATACTATTTCAAACTAATTCAAGACCTGCTTAACTCTTGAACTCTGTGCCACTGTGTAAGCTCTCTTATTTGCAAAAGAAGGATATATGAACCCAAAAACTTTCCTTCTTTTCCTTTTTTTTTTTTTGCTACTTGACCCAGACAGAATAGTTATCTGCAGCCTAAACCTGCCTTATTGTAATAAAATGAAACATATTTTTCACCATGCAAAGCATGGACTGAGTTGAAATCAGCCCTGTGGAGTGATACGATGTTCTATGAAGCAGGGTTAAAAAAGCAACTGAGGGACAAGCAAGAATAGCAGAAACCTTACGTTATGTAAGAAAAAAAAAAAAAAAAAAAAAAAGATTGTCAAGGCAAACAACAGAGAAACAGTTTGCTCATGAAATTAGAACAGTAAAAATGGTGGACAAAAGTACTCACCAAGAGTCATTTCACTGTGAGAAACAAAGACTCATCCTGTGGACTTTCACTGTATTTTCTTAACTGTTCTTTTTAGTAAATATACATAGTACCAATCTGGATTATGAGTAGATTCATGGTCATAGACACTGCATATCCAAGTTTTTGTCAAATAGTGTTACGTACTGTTTTTTTTTTTTTAATGTTTCTGGATGCATTGCAAATATCTTAATTTTATTTGCTTTCAGTAAGAAATAAAATAAGGAAAGAAGTTCCATATATCTTTCACATGTTTAAAGAGGAGAACAAGTTCCATATATCTTTCACATTTTAGGCTGATTAGATTGGCATAAAATAATAATAATTAAAAAAAAAAAAAAAGCAGAATACAGTTTCTCAGATAATATTACCTTTTTGTATTCTGTACTTTTTCTATTTTTGGTGAAGTGCCCTTTGCTTTGTTGCATTTCATATCACAGTGCAGTGGAGGGGGTTGGAATTTTGAATAATGCAGTACAACAAAATTTGGAAAATTTCTGCATGCTTTCTCCTTCCTATATAAGTAATTTCAGAATTCCTATTTCACCATAACTTATCATTCAATATCACAAATATATCTTCCATTGTATAAAATACACATTTTTCTGGATAAAACTGTAAATTCTGTTATTCAATCACATAGATGGGGTAGTGCTTTTTTGTTGTTTTTTTGTTTTATTTTAAGGAAAATACATGCATAATTTTTATGTTGAAATCTATGCAATACTCCTCAAAATTCCATTATGATATGTTGGTTCTGAAAAATGCATCTAATAATACCTACTGATTTGATGACACCTGATTTGTGATAGGGAATCAATGTCATATGAGAGTTAAAACAATGAAATATTTGATCAAAGTAAAAATGAAATATTCGGTCTTCTGAGAGCCAAACACTACCTTTGGATACAATTTTTTATATTTGTGTGTGTAGATTAGAATGTCTGTACAAATGAAATATAAAAAGTAATTATATTAATATTAATATTATATAGGAAGTTATTATTTATCTGACCTTATTTTATTATAATAGAAAGCTCTGGCTACAGTACAAAAAAAAAAAAAAAAAAAAGTACATAAATTAGCATTTGATTTCCCAGCCTCTAATAGTGCTAATAGTATTCTATTTACACTATTGTAATCCAAGGGCAGCTCTATAAAATTTAGAGACCTGACATACTCTGATCCTGCCGAGGGGAGAATCTGGCCCAATGGGGGTCAAAGAAAAATGTAACAGCATATGTATGCTGTATACATACAAACCAAATAGATCAAACAGTACTCAGAAAAATCACAGCTACTTTCATTCTTAAAGGGCTTAGATTCCCAACCCTTTTAGAAATTAGGAAATGAAGAATAACAAAAAAACAACCCCCCATTATTATCCAAGCACAAGTGGTATAAGATCATTTATCTTGATGGATGTCACCTTAGAGCACATATTATCCCTATCTCTCAAAGTGTTTTTTCCCCCTTATTTCATCTCTGACATTCATTGTAAATTTAATGATCCACATACGATTTGCTGGTGTCTCAGTCTGGTGTTTTGAATCATGAAACTAGTGCTAAATTTATGGCACTGCAGTACCACTTAGTGAATCATTAAGCAGTACAGTGATTTTAATGATTTGGATCATACTGGACCTCATCACTGTATAATGAGGTTCCATTTAGTGTAAATTTTATGTAAAAATTCAATTTGCAAACCAACAACATGAAACTACAACATTTTTTCTAACCTGACATTGTATTTATTTATTGTGATTTCCGCTAGTGTTTCACATGGGGAAAGAAAATGCTAGCTCATTACAAAAATAATTCTTTACAGTCCTTGCACCTCTGAAAAATATGCACATTCAGAATGGAATTTTTGTAGAAGTCTATAAACCTCTACATGGCCCAGATATGATTATCAGAGTATGCTGTTGATTGGGATGTTACTTATTAAGCTAACTACCCAGAGATATGATTGTCCAAAGAGCTCCCAGAATCCTTCTGTGCTGTCCTAGAGGATCCACAAACACAGAGAATGTTCATTACTGCCCGGTATGGAAGAATCATAGAATCATAGAAAATCTCGAGTTGGAAGGGACCCATAAGGATAATCAAGTCAAACTCCTGGCACCACACAGGTCTGCACAAAAGTTTAGACCATGTGACTAAGCGCACAGTCCAATCACTCCTTAAATTCAGACAGGCTCGGTGCAGTGACTACGTCCCTGGGGAGCCTGTTCCAGTGTGCAGAACTGGGTCACCCCATTGCTGTTTCTACTACAAACTCTGCAAAGCCTTCAGCTTGAGAAACAAAGTCACCAAGAAATACATTACAAAACATCCTGAAATGATGTAACCACTTTTCTTCATTCCTACCCAACTCAGATGTCAAGTTCCAGGCATAAAATGGAGAAACTTTCTCTTAAACAGCATAATTGGGTAAAAATTATGTAATAATACTCACATATATATTTTCAGAATGAAGAGGAATAAAGGAGACAGAAACTTCCCTCATCCTTTTAGCTTTCTTTTCCACTGTGCAGTTACAGGCACAAAGGCAACCTATGTTTAGAACCAGGAACTTTCATCAATGTAACTTGACAGTGAATCTTGCTATGTAAAGTTGCATAATCACTGTGGAGTTGAAAAGAATAACGGAGGAAATGCAACATAAGAAAATATCAAGCAATCAATTTGAAATATATCTTCTAAAAAACTTTACAGATGATTCCATGTGTACTTGTGAAAGTGGTGTAGTCATAGGAGTGCAAGCTCTGCAAAGCAAAAACTGTCATGAGTCCTACGTGCAGTGTCAGGTGCGTTTTTGCTACTATAGAATTAGTGAATAAAAAAAACTTGCTTTGATCTAGATGAAGGAATCTACACATGCAAACTATTATATTTAAGAGATTCAATAATACTCTTACAGGGAGTTTTGAAAGTACCAGAGATAAACAGGCCTTGTTTCCTATAAATTTGTGTGTTATAGTTGATATTCTCTCCTGTTACAGATGCTACATTTTCAACAAAGCTGTCAGAAAACAGTTCTACTTTGTGTGGATTCTGTGATGTCTAAAGAAGTTTGAGTAGTGGTTGCAATCTTTTCTCTGATCAGGTCACTAAGAGGGTCTCTCTTTTCAACTTTGCAATTTACTTTACACATCATTTCCATAGATTTTTGATTTGTTAAACTTATACTTCACTGGGAAATTTCATTAAAACTAACTAAAGGGTATTAGGAGAGGAGGAGTTAAGGGAGATAGTCAGACACACCTAGATAAATGTAGTAGAAATGCAGATCTGTTTCCTTTGTAATCAAAATAAATATAGAAGGGTGGGTTAGCAGCTCAAAGGCTGTGTTGGTTTTTGTTTTGTTTTGTTTTATTGTTTGTTTACATAGTTGGAACATTTTAATTTGATCTTGCAATGATGTCTAAACTGCATAACTAGGAAAAAGATTTTTTAACACACTGTGTCAACCCAGTTCAGCCAGAACATTCAAATAATTAGCCTGCAATATTTCTTTAAAGCTATTGTGGCAAAACCACAGATAGTCTTTGGAATTCCTAAAAGATGTTTTTGTTAGAACATAAGCCAGAACAAAGTACTTTTTAAAAAGAGAAAAATCTGGTTAGTGGGGTGAGACAAAATAGAGTGGGCAAAGATGCCCCAATTGGTAGCTCTGCCTGCCCACTCTGCACAGGCTGCACAGCTGCTTATCACAGAAACAGAATGGTTAAGGTTGGAAGGAACCTCTAGAGATCGCTCAGTCCAACCTCCCTGTTCAAGCAGGGTCTTATGGAGTACATTACTCTGGATTGTGTCCACATGGCTTTTGAATGTCTTCAGGGAAGGAGACTCCACAATCTCTCTGGGCAACCTGTTGTAGTGCTCAGTCGCCCTCTCTGTAAAGAACTTTTTCCTCATGTTCATCTGGAACTTCCTGTGTCACAGTTTGTGCCTGTTGTCTCTCATTCTATTGCTGGGCACCATTCAGAAGAGTCTGTCCCCATCCTCTGGACACCATCCCTTCAGAAACTTTTATGTATTGATCAGATCCCCTGTGACCCTTCTCTTCTCCAGGCTGAACAGGCCCAGCTCCATCAGCGTTTCCTCATATGATGAGTGCTTTGGTCTCTTAATCATTTTAGAAGTCCTTCACGGTACTTGTTCCAGTAGCTCTTTGTCCTTCTTGTAATGGGCAGGCCAGAACTGGACACGATGTTGGTGAGGCCTCACTAGAGCTAAGTAGAGTGGAAGGATCACTTCCCTTGACCTGCTGGCAACACTCTTCTGAATGCAGCCCAGGATACCTTCAGCTTTTTTGTCCGTAAGGGCACATTGCTGACTCATGGTTAACCTGTCCACCAGGACTCCCAGGCCCTTCTCTGCAGAGAGACTTTCTAGCAGGTCACCCCCCAACCTGTACTGGTGCTTGGGGTTATTCCTCCCTACGTGCAGGACCCTGAACTTGCCTTTCTTGAATTTCAAGATGTTCCTTTCTGCTCATCTTTCCAGATCATTGAGATCCTTCTGAATGGCAGCACAGCCCTCTGGTGTATCAGCTACTCCTTCCAGTTTTGTATCATCACCAATCTTGCTGAGGAGGCATTCTATCCCTTCATCCAAGTAATTGACGAATAAGTTAAGTGACAGTGGACCCAGTATTGACCCTTGGGGGTTACTGCTAGGTACAGGGCTCCAACTAGACTCTGTGCCACTAATCGCAATCCTCTGAGATCTGCCATTCAGCCAGTTCTCAATCCACCTCACCAGCCACTCATCCAGCCTGCACTTCCTAAGCTTGTCAATGTGAGACAGTGTCAAAATTCTTGCTGAAGTCCAGGTAGGCAACATCAGGTCCTTCCTCTCCATCTGTCCATCCAGTTGTCCCATCACAGAAGACAATCAGGTTGGTTCAGCACGATTTCCCTTTGATGAATCCATGCTGACTGCTCCTGATTACCTTCTTGTTTTACACATGCTTAGAGACAGCCTCCAGGATGAGGTGTTCCATCATGGGACTGAAGTGAGATTGACTGCCTTGTAGATCCCTGGGTCTTTGTTTTTGCCATGTTTGTAGACCTGGGTCACATTTGCTTTCTTCCAGTCCATGGACACCTCTCTTGATTTCCATGATCTTTCAAAGATAAGCAAGAGTGGCCTAGCAATGATGTTCACCAGAAGCCTCAGCACTCATGAGTGCATCTCGTCAGGGCTCATGGACTCATGAATGCCTAAATGATCTCTAACTTAATCCTTCCCAACCAAGGTAGAGTCTTCTTTTCTCCAGACTTTCCCCCTGGTCTCGTTGGCCAGGGATGCCTCACGGTTGGCCTTGGCAGTGAAGACTGAGGCAAAGAAGGCATTCAATATCTATGTCTTATCTGTATCCTTTGTCACTGGATTCCCTGCTCAGTAGTGGGCCCACATTTTTCATAGTTTTCCTTTTGTAATTGATGTATTTGAAGAATCTCTTGTTGTCCTTGACATCCCTAGTCAGATTTAGTTCCAAATAGCCTTTGGCCTTCCTCATTACATTTCCGTATGCTCTGACAATGTCCCTATATTCATCCCAAGTGGCCTGTCCCTTTTACTTATGCTAGCTCTCTTAATGAAAAAAGGGTTTTGATGTATGAATAAAGTTCTACTCTTCCATCACTCCTGGTCAGTTCCTGAACATTGATAAAACTCTGCTTAATTTTAGCAAAACTTGATAAAGTAAAGAAGAGCCAAAGATAATTACTGGGAAGTTTTTCAAGAATTAACGTGGGCTACAAATTGTCTCCATAGGTAGGCATAAGCATACTGACCTAACACGTGCAGATGGCCCACCAGCCCATGTGCAGCCTGCAGTTTGGGAGCCCTTTATGGCCATTTGCCCAGTCAGAAGTTCAAGTGTATGGGGGGTGACAATGCCAGAGAAGAGGAACTTCTATAGGACACATGAAAGAGAAATGAAGGTGCTACAGTAGAAATGAAAATATCTTGAGCATTTACAAGATGTAAGATTCACACCCACAGGTGACTAAAAATCTCAACAACTCAATAAAAACTTCTTTGTTCTTATGCCAGCATCTTGTCATATTAACTTTACATTACAGAATCACAGATTTTCTAGGTTGGAAGAGACCTCAAGATCATCGAGTCCAACCTCTGACCTAACACTAACAGTCCCCACTAAACCATATCCCTAAGCTCTATATCTAAACGTCTTTTAAAGACCTCCAGGGATGGTGACTCCACCACTTCCCTGGGCAGCCTGTTCCAATGCCTAACAACCCTTTCGGTAAAGAAGTTCTTCCTAAGATCCAACCTAAAACTCCCCTGGTGCAACTTAAGCCCATTCCCCCTCATCCTGTTACCAGGCACATGGGAGAACAGACTAACCCCCACCTCGCTACAGCCTCCTTTAAGGTACCTGTAGAGAGCAGTAAGGTCACCCCTGAGCCTCCTTTTCTCCAGGCTGAGCAATCCCAGCTCCCTCAGCCGCTCCTCGTAGGACTTGTTCTCCAGGCCCCTCAACAGCTTCGTAGCCCTTCTCTGGACTCGAGAATTGTTACACCTTTACAACCTTAGAAATGAAATCTAATATAATTGATTTTGTAGCCTGTTTTCTTTTTTGCCTAAGTGAGAGATTATCATTTAGAAAGCAGAAACTACAGGGTAGCAACAATACCAGTTCGAGTTGTGTTATTACAAGGACCTTCTCAGGTCATTCAGATTATCCAAGGCATCTGGACTTTATAAGCAGTTTGACCCATACAAGCAGTGTTTGTAATAAATACTACTTTGAGCATTTTCTCAGCAAAGGTTAGCTAACTGACAGGTTAGCATGACAGCCTTTTGTTGGTTTCCTGAACAGCTTTGTACCAGCTCGTATAAAGCACACGGTTTTTCCAACACAGAGATTAGATATCTAAACAAATACCAAATAAAGCTTCAAAGCAGATAACCTGACACCATTCAGAAGAAGTACAGTTGTAGTGTTTGGGCTGTGAGAAGGGAAGAGTATTCAGCAAGAAAACAAAACAAAACAAAACAAAAACCATAAACAAAAAAGCACAGTTGTCAAAGGTGACTTGTTATTCAAACCAATAGTCTAAAACATCTCAAAGGTTAATGTATGTTTCAGAATATTTCATGTAAAACAGACACTCTAAAGGCATTTTGAATTATCTACCTCATAGATCAACATTTTTTTTAATGTTGGCTGGTGTCTATCTGAAGCTTGAGTTATTTCTCTTAAGAAGTATAGATCAATCATTTATAGTCTTTATTTTAGGGTAAAACCAAAGCTAAATATGAAAATACCATTATATTCCTGTGAATTACAAAAAAAAAAAAAAAAAAAAAAAAAAAAAAAAAAAAAAAAGACCAAAATGAACCCTCAAAACAAAAAAAAATCCAGACAACTGCTTCCCCCCAGCACCCTGCTACACACACATACAAATCCAAGGTTTGTCACAGATGAGCTGGAGGATGAATAGCATTTGAATACTTGAAAGTCTGTGTTCTCTTTGATTTCAGACAGCTTTGTTTTGCCAACTGCATTTTCGAGCAGCCAAGGACAACAGTAATAGAAACAGTAATCTTGGTTTTGGCATTTTACCTACAATATGACTAGCTAAACTTGTGTTTTCCTAAGTTTTTATGCAGTCAGTTGTTGTAATAACAGGTAATTCTTCTGCTTAAAATTTAAATTGTTATGTTGTTGATTTTTTAAAACACTGTTTAATATTTTGCAACTTAGTTATCTTGGACTATCTTATGTATCAGAATACTGTGTTCTCCAACATTTCTTTAGTATTCTTTATCTAAGTTCATGATGTGTTGTGGTACGACTTTTTTTTTTTTCAATTTGACATTTAATTGCTGTGTAATAAAATTCATATCATAAAAAGAAAGAAAACTTTCCCATGGGATGAATTTCCTTCTCTTTGGTTATTTGCACTTTTTCAGAATGCCTCTCCCTTCTACATGGGACAGCACCAGCCACTTTGCTTACAGTGCTACCTCTTCGAGTATGATCTTAATTTTATGGCTTAGTAGCAACTAACCATATGAAAAACAGTAACAAGAAGAATCTTGTTTGAAAATGGCATAACTTGTATCACAAGAAAGCCTGAATGAACAAAGCAATGCATAGCAGGATTCTGCTGAAGAATATCACCATCAACCTAGCAATCCAGGGAGGTATTTTGATGAAGTGTGATCATTGAAGGATTGATTTCATAAGAACATGTGGCTTGCAAAAGAAATGCAAACTTCAGTGCATTTGAGGCTGAAAAAGACTTTCTTGTACTTAAAGATCTCATATTTTTCCATTCACAAACATTTGGTTTTCACAGTGCTTTCAGTGCAGGCCCTTTTTTTCCTTTCTTTCTCTGTGCACCCTCCATGATATTTATAAAAAGTAACAATATAGACATTTGTGTTTTAAGTGCTGTTACTACACATGTACATGTGCATGCATTTGGAGTATTATGTTGAAACAATGACAGTGGTGGAAAACTTCTGGAGATAGTATGGTTTTTATCAGGAGAAACCTTTGCTTTAAGGACACAGTAATATACTTAAATAAATTTTTTCCTATATTGTTGCTAGTTGTTTACTTTGACACTGAGTTTGAAAATATTCATTTTAATATTAAGGAACCTGAGATGATTACATACAACATGATTTATTCCAAACCTCTGATATTTGTTGGTAGCCCATTGTTGATCTTATCGTTCAGATTTTAAAATATCTGATCAGGGATTTTTTCTGCTCCAACAGTTTTAATTTTGCAGGCCACTGGACCTTAATGTGAGCTAATCTCTTTACCTATCTTGTGGGGAAAAAAAATCCAAGAAGGCTTTTTTTTGTTTAAAATAACGAGTTTATGTGCATGCACAGCAATTACTGACATTTCATAAAGTTCATATTGCTGTTCTGTACATCTCAAATGTCTACATCTGGGCACCGGGGGAGAAAAAAAAAAAAAACACTTTGAAAACACAGCCTGAATGAGATGTTAGGTTAATACAGGAGTGAGTCCATTTTAATAGCACAATTTTTTCTTTATTGCACTGTACTTCAAAGAGACTTGAACATAATTGGTTTCCATTTTCTTCCTCTTTTACCCTAATAAAGTCTGTTCCAAGGATATTCTGCCATGGAAAGTAAATATATCCTTTCTTGTACTATAGAGAAGCTACAGGAAGAGTTGCTGCAGGAGAAATGGGTGATGTAAGGCCAGGGAAACCTTAAAATAAGAGGAAAGTCAGTATATTAATGCCAATAAAGCTGTTTAAAAACAGCAAATGGAAACTATCAAGTGCAAGAATATCAGAAAAACCTACGGTGGTATTAGACATATGGTATGGTCTATATCTGGAGTCTTTACTCAGCTCTTACCTCTACATAGCTGTCCATTAAGTTTCTTAGAGTTGTGCTTGAGCCTAGCCTTGAGGTCTGTGTTCAGCATCATGAAGACAATGTATATTATTTTTTCCTAGATGATTTAAATTTATCTGTAAAATTTAGCTTCATTTGCCAAGTTTTTGCAAACGGACACAGATTTGTTTAGGTCTTTCTGGAGTTCTTTGTCAATTATGTAACATTTTACTCAAAATGTTATCATTTGCAAATGTCAGATTTCTTGATATAGCCATTTCACTAGGTCATTGATGAAGATGTGCAATAAAATTGGTCCAACTACCTGTCCTTGCTGGTATTTCAGTATAGATTTATCTTTATTCTGAAAAGTGGCTAGTAAGACTTACCCTTTGCTATCCTTTAACCACCTTTCATAAAGGAAAATTTCTTCCAACTTGTTTGAATTCTGTTTCTGTAATTGGCAAAAAAATAAAAACAAATTAAAAAAAAATAATCAGAGATGTTTGAATATAGAAAACTTCCCAGACCTTTGTAAGAAAATTGATGTATATTTAATGCAGATAGCTATTGCAAATTCCAAAGATTTTACGTTGTTGGGGTATTTTGGTTCATTTTTATCAAAAGCTATAATCTTGGCAATCTTCCTAGAAGACCAAAATAGCAACAAAAGTTTCCTATCTTTAAAGCAGTTGCCAGAAAATAAATGCATGGAATTTCATACTTTTACTTGAAATGCACCATATGTCCTCTAATACCTATGCACAATAGGGTGCAAGTTTAATGATTTGTTTTTTGTGCCCCCGTTGTTGTTAAGTATTATAGGACATATGGCATGGTGCAGCCCTAATAGTGATTTTTCTTGTTTTGATGGTTATCTGATATAGGCATAACATTATTTCAATGATGATATGGTTGAGAGAATTCATTCACATGTTGATTTCTAGCTTTGAAACTTGAAATTCCTTTCATATTACACACATATGTGGAATTTAAAAACTAAATATTTGAATTATATCACTAGGTGTATTACCAATACAAACAGCATAATCAGTTTGAAGAGTATAACTTCAGACACCACAGTGAATTCTGCATTTATTATGCTTAAAATAGTAATCATAGTTTAGCATGCACTGTTGAAGGAGTAGCTGTTTCTTCCCCTTTCAAAATCTTCCCTTCTTGTCTCTCCATTTACATATATGCTTGGTCCACAAGTAAGCATCTAGCATCACATTTCTTTCCCTGGTGTGTAATCCTCTGTTCTCCCCCCTCTTCCCCAAGTTACAGTAACTCTTCCCTGAGTTACATTACTTCCAGTATCTACTTTCTTTTTTATGTACTAAGCCTGACTGAGCTCAGATATGTATTTTTTTTTCCTTTTTTTTTTTTTTTTTTTTTAACTTTTGGAATCTGTGGTTAGCCAAATGATATAATCATTTTAAATAACTATTTTTCAGATATTACCAAACTATGTATGCACCAGGAACTGCAAAACATGAAAAAGAAAACACAATGTTATAAATACATAACAAAGGATTTGAACAAGCAAAGTCAGACTGCTCTGTACACATTCCTTACTGTTGTAATGTCATTTCCAGCTAGTATATGAAATGCATTGCTAATGATGATAAAAAAGCATGTACTCTATTTAAAATAAATAAATATATAAATGTATAAAGCCCAGTAGTAGTCCATGCAGACCAAGCAATTTTTTGTTGCTGTTCTTCAGGCAAGATGAATTTGCCATGTGTTTCAGAGGACATATGGTATCTCAGTAATTCATACTGCACCAACCTCCTAAACAGATTAAAACATTTCTTCTTGCATGACAAAAGATGACACTGTTTCCCTGGCTGGTAATCTAAGGGAACATTATTAACACACAGCAGTAGAAAACTGAGTCAACACTTAATATTTCACCACTACACAAAACAGACACCAGTTTTGCCCAGAGTCATGATTTTATTGTGAAACCTGTAGCAGTTACATTTTTACTTAGGGTACTAGTTCTTGGACTTCAAATAAATTATAATCTCAGTTTGTATCTATTTTATGAATATGTGGCTATCTTTTCCATGGGCACTGAACCATGATCTCAGTACCTCTGAAAAGCTCAGTATGTAGAAAAAGAGAACCACTGTTTCATACATATTTATATTACATATATATAATATATGTAATTATATATATGTAATTACATATATATATATTACACATATATATATTATATATATATATATGTAATATATATTACATATTACATACTACATATTACATATTATATATTATATATTATATAATACATATTACATATTATATATTATGTATTATGTATTATATTATATGTATATATTTTATATATATATGTAAAATATATATTACATATATATTTTTATATATAAAATATACATAATATATAAATATATATATATTAAAGATATATATATATATAAAATATATATTACATATATATTTTCCCTCGTTATTTGCTACAGTTTAATATCTGCAGAAGGAATGTTTCAAAATCTTTTAGTTTTGGGAATGTCATCGCTGTGTTGAATCACTGTGCTACAAATCAATAACATCTTAAAATTAAAAAGAAAACATCAATTATTTCAAAATGATCATATCTACAAAAGAAAAAAAAAAAAAAGAAAAAATTGAGAGAGAACTAATATTGAAATCTCTAAGTGCCTATTGTCACTGCTTCTTTTGCTTGATAACATAGATTCAAGAGTGGCATTAATGTTTGTACCCATCGTTTTGATTTTTCCTTTAGAGGGAATTCTGGAAATAGCTATTCTAAGGGATATAGAAATGTTAGGGAAACAAAGCAAAACAAAAACTCTGTACAAGTGTGCAACATCAAATTTTTTGTGTGGAAGTTGTCAAGTGGTTAGCTCAACATGGAGAACTTGCTTCAAGTTTGCATTCTTAGAAGTGCATATGGTTGCCTGCCCATGTCCCAGTAAGCACTGGGGGTAGATAACAGTGTAGAAAGCCTCCCAAATGAGCCATGAAGATTGATAAAATACAGTCTCAAGTAGCTGCTGGCACCTCCCTGTCAAGCTTACTAATGAGTGCTACATTACTGCTAGAGTCAACTGTCACATTATCTCGAGGCTAATAAACGAATACTATGACAAACAATACACAAACAAAAAGGAGCTGATGGAGGATCTTTCCTTTTAATTCTACCTCTGCATGTTCATAGGACACAATCAAATGGTTGGCAGAGAAGATTTTCCTGGTGCAGAAGGAAGATTTTACTGTTCACTGATTTATGCATTTATTTATTTTTAGTTACTAGCAATAGAAGCCAGTAAGTAAAAATGTTGTATTATTTATTTTTATTATTATCATTGTTATTGTTATTATTATTATCATTGTTATTTTTATTATTATTATCATTGTTATTATTATTATTAAAAACTTACATCCAAATGATTTGGGAAAGTCATCTATTTCCAAAACCAATTTTCATGCTTCTCCCAGCTTCCTGGTTCTACTGATGACAGGAATCAGATATGCCAAATCTCAGGACAAAAATCCTAGCTGAAGTACTCCCCAGACTAATAAAGGAAAAATAAATAAATAAATAAAAGATTATTACCTATAAAAACTGGGTCACAGAAAAATTAATTCCCAAAGATCCATGTAAGTTGGCAAGATACCTGTGTAACCTTAATTCAGCAACTTTGCTGAGGGTCATTATATAGCTTGAACATTGGCAATTCCCAAAGTTCTTCTGAACTCTCTTCCAGCTAAAATGGAATAAAATGTATTTGTGTAATATCAAATATTATAAAAATATTAAAATAACAATTTTCTAAGTAGCTGTCAACTACATATTTTGCCACATCTCTGGAACTCAACAGTGTTCATTTTTGAAGCTATTAATTTTGAGAATACTGTATCTTGTGTTTTTCACTGTGCTCATATTGTATAATAGAGAAGCTCCAAATTTATTTTAACATTCTCTAAGTATGCAATTTCCCATTGTATTTATTTATAAGGAAAAGAAAACAACAACAACAAATGAACAAAGCCAGAAAAGACATCATACAAAACCATAAGGACAATTTCTGTCATGATAGGAGGCTTAGGATATTTAGATCTACTTCTCTGAAGAGTGAAACCAAGTCCTTCTTTCTTGAGAATTAAACTCCAGTGGTAGTGAGATCTGTTTTCTCGGTCATGTAGCCATGTCCCATAAAATCAAGGGACTCAATTCAAGTTGCAACTCAGCAACTCTTTGAAGCTCTGGAGAGAAGTAGCCTGTAGTGCTTACAAGCATTTCTTCACCATTCTTGGTAATGTCCATCCACCGTTTGCCTCCTGCTTTGCCTCTGTCAGTTCTTTCTCTTGTTACTCCTATCAAACTGTCCTGCCTTTGTCCACCTCTGCACAAGTTCCCTCCAGCCTGCCCTTTTACAGTTCCTGTTCCCTCTCTTCTGCATTGATTCAGACTACTTCTGACATTTGAAAATGTTCACTTATTTGTTAGAGAAACAATACGACCTTCCATAAGGATAGCTTTAAATGTTAAATGCATATTAAAAAGACTGGCTCTTTCTGATACATTCATCAAGAGTGGTTCATCCTCACATCCACGTAAGCACTAGAAGTAATTAGGCTTGCTTTATCCCAGTAAACACCACTTCCTTTCCAAGGTATATGTTTACAAATATTTCTTTTGTGTACTTACCAGATACAACTCTGAATTGTCTGAAGACTTTTTAGAATTCACATTGGGCAAGAAATATATGGATGTTACTTTTACTAGTTTTGTTATTTGTTTCTTTTATCATTGTCATGTGAGACCTACTCTGGTTTAGGAAGTTAAGAAATTTAGTTGCAATTATCACAGATAACGATTTTAGAAAGATCACAGATTTATCTTTTTGCAGATCACTTGGATCTGAACAAAAGAAAAAAAAAAGAAAAAAAAAAAAAAGAAAAAGGAATTTGAACAATAAAAAAGTTCACAGAAGGTACCAAAGATGTAAAAGGATTTATGTTACTGACACTTCTTTACCTCTTTACCACAGGAAGAGAAGTTTAGTGTAAGAGAGTAAGTCAAAATGTTATAGCATGAAGTATCTGCAGAAAGCATTATTAAACCTTCAACTCATACCTTACAAACCTGGACAGAACCCGAACGCACTGCTTAAACTGACAAAACAGCATGTTGCATAAAGACACATCACAAGCAATGTTATAATGAAATAGAAATGCTTTAGTATATGTAAATCACTTCACTGATGTGTAAAAACAAGAGGCCCCCTCCAAAATCCAGACTTTCTTCTCCAGACGAAGCCTAGTTAACTGTATTCTAAAACTGAAATGGAATAATGTGATACAAGTCATGCATGTAACAACATTGCACGTATCCCGGTGCAGCTTTCCTCTGACTCAGTGCATGAGAGGAAAACTCCCCTCACATGTACAGTGATTGCAGTGGAGATAAAGTTCTTACTTTAGAGATAGTTTTTTTTTTTTTTTTTTTTTCTGCATAGTAATTAATACAGCTTCATATTTCTGCATCCTTAGATGTTGGGAAGTTCAGGCTATTTATAGAGGTTACCTAAGGATTTATGGACTCACATAATTTCCTCTAAACTTACGTGTATTTTGCCTTAAGTATAAGTCAGTTATAGCTCAGTACAAGTCAGATTGTTTTAAACTTCTGTCTTTAAGTCACCATTACACTATTCCCAAGCAGTAATTCTCTTTCAGGTCTCAAGTATCTGTGTAAACTCCTAGATCACAATCCAGTTCCTACCAACTGTATGACAAAAGAGTTTGTAACAGAGGTTTGTATGAAAATGTTTGCTGGAACCTTCAGCATGATAAAACTTGCTCCCTTTCCTCTAAGGAAAAGACAAAGCCACCGTCTTCTTCCCCCAAGGCACATTGTCCAAAACTGTAGTTGGTCACATTTTGTGGCACAGTGTGAAACAAAACCATTGCTCTAGAAATGATTCCAGCCCTTAATCTTTCAGAAATTCTGTGTTTTTCAAAAAGAGTACATGCACTATAATAAATAAACAAATATTTACATAAAAATATGTGAACAGCAAATCAGAACTTTGTACATTTTCTGTCTGGAGATCTTGTTTTTGATTTAAAAACAGAACAAAACAAACAAACAACAACAAAAAAATGTATGAAAGCTAGGCTGTTGCTTCTGTAAGCAAGCAACAAGAAATTGTACTGCTGGCTATCTCTGCGTTGTTTTTATGTCCTGCAGAGAGTGACATCTGTGTGCAAATTAAGAACAGATTTGTGTAAGCTAGCTGTGAATGCAATATTTGGAAAAAAAAAAAAAAAAGAGAGACTTACCCATGAAATGATTAATATAACAATGAAGTAATTTAATTCAATTTTGAAATACTCATACTACCTTCCTGGTGTATATATTGCTAACAAATCAAAGTATTAATTAGTGCCAAATCAAAGCTGTATGCTTGATTAGAATGGGTGGCTCCTACAAGTTTAATACTTGGGTGTTTAAAGGCTACATTAAGTTGTGCAGGATAAAACAAGTGTGTCTTTAAAGCAAAACAGCTGGTGTTAAGGACCCAATGTACACAGAAATCCTTTGGTGGCATTTTATTTTGGACCTGTATTAATCTGGTCCACAAGGTGAACAGAAGTTAGTAGCTGAAGCTCATTAGTGACTCCTAGACCACATCTCTTGGGCTGGTTTCATTCAAAAGGGAATACAATTCATGCACTCTAAAGCTGCTCTGCGATACTAACCACAATATGGAAAGCAGGAACAGTCACAATACTGACTTTATTCCTGATCTGAACTAAAACATTAATGTAGTTACATCTACTAATTTCAGACAATTCAAAGTGCTGTCTATCCACAGATACAGGAAAAAAAAAAAAAAAAAAAAAAAAAAAAAAGGCATTTCTTCAAGAATTAGGACTGAGAATGTATTTTATGTATTTTTCTTCAAGACATTAATAGATTTTTGTATTTGTTTTTTAAAAACACCTCAGAAGCTAGAAATCCAGGGTGTCAACATGTATTAAACACAGAAGTGGTCCTTGGAGTAGGAACTGGGAAGTAGTCCCACCCTATCACCCTGCTAAGGTCCTGCCCACCACACCAGGAAATTCTGTTCCCCTTTCCACTCAGTAAAAAAAATGTGATCATCGATGTAACAAAGGTCTTCAGCTAGAGAACTTGTAAATACCTCTGCACAGTCCATCATCTCACTTAACCTGGACCAACCAAAAGCAAGTAATCTTAAGTGGGATGCAGTGTCCTAAACATGGCAGTCTATTGCCATTTGAAATGTCTGAGGCACAAAGCCTCTAAGGCAGCCTCTACAGGACTAGGAGTAGCATAGATTCACAGCAGACCTACACCCTTTTCAGGTGGTAGACAGAGGCATGAAGAGCTCTCCTCTAGGCACCTAAAGTGATGCTAAGTACCTGGGAGTTGTTTTAGCATGAGTTGCATCGGCCTCTCAGTCTCTCTGCCATCTTAGTTGTTGACAAGGGGAACAAGATGGGTAACTCAGAAAAGAGATGCAACACATGGATGACTGAAGTTCAGGGCAGACATGTCCTCCACAGCTTGTCAAACAGGACACCCCATGGGAGGGGACATTTATTGCATTCACTATGGCAGATACCTGATTTTCACTTTGATCTCCCATGGTCTTTGAGCATTTTAGCCTTTGGACTATTACAATAATGGCACCAAGTCCACTGGTTGCATTTTTAAAAGAACATGGAGCAGAAGCTACTGCTGTACATTTTTGTAAGAACTGAACTCTGCCGATCAAAAATGTTCACTGATGCATGCCCCTGGAAGAGACAAAGAAAGAAAAATCCAATTTAGTTATTCCCAAGAAAAATATGAAACAGATACAGCCTATACTGATAAAAGTGAGGCTGCCAAAGCCAAAACCAGAACTGGAAGCCCTAGGAAGCCTCCTCTACCAAAGTCAAAGGCACTACTCTAAATAAGAATGCACTTCTTTAAGACTCAGAGTTAGGCAGCAAGCAGATGTGAGCAGGACCAGGATAGCCCAGGTTTCTGACTGAGCTAACTAACTTTTACATGCTTCCTTTTTTTAGATTTGCAGTTTAAATCATTCCTCATTTACTTCCCATATATGCCTATGCAATACCACAGGTGTATACAGGAATGTACCAAATATAATGCAAAATATTGCTCCTAAATCCCATCTTTACTGTCCCTCCTACCTCCAGTGTTCTAGCTTTATACATTATCTTGTATTTTACTTCCTGACCTTTCCTGTTATGTTTCTTAACTATCTTCTCTTATTATTTTCCCCTTCATGATTAGCTGCAAAATAGCAATTTAGATGGGAGTCCTTTTAGAAGGTGTACCTTCTGTATAAAATATCTGAGCCTTTGATAATTATTAATGCACACAGAGCAGCAAAGGATTTGCTTTATCCACGATGTCATGGTACAGCTATTA
Organism: Anas acuta; assembly: GCF_963932015.1. Classification (NCBI taxonomy): domain Eukaryota; kingdom Metazoa; phylum Chordata; class Aves; order Anseriformes; family Anatidae; genus Anas; species Anas acuta. Next base: position 42,037,322 of record NC_088979.1, read on the forward strand.
ATGATGCTCAAAGGACTGAAAATTACCATTTCGGATGTGTCCAGAGCAGTAAACTGGTAAACAAGCCTGCAGTTAGTGCTATGGATGATTTGAATCAACAAGGGTGAAAAGATTTGGTTACTCTGTGTATTAGTGTTAATAGGAATAGATTATAGAGGAATATTTGTGATGTGACCTTCTGTGCACTAATTGAAATAGTATTCAGAGTCAGCAGTAGAGTAATCAAGTTAAACACTGAATCATAAATCATCATGAAAAGTGCTGTCACAACTTAGCCATTAATGCCCTGTATTGCTGGGCAGCCTTACGAAAATATCTGCTATGCCGATCTTTAGGTTAATAGGAACAGAAATGGCATTTAAAGACTATTTGGATCAAATCTGCTCTGAGGTTGAAAGTGTTACTCTGTTAATTTACTGGTAATTTGAAGCGATGTAGTTAGGGTTGGAAGCAACACAGCTGAGCCCCATATAGCTAAACAAAGGATGGTAGGAATTCATCTAATATTTATTTAATTGCTATAAAATGCAATACTGACACAATGTTAATATATATGTGTACTTTCCCTTTGTCAATCAGATAGTATTTGGTATGGAGGTCAAAATCAAAACACATAGAAATGAAGCTTCATTTTACAGCTACATTACTAAAAGTTCAAGAAGAGATTTCTTTCTTTTATACATAGATAGCAAAATCTGATTTTACTGTTATTATGAAAGCTAAGGGACTTTTTAACAAAGGGTTTGTATAAAACAAAGCACTTCTGCATTATTTTTTAAATGCAGAGTTCTTTAACCTTGTGTTTGCAAGAAGGAGAAGTAAAGCTTGCCTTCCAGAAGCAGAGAGAAATGGGGTTTCCAAAGTCAGTAAATTTCTTTAGAGTAATTTTGTGATGCAGGTTTGATCAAAATAATAAGCATTAAAAAAAGTCACAGCTGGAATGATGTATATTTCTTTTAATAAAGACCTATGTCTCAACACTGGCAAAGCTTGTGCTAATTTGATTCGTTACTCATCAGATTACTTAGACAACTAGATGCATAATGTTTGGGGGGCATCTATTTATCATGATTTGCTTCAAATATTGTTAATTAACATTAACATAAATTATACCAGGCATCTGGTACAAAGGAATTCATTTTAAACAACAAGTAAAACCAGTCCTTTAAAAATTTCATAGATACTTAACTTCAAGGAAGAATCAAAATGTACATTCATGTGTCAAATGCAGCTACAAAATCTTAAAATCTGGAAGCAACAATGCACAACTATTTTTCATGAAAAATTAAAAAGTATAGTTTTCTGTAAATTTTTTCTATTCACAGACAAAGCAGAGTGTTGTTGTTGGTTTTTTTTGTTTGTTTGTTTGTTTTTAATTTAGTGATGGATTGTAAAATGAACACAAACGTTCAGCTAACTCCAGTTCACTTTACTACATTTTTTTATTTTTTTTTTATCATGTGCGTATGAATTTCTCCACGTTGCTGAGTTTACATTCTGTGTTCTAGTTTACCAGTATAAATTAGATTTATGTTATCCCAGAATTTCCCTAAGTAAACTGACAACAATATTTAGCCATAGAATCCTTGGAGTTTGTCTTCTTAGTGATAAATGATAAAGAAAAGAAATTGAAAGTGCTACAAAAGAATAAAGACGTACAATTTATTTCTAAGCACAAAATGACTGCAAACAACTGCTAAATAGAACTGCCATAAAATCTACCTGAGTTTGCTAGGACTTGTCATTACTTTGTGCATAGCTCTGGGAGATATTCATAGCTGATTTATTCTGAAGTGCAGAAGGGTGTTGGAATTAGGTATATTTTCAACATTCAGATCCCAGGTACAATACTACAAAGGAGAGATATGGTGTCATGTAACTTTAGCTAATTTCTGGGATCTAACCTAAGCTCTAAAGCCAAAGATAAAAAACAGGCACTTCAAGGAAAAGATTCATTCACTTACCCTAGGATGGACTGAGTCGCCCTACTGAAGTGTCTAAATTAACTACAGATGGTCACGTATAAGAAACATAAGTCAGACTTGTCATCCCAAATGCCAATTTTGTCATCCAGGACAGCTAGAGTGAGATTTGGTTGCTTTAACACAAGTGCATAATGGCATCTGAGAGAGGAAACCCCAAACATCTGCATCTGTCTGGGCTGACAGATGCAGTACGGAAGCCATGATCTGTGTGAACAACAGCTTTAGGCAGGGGAGATACTGCAGGGCATCTCACATGACATTAGATTACTCTGAGTAAGCAATTAAATCATGCCCCTACTTGGGTGTGATGAATTCCACCCATAAATTTGAAACAGATTTCATGCAAACAGGTGTGACTGCATACTACCTGAACAATTACATTAACTCAGAATTCTTGGGAGAGTAAAATGAAAGCTAAATATAAATGTCTACCTTTTTCACTAAGCTAAAGTAGTACCTGGTTCACAAATCAAAGTTCCAACTGCCCAAAATTATAAGCAAAGTGATCCTGTTTTCTTTTGCCACGTTTTTCTTTACTTTTCTCTATTTTTTGAAAGATAACTTTAAACACCTTTTTTTTTTAATTATTATTTTTATTTTTTAGCACCCGGTAATGTGAAGGGAATAAAAAATATATTTAAGTTTTGCTTCATTTAAGATGAAATTTTCCAGTATTTGTTTAACAAATGTTTACAAAATGTTCCAGGACACTGTCTAAAAAGCCAAACAGCTGTTCCCAATTTGTATACATTGTAAGCCTAAATAAAATATCCAGAAACAGCTTCTTCCCTCATAGAACATGAATTTCAAAGCACTAGCTGCATCTGAAAATCTTGGTGTTTCTGATACATATTCATTTAGTTCCATGAAACTGTATTTCAATACCAAATTTTGACCACACACAAAAAGAAAAAAAAAATGTTGAAAGCTCACTAAAATCTGTTCCTTAGTATAACCTTGCTGCAGAGAAATCCTGTATTTGCTTTATGGTAAAAGTTCTTGCAGACAATGAGAAATCAATGTTTGTAACAGATTTACAGGTCCTGGCAACAGCAACACACCCCCTCATCCTGAGCGCCAGCTCAACTGGTAAATGAAACAAAACAGACTTATCACAAACATAAACTTCAAGACAAGCTATCTTCCATGGTCTTAATTGCTGTTAAGGTCTTTCTGCAAGACGACTTTTGTCTTATGATATGATTCCTTCCACCCAGAAGATCTCTTACCATCTGGACAATATTAACAAACTATACTTGATACGGTACAATATACTTACATGCGCGCACACACACACACACACACATATATATAACTTTAAGTAATAGGAGATTCCAAGCAATTTATTTCACAGAGTTTTATGAGAAATTACAATTTATTGCCTTTTCTGGATATGTTCATTTTTAGCTGTTATTGCCAAATTCAGCCTCAGTATAAAAGGGTATAATTCTATTCAAGTCAGTGGTGGTATATCAGTGCTGTATATTCCCTAGCTGGACAATGAAGCAGTAAATAACCAAATACATCAAAAATAAAAATTGATTACTCTATTTTATAGTCTCTTAGAGTGAATAAGTTTATGATTTAAAACCATGTCATAATAACACCATGCTGGGAGGAAATCAGAGAAAGAATGCAACATAATGGGCCAAATCTAGTTCTCAGCTAGAACAATTACATTAACTTCTGCAAAACTGTGCCCATTTAAGAGTTTGTTTTAAAAACAAGGGGATAATGCTATTGGTTTGCTTTCTTGCTTGCCTATGGAGTGGGAATTCAGTATATGCTTTAAATTTAAACAAAATTCCTAAAACAAAAATTGATTAATAAAAAGAACAAGTTATAATAGTATTTTGCATTGTTATAAACATGCATGTTGTAATATGCACGTTACAAGCATTTTGTGTATTTTGAGTACGCATGTCAGAAGATCAGAATCACTCTGGGAACACTTTGAAGTGATAACTAGATCTCTTGGCAGAGAGGAGCCATGGACAAAAAAAGTAAGTGGCATATCTAGAACAAACGGTAGGTCTTCAGAAGTACAGAATGTGGAGAGTTGCCATCCAGTAATGATCCAGGAATTGCAACAATCCAGTAATTTGTGATCCCTAAGTGCCCATGGTGTTTTTTGTTTAGTTGTGCTATTTCGTGGATCCTTTTACTACTTTACTACTTTACTTTTACTACTGTCTTTCTATTCTGATCTTTTTATTTATTCATTATTGTGTTTATTGCATTTAATAATATTCTCATTCTTTGTGTTTGTTTAGTACTCCATTGTCCATAACATCAGATAGGTTTGATAGAGCAAGAGCCAATGCATGGCCTCAAAGATTTTGAAAATTGCTCTAAATTATTCACAGAGTTCTAACTGGAAATCATTCTTACATATTTATGCTTACACAAGTGTATGTGTTTCTGAACATAAATAAAAACAAAATAAATAAAAAGTCAGTGTAATACAGATTACATAGTGTAGCTCAATGTTCTGCTTTGCTTTAATCTTATATAAATCCAGCTTGCACAAATTTAGCAGGTGCTTTTAAATTAATATATATAAATGTAAATCATATATTATTATGCACACACAAATTACATTTTCACACAGTGTGCAGTTTACCTTATTTGATGCTGAAAAATATGTAATTTCATTCTAGGTAATGATAAAGTAAAAGAAGGAAAAGATAAATATGTTCATTTAAATTGTTAAAAGCTGATTTTTTTAGGTCTGAATTAAATATCTAGTAGTGACCCTGTCTTGCACAGTATAATTCCCTAAAACTTCTAAGTCAGTCAATGATAAGAGGCTGATCTAAATGCTTCCACTGCATTAATCAAATACCAGGTCTAATTAAAAGAGCCATGCACAAAGCTTTTTCAAAATGTTGCTCAGGTATTGCAATAATTTCTGATCACCCAAGCCTGGAAGACAAATAATTAGAGCTGCCAGAGCATTCTGATGAGTGATGTCAGCATCTCCAAGTGACCTTCCCTCCACTAATTAATTTTCATCTTAAGAAAAGAGACCCTGTTGTTGCACATTATTAATTGAGTTCACTAAAAGATGCGCCTGATTAATTTTTGTTGATAATACTTGTCATTCTGTGCAGCGGCTGTAATCATTCTATTGGGTTTTATTTTTTTAAGTTGATCTAGGTCTTTTACAATGTGACTGATACAGTATCTTCCATACAGAATTCCGTGCATAAGGGCATAGTCTATAATGTGAGTACACAGTTTTCATTGTTGTTGATAGTTTAGGTCAAGTGGAACTTTGATGTCTAGTTTGCTAACTTATTTTCAGTTGAGTTAACAGAAATTTTTCCCCACTGCCTCCTTCAGTTTCCCAGTTTAAGGGTTTCTCACCTTCTTCCCGTCTCTCACCTCTTTGATCATCCTGCTAGACAAAGACAGTGTTGCTGGCTCAGAGAAAACACTCTAGAAACCCAACAACTGGTAATGCCCTGGTGGTCCAAGACAAAAGTTTTGGTCAGAGAGATGAATAACAACTGAGACTTGTCCACTACAAACTATCATGGGCTTGATCTCAAGCAGAGCTCTCTCAAGTAACAGTCAAGTCTGTTTTGTCAGAGTCAGGGGACTTTGCCCATCAGTACAAAAATAGTCACTTTGGGGTTTTTGGTAAGGCATAGGAAGAGAGGAGATGTATTGGCAAATGTATGGAAGTCATACTGCAACATCAAGGACAATTTCATATATTAATTTAGATGTGGTTACAGAAGCAGAAATTGATATTGATTTCTGAATCTTCCAAAATAACTGAATAACAAAGCTATGGATGCATGACCAGGTCTGCCATTTTCTGATATCAGTACATTGGTTTCTCCAAAATTTGGATCTCTTAAACTCTTCTGTGCATTTACTTATCTAGCTCATAGAGATAAGTGTTTGTAAGACAAAGGGGAGATGAACACAAGGACAACAAGCTCTTGAAAAGTTTTTTTCACTGCCTTAGATTGGGCTTCATAGATTCATATGCCCAGTTCATATAGACCAACCTCATGGACTTCTGTACATGAAGAGAGAGCCATGCACTTGAACATGTTGAAGATTTTAAGTGCTCATGAATCCTATGCCTATAATGAACACAGCTGAGCATAACGATGTGTACTAATAAGCACCAATGAATTTTCAGGAGGTGAAACTGATTTTCTGTTGAACAATCTTAAAATGTATATGCAATGTAAGTCATGAAAATATACATATTTTTCCCTACTTTGAAGAGTATTTTAATCATGTTTTAATCAAGATAGTCATGATTACCAATTTATCAAATATCAATTTAACAACAAAGATTATGGAAATTTTCCACAAGCCGGTGAACAAAATATGATTAAAAGAGTTCTTCAGAGCACTGTGATGAAAATATGCATAACTCTATTCTTCAGATATGTTCTAGCACATGAAGGGATCGACATATTGTAAAAGCAGTAGGCTATCTAGACAGAAAAAAAGGGGAGAGTGAGTTATAAATTGCAGTAAAAATAATTATTTTACAACAGATTTGAAGGTCTCTCTTCTCATGTATTCAAGCCTGGATAACATTTCTGCACCTCAGACTGTGAGGAAAGCAACAATGTACCTTTATTTATTTTGCAAACCTTCTTTATTGAGCAGTCTGGTTCCAAAGTTTGATTGATAGGTAGGTAATAACATTATCTGAATGTGGAGAAATGTGTGATGCCTTGGAAAATTTTAAGTCACTATGTGTACTTCAAAACTAGCATTGCATTTTAAATCTGTGGTTATTCTTTTCCTAAAATCTTCCTCAATGAGAATATTAGTTTATTCTTTCTCTTTTGTTACCCCAAAAGCTCTATTCTTACTGTTGCAATAGCAACTTTGATTTCGCATCAAATTGATAAATGAGAAAAGATGTTAGTTATTGGCTTCATCTAATTTCCTTTTGCTTTCCTTTCATTGGTTAGACACACAAACACAGATTGTAACTATTAGATTGTTTTTGCTACAACAAATCTCTTTTCTCAGGTTTCCCTTGATATCTTCTTCAAATAGATTCATAAAACACTTAAAACACAACTAAGCTATTTGCCACAAGACCTGGAAAGAAGAGGGATGGAAAAAAAAAAAAAAAGTTTTGTGGCTTGTATTCTTAAATCCTTCAGATACTGTCAGAATGAGTATGGAAACATACACAGAGAGAAAAAAAAATTATTTTGATATAATAATTTGAGCTTTACAGAATTTACAGAAAAGATTGATAAAACATTTAAACTATTAAAAATAATTACCTAATATATTAAATATGTCATTGATGATTAAAATGGTTAATGCAATAAAATTGAGTTTATTTTAAAATAATCTTCTTTATGATATGATCACCAGGACGAAGAAATATGTTCAGTAATCCACAGATTCATCCTGAAGTGAACGCACAAGCACACAGACACACATGCATGCACACTGGCATACCCACATGCTCTAGCTTACTCAGTAAGCTTTGGAAAAATAGGTGCCTTTCTTGGCACTTCTAAGGGATAGTATTTCCCCTGAGATAAATACTGACTGTGTATGAAACAAAGGAAAAAACGGGAAAATGCAATCACTACATATAAGCAATAGATTTATCTAGTGTAATAAGTTCTTCCTCCATCCTCTCTGCCTTAGGCCAATGCTAATGCTACCATTAAGACAAAGTAAGTCCCAGCTCTTGCAGCAAAGGCTCCCCTTCCTTCTTTTTCTCTCCCTGAATAATCAAGAAACAATTGGCTGCAGGATGAGCTGTTTCACTGCATGATGGTCCAGTGTAAAAAAATCTTAAAAATAAAAATAATATAAAAATCTGTTCTCAAAGCTTGATGAACCAATTCCATCTGCAGAAACACAGTCTTTTGATTCAATTCAATAAAGTAGTAGAAGCCCATGGCATGGACAGGGCCAGGGGAAAAAGACTGCCCCTTTCAGAGATAGCCTGACATTACAATGTGAGATCACAATCAGCTTTGTCTTCTGCTTGTGTAAATATCACTGAGTAATGTTTCTTTCACAACAAAACTACATTCTGTTCTCCCCTTGGACACCCTAGCTGGTAAATTTCCAACCCAGATGCTAGCTTCAAGAAAACTGTTGCCTGATTTTGTAAAGGGAAATCTGGGATGGAACTAGGCTCCCAGCTGTAGCCACCTGTAGCTGTAGATAAGCATCTGTGTATAAACCAGGAGTCAGATCTCCCTATATATTCTGAGAAGGAAAAAGACATGATTTGTTTTCTTAAAAATTCTTGTGAACACCATACAAAGCCCACAACAACTACTTGGGATTGGTAGATATGGAATACGACCTATAGGAGACCGATACACTTCTGGAGAGACAGACAGGGACTGCTGAAATATCTTAGGTTGTCTCAGATGCCATTAGATATCTAATTATATTGATATGTATTGAATATCATTATAAATATTGACTGTAGTGATACTTTGGCTGGTTTAAATAGTAGTTCAGACATCTCACTCCTGTTTAACTACATTTAGCTATCCACTTGTGAGCTGAACTCATCCCCCTGTTGCCAGCTCCAAACTCCTACTTACTCCTGTGCAAAGTGACACGTTAGTTTAAACCGCTGTACCTCACGTTTACTTCCCACTGAGAGCAACCCAGAGTACCTCCATGTAGTTTCACTTGATTAAATGAAAAAGGGAAAAAAAAAAAAAAAAGGTCTGTAAAGATCTGTATGGATCACAAGATGGCCTGGCAAAATCAGAAAAAAAGCTCTGTCTCTCCCATTGTGCCTTGCCAATAGTCTTATTGTCTTGTGAGATGGTCAGTTTTTATTTCAATTTCCAAAAGAAAGATCTAACAAAACTGTGTATTGTAGTCCTCAGTCTCTCATCCTCTGGGACTTGTCATTCCCTAGACTCATAGATGCTTGAAGCCACTGGAATTTTCAGTCAAATTTGATCTAAAAGTAGTAGTTCTGGAAACATTAATTTCCTAATCAGTATTACAGTTTTCACTAAAAAACAAAACAAAACAAAAGTTTATAAGGGGAACTTATCCTCCTTGAATGCTAGACAGCCCACATTGGAGATAGCTGCAAGGATGGCTCCAACCACAACAGAAGCAGTCAGGAGAGCTCTCAGGCTACTGGGTCCCAGAAAATCCAGTCAGGAGTTATAGATCTGTAGAAAATTAGCTTCATGAGGTTTGCCCTGACTCCACCTGCAGATACTCTTAATACCACATCTCAACTACCTAATTTGTGCAGTCCTTCTGATTGTGGTGGAATTGTTCACATTTTCAGATGGGTAATGCCAGCAGGGTTTGGCTTACTGGTAATGGGTTTTGTTTTGCATTACTGAAGGAACAACTTCAGCTCATTGCAGACTGACTAACAGAGAAATGTGTCAAGTGACAACTTTTGTCTGCAGCTGACCTGGGCTGATTGAAATAATGAGTTATGGATGAGAAACTTGGCTGTCTATTAGAGATCCCCTGAGTCTTCCAGTCCTTCAAATAGTCTCCAACATTAGCACTAATCTATCTTTTGTCAATGACACACAATGATAAAGTCTTATTATTATTGTAGACTTCCAATTTAGGATATTCTCAGTCATCTTTGTGTGTAACTTTATGCCAGCTGTGCATGTACAAACAGTATATGTGTAATTGTTTTGGATGATATAAGCTCCCATCACAAAGAAGATAAGCTGAAATTACCAATTGTGCTTTCATCAATGACCTCTTATTAGGCTCAAAAGTCACTGGGTTAAATGTCAATGATCTGATGTCTACCCTGTAGCAAAGCAATCTCTTCATTCACAGAATATCTACTATTATACCAAGTACAAATCAGAGCAACTGTTTTCCCATTTATGAGATTTATACAGCCATTTAAAGAAATTTTTTCTTGTGAAACCACTGATAATATCACCTCAGTAGTAAAGTGAATGGTGTGAAGTAAATTTCCTTCAAGCCAGGCACAAGTTTTGCGTGTCAGCAGGAACTTACAGAATGTGCTGGCTTATAGAAATGAAGATAGATATAGGCATATTAAACCTGTCTTTTTTCCAAACTATGAATCAAATCTCCTATCAAACATTTAGGTTACCTTGGAAGAGGGAGAAAAGAAAATAGCACTAAACCAAACCAAACCAACAAAAACCAAGTCTAAGCAGTCCCATCAGTACTGAAGAAGGACTTCGTAATACCTCTGTCTAGTTAACTTTATTTCAGAGCTATTCTTACTAGGTCCCAAAGATAAAAGATGAGGCCAGACCTGCCAGCAAACTGTAAAATAGCTTGACCAACCAGCTGATGATTCCCATTCCCTCTAGAGCCAGTTCCCTTTTTCCTGCTGATCACTGCCCCACAACTATGAAACTCCTGCTGCTCATCACTTCTACCCTCCTATTTAGAAACAGAAAAATGTGCCCTGCTAGTGACCTTTTGCACTTCTGCCTTTGCTCTCCTTCTGACTGTGGTGTGTGCAGTGGTGTCTGTGACCCCCTACTCTTTTTTGTTTTCATTTAGCTCTCTCTCAAAGATGTTATGAGAAACAGAGGGCATGACATGTGTCTGACATCTTGAACTGCCTCTGCTCCTCTACCTTTAAGGATCACATTGTCAAGTCAACAATGGCTCTGCTGGCCTCTCTTTTGCTCCCCAGGATACAGTCCCATTTGAATTTCTTGCATTCATGAGCTTCCTATTACTTGCTCTCCAAAGTTCATCATAGACTGAACTTTTTCCATTCTCAGTCTGGGAGATATTAATCTTGTTTCCCAGAGTAAGTGAGCTCACCCATTACCATATAATATAGTTCCTCTCCTGGGCACAATAGATAAATATTCCCAACATTTCTTTTAAAGCTAATGATGAAAATATGTTAGAGTAGAGTCAACTAACATTCAACAACAGTCTCATTAAGGTCTCAGTGTGGAGATAGAAGAGGAAGGTGGGGAGAGAGTGTTAAAAAAATGATATAAATAATTAAAGGTTCCAACCATGTCCCTTGTGCCATATAATGCTTTGTCACTCATTATGTTGTAATCATAGGCACGAAGAACAAGCTAGTCTACACAAACTAGGATTGCAGCCATGAGAAGAAAAGGACTTTAATTAGCTGCAGCCCTAACTTTTAACTATTGAGAATAATATAAGGATTCTATCTATCCAATGTAAAAACATATTTCCTTCTCCACCCCTGCTGCTTCTGGGTGCTCTGGGTGCTCACAATGTTCGTTTTCATTCCAGTTTCATTTTCCAATTGATTTCCATTTGTTTCATTTTCTCTTGACATATCAGAAGTCATCAATCACATAATTAAAAGGAGCTGCAAAATAATGATTAATTACTATCCAGCGCAAAGGAATGTGAAATCTCCACAACAATTGAATATGTTCTGTGAAGGGGTGAATACCCCTCCAAGAAACAGGCGTAACTGGTTACGCCAGCTTCACCCATTTCAGGGTTTAGACAGTGTTTAGAGGGCTATTTTTCTGGTGATAAATTTTACTTCAAAGTTCCTAAGTGAAATCATTAAAAGCAAGGAAATTAATTCTATAAATATATTTAAAAAAAAAAAAAAAAAAAGTATTTTCTTCATTTGGCATCTTTATTTTTAATGAGTTTTTAATTACATAATTACACCATATAGTTCCACTAGAAAAATTGCTCCATTTGGTCTACAAGATGGACAATGCTGCATGAATGAGACAGTTTTTATGTTTTCTGCTAGCCTCATATTTCAGAACACAGTCCAAAGCCTCATCTAGTAAGCAACATCCAAGCCCCACCTCAAAAACATTTCATTGATAAATCCAAAAAGTGTCAGAAAACCTCACAGATATTTATGGATGCATGCATGTTTACAACACTTTGGTGGGTAGGAATGCTTTGAATTGTTTTCTCCATAGAATCACCATGCCTGCTTTATTTCAAATGGTCCTTTTGATGGCAAGTGCAAGGAACAGCCTTCCTTCATAATGCCACAGCTGCATTCTTTAATGCTGCACATTTTCAGTAGTCAAAGATGGAGCAGAACTGACAGACTTCCCAAGACAGTACATGTGTTTACTATTACTAATGTAGCATTTGCAGTAAATGATAAATCTATTGTAAAAAAATCAGTATATAAACAAAAAGTACATTTTGAAGATCCTAAAAAGCCACAAAACGTGACTCATTCCTTTCCAAATGTCAAATCCCATCATCACTTACTGACATAACACATCAGTCCACTGAAATTGTAAGATTGTTATCTTAGGCAATGTATTAAAGTATTATAGTAAACTATAAATAAAATTTCACTGTCTGGGTTCTTAAAGACGTCCAAACTTTTTCTTCTCTGATATACCAGAAAAACTAGCTTCTGGGCAAAGAGTAGCCCAGCAAATTTAAGTCTGGTATAATGACAAATTTAAGTCTGGTATAATGATCAACTGAAAAAATTGTACCTACGAATTTAAAAAAAAAAAAAAAAAAAAAAAAGAAGTGGAAACAATAGCATTTGTTGGAGTGAAGCGTGAGTTTAATAATGCCTATGAATAAAAACTTCATCCAGGGAAAATTGGAGGCTTCTGAAAGGCATTTAACCTTCTACAATTCCATGATTCCACGAAAGTATGTGAAAATATTCTCTTAATAGACTATTTGACAAAGTTCTGCCAGACACCTAGGTTTTTACATTAAAATACAGAATCTTCAGGACTGAACTTTAGGCAGAGCCAGGATATAATGAGTCTTGCCTCGTCCCACAATCAATGATGCTTCATTAATTAGCATTTTCAGTCCACTACCCATGACTATGCTGTTAATTTTACAGGTTTCTGAGTAACTCCTCTGCATCATTTGTGGATAGTAATCTTCTGGTGAGACACAGACTTAAAAATGTTTTTGTAACCCAGAGTTTGCAGGACAACTCACTGCTCTCAACTCAGAAGACATCTTTTTCTTTTACAAACTATACCAGATATTAAAACCACAGTACTTCAACTGTGGCAAAGGAAACACTGATGTTTGCATCTGTGCTGGAATCACTTTTGCAACTCAGAGAAGCAAAAGGAAGATCTATTCCATATACATAAAAGGTAGCAAATATGCTTCCAAGACTCAGAGAAGGTGATGAGGAAGAGAAACCAGTGTGTTTGTCCAGGATGCCAAGAAGCTTTGCTATGCTTCTAGATATTCAATTTCATAATGCTGCACTGATATCAACAGTGTACTACTAAGTGATAAATACAAAATGCATAACTAAATTCACTTCCTCAGTCATCAGCACAGTCACAGGAACCATTTTTGTAAACTCAACTTACATTTAGTATATAAAACATGACCCTTAAACATTGCCTAAGTAATATCACTTTAATTCTACTAAAACTGCCCCAGTAGCAGTGTTCAAGCTCACAGAATGATCTGTATATTAGCTATCATACAAACACCTATAGCTGTTTGCTGCACAGTAGCTTTATCAGATCTGATGTCACCAGTCTGGAGAGGTCATTTTACATAGTCATCATCTTCTGAACCAGACAATCTCATTAAGCTTCAAGAGTCTGTTATATTTGATCCATCTTATATTTGGATTGTATCTGTTGTACAAATGCCATTTTGGTAGATTCCTTGTTTGCAAACAGATGATGAATTTTGAGCTGTTCATTGTTTGAACAATTCAAAACAAACAAACAAACAAACAAAAACTCTCAACACAAATAACTAAATAACTTCCTGAAGGTATGGTATATTAGTTTTCTTACAACTGTACTATAGACATGAATAATAGAAGATGTACATATAAGTGGTGTGGTTTTTTTCAAGTTTCATTATGTTTTCAATCTAATTTTTATATTCCCATGGATGTTTTCATATTGAAAACCAAATACCAGGTATGCAATCTGAATTTTTAATCTAAATAAATGATTGTGTAATCTAAATTAATTTCACTTATATAATGACCATCTATTTGCTGATGTTATGCATTTACAGTAATACTGTATGATAATGTGTTAATCTACTGATTTACTAATTTTGTTTTTTTATTTTGTGGACTGCATTAAAATCTGCTCATAAAGGGTAGAATCTGATTACAGCTACAGCACTATAAATTTGCGTCAATCATTTGAGTGTCTGTGAAGTTGAACTGTTTAACACTTTTACTGAGTATTTTATATGGTTGTAAGAAATGATCCCGATTACAATAATAAGGAATGCAATATCAATAAAACATGGCAAGAATTGAGACAAGCCCAAATGCTTAAAGCTCATTTCTCCTCTTCCCAATACAAGCAGATCATTAGAAAACTCAGAGAGTCAGTGCAACAATTTTATCTCATGAATCAACTCTCTGATTAAAACATATCTATGGGCTTTGGCATTTGATTCAAGTAAGGCCATTCTTGCATCTTCATAGAGGGAACACAGGCACCATGGGGGTGAATATACAAGAGAGAATGGGAAATGACATGATCCATCCAGTAGAGGGGAACGGGGCAAGGAGGTATAGCCTAAAATGAAAGGGTCACATTAACTCCAAAAGTCCTATGTGGATCAATGAGAGACACCCTATACGACTTTTAATAGGGCAGCATTTGAAAGAATACACTGCACAGGGCTCCTCATTATTCATTAGGGCTGAATCCCCATTCTTTCTCCTTTATATGCCTTCCTGAATCTGCCCTACAGTCTTTTACAGGGAAATAACAATAAACTCTCTTATCAACAGCTTGTTGTAGCAGATACAATACATGGGGTACCGAGATCAAAAAGAGCATTAAAAGCATTTCTGCCAACATCATACAAAATATTGAACATCTGCTATATCTGGGATCCTGGGAGTTGTAATTATAATTTTTGAAATCTGCACACAAGAGTTATAAATATTAGAACTGTAGCCTGTGAAAACCATGAAATATTTAAGTTGTTTGGCAGGCTTAAGAAAAACTCGTAAACTTAATTTAAGCAGCCAAACACTGTATTTTTACAGATTTTACATCTTTCATGTCGTTACTCATATAAATTAAAGCAACTATAGAGCAGCACAGAAGTTGCAACAGCAAGTCCTGTGGGTAAAAAAAAAGGTCAGCTTGAGATTTAAGACTTTCACCAACACTTCACCTTTCCACTTACACTGTATTTCAATTCTTGTATTGAATTTGTCATAGGTATTTTTAAGGCATCCATTATCTTATTTTCTATTAAATTCCAGTTGTGTTCTTGATGCTGTATGCATGTATAAAGGCAACGGGTCGGATTCACCACTTATTTGGCATGAGTCTAGCAACACAAAGTAGTCCTTAACTCACCCTATTAAGCCTGTCTGTTCAGGTCAATGGATACTCTGAGCTATCAGTGAGAAACTCAGAGTCTTGCCCACCATTACTGCTTTGAAGAAGTAGGAGACAAGTATATCCAAACTGTGATTTAAACTTGAGGCAAAGCCGGTAGCTTACAAAGACCAGTGATGAAAAGCACTGAAGAAGGAGACTAGATAGTTCGGTAGGAAACAAGAAAAAGGTATGGCCATACCTGAAAGGGTGCCATGAACCAGAACAACATGATCAGATAGGGAGAGGAGAAGGAAAAGAAGTAAGAAACATAACATTGTGTGTTGGGCTTTTTAGTTTCTTACTTTATTGGGTTTGTCAGTTTGTTATCTTCTAAACTTGTTCAGATGCATCAAAAATGTGCCGGATGAAGATGAGTAAAAAAATAACCAAGATTAGAATAGTAAATGCAACAGCCAAATTCACAGAAGCTGAAGTATGAAAAGACCCAAAGGCGAATTCTCATTTGTACACTGTCTGCTCTACCTGTTACATAGCCATATGTTACTAGTGAATATACAGTTCTGCAAAAGGATTCAGAGATCACCAAATGCGCCACCAAAAGTGAAGTAAAACATTAATTTAAAATAAAGAAAAGAACATAAGGATGAGGGGCATATTTTTGCTCTCCATAAATCCACTATTCATCAGAGAATGACATTCTCTGGACAAGAAACTCATCTGACATCAGAGGTATTACAATGTATTACTGTAGGGGAAACAAGGGAGGATGTACCTCAGGGGACACAAATATATACAGCATGTTCATAGAAATTCTCCTTTGAACTACTGAACTATGAGTAAACAGACAAATACATCCCCACCTTGACTTATCCAATAAAACAAGTATCAAAGTGCCAGTTGCCATGGGACTATGAGATGTTAGGGTAGCTATTAGTTAATATAATGGACCTAATTATGATCTCAATTATATATATTTTACACCAGTATAATAACATTACCTTTAGTAAAGTCTTTCATGAACAACACTTTTGTGCTGCACTGCCAGCAGATTGTCTTTGCAGAGGTGCTGTATCCGGATTGAGTCAAGTAATTAGAAGAGGGACCACTATGATTTTAGAATTAAAACAATTTTCCAAGCTGCTATTTTAGGATTAGAGGAAAAAGGTGTGCCTTGAATGTCCACCATGCTGCAAAAATCCATGCCTACATCCTACAATCCGTTTTGTGCAATGTAGCTGTGAATCTGAACTGTTAATTCCCTTCACAATAAATTCACATGACATACAGCAGCTAATTCATTAAAGAGCACAGTGTGAAAACATATTCCACATGCAAAGTATTTAACAAAAAGTTTTTTAAAACCAATTAGTTCAAAACATATTTCAACAAATGTTGCTACTTGTTCTGTTTTTTTTTTTCATGCACACTTTCTTTGTGTTACAAAATAAAGCACAAGGACCCTTCACAGTCCTCATTTTTACATGCAAGAATGAAAGGAGATTTCCTGTCTTTCTCAACACAGGCTATTTTAAATATGATCATATGCCTGATGCACAAATGTTTTAGGGGAACAAGCATGTCTATTTCCCCTGAACAGGTACACATATATGCATGTACATCTAGCCAGTGATGAAAGTATGAGTTGGGAGTCATCCACGCTGTTGTAATCGTTCTCATTCTCTCTTCTGAAGTCCTTCCTACAATAACTGGTGGAGTCTTTTTTGTTGTTTTGCTGTGTGTATTTGTTTGTTTGTTTGTTTTTGTTTTTTGTTTTTCTCTTCTATAGGTGTGCTATCACAGACAAACGGACAAGATGCTTAAGAGGAGAAGAATATATTTTGTGTCTTCTTCCCTCATTTTTTGCTGGTATACCAGAAGGAGAAATCAAAATCCAAGAAAGAGGGAGCCTATCAGGAGGAAACTTAGTAGACCCTAGAAGAGCTGGAGATAATGGCAGGCCTCAGCAGTTTTCTGCCTCTCTGAATTGCTTGAGCTGCATGCTCATTTTAGGCCAAGCTCTAGCCAATCTGTGGACTGGCAGTGAGACAAAGCCAGTGTTCTTCAGATCATCTTCAAGTAGCACACCATGTTGTTGCATCTGTATAGTCATAGGTCAGTACTGAATTCACACCTTGGCTTTTACGTAGAAAAATTTCTTCATCAATGTTTTGAATAAAAGTTAGGGTCAAGTTAAAATAAAAAACATAGCTTTGTAAGATAAGTATTAATATATTGCTAACACATTTCTAAAAGAAATAATAGAAGAAGATTTAAAATAACAAAGAATACTTCATTTTTTCTGTTAAAAGTGCACAAGAGTTTGGAATCATAAGTTTGAGCTTTTCAGACAGCATTAGTGTTTTATTTCAAATAGTGAAGGGCTATATTTTTACAAATGAATTTCTCAGTTTTGCCACAGGTATTAGTAAATGGATAGCTAAGATGTCTTTCATTCATCTCTGAATCTTAATAACTTCTACTTTCACATATGTTTTTACAGCACTGTCACAAGATAACTATGTAATGTTAGGTGTTTGCAAATACTAACCATACTGATTGTAGGACAAAATCGATATATCCCTAAAAGTCCACCAGGCAAATTATTAATAGGGTCCCTGGAGTTCTAGGGAAAAAAAAAAAAAAAAAAAAAAAAAAAAAAAAAAAAAAAAGAAGTACCAATATTTTAAGCAGAAAACTGACAGGAATATCCTCTTTTTTTCATGCTTACCTTAATGTGGCATTGTTACATTAACCAGGACTGCATTGAATAGATCCATGTGAACATAGAATTCATCACTGGCTATACCTGCCACACTTTAGGTGGTTGCTATTTCTGCATTACTGTCTATTCTGAAAGAAAAGAAAAGAAAAGAAAAGAAAAGAAAAGAAAAGAAAAGAAAAGAAAAGAAAAGAAAAGAAAAGAAAAGAAAAGAAAAGAAAAGAAAAGAAAAGAAAAGAAAAGAAAAGAAAAGAAAAGAAAAGAAAAGAAAAGAAAAGAAAAGAAAAGAAAAGAAAAGAAAAGAAAAGAAAAGAAAAGAAAAGAAAAGAAAAGAAAAGAAAAGAAAAGAAAAGAAGAATATAATTCCCAGTACATTGTATTATTTTCAATATGGTATGGGCTTGACTGTCGCATGTATTGAAAACTAGTTGTGCAGCCATGTCCAAAGAGTAGTGATCAATGCTTCAGCATATGCCTAGTATCCAGTAACAAGCAACACACCCCACAAGCCCATACTGGGGGTCCATATTTTTTGACATCTTCATTAACAATTGGGATGATGACACTGATTGCACCCTCAGCAAAGCTGCTAAAAAATCTGGAGAGGGTGGCTAATACAATGAATGGCTGAGCCATTCATTGTTCAGGGGCTCTTTGAGAAACTCGAGGATTGGGACAACAAAAATCTCATGAAGCTCATTAAGAACAACTGCAATGTTCTGTACCTAGTTGAATATCCCTATGCATCAGCGCAAGACAAGTCTCAACTGCCTGATGGTCAGCCCTGCTGATATCTGACACCAAGTTAGTTTACAATAGACACCACCACTATGAGGCAAGAGTGTGGTTCACCATAGTAGGTAAGTAAGTAAGGTGAAATGCATCCTTGGCTACATTAAGAGGAAGGTGCCCTGTAGCATGCCCCTTTGTGCAGCATGGGTAAGGACGCTGTGCCCAGAATGCAGTGTCCAAGAGACAAGAAGAAACTGAGGAGGGATCCCAAGACAGTAGCAGAGAGCTACCATCAGACCTACAGCTCAGTTTACGAAGAGAGATTGAGGGAATCATCTTGTTTAGTGCAGTGAAGAGGAGATTACGGGGTGATCAAGCAACCCACAACTACATGAAGAGTAGTTATGCAGCTGATTGTAGTGGGTTTATGTGGCAAGGTTTTGGTAGCAGGGGGCCATAGGGGTGGTTTCTGTGAGAAGGATCTAGAAGCTGCCCCATGTTTTGTAAGGGCCCCACTGTTGACACGAGCCGAGCCAATAAGCGATGTTGTTTTGCGCCTCTGTGAGAGCATATTTAAGACAGGGAAAAAAAAACGCTGCGCCACACAGCAGCTGGGAGAGCGAGAGGAGTGAGGAACAGCCTTGCAGGAGCCAAGGTCAGTGAAGAAGGAGGGGGAGAGGTGCTCCAGGCGCCGGAGAAGAAGTCCCCGTTGGCCTGTGGTGAGGACCATGGTGAAGCAGGATGTCCCCCTGCAGCCCATGGAGTACCACGGTGGAGCAGGGTTCCACGCTGCAGCCCATGGAGGAGACCACGGTGGAGCAGGTGGCCCTGCACCGACGGAGGCTGCCGCCTGTGGAAGATCCCTGCCGGAGCAGATTCCGGGCCGGACCTGTAGCCCGTGGAGAGGAGCCCACGCAGGAGCAGGTGACCTGGCAGGAGCTGCTGCCCGTGGGGGACCCAGGTTGGAGCAGTTTTCTCCTGAGGGATGGACCCCGTGGTACGGACCCATATCTGGAGCAGTTCTGGAAGAGCTGCTGCCTGTGGGAAGCCCACCCTGGATCAGTTCATCAAGGACTGTATCCCATGGGAGGGACCCCACAGCACAGGAGACGAGAGTGACCGAGAAGGAGCGGCAGAGAAGAAGTGCTGTAGACTGACCATAACCCCCATTCCCCCGTTCCCCTGCGCCACTCGGAGGGAGGAAGTGGAAGAGGGTGGATGGGGGGGAAGGTGCTTTTGGTTTCTTTCCTTTGTTTCTCACTTCTCTAGCTTGTTACTAATAAGAAATAAATCTTACTATCTTCCTATGCCAAGTCTGTTTTGCCCGTTACAATAATTACTGGGTGATCTTCTCGTCCTTATCTCAACCTTTGAACCCTTTTCATCATATTTTCTCCCCATTCCTCTTTGAGGAGGGGGAGTGAGAGAGCGGCTGTGGTGGAGCTCAGCTGCCCACTCGAGCGGAACCACGACACTGATGGAGCCAAACTGTTCTGCCAGTGGCAGACAATAACAAAGGCCAAGGGTTGCAGGTTGTGTTTCAGGAAATTCACAGTGGGCATTTGGAGGGAAAAATAAAAAATAAACTAAGAAAAAAAAAATAGAGGGAACAGGTTCCCCTGAGTGGTTGTGACACATTTCATCCTGGGAGGTCTTCAGCACTCAGTCAGACAAAGCCCTGGCTGGTGTCTTCCAGCGTTGGCAATAGCCACACATTGAGCAGGAGGTTGCATTATGGAGGGCTACAAAGATGGTGCAGGGTCTAGAGGGAAAGATGTATGAGGAGCAGCTGAGGTTCCTTGGTTTGTTCAGCCCAGAGCAGAGCAGGCTGAGGGGAGGCCTCATGGCAGCCTGCAGCTCCTTCACAAGGGGAGCTTAGGGGCAGTGGCTGAGCTCTGCTCTCTGGGGACAGCGACAGGACCCGAGGGAATGGCATGGAGTTGGGACAGGGGAGGGTCAGGCTGAGGGTTACAAAAAGGTTCTTTACTGGGAGGGTGGTCGGGTATTGGAAAAGGCTCCCCAAGGAGATGGTCACTGCACTGAGCCTGCTGGAGTTCAATAAGCCTTTGGACAGTGCTGTCAGACACATGGTCTGATTTTTTGAGTGGTCCTTTGGGGACCCAGGAGTTGGACTCAATGATCTGTATTGGGTTGCTTCCAACTTGGGATATTCTATGATTCTATGATTAAATGATCACCAGAGCTAACTTCCAACCAATGTCTGTGATTCATACAGTTGCTACTGTGACTGCTGAAAGTGTACATTATCTGGGAAGACTGCAAACACTTTACTAAGAACTCAGTGACAGCAACATTTTAATCTGTGTTTTTAAAGACGTCACTGTCTGTTAAAACAGAATGGGGCAGGGATAAGAACAGAAAGCATTTGCTCGCACTGGCATGTCCACATACAGCAACTTGTTTATACTCTCTGTATCTGTAATCTGAGATCTCCGCAGGGACCATAAACACATATATAGTATGTATGTACACAGCACGCATGCAAATCTGAGGAGGTCTCATACAGTAGTCTTAATCACAACAAAGCTGCAGGAGTTCAGAATGAACAACCCAGGAAGAACAGTGAAGACAGAGGAAGAAAGCTGACAGATCAAGGGGGAAAACCCTTCACACACCCAAGCTTCCAAAAAGAGCCTTTAGCAGACATAGGAAGCAGGCAAACACAGACACATGCACACACAAATCCCTGTCTGAGCAGGTCAGATTGAACGAGGGCAATCACTTTAAGTGCCCAAATTGCCTGACTCCACATGGTGCCATCAAAAGCATTTTCATTTTTATCCAAATCAATGTCACCATTTTTCTGTAAAAATCGATGTGGAAAATAGAAGTAAGTATAGAGGGAGATGCAGTTACTTAGCCTTTGGAAGCCATGACAAGGCAGGATGACTGTAGGGACTCCAGACTAGCAGTTATGTCCAACAGCTTGTAGATAAGGGGTACTAAAAACACAAATAGGAAAATTTGGGGTTTACATGTAAATAAAAAAAGAGTGCTGTTTCATTATTCTTTGTAATTACAACCTCTCTTATCCCCAGTCTCATACCTAAAAGCATAATGTTCAGTCTTGCTGAAGATATTTTTCCTTCATTTTCCCCTACCTGGTATTAGACAGTAAAATTAGTCTTAGCAAAAATTCAGCGAGTTTCTGTCCTATAGACACATGTAAGGAACAGATAAGGTAGGGTACAATTATTATCAGAATGCAAAGAATTAGCAAGAGCACATGCTGGAAAATTTGGGGAAAGAAGTACCCTTCAGTCTACAACCCTGCTTGAACAAAGTAGAAAACTGAGGCATACTCTGCAGACTCATAATGTGACCAATAGAAACAAACTCTGAAAATCCATTAAAAAAAAAAATCACCATTCTGCACACATTTGCTGTAAACCTGATCTGCTAAAATTACTGCAAAACACCCAGGATATTAGTTCAGAATCAACATGTTCCCCATGCTGATTTTCTTAGAAAATATCTTCAGTGCTTCTCTTTCTGGAGAAGAAATATGTATCTGCTTCCCTGTGCTGAGGACTTCCCTTCTATTTTCCAGAAGCCACTCTGGATAGAACAAACACAGACTCACCTGGAACAGTCCGGGATCTAAAGATTTCTCCCAGAAATACCACAAATGTACCCTGTACCCCCAGATCGCACCACACAGTCACATCTATCCAGTTATATGATAGCTATAACTAAATGGAAACAGTTAACAATCCTTTAAGAAACACAGTCTGACTTAATCAAAAGTCACATTGCTTTATTTTTTTTTTTTTCTTTCCCCTCAGCAGTATATCCTCATGGTATTTTTGACAAGTTTCAAAGAATAACTGACATTGAATACATGGCAAAATATCCAAATCATAAGAAATGTTCCTGTCACAACCCAATGATTCTGAATTGGAATACTGACATTATTTTGGGTTGAAATACCTGGGAGCAAGTGCAAAAAAAGACACTTTTCACCATCACTAGCTTGCAGGTAGTTCAGAAAATCCTGCTGCAATTTACCTAATGTCAGGCTTCTCAGATGAACAATCTAAATCCTCCAGATAACTTCCCCATTAGAGGATTGTTGTTGCAAATCTATGTAACTGAATAAGGTTATTCAAGAAGCACCACATTTTGATAACAAAATCCTTTGTGATGATTACCTAATAGCCAGCATTTGTTGAAACAATTTTAATAGACCCTTTTTATCACATGCAAAAAGAATTTCAGTGCTAGTTCAGTCTCCTGTTTCATTCTGTCATGAATCACTTTGTAGAGACATTTAGAAGTCAATAATCCACTGTAGCTTTGATGACAGGTGATTAATTTCTACATTTTAGAGACATAATAAGATTTAGCAATAAAAAGGCCTTGAAGTAACCTACCAAACAGCTTTAATCTCAGCCTTGGGACTGTTGCTAAATATGAATGCTTGTACACAAATGTGGATGATTTAAGTTAGTAGGTTTTATTGCAGACTTCTTGCCTTTTCATATTAATCTTGCTTTACAATCAGGCTATCTATACAATCAGTTTATGCTGAATATTGTTTCTAACACAGTACCTAGGGGAGGAGAGTTAAATTATTTACCCACAGGGGCTATATTCTGCTGAAAACTAGTTTTACGTGCTTTCCATTATGTGGCTTACCAACACTCTCTGTGTGGCAAGGTTAGATGGGTAAAAAAAAAAAAAAAAAAAAAAAAAAAGCTAGCAGACACACACAACTAGTCAGTACCTGACTGCACAACCATGCAGAGCCCTCAGGGCTCAATCCATCATGCAGTGAAACCAGTGGGAGTATTTTGTTAACTTCAGTTGGCAGATCAGAGTAACAGACATAGTTGTATAAAAGAAATTCCAAGTTCTCCAGCCATGTTCTGGGGTAAATAAGATATACCTGTGTGGTTCCTGATCTGGCTTTTCTGAGCTTTCCACAACATAGTCTGGATTCTTTTATTTCAAAAGTAATTTTGTACTGAAAACAGTATCTGGGAAAACTGCAAAATTATTCTTTTAAGTCTTCAGTCTCCTGTGTTTTCTTTGTTTTCAGAAATCCTTCATTTTTCTACTCAAAGGATTCCAGTCTGAAATCTTTGTGTCTATAAAACACTAAATCTTCACTGAAATTCTCTTGGCCAGAAATCTCAAGATAAATTCATAGAATGGTTCTATAGACTGTTTCCTTCAGGGGAAAGAAAAGACAATCCTGCAGCAACTGCTTTAGAAAACCCATTTGCTAATGCTGAATTCTGAAGACTTTCCCAAAGTAACTGGGGGCCTAAGTGCCTAGCCTAAGCTTCTATTCGCTGCTGATTATATGTTTTCCAGTGTAAAAATACAAAGATAAATACAAAAAATACTAAGATAAAGGACAACAGCCTCGGTAGCTGGGAAGACAAAGCAAGTCAGATAGCTTGTTTGTCCTTCTTGTGGTATGCTAGCTTTGAAAGGTGGTAGAACACCTGCATTTCTCTCACTGGGGGGAGCACTAAAATGCTCAATAATATTATACTGTGCTGTTGCTGCTCTGAATTTTGTGAAGGGCAATGCATTAGCAAAGAAGGAACAAGTTCTCAAAGGAATATAACTACCTCTCTCAGTCTCTCAGCATTTGGTGGATAGACAGAGGGGCAGAACTTCCACCCCTGAAGAAGCACCTCCCTCAGACATCATCGGAGCAAGCCATAAAGCTGGAAAAAGTAAATAATAATAATAATAATAATAATATTAACAATAATAATAATAATAAATAATGCAATAATGATGATGTTTTATCAAAGATAAATAATGGCAATATTGCATTTCACTAGCATCTATTAAGAAGCTATTTTAATTTCAAACTCATTTAAAG
Source organism: Anas acuta (assembly GCF_963932015.1). NCBI lineage: Eukaryota > Metazoa > Chordata > Aves > Anseriformes > Anatidae > Anas > Anas acuta. The sequence continues at coordinate 42,061,889 of NC_088979.1, forward strand.
TAAAGGAAGTTTCAGTGTCAGGAGAGGTGGGTAAAGATATTTAGGACAAGTGCCAGATGTGGGGGCAATGGGAAGGTTTTGGGATGGGTGACAAGTACTTGTGTTGATGATGAAGACAGCAAGACATCTGTGTGAGGGTATGGGTCGTCCTTTTTGTCTAAGTATAAAAGGGGATCCAGGTGTAACTCCATGTCCAAGCCATATTCCAGGCCTTTTTAAGGAAAAGACATGAGTTCATATGCTTTATTCCTTTCTTTCCCAGTGAACGTTTTTTTCTGATTGAAGAACTCCCAGGCGTCTCTGATGAAAGGAACTGCAATATGTTTTGAGTAAATCCCCAGTCTAGATGATCAGGAACAAGTATACCTTAGTTTAAATGTACCCCTGGCTTTCTTTGTAGACTTTAAGCTTATACATTCTTTAAGTTGCAATGTTCAGTTTTCTTCTGCACTTATAAGTGCTGAAAACTTACTCTTTAATTCCTTCATTTCTCTTGCAAAGAAAGAGGAATGAAAATTAAGATCTGCTCATAAGAATTTGAATATAAGAACCTGACTTAAGAAAAGCACTGATTGCTTCAAATGTTTTGCTGAAAAACACAATTAACATTTGTCACACCTGTGAAGAAAGTAATATCTGGAACAGATAAACAGGCAATGAGGGAAACAGAAGGAAAACAAGCAGATACAAGTTAAATCAGAAGTCACAGAATCACAGAATCACAGAATTGAAGGGGTTGGAAGGGACCTCGAAAGATCATCGGGTCCAACCCCCCTGCCAAAGCAGGTTCCTCAGAGCAGGCTGCCCAGGTAGGCATCCAGACAGGCCCTGAATATCTCCAGAGAAGGAGACTCCACAACCTCCCTGGGCAGCCTGTTCCAATGCTCCGTCACCCTCACTGTGAAGTTCTTTGGCATGTCAGTGCGGAACTTCCTGTGCTCTAACTTGCAGCCATTGCTCCTTGTCCTATCCCCACAAACCACTGAGAAGAGGTTGGCTACATCCTTCTGTCTCCCACACCTCAGGTATTTATACACATTGATGAGATCCCCTCTCAGTCTTCTCTTCTCCAGGCTGAACAGACCCAGGTCTCTCAGCCTTTCTTCATAGGGAAGATGCTCTAGGCCCCATATCATCTTTGTGGCCCTCCGCTGGACTCTTTCCAGGAGATCCCTGTCTTTCTTGTACTGGGGAGCCCAGAACTGGACACAGTACTCCAGGTGAGGCCTGACCAGGGCAGAGTAGAGGGGGAGGATCACCTCCCTTGACCTGCTGGCCACACTCCTTTTAATGCATGCCAGGATCCCATTAGCCCTCTTGGCCACCAGGGCACAGTGCTGGCTCATGGTCAACCTGTCGTCCACCAGGACCCCCAGGACCTTCTCCTCAGAGCTCCTCTCCAGCAGGTCATTCCCCAGCCTGTACTGATACTTCGGGTTGTTCCTTCCCAAGTGCAGGACTCTACACTTGCTCTTACTAAATCTCATTTGGTTTCTTCCTGCCCATCTCTCCAGCCGGTCCAGGTCTCGCTGAATGGCAGCACAGCCTTCTGGCATGTCAGCCACTCCTCCCAGCTTTGTGTCATTGGCGTACTTGCTGAGGGCAGACACTATTCCCTCATCAAGGTCGTTGATGAAGATGTTGAAAAAGACTGGACCCAGCACCAACCCCTAGGGAACACCACTAGTCACAGGCCTCCAGCCAGACTCTGCTCTGCTGATCACCACCCTCTGTCAAGGTCAAGGAAAGGAAAGTCAATCCATGACTGAAAGTTAACTGCAAAAACAGCGTTCCACTATGACATAAAAGTGGAGGGAAAAAATGAGAATCACAGAGCTACCCAAACTTCATGTATGTACTTACAACGTATAAAATCCTAACAGTTCTTACAAACAAATGAGATACCATGCTATATTAATTTCACTGTTTTAGGATATAATTTTTGCACTTCATATTTTCCAGTATTTGTATCCCAGCATGGGGAAAGAACTGTTTCTCTATGTAAAGTAGCAAAATTGTGTGTGAGGGCAAGGGAAATGAATCATAGCTAGAGACTGGACAGTTGAGGCAGATTAGACATATCAGACAGCAAACGGCAGTGTGAGGTACTGCAGTGGAGCTGCCTGTGCTATAGAGCACAGGAAGAGTTATGACATTTATGCATTTTCATTTCCACAGGTGGGGACCTCAAATCATTCCGTAGGTTAGGCTCTTAGTATCTCTAATCTAGTACTGCCGAGGCACACAGTTGATATACTTCTGACTTGTCAAAAAAAGGCACAAGACACACTTAAATCTCTTCATGGCCCTAGCATGAGACATTAAGTTTGAGCTACTTGTGAATCCAACAGTTATTTCAGGGTGTTATGTCCCAGGCAACACATTGCATTTTCAGTTTCCAAAATTAACTTCTCTTTATAAACTGTGCTTTTCATTTCTTCTGCATATTTCTTATGTAGCAGTCCAATATGAAGTATTATTTGAATTACTATGCAAGAGTATTTCTTATTGATTACTCTGCTGAATCGGGTGATTCATGATACAAATTGCCAAATATTCTTCATTTTCTAGGTCTAAAATATTAATTCTTACCTTTTCTTGGGTAAAAGAACAAATAAAATATTTTTATTAGGTGCTAAAAAATCAACATATCCTATACCTTTCCTTTTTCTTAAAGAGAAAAACTAACCACAGAAAATAACCTGGTGGCCTGATGGCTGAGGCATTTTCCAGGAATTGTACCTGTTTCTGAATTTCCAACCTACACCTTAGTCCATGGTCTTTTGTCTCAAAAGAACATCCTACCTAGCAAAAAAAACTTAGCTCACTGTCATGAACTAAGAGGAAATTTATTGACAAAAGTACTGTAAACCTTCTGCAGTCAATTCTGCAGGTTCAGTTTCTAGGGGGCAGAGTAAAACTCTTAAACAGCGCTGGCTCACTCAAGTCCTCTTAGAAAAATAAGCCTGCCAGTAGTCTTTCACAGAAAACTACTTGCAGGCTTTCCCATCCTCAGGCTTGGAGCAATTGGACTTGCATTTTAGGAGATCCTGTCTAGTTGAGGAGAAGACATTTGTCCACTAGATCTTGTACAAGATGTCTTTTCATTCTCCTTTTTTTTTTTTTTTTTTTCACCACAAACTTTACTCTTAGGAATTTTTTCCCAAAAGAGCATTATCCCAAAAAGTATTATCACCATAAGATTGTCTGTCCATGATAGACTAACACCTTTTAATGCCTCCACCTCTCCCCCCCCCAAAAAAAAAAAAAAAAAATCAGGAAAATTTCGAGTCCTCGGTATTCACAGATGTAACTTCTTTGAAAATCATACAAGTAAGTGCATTATTAATGTTGTGCTTCTTTCATGGCACTATGTATTGGAGAGCTGGATGTTGTACAGAATGCATGCTGATCATGCAGAGCAATTCCTTCACCAGTATGTTCATATATGATCAAGACCAGACTGAGGAGTCCTGCAGTATGCTGTGAGTCCGTCTTGGAAACAAGGCCCAGCTGTGTTTGGAATGGGCTTCAAAGAAACAGCTTCAAGGTTAAACTTGAAGGCAGGGTGCACTGAGAATGACTTACCAACTTTTTGTGCTTTCAGGTGCAACCAGACAGTGGCAGAATAGAACATGAGGGAAATCGCAGGTTTCACAAGTCCTCCACCAGAAAAAGCACACAAGTTGAACTGCACAGCAGACTGGAATGTACTTCAAAAGGTGCTGCAAAGATTGTGACAGGAAGCACTGTCCACAGAAAAGTCTGCACAGTCCTCTCTGTGCTGCTGTGCTCGACCTATCCAAACTAGCTGCAGTGTCACCCTAAACTATACGAATCACAAAAAAAATAGTACAGAGATAAGTGCATTCTACAAAATTAATGGCATGGCTGAAACAGGAGCTAAAGTCCAATGAGGTACCAATTACAGAATATGTTGCTTGGGACTGGATTCTATAACAGAGGCATTTATGCATCCAACATATCAACACACCTATCTAAGCAAACATTTTCAAACAGCTTCAGACTTAGTTTACAGCCATCTACCATCCCTAGGTCTCCTTGAGTAAACTATTTGCCAGAGACTAAATATTGGCTGAGTTGATTACATGGCAAAACTCCCACATAATTCAGCTTTCTTAAGATTTTATCCAAATTGTTTTCTTACCAGACTTTTTTTCTTACCAGACTTTTTCTTATAGACTTTTTATTTTAATCCTTCAAACTATTTTTTCCAAGAATAATTCCATTTTAGTTCGTGGTGATACTGGAACCACTCACTGTAAGGTTCTTTTTCTTTGTTTTCTGTACATACTGATTTTCACATGGCATCTCATTTTAGTATCGCCTGTGTATTTGCACAACTTCAGTTGCAGCAGAAATCAAAGGTAAAACACATTATTGCAATGACTAAATAGTCCCTACCACTAGTCATATGTGCATATCACAAGTAAATTACAAAGGAACAACTACAGTTGTTAAAAGCTGCACTTCTAGAATAAAGCAGCAAAAGAATTTTAATTTTCTGCTAGATGTAGTAAAAGGCTGAGCATGTCATTGAATCAAGCAGGAGAACAAAACTTCAGTATGCTGAGAAATTGCTGTAAGAAGAAACTTAATATGTACATCTGCTGTTAAAGCAAATAACAGTAGCTTCTCTGCAAGCCAAGTCTAGAAAAGCTAATGTTAGCAAGATGTGCAAGACTAAATAACAAGCATCAGGGTCATGCATCTTATTAAAATCAGTATTTTAAAAACTGCTTGCTTAAAACATTTACCTTGACATTGTAGATTATCTTGAATACAAAGCCAACCCTTATTCAGTTGACCTCTATTTGATGCAGCTAAATCTCAGATATATGATTGATTTTTGGTCTTCTTTATTCAAAGAAAAATGTGGAGCAAAAATAAAGTTACAATATATTTAAAATTTATGCTTGCAGAGACAGATTGTGGTGAAATTCAGCCAGCTTCTTTTCATGCTGAACTAGACTAGAAGATTGGACAATATATATTTTGAGAGATCCATCACTAAAAGATAACCTATATGGTTATAATTAGCAATTTTCCTGCATCTCAGTTGTGTTTAGTACAATTCACAAACTCAGGATTCTTCCTGAACTGGTGGCACTATTTAATCCAATGTTGTTCTCTGTAACTGAGAGCCAGCCTTCTTTGGAGATATGACTATATACTTGGTAATTGTTACTAAAGTTAACAATCATAAACAAAGAAACCTATAATTGTTTGCATATATCTGTGAATTTAGTAATGAGAATTGTTGGCATAAAAATAATTAATTTAAAATTATTAACTGTCAAGCCCTCTAACATTTTGCAGCACCCTGAATTTGGGCACAATAGAAAATCTTAAAAAAAAAAAAAAAAAAAAAAGGTAGTTTTCCTAAAACTAAAACTGTAGTTTCTCTTGGTATCAGATAACAATGCAAAAATGCGTACTTTACCATAAACAACACACAACAACAACAAACAAAAAAGATGTCAGCTATGACTGGTAACTGAAAGGTCAATTCTCTTTCCCCCCTTTCTTCTCTTCCTCACTTCAAATGATTCAATCAAAACAAAACAAAACAAAAACAAAAACAACAACAACAAAAACGGAACAAAAGTAAAGTGAGCAATCTCATCGATGAGCAGCCAGGGACCAAGTTAAGAAAGCTAAAGCTAAATGGACTGTGGCCAGGGAAGTCAAGGGCAAAAAGAAGAGCTTCTATGTCAGTAATTAAAGGAAAACAGGAGAAAACATAAGCCCTTTCCAGAAATAAATGAGAATGCAGATACGGAGAAGGCTGTGGTACTTTATACCTTTTTTGCTTCAGTCTTCACTGGCAATTGTTCTAGCCACACCACCCAAGTCACAAAGGCAAAGGCAGGGACTGAGAGACTGGAGAACCACCTGAGAGATTCAGGTTCAAGACCTTCTAAGGAACCTGAAGGTGCACCAGTCTATTGGACTGGATGAAATGTATCCGAAAATCCTAGGGGAACTGGCAGATGAAGTTGCTAAGCTACTCTCCATCATATCTGAGAAGTCATGGTGGTCTGGTGAAGTTCCCAGTGACTGAAAAAGGGGATACATAGCTCCCACTATGACAGTGGGAGCTATGATACATAGCTCAAAAAAAAAAAAAAAAAAAAAAAAAAAAAAAAAAAAAAAAAGAAAGGAAGACCTGGGGAACTACAGACAAGTCCGTTTCACTTCTGTGCCTGGGAAGATCATAGAGCAGATTCTTCTGGTAACTATGCTAAGGAACATGAAAAACAGAGGTCATAAGGGATAGCTAACATGGCTTCACTAAGAGTAAATAATACCTGAAAAATATGGTGACCTTCTACAACAGGGTTACAGTGTTGGTGGATAAGGGAAAAGCAATTGACACCATCTATTGGTACTTGTGCAAAGTATTTCATGCTGTTCTGCACAACAACTTTGTTTCTAAATTAGAGAGACATAGATTTGATGGAAGGACCACTTGGTGGATAAGGAACTGGCTGGGTGGTCGCACTCAAAGAGTTGTGGTCAACAGCTTGATGTCCCAGTGGCCTGGTGGACAAGTGGTGTTCCCCAGGGGTCTGTCTTGGGACCAGCAGTATTTAACATCTTTGTCAGTGACATGGACAGTGGGATCAAGTGTACCCTTAGCAAGTTTGCCAATGACACCAAGCAGACTGGTGCAGTTGACACACTGGAGGAAAGGGACCTCAACAGACTCAAGACGTGAACATCGTGAAGTTCAACAAGGTCAAGTGCAAGGTCCTGTACCTGGGTCAGGGCAATCTCAAACATGAATACAGGCTTGGTGACAAGTGGAGAAAAACCAGCCCTGTGGAGAATGACTTGGGGATACTCCTGGGTGAAAAGATCAACATAAGCCAGCAAAGTGAACTTACAGCCCAGAAAGCCAACTATAACCTGAACTGCATCAGAAAAAAAAAAAAAAAAAAAAGATCAAAAGAGGTGATTGTTCCCCTCTACTCTGCTCTTATTAGACCCCACCTGGAGTACTGCATTCAGCTCTGAGGCCCCCAACTTAAGATGTGATGTGGACCTGCTAGTGTGGGTCCAGAGGAGGGCTGTGAAGATGATCAGAGGACTGGAGCACCTCTCCTGTGAAGACAGCCTGGGAGAGTTGGGGTTTTTCAGCCTAGAGAAGAGAAGGCTCTGGGAAGATCTTATAGAGGCATTCCATTGTTTAAAGGGGGCCTACAGGAATGATGGGGAGGGATTTTTATTGAGGAGTGTAATGATTGGACAGGAGGGAATGATTTTAAACTAAAAGTGGGGAGATTTAGATTAAACATGAAGAAGAAATTCTTCACTCAGAGGGTGGTGAGGCACTGGCACAGATTGCCCAGAGAAGCTGTTGATGCCCCATTTCTGGAACTGTTCAAGGCCAGGTTGGATGGGGCCCAGAGCAAGCTGGTCTAGCAGGAGGTGTCCCTGCCCATGGCAGGGGGGTTGGAACTAGATGATCATTTTTACATCCTTTCCAACCCAACCCATTCTATGATTTTATAATTCTAATCTAAAAATCTGAACAGAATATTTTTTAAAAGTTTGCTTTTTTTTCTTCTCTTGGTAGCTATTGAGCTCTTGATGCTCAGCAATAAAACTTCAATAATATCAGCACTAAAGTTTCGTTTTACCTGTCAGCAGATAAGTAACAGTTTAGTAATGCTTTAGGGTGATTGATGACAAAGTACCAAAAAAATAACTAGTACTATAAACCCTATTTACAACATCTAAGAAGAACCTTGAAAAGATAATACTATGGATTACCTTTGTGTTATTTTCTATACTCGTTATAAAATTTGTCACAGGGTCTTTAATTGTCTCATTTTCCATTTTTTATGGTCTTTGTCATGACAATAAGTTTTCACATAATTCAGCGTCTGCTAGATTGATTCAAACTATGCAGCAGAAGTCTGAATGTGTTAGAGATGCTGTAGCATGATCATCCGACTCTTCAACCTTTGTATGCCTAGTGATAAAATTCACAGGAGAAGAGCAACAGACATTTTTATGCCCTCCAAACGAGCATCTTTTCCCTACCTGCTGTTTTCACAACCTTATTCCTTCTCTTTCCATGAGCTGTTTGCTCAAGGAGTAGCTAATTAGATTGCAGAGGAGTCAGGCCTGTGTGGGACCCTTTGTGCTGCCAGTGAGCTCCATAACTTTTTACTCCAACCTTTGGTATCCTGAGGTTTTCTCATGAACTGAGAGGATCATTAAATAATCATCTTCTTTTTCTTTTAATGAAATCCAAGACTCTTAATGGAAGTGAATGGAAGTGGAATCACAAAAGAACCTAGAGACTTAGTAAGATGTATAAAACCCAGTTGTTTTTTTCATATATCATTATGGATTCCAAGTTGTTTTGGTGTCTGATTCATGATTTTTTAATGCCTGTGGTTGGCAGTGTGGATTATGATTGAGAAGGGCTGCTGTGAGATCCTCAAAATCTTATCTTCCAGTGAAGATATTCATGGCTTCTGGTGCAGCCGTAGGGAAGCTTCCTTAGAGCCTATTTGGCACAGCTCATGAAGAATGCTTTTTGCCATCTCCAGCTGGCTCATTGACTCTGTTTCATCCCCCCAAAAATGTGTCTTGGCCTCAGTTATTCACATTTGTCACATTTTCCCTTCATTTCAGCAATGTAATTCTTGGGCATAAAGACATCATCACCTAAATTCAAAAGGCATTTACCAACATGTATTGCATATTACTTACATGATACTGATCACTGCAAACATATTTTGTATTTCTGCTGTTCCCTACCTTAGTTGTTGAGACTCCGGCATACTAGAATATTATGTAAAGCAAAAGGACGAAGGCAGTTTCTTCTTTGGCACAACCAAACTTACTCAAGTATAAGTAAAACTTTCTTCTTTGGAAGTCTTCAGGCAGTTTCAGAAGAGTAAAACAGCATCCACAGAAAATCACAAATCTCATCTTCTTCAGTTAAATATGAGTTTCTCTCCACAGAGATACTTCTGACATGAATATAAACTAATATACTTATGAATAAATGTCTTAATAAATAAATAAATAAATAAATAAATTTGAACATAATGTTTCCCTTCACTGATTTCTTCTGAAAGATTACAACAAAGGCAATATATGGCAGTTGTCAGTATCATTCGCTGTGCCTAAATGGTGAACCTGGACTAAGAATCTGCACAAACCAGATTTGCTAATCACTGAAATACAAGCTCATTAAAATAGTGGCTGTAATGATATGTAGGATTATTTCCCAGTAAATCCAGCTACAGGATGGAGATTTTTACTAACTAATAGAGTCTAGGATTCTGGCAGGTGGATGGGAGGAACAACACAGTAAAAAGAACAAACTCAGGAAAGGTCTCTTTCCCTTACCATTCTGTGTGCCTTCTCCTGTATCTTTGGATTCAAACCAAATGATGAAAATAGATAGAACTATTGTGCCTTTATTATCACAGTCACAGAAGTACCACTAGCTCTACATCAGCTTCAGAAACATTACATAGAAGTCAACCTGAACAGAAATTGCCATGGTGCACTGTAATCATTCCTTTAGTAAGGGCAGGAGACACTGACCAAAAAGATTGGTTGCACCAGCAGGATAAAATGCTCTAGTATCTGGACAATTCACTTATTAACCCTTATGAGAATTACAGTCCCAGAATTTTTACTTCCAAAGAAAAACTAGAAAAGTGGGGTGCTAACAGGAAAGCAACATATTCTCCAACAATTTCCTCAGTGCTCAATGAACAAATTTCAGTTTAATTACATAAAATAATAAAACTAATGATAATAATTCATTAAAAAGATGGAACATTAGTACCTGGCTCTTGCTGCATGCTTACATAGAAAGGGAAGGAGCCGAGTGTCATCTCTGCCTCTCTTATACTGGCGAGTAATACACCAAGTAGCTGAGCCAGTGATGGGGAGGGAGGTCAGGTGTAGATGGAATGGATGGAAATTAGGCATTTGACATCAAATATTTATGTCCTATGTGTATTATTTGTAACAAAGTAGGGCCATCTCTTAAGGCAGTTATAAAAAAGCGGAATGAAATATAAGCAAAAGAGCCCATGTTCTAAATCACGATAAAAAGTGGGCTTTCATGAGTCAAGGATACTGAGTGAATAGGCTTCATGTCATACATGCATCAGTGATATCAATGGGAAACAGGAATATTAATCTTTCAAACAATCAAATCCCCATAATTAATGCTTTAGACTCTATTTCAGTCATTTGGGTTTTACTCTACAATTTCTGTTGAATGGCTTTTCTGGATATCCTTTGCTTAATAATACATGTATGGAGAAACAAATAAAATGCTTGTGATACTACTCTGTTATGAAAGGATGAAGGAGATGAGAAAATATTTGTGAACTTTGCTGGCATTATGTTTTCTGCAGTACTTCAGGAATATGTGCTGCATTATGAGATGTGCAGTCTAATGCACAAATATGACTGACACATGCTGGGAAACCCTGCCTGGACCCTGCCTGGAGACTGGGTGGTGTTTTCAGGATGTACTACCATGAAGATGCTAAAAAGGAGAAAATCTGTGAGTGTAGTTTGCAAAACTTAAACTAAGACAAGAATCTGTATGCTTGTCTGTCTTCCTGCTTACACTGGTAGACAGAAGCAGAAAGAGAGAGATGCACTGGTATAAATCCTAAGTATATTTGAAGTGGGAATCTGCAGGTGCTGATTTACTGCTATTGCCCTGTGCCCAGTGGCCAATGAGTGGAGTGGGCCATGTGCTATGAAGTTGCAATAAAGTCCTGGAATCCATATCTTCATAGTTACATGATGCAGAAGAGTCATGTAGCAAGTTTAAAGCTGTGAAGTGGCCTACCAGAGAACATCTGCAGGTGGGTTTCTTTGCCTGAATAAAACAGAAATGTCATGTTCTTAAATCACCTTCTGCTAACATATAATTCTGAGAAGGAATTTGTGGGGTGGAATAGCACATGGGAAGGAAATGAACCAAATTTGGGTACGAAGAGTAGATCAGGAAATTCCTTCAAAAGGAGGAAGGAAGGGAAGGCTCCTCATCTTTTATACTTACTCTGTGACTCCCAATATTTGCATATTAAATTTGGGTGTTAGAAAGGAGACAGAAATCCTTAGCATGAAAAAGAACAGCAAAATTCTAGCTACATAAATTCTGTCTTCCAAGAGCTGACTTTGAGGAAATGTTGCCACATTTATTTCTTGTCTACCATCATTGCAGAAAAATGTACTCCTTGTTCCCAAATAAAAAGTAGCAATTGAGGCCTACTAATACAATTTTAAAAGGGGAGGGGGGGATAAAAATAAAACTGGTAGATAATAAAGTATAGATGCATGTGTAGCATTCTTGGGAATTCAAAAGAAAATGGAAAAATATATACATAGCTTTGTTTTAATTTACATTTAATATTGTTGGTTTTTCTTTGGCACTATGTATTCAGCAGTAGCTTATCAAGCCAGTTATTCAACAACAAAATCCCTTATCTTTAACACTGCCTCAACTTCTTAGTTCATTATTTTGTTCCCAGAAATAAGGTGGGAGTTTTAGTTCATTCTACACTTCATATTAGCAGGCTTTTACCATACAGTAATAGGTCTGTTTAGTGCTGAATTGGGGGGGGGAGGGGGGAGGAGGAGAGAGAACAGAAGGAAAATGCATTTAAAATGATACAATGAAGCATTGTTTCTTTAGTGTCATTGAAAATGGGCCAACTATACCATTTAAAGGTAAATGCAGAGCTCTGACATTTAACTCTGATATTGCAGAACGATGTTTCCAGAGTCACGTGTTCAATAACTACATCACATTTACAATTGTCTTTGAAGTTTTAATCTCAGTTCATGCTACTAAATCACCATGAAGGTTTATTTTTAACTTGTTATATAAAATGATAAAAAAAAAATCAAGGAAACATCTCCAAGTATGAAATATGTCAAACTGAAAGCTGCTAGTTGTATAACTTCAGCATAGTGATTTTTTTTTTCCAAGAGAAAAGTGATTCTTATTTTTTAGCAGTTTTCAGGTTTTATTTTTAAATTGTTCTAAGGGAAGTAGGAATTTTAAGTGTGTCTGTTGTGAAATATAAATATGACTAGAATAGATGATTCCACTAAGCCTAATTTTCTCAATAAAGCTCTGAAAAAAATACAGTGAAATTATAAAGAGAAAGGATAATGTTGAATTGCTAGCACATTACAAAAACTGTGCACTTGGTTTAGAAAACCTGTTTTCATTAACAGCATATACACCATAGACAAATGATTTTCACTTGGGATTGCTGTGGGATTAGAGCCTGAAGAGAACAAAGCCAGCTGCAACCTGCCATGACAAGAACTACTATGTGTTGCTACTTGAGCATGACCACATCTAACACTTCCATTGAACTCCTGTAATGTGTAGTCACCAGCACCACTTCTACTTCTGTTGGTTCTCCCATCTTATAAAAATGCCTCCCACTCCTATCTGCCTGGTATTGCTCTTTCTTTTCATCTTTAACCTCACCAAACACAGTGTTTACAGTCACCACTGAGAATTCTCTTTCAATTCCACATTAGACCTCTAAAATTGCTCTGTTGAAACTTCTTTCCTCATGGCTTCTGTTTCCTCTCAAAGTTCAGAATCATCTTTTGTTTACTTCTCAACCATCTTCAAGTCCTGTCTTTGCTTGTCTCTCTGGTCTGCTTTTTTGAAAGTCTCTCACTCAGCCTCGATTTTGGGGAATAAAGAGATTTATATAAATATACAGTCTCCCCTACCCTCCCCCCCCCACCCGCAAAATGCAAATCCAATGATGAGATGTATGTATCTAAGTCACAGAACCAGCATGTCCTACCAGCAAAACAGGCTACCCTCTTTACAACACCTCTTTCTAAATGCCTAGCTGTGAACTCATTTGAACAGGGCTAAGACTTCTTTTTCTTTCTCTACTACACCTTTTCAACCTATCTGGACAGTACCTTAGTCTGTAATCTAAGTACCATATTTATCAGTGAGGTGAAAGTTATATTTAAATTTTACAGATTCTTTACAGATCTTCTTTAAGATACAGCCTTTCTTGCATATTCATGTTTAACAACTTTTGTCCAGGGTCTAATCCTCCCATTCTTTGGTTATTGAAACACTCCATAACTTCCATAACAAACGGAAGCCTTCCATTTTCTAGGCTGTAGAAAATCCTGTAATTTTGACCATATCACCTGTTTTTATAAATCCCTCCCCTAATTCCATCTTTTTCTGTCCAGACCCTTCATAGTCTAACCCCCGTGCTATTATTTCCCACTCTGTTTCAGGTTGTCAGCTCCCATCTTCAGCCAGCGAACGATGCCCATACCCATCATTCATCTGCTGCATCCTCAGATGCTTTCTTTTGTGCTACCCTTCATGCTTGGGAGCTCTCTGTAAACATCCACACCTTCAAATCTATTTGCCGCAAGGCCTGTAAAAGACCTGACAGCAGTTAGGTTGGTAGTGCTGGCAACACATCTCATCAAACTGACTTATTGTTTCCTTCTACTCTCTCATCTGTCTATATCAATCTATTGGTTGATGGGTATTTTGTGTGTTTGTTTGTTTGATTGAGTTTCCTTTTGATCCAGAACATGTTAGATCTGTCACCAATTTTTTGTTCTGATTTTGTCCAGTATCTAGCACAACAGGGGCATGGTTCATGGCAGTGGTTTATAGTAATTCAAATAATGGGGACAGAACACAACTTTCTCAAACTTATGACAATAAGTTTGAGTTTTATTTCATAAGTTGTCTATGAGATTATAAGCATCCTATTTTCAGGTTATGGAACAGACATGCCAACATCTCCAGGGGTGGAATACAGATAGAAACATTTGTCTCTCAACCCAGGTTTGTATCTTGGAGAGCCATTCTACTTGTTAAGTTTGTAGGTCTGGTAATTAAATTTGCAAGGTACCAAATGGTGGTGATTGAGATGAATAAGTATATCAGTCATTAAGGAACAGGTTTACATCTCCCCTTCTCAGAAGAAATTATTAAGTAGCATTGTGTTATATGACATAAACCGTTGAGCAACTTAGTGGCAAAACGGACTCTACAAAAGTAGATTTTGCCGAAATTTCTCTGAAAGCTGTGTGCAAGAGCACCACCTAAAGTAGAATTATCAGATTTATTTCACAGTTGATCAGATCAAACTCACTCAATGGAAATGATCATCCTCAGGTTATAATGGAAGTACAAGTTTTTGAATCTCAAAGATGATGATAGGAGCATTCCTTCTCAATCAGGATGTGTAACAGAGCATACACAAGCCCTGGAGGACCTCAGGAAACAACCAGCTTCACTCAGCTGGCAATATAAATGCTGGAAATATAAACCCCAGTTATCAGATTAAAAAGTGGCTCAGTTCAGGGGAGAGCTATAGACTTGGATACAGAAAATTTCTGAGGGTCTTCAAGGGAAAAAGCAGGGTATGACTTTCCCCAAAGTACATAGTCCTTCTAAGGGTTCAGGAAATTAAAAAAAAATAGTTACTTGTTCCATCCTCATTAGGACTAATGTTTATTTTAGCCTATATTGATCTGTTGTCTTTTTACTATTTCAAAATAAAATAAAGCCCATGAGGATAATAGTAGTTCTAGGCACTAGTCAGAGAGGAGAAAGCAGCAGAGTACAGCATTTATTTGTAACAAGTGCATTAGGCTACTTTCTTTCTGTGAAGACTTACCCAACAAGATTAAAGTTAACGGCATTTTCCCAAACACTTTGAACCAAGTTGCAGCATTAACTTAATACTTTCCTCTGTTTTGCCTAAAAACTAACAGCAATTTGCTATTAAAGGATGTATGTGAGCAGAACTAATTATATTCTTAAGTCTTATTAACATGCAGTTTACTCTGAAATGTGAGGATGTGAACTTAATTTTGTCTTATGTGTCGTTTATGAATTCAGATGGTATATTTGTGAGGGAAGGCATTTTCCAGATGAATTTTGTATATAAAAAACACTGTTATGTTAGGCAAGAAAATGGTTAAAAAAGTACTCTTACCACAGTATTTTCATTCAGGAGTTTATATCCCTTAGAAAGGTAGACCTAAATAGCTGTAAATCTGACGAAGAAGTTAATTATGAGGGAAAAGGGCCAAAATGTGAGGAGGAGAAGAAGAAATATCATTGGTTTGACAACGACGGCTGCCAGAAACAGCTTGCAAATCATGGAACTATGCGGGGACGAAAAGTTGACTCTAAATTATGGTGAGACTGGGTCTCTAAATCACCGGGGAGCAAAATGATTTCAGTAGACCTTTAATTTTCAGTTATTGAAAGTCAACATCATGGCAAGTAGCTGCAGTGTTTTACAGCAGATCATCATGAAAGTATTTTATTTTTCGTTTCCCAAAAATGTATGAAAATTTCAAACACAAGTGAAAATCAATCATCTCACCAATCATACCAAAAGCAGCACCATTCCCAAGTGAGGTATGGATTAGCAGGATAATGAAGGAGATACACAAAGTCATCAGCTCAGAATATCTTGCACTTATATTGCACTGTCTTTATCCATGCACTCCCAAGTGATGGACCAGTCATTAATTCTGGTTACTTTAGCAAAGCCAGCAGAAGAATGATAAAAAAGGAACATTTATTAAAACAAGGAATGCCCTGCACCCCATTCTCCCAAAAAGTCACTTTCTGAACACAGGATCTCCTCCTTGATCAGGTAACTGCGGACTTTTCCAATAGAACAACCACCTGATAAAGTTTTTGCAGTGTTACATAGGATTTTTTTTTCCTTTCCACTTTCCCTCTTTGGAAATATAGAATCCTACCTAAAATTACCATCATTAGTCCCCTAAACAGTAATAAATAAGGTAGGCCTAAAGTTCTGCTTATTCTAAGAGCTTAAGCAAACATCCTGTGGCTGTACATATTTGCTGTTTGGAGCCCTAAATCCTTCACTGAAAATAAGCCTTGCACGATTTTCTGTCTGTATCCAACCCATGAAAAAGCTGAAGACAGCAATGCTATCCACTTTCAAGGTTCAGCTTTTCAGTTCCAGAGACAGTGGTTATGTCTCTGCTAATGACAAAAGCAGGGCCATAACAAAGGATCAAACTTTTTCCCATGATTTTCCATACTGTTACCACTTATAGTGGCTTACTTCCAGACTCTGACAAAGCTTTGTCTCAAGTAAAATAAATGGGAATAGCATTTACTAAGAAGCATTTCCAGTAGTATTTTGTATATAGACACCCTTTTTTTTGCAGTCAGAGTAGAAAAGAGAGAAGATGCCAAAAGACTTCAGACTTTTCGGATGTTGTAAATGCTACCAGCATTTAAAAGTTGGATTTAGGCAGCAAATCTTGCATGTCTTGTTCATGTTAACTTGCTAGAGTGTTCCTGGCTTGCTGTAGAATGACCTCTCAAGACAAGCTGAAAATCTTTTTATTTGTTTAGTCCTTAACCAGATTGGTTTGCCAGATTGGCATGACAATGCCAGTAGAGTGTTTTGAAGTCATGTACACTGTCCAGATTGGAAAAAAAGTGAACTTCAGATGCCTTTGATCAACTTTCATGTAAAAACAGTTTCTGAGTACTATCTGATTGTACTAAATTATGACTTGTAACTAGAGCTGTGCAAATAATTTTGGCTCCATTGGTTCAGGCCCAACTTTTTTATTGTCTTAGCTCTCTTTCTTTTAACTTCTTTCTGATTACCATTCTTCTTCAAAATGCATATTGGAACCTCAGGTCAGAACTCATTTTCACAGTTCATAGTACATGTTTTTCCTAGCAACCAAATCAAGATGGTAGTGTACATTAAAGGACACAGGACAATCCTTCATCCTGTTTTTACTCAAACTGCAGAGATCTAAATTTTTATTTTACCTTTTTTGTTTGTTTGTTTGTTTTAAAGAAAGTTCAAGAAATGCACAAAAGGAATTTGGTAAGCAGAAAGAAATAAAATAAATAAATAAATAAATAAATAAATAAATAAATAAATAAATAAATAAATAAGGTATCCATACGAAAAATAATATGGCAATACTTGCAAAATTTACTGTGACTTACTAATACTCTTCCATTAACTGAAATTTTATGGTGGTTTAATTCCCTCCCTAACTTTTGTGAAAATATGAAGAGGGATGGCCTTAACAAGATCACATTCTTTCAGACTCCAAATCTCTCCACCAGATGTAAGGACTCTTCAAAGAGGAATACCCTAATGCAAAATGAGGTTATTCTGGATCCAGTTCAAGGGAATGAGCCAAGCATGATTAGCAACATAAGACTGCATCTACAGAACATCTTGTACAAACAGTATTAGAAACATTGTCAGTAAGACACAATGTGTACAAGTAAATACAAGCACAGTGATTTTAGGGAGGCACTGATGGGAATGAAGCATAACAGAGCACATTGATTCACTTGTCATAATAGTGTTATGAAGTATATTTCCCCAGATTTGGAAATGTCTATGAAAGCAATAAAAGCCATAACAAAAGCCAGATAATATTAAAAGTTTCCCAGAATCCACTACCAGATCTTTATTTATTTATTGGTGCATTTGGTGTCTGGATATCGATGTGATAGTTATACCATAAGTGGCAATTGATTAAGGTAAGAAAGCAATATTTGTATCCAAAAAATGTGCGTTTAATTATGTTGTATAAATCTGCATAGGCTCTTGATAGGATTTAGCAGAAATATTGCCACTTGGAAGAAGCTGTAGTTGAAGAATTTGCCATTTGTTCTAGCTCACTGTCATGTTCACTGTGTCAAAACTCAAAGAACATATTTCTAAGTAGGCGCCAAACTTATCTAGTAGGAAACTGATCTTTTAACTAAAATTATTTATAAAATACTTGAGAGCTTCCAAAAAAAGCTAAATGATTGGCAATTACAAAAAAAAAGGAAGAAAGAAAGAATAACAGTCACTGACAAAGAGAAGCTGCAAGAGAAGCCAAATTGTAAGCACCTCATGTCATTTATAGAAAGAGCTTAGTGTGACATAGATATAAAAGGACATTTAAATGTGACTTGATAGATCTGACTTCACATAGATGGGCGGTAGAATATACCCCTTCAAAGTGACAAGGTAGGAGCGGCCTTCTGCATCAGCAAGAGCCACCAGCTAATCTAATCTGTTTTTGGGGAGGATACTTCTCACCTAAATTCAACAATTAGAATTGTAGGCTCAATACATAGTTGGCGTACAGAGAGTAATATCTCCAGAGAACAATTCGTTCAGAAACCTACGTACGATATATGGACCGACACCCTCTGGGAAGTTTTTTCCACAGACCGTGCAGGGAGTCAAAATTACCAGCTTAGGCTAGGCAAGTTAGCTGGGACAGTCTCACCCTCTGCCAAATCTAATTTATGACATATATGTTCTTTTTGTATGTCTTCTACCTGTGAAAATATTTGCTCATATAAAGCTTGCACACACACTTAACTTTCTTAGCATATATCATCTCGAGCCCATACCAGTAACTGCTTTAATATATGCTAATGATGGTCTTTATATAGAAGCTGACAGAACCTGCGCTTTTATGTATCTTCTTTCACTTTTTACAAAATGAAGCTATGTCAACATATGTATTTTTATGAAGCACACCTATTAAAAATTAAGTGTTTTACCTATTGAATGAAAATATTTCTTACGTTAAATGTTTAAATAGCCAGTGAAATTGAGTTCAACATTTATGCTAAGATGTTTTTAAAGCTTCAAAGACAAACAATCATAATAAAAAATGTTCTTGTTTAATCTACAAAATAAGTACATTTGATTTTAATTATCTAGATAATGACCAAGCAAGTACATCAGGCACATCCCTTCCAAGAGATAATGAAAGGCACAGAGGAGCAAACAATATCCCTGAGAATAGACCAACACATTCTGACTCTACAGATGACTTCAGTAATGAAAATCTGTCTGTTGCAAATGACTCATCTTCTGAGGACTGCACTGAAGATGTTGAAAATCAGGATGATGCATGTGAAAATAAAATTATCAATATGAAGATGAGGAACAGCAGTCTATCACTGAAGAGCTGTTTGATAATAATGAAATTGAGGAAACAGCTAGTAGTACAGAAACAAATGAAAGCAGAGGAAATGTCAATGATTACAGTGAGTCAGTAACTATTTCTTTAAATGCAAGAGGAAGAGAGACCAGACCACAAGGAAATACACAAGACAGTGATGTTCCTGACTCAATAATGAACTGAAAGGACTAAAAATGTTACAATGGAAGAAAAAAAAATAAAGAAAAAAAAATAAAAATAATAATAAAAAAAGAAATAAACTTTGTTGATGAACTAAGCCTGTTAACACACAGACTTCAGACTTAAGAAGTCATGAGTCAATGGGAAGTGTAGGTGCTTAGGTCCTCTTGGGATTAGTCTCTTCATCTTCTCTGAAATTAAGACTCATATTGACTGTACAAAGAAATAATCTTCTATTTATCTTAATCTTCACATTAGCTGGTGATGCTAGCAGCAGTACTGATGAAAATGTATCTGATGCAACACCACCATAGGAAACTAATAATCATAATGAATACACTTACTGCTGAAGTACATAGATGCAAGCACATACATCTGCTTAAAAACACAAACAAACAAACAAAAAACAAAACAAACTACTTTTTAGCCCAAACAAGTGTTTCCATTATTATTGTCTTCCTGCTTGATACTTTTTTTTAACCATCTCTAAAAAATTTTTTGTAAATAATTTTAAAACATCAGCTCTTTCTGCCCTTTATTTTCATACCTTCACAGGGATTTCAAAAGACTTGCAGTGTCTACCATCTCTGTCTAATTATCATTGTGTTGTGGCCAATTGTTTTCTTTCTGTACTTTTTGTCTAAAGATGCTTATATATATATATATTGTATATAATATCAGTTATATATATGTATATAATAATAGTTACATCTATCTCTATATAACATCTATCTCTATATAATATATGGTATATATAATACAGTATATAATATCAGTTCTTGAAGCAGATAATGCTATATTTTTTCTACAAATTTGTTACTTGACCATAAATTACCACCTTCTGAACTGAAATTTGATTTTAACTGAAATTATTGTTTATAATAAAATTGAACTGAAATTATTGTTTATAATGTTCTGTTAAAGAAGTTTAAGAAAAAAAAAAATCACCCCAAAATATAAATGAACTTGAACAAATGTGCCCTACCTTAATTTCATAGAATCATAGAATCATAGAATATCCTGAGTTGGAAGGGACCCTTAAGGATCATCAAGTCCAACTCTTGACACCACACAGGTCTACCCAAAAGTTCAGACCATGTGACTAAGTGCACAGTCCAATCTCTTCTTAAATTCAGACAGGCTCGGTGCAGTGACCACTTCCCTGGGGAGCCTGTTCCAGTGTGCAACCACCCTCTCTGTGAAGAACTTCCTCCTGATGTCAAGCCTAAATTTCCCCTGCCTCAGCTTAACCCCGTTCCAACGGGTTCTGTCACTGGTGTTAATGGAGAAAAGGTCTCCTGCCTCTCGACACCCCCTTACGAGGAAGTTGTAGACTGCGATGAGGTCTCCCCTCAGTCTCCTCTTCTCCAGGCTGAACAGGCCCAGTGCCCTCAGCCGTTCCTCGTACGTCTTCCCCTCCAGGCCTTTCACCATCTTCGTAGCCCTCCTCTGGACACTCTCCAACAGTTTCATGTCCTTTTTATACTGTGGTGCCCAGAACTGCACACAGTGCTCGAGGTGAGGCCTCACCAGCGCAGAGTAGAGCGGGACAATCACCTCCCTTGACCTACTAGCGATGCCGTGCTTGATGCACCCCAGGACACGGTTGGCCCTCCTGGCTGCCAGGGCACACTGCTGGCTCATATTCAACTTGCTGTCTACCACGACCCCCAGATCCCTCTCTTCTAGGCTGCTCTCCAGCGTCTCATCGCCCAGTCTGTACGTGCAGCCAGGGTTTCCCCGTCCCAGGTGCAGGACCCGGCACTTGCTCTTATTGAACTTCATGCTCCCATTTTAAACCTTTTGGCTAGGCTTAATCACAATGCTGAAATGCTGAAGCACATTTTAATTTTCAGACAAGACAAAAAAAAAAAAGAAAAAGTAGAAGTATTCTGTTATAGAACACACAATCAAAGTGTGCAATTCATACTGGATGTTGCAGAAGCCACATCACCACATCAGAACAAAGTCACATTAAAACAAAATAGTTTAAAAAAAATAATACATAAAATCATGGAAGAAAAGTGTTTTAGAACTGTTAGACATTGAATTTGTAGATACAATCACCATCATAAAGCTACTGATTAAGAGAAGCCAGGAGGGTATACTTAGCAGTTTGCATCCTATATATATTCTCATACTTTTTTTCCTAGGTATTTGCTATTGGTCATCATTAAGGGCAAGTCAGTACTCTAGATGGATATTTACTCAGACCCAGGCATCAATTGTTATGTTCATGTTCCTTTTTGTTTGAAGAGCTTCTGTGCTCTACTAGCATTGTGTCTCTTATGCAAACAAGACAGAGTCCAAGAGTAAGAAGAAACTGCAGACTATGGAATTAAAGTTGCTGAATCATAACTGGTCACAGTTTGGTAATCACTGTCTTACCAGCGTGACAATCTCTTCTGTTGGAAGTATGGTTTGATTTTGTGTGTTTGATTAATATATTTACATTCCTTCTCACAGACCCACTGTTTTACCAAAAAAACCCACCAGCTACTTGTTTCAAGTGCGTTAAGTTCATGTATCCCTTAGAAGGAAGCCCAGCAGCACTTAGAGAAGACAAAAACAAGGCATCAAGATCAATATTAGCCATATACAAGGCAAAACAAAAGCAAGAGAAGTGTGGAAGGAAATAATCGAATCTCTAACCTCATATGCATAAGATACTGCCAATATCTATCACACGTACATTGAAACTGTGCAACTACCAAAAAGCATTAGCTCTTGTTGCAGAGTAATAATTTTATCTCTAGGTGACAAGAGGTAGATCAGCGTTACTTTAAGAGGAAAGAAAATTATTGTAGACCTTAAAACATTTGGGGTATGGAAGTCAAGGCTGGATCCCAGCCTATGCAGATTAATTAACTAGAAGTTCAGAGGGACAAGAAAAGCCAGAGCTCTGAAGTTGCAAAAACCAAACAGAAGTTTGAGGAGGAAGTATCATGTCTATGATGAAAGAAACTGACTTCTTCAGTTCATCATCCCACCCTACATAATGAAAACATTTATAAGACAACTATCAACTTCTTTAGTCTGTTGTCTGAAGTTCTGATGGAGGAAAAAAAAAAAAAAAAAAAACAAAAACAAACCACATGATAAAGGACTTCTTTCCTTTGCCTGAAAAGTATCAAGGAACAAAAAGAATCAGAAAAAAAACATCTCAGCTAAAATTTTCAAAACCTATATGCTTCACATGATAATGTGAAAATAATAGATTCAGTATTTCCAGAGAAGCAAAGAATTCAAGGGGAAAAAAGAGAGACTTGTACACTCATGTATAACAAAAACACAGATTTACATTGATGCTACTTGGTTACTGTGTTGTGAAGTATATTGCATTTCAGAGTATTATATGTATTGTAATTCAGGTCAAAGAACACTTTTAAGGTATCTTCTATGATTCTTGGGCAAACTCAGATGAATAAAGAATGAGCTGAGTAGGTTTTGATACTACAGATGCGTAAAAATCAAAGGAAAAGAGCTTCCATTCACTCCTTTGAGCTTTCAGAATGCCTCTAGGTCTTTCCATTAGAAGACAGAAGTCCCTTAGAAAGATCAGAAAACAGTATTCTGTTGGGAGCAATTTGATACCTGTAATACCGTTGCCCTTTAAAAAAAAAAAAAAATTTACTTATGAACAAGTCCAATGTAAAAATGCTTAAGAAAAAAGAAATAGCTTTGCAAAGTCAAGCACACAAATATGTTTTATTTGAAATGATGTGAATTATCTTACATTATCTAACCATCTTGGCTATGTAATCAAGCACTCCAAGGGCCTGTCTGACTATTACAGCGGTAAGAAAGAACACATGAATTGCCAACACTCATCTACACGTTTACAGAATATAAGCAGGCAAGAAATATCCAGTGATCTGAATATTTCACAGTGACACTGTTGATCACTGCTATTTAAACTAAGTCCTCTTTCCTGTATGGAAGTCTCATGCAACATCTGCAAAGCAATCCACAGGTAGCATTTGCTTAAAAATAACCATATATGCACCAGGAAAGAGGCATCAGTACAGTAGTATTAATGCAACTATCTGCTCTTACGAGCACGGGACTTGAGGGGACCAAGCAGTCACCAAGGCTATATGTTTACAGTCATGGGAAGCAGATGTTGGGTTGAAGGAGGTCTGCTGAGCTTCAAAACCACCTTACCCAATGGGCCACAGATCAGTTCCCTTCTGCATATCATAATTTGTAAATCTAAAGTGAAATAAAAGCAATAACGTATCAGAGAAAAAGGATGAGATCCATCAGTTTCAGGCCTCTCCAAAGAGCAGAGACATTGCCAATTTAAATGCCTACATGCTCCTAGAAAGCCAGCAACGAAATTGCTAGAGGAAGTACAAAACAACACATCACTGCCTGAAACACTGCTCTTGAGAGAAAAAAAATATATATGGAAAGTTTATTGTTGTTAAATTCAGTGGTTGTTTTAGCCCTGAGTATTTAAACCAGGGACACAGTCCAAGCACAGAAGATATTTTAAGGACCTTGAAAGAATAAGGATGCTCTGCCCTATAGCTACGGCAAAACTTTGAATTGCATTAAAAATTTAAAGTTTAAAATTTAAAAAAGTGTCCCTGTAATAGGACACCATTATTGCTTAACACCTGCTTTGCTGTTACCTGAGAAGATGACTGTCCTCAGGAAAAAGAAGGAATACCCTGCTGAGGCTCCTCAACAGTCACGTAGCACTTTTATTCCTATCTTATTCACTTCCATTCTTTCATTCCTTTCCTGCACATCAGTGGGATAGTTTTTTCTGTTCTGAGTTGTAAAATGCAACCTTTTGAAGGTACTTTGCTGAGAACAGCTGATTCAACTTTACAGCTTTGCCTCTTCAGGCTTGGTACAGTTAGAGGGATATATCTCAGCTATCTAAAAATTAAATTTCTCGCCTGAGGAAGCCATCCAGCATCTCCTCATTAACTATAAAGAGGAAAAGCACCTTTAGAGGGTAAGTCACCCTAAAATGAATGCATAGGACAGGTAGGGGAAGAGCCTTTGAAGGCAATCTTTACGAGGAACACATTTTTGGCCATCTGCTGAGTAGTGATGGATGTCAGGGTCTTGCAATTCATTTCCAAATTTGTGGGAGAGGAGAGGGGAGTTACCCGGAGTATCTCTCTGTCATATGTGACCTGCTTTATTTATATATATACATACATGCATGTAGATACAAACATAAAGGATGACTAATTGCACTCAGCAAATACAAGCCTGTGAACAGCTTTTGCCTTAATTTTTCAGCATATATATATTACTGGGGTATAGAGAGATCAGAGCAGGTGGGTACTGCCTGGGAGAGGTACAGGTAAAGAAACATTTTAATCTTCTTGTTCTTACCCCCAATTTTGTTGTTGTTTGTTTGTTTGTTTTTGTTTGTTTGTTTTCATTTTGCTTTCTCTCTCTCTCCTTTCCCCACAATTCCCATTTGAGGCTTGGCATCAAATAGCCAAGAAGCTGTATCTGAAAGCCTTAGTGCAGCTCCTTAATTTAACAGCTGCAGCCAGGCCCACTGGAGTAGGATGGGAAGGGAAACAGGAATTTCCGCTCAAAGCCTTTCTTTAGTGGGCTATCTATCCTGCCACCACAGCACTTCAAAGAGAAGTTGTTCCTTCCTGTCCCAGACCAGGTTCAACCCCCAGAAACTCTACAGAGCAGCTGGGCTCATTAAAGCCCTAACTGAACAGGAAACTGCACAAAGAACTAAATGAAGTTAAGGATTTAATTTGTTTATTTTGATGCATGAATTAAACAACACTGTAATGAATCTGGTAGCTAATCCTGGCGACATCACAAAAAATACCCAGCAAATATTTTCCAGGGAAAAATTGAGAGCTCCTTCAGTTCTCTAGATAGCAGTTCTTATATGTCAGACCTCATCCCAAAATCTGCTTTGCAACAGGATGATTTAGATCAAGGCAAAACTACAAAGAGGAGAATCCCTGCGGAGAAGAGCCCAGATCTTTTTAAAACAGTTGGGTTCCACCGTTGGACAATAGGCTAACAAAGGGATGCTACGTCTTTAAATAGGAGTTTTAACTCATCCCACTCTAATTATTCATGTAAATTAAATTCTACAAGTGAAGAAAAATTCATAAAAGTAGTACTTATTCATCTCAGAGGGAGATCTGGCATATGAATAGTGCCCATAACCTCAGAAGGTGAAATGTAGAAAATATCACAGGCAACTCCCACCTCAAGTTAACTGAACCAAAAAAGGGAGAATCCTGATGTGAAGGAGACTTGAAGGAGATCCTCCCTAATCGCTTCTTAATAGACTTGCAGTCCTGACACAGGAAACAAATCAGGAATTCTGAGGACATGTAATTGTTAATCACTTGCATTCACGATCAAATTCAGCAGGAACTTAGAAACACAATGAACTTTATCACACTGAAAATAAGTCTTCTTGCTAAGAATATTCACAGAATGCTATAATACACTAAAGCAAAAACTCCAGCCATGACAATCCCATTGTACTTCCAAAATTATTTATTCACCACCAATGAAGATAGGGGGGAAATCATTATCACCTGTAATCAATATATCTCATAAGCAATTTTTATTTCTGTGGGATTTAGCAATACTAGATTTATAATTACAGCCTGTTCCAAATACTCATTAGTCTTTCAAAAGATGAAACAGACTGAGATGATCTTGAAAAAAAAAAAAAAGACAATGAGAAAAAAAATGAATTAATAGCCCTTACCACACCACTACACTGTGTTAATGAACATTGTGTCGGAATGACATTGAAAGCTGGAAAACTGAAATTTAAAATTTCTTCATATTTGCTCTCCTAGAAAGGAGCCATGGGGTTTGCAAACAGGGTAATAGAAGGCTGCTAGAAGTTCTGTGGAATAAACCACATAATTTGACAGAAAAATGGTTAAAAGAATGAGGAAAACTATATTAAGGCTAATTAGGTAGGTGTTTATTCAGTGCCAAACCAACAAACCAACACTGCCAAACCAATATATGTTCCTCTTTTTCATTAAACCTTCCTGTCCAGAGGCATGAAAGAAAAACCACACTGGGGTTGTCTCTGCCCAGAAAAGCTATTCTAACAGAAGTGCTACAACCCCTGGTGAGGTTTCCAGATCATGTATGGTTTGTTGTTTTATTTCACTAAGCCTTTCCAGTATAAATAGAGCTTATGCCGACAAAAGAGAGCTTTACTTAGTAAAACTTCTTAAGCTAACACTTCAAATGGGAGCTCTACCAGCGAGAGCATTTTTATTCTTTGGTGTCACTGCTTCTACACTTCACCTTCTGTTAAAATGGAAATGCTGTGAAAAGTAAAATCAGCATGAAAAACAAGCCAAAGTTTCTAGTATAGCCCCCACCCTAGCATGAATGGAATGAGAATATGTACATATGTGCATGTGTATAGCAGCACAACTTTGCACATTATAGAGTGAAAAAGGATTACTCTGATACAGAACTGTATCTCTACATATATATATCTCGTGTACACGTATGCTTACATACACATTCATTTATCGTGTGTATGTATATACAACTGCATCCGTAGTTAGATTGC
This sequence comes from Anas acuta, assembly GCF_963932015.1. Taxonomy (NCBI): domain Eukaryota; kingdom Metazoa; phylum Chordata; class Aves; order Anseriformes; family Anatidae; genus Anas; species Anas acuta. The sequence continues at coordinate 42,088,677 of NC_088979.1, forward strand.
TTCAATATAATTGCATTAGCACAAAATAAAGATGACTCCTCCACCAAGTAACAGAGCTACCCAGATTTTGAGTGGAAGTGCAGCCTAGTACAATGCCAGAATTACAATGTTAGGCTGAGATGAAAGTTCCCAGAAACAGCTTTACCCTATAATTGGGCCAGTTACCCGTTCCCCTTCAGTGAGTTTCCTGACAGGAGCCCCTATCCTCAGAAGGTTTGCTGCTTACAATTGCCTGCTTCAGCCTCTCCCTTCATCTAATTGCCGGCTTTCTTGTGTTGCAGATGGAAAGGCTGATTGCCAGGTGTGAGGGATGGGAAGGATTTTTCCCATACCAACAAACTGCTCAGTGTAGTTTTTTCTGCCTTGTTAGTGTCCAGCAGGTCTAGTTTTGTCAGTATTTAAATGAAGGTTCCTGAAACCATGGCCAGTTCTGCTGTGTTAGGAGATCTGGAGGGCCTCAAGGGCTCTGCAACCCAGTCAGATGCCAGCAGGTGAATCCTGAGCGTGTATATTACAGGACAGGGAATACATTCTGCGGCTTAAATGGTTTGCATCTAGCTGTGTCTCCTGTCCCAGCAGAGTCCCATGTGACAGATCAGGGGAAGTATGGCTGTTACTATACACTGCATTGCAAGTTATTATTCCCAGGTGAGATCCAACTTTGCCAGCAACATTAGCTGGTTTTACTCCAGGGAGACCAACAGCTGTTAAATACAGCTACAGCATCCTCTTCTAGCCAAGCGGCACTTCTCTTACCAAGTACTTGCTCCAAGCTGGCTCTGCTCACACAGCTGCACCTTTTCTTTTGGAATTTCTGAGGAGATTGAAGATTTTCTGTGACACTGCTCTTCTGAGCTCATTTTTGGAAGGTTTATTTAGCTTTTCTGCTCCACAGAGGTATGAGATAGACTATATAAAGGCATACACATCGTGCAGGAGAATGACCCACTCTCTGGATCCTTTGTGCTTGCTGTTCTTTGGAATCTAGCTGAGCTTGCAAAAAATCCTCAAAAGATCCTCAAGTGAGATGCCGAAATTCCCCTCAATGCGATTTAACAGGGTCTCCCCGATTCTTTCAGAATCAGGCTAAATGTATCCAGTAGTATCAAAATTAACCTGATATATTTTCCCATAGCAATATTTTTGAGTGGTCAACAATGTAGGAAATAATATTCTAACAGAAAAAAATATTAAATTTTGTCTGATGCAACATACAGTTAATCACAAAACTTCACAAAATTTTCAACAACTATATCATGCATCTTAAGTTTCTATCACATGGATTTATTCCAGTATAGTTAGAAGAGAGATCAAAACTGGCCTTACAGCTCAAAGCTAGTTATAAACTTAACTATGAGGAGACTGCAGTCTCTCCATAATTAGCCCATCAAACAGGGAAGGCACTTGTCAGCCACTGAATACATATACAATTATTCAGCAATGTTTAAAGGAGTAAAGGAATAAACATGATCAAAGAGCATCCAAGAATTAGGGATATATCATTTTAATCTCTGAAAATTGCACTACACATCAAATACATGACAAACAGCATAAATAAAAGCCAAAATTGATTTATAAAGTTGGAATACCACCTAGGGGTTATAGTGACATCATGCAGCCAAAAAGAACCAGAATGTAAGATTAAATTTCACCTTCAGAATTTATCAATTTTTATTATCTATAGTGCTGAAAAGCACATTGAAACAGATCTCAAAACTTATTTCACAGACCCAAAGCTTGTGTCTGTTTTTTTTTCATTAACAGTTCAGATCTTTCAGGCTGGATTTGTAAACCCTTCAAGGAAGCCATAACCTATCCTTGAAATTACAATGACTTGGTTATCTCCACACTTCTTCGTGCATATTTTTGGTTGATCTTAAAACTACAGCTATTCTTCCTTACTGCTGAAACACAGCCACAGCCGACTGAGTTTCTTCTGCCATTTTAGGTACATGTAAGACTCAGTTAAAGTGTGAGTGATTTCTGCTATGGGTTTGATCATACAGGGTTAGTTCTTAAATCACTTGTTCCACGTGTTCACACTGCTGCACAGGTGAGATAAGCTGTGGCAGTCTCTGTAGGCCACGTTCCTGGCAGCCGGGCTGACTCCAGGCTCATGCCACACAGTATTGGCCTCTGACATCTACACTGGTATGAAAGACTCACAGAGCAATTTGCCTTGATATCAATGTCAGGATCTTGAGCTGTTCAGTTACATTAGATCAACTGTGGTGTATTTACACCAGCTGGATAAATACCAGGGGGGTTGGTTGTTTCTTTGAGTCGGGAAATCTAGAAAGAACATGGCGAGAGAAATCCTTGATGCAGTTCAGTTCAGAAGCAAACACACCGTCATAATGCAAGACAAAGAGCAAGTATGGGCTCTGCCTAGTTTCTCTCTTTCATGCTAAAATAAAGAGAATGTCACCCATCCATACTCGTGACCAGCTCAAAACCAGTTTTGTATGGCGCCTCCACAGGTGGCAGTGTGAATACACTGCTATTTGGGGGAAAGACAGCCAGCCCATACAGCAAGAAAGGACAATGTAGACAGGAAAACAGGATGTGATAGTGCAGCTTCTGCATGGTGACATTAACAGAGTTTTATACATAACACTATTTATGGACTGAAAGTTCTGCCCTCACACATTCTGTATGAAGCTACTGTGCAGAAACACCTCATATAAACATTCATATAAATAAAAGTCTGCCACCAAAAAAAAAAGAAAAAAAAAGAAAAAGAAAAAGTGATGATAACAAATCATCAGAGGGTGTCTGGCTCTCCTAACTAGTACATCCCTGCAACAAGACCAACAAGACCCCAGGTCAGCCAGAGAGTTTGAAGAAAGTCTTTATAAACTCCCTTCTTCCAATTAAACCAACCCATTCCACCTCCCACCCCTGCCCCCCCCCCCCCACCAAAAAAAAAAAAAAAAAAGGCTTTTTAATTCAAAACACAGGCTTTATCTGCTTTTTCTTGAAATAAAACCACTGAAAATGACACAGAATGGAAATGAAGGGGTTGATAACCACTGTCCTCCTTGCCCACTGGCAGGATGCATTATTTTCTTTAGGCTTGTGCTTTGTCCAGCAACCTTTCTATTGCAGCAAGCCCTGCATGTCTTTCCAGACCCTTAGGAGGAGTCTGTGGGGTTTTCCACCCCTCCGGCACTCGGGCTGCATGTCAGCTCCCCACTCTCCTTGGGCACTTGCTGTCCCCAGTGCCCCGCAGGCTCCCTGCTAGCAGTGCCCCTCTCTCCCTGCCTGCCCAGGGCAGCACCCAGGGAAGGTTTCCCATGGCTCTCTGCCTGGGATGAGCCAGGCTCACCCCACTCTTTACATGGTTTCCCAGTGTATTCACTAAAATAAAGGGAAGGGAGTGTTATTTTAGCACTCTTTTTTTTTTTTTTTTTTTTTTTTTTTTGCTACCTCTTTAAAGGAAGATGACATACATTGATGGAAAAACAGCAAACAAACACATAAACCAGATGCCATCTATCACAGGTCTCACTGTCCTCAAGTATCTGACAACTCAGCTTTATTCCCTCTCCTGCTCTGTAGCTCACGGTGTGTCTCAAAGCTCACTGAAAACAGGTATTGATCCAAGACGCTACAAGGATAGAGCCTTCTGAGCAGCTCTGGGCCATCATTTTTCCTGAGGATCTGAACACACAAAGGCTGGGGCAGCTCTGAGGGACTCTGGACTTAACCCTGGGCAGGTGCAGGAGTGGCAGTGTCTGCCTGAACTGAATACACCCAGGACACACTCTCTCTGCAGGCTCACTGGCATGAAACATTTGCTCTCTGCAAAGGTATATTTTTTATTGCTCAGCCACTCTCAACTAGATTAAGGTTTTTTTATTACCTTCATCAACTTAGTATCTGTCACTTTCAATTATACTGACTCATATTTAAGAATAATGCTAATTATTTTAATGTGTTTGCTGTAAATCTAGCCTATGCTAACGGCTATAATGCAAATCATTTGTGACCTGAATCTTGAATTATAATAAAAAAAATAAAAAATTGTATTGTTTGTATTGCCATAGTATTCAAAAAGCAATAAGGATGAGAATATTACATCAGATACATAAGAAGACTGGTTTCCCATCTCAAATATTTTCCCCAAATTAATGGTAATAATACTAAAAAAGATTTTAAAAGGGATTGGAATGATGACAGGTCCTGTATTGCTGTTTCAAACTTCTCTCAGACATGCAATATTAAATGACACGAAAAAGGGAAAACCATCAACAAGAAAGAGTTAGTATAGCTAATTTTCACAGAGGCTTGTTTTGCTCTAAATAAATGTAGGTAATGAAGAACAAAAAAGTCTCAGAATCAACTCAGTTTTGGGGTGCAGGGGCACAGGTAGCAGACACTTTGCAAGCATTTCAGAAAATACAAAGTTCTTTGATTTAGAAAAAACATCAGTTTTCTTCAGATTTTCAAAAAATATTTTAATTCAGGCTTTCTTTTTCAGGTCTCAAGTTTTAAATATAAAATATTACTCCCTGGGTTAAAAAGGGAAATCAGGAAATCAGGACTAAAATCTGCCTTCTGAAGAAAATGACATTGCAGCCAATTTGTAGGAAGATTCACAGTCTGTGCAGTTATACCATATTCTCAGAATAAGGCAAACTGAGAACTAAACATATATTAGGCACTTCCAAGTTGAAAGATACCACAAGAAAGAATGAGATATCAGTGACACCAAGTCACAAAATAGCCATAATAAAACTAAGAACTTTCTGTCTTTTTTTAAAGCTAGATTACAGGAAAAAAAAAAAAAAAAAAAAAAAAAAAAAAAAGAGGCAGAAACAATTTCTACAAATGTTAAACCCCCAAGAAAGAATAGTAAACAAGAAATAGGTGGCTATGGGTAGAGTACTGCCATCTGCTGAGAAATTAACAAGAAACAGATCACACTAGAGTAGTGCTTTGCTTACTCATGGCCACATACAGTTGAGGACCCATGAGAATCCATGGCTTGATTCAGAACCTGGGTTCTGGTTCTTGAAGTCTTCACTTTGTTAACATATTTTGATTCAAAGAGTTCTTATCAGTGATGTGCAGGGAATCACAACTTCCAAGGCCCTCCTCTTCCAAGACTGTTTATAGTCTATCGATCCATACCTGTTCGATCACATAGGTATGTTCCCTTATTATGAGCAATATTAATATTATTTATTTGCTGCAAATTTCAGATGGAAAAAAGTAAGCAGTTGCTGCCCTGCCTCACTTATCACACGAGTGTTGAGGGTGAGTGGTTATACCTGGCCAAATGCTAATAGAAATTGTTGATTTCATCTTCTAAATCTTACGAAGGCATTGGACCTGATATTATTTTTTCCTGAGCAACTGTGTCAGAGGCTGCTATTAACTAAAAGGGAGGCAACTTGGCTTACTTTTTTGAAATCAGCTTAAATGATAAATGAAACTGAAACAAACACTGATCCTCAATCTTTGTGTCAATTAAATAGAAAATAAATAATCATTTGATATGTAAGGCAATACAACAGTGTTTCTCTATTTGTCACAATTACCAAGGGACTTACTTTTGGGTAGGGCATCCTTCTGTATGGCAGAATTATCATTCCTAAGCATGTGTGATCTGTTGTGATGGGATCGATAATACAAGGAATTTCTTTTTCACTGTTATTAGAAAAGCCTGAGAAATATTCCTTTGTATAGAGACAGTCTTCTAAGTGGTAGAAGAAGTGGTACACAACATACAGATGTGCACCCTGAGAAGCCCAGATCCCTAGATTTTATTCTGTGTAAAAGATCTCCATTAATTATTCAAAAGTTATGTTACTTTTGGCAAAATGCATACTGCAAACATTTAAACCTTCTTTCAAAACACAGTGTATGACTTAACATTAAATCCTGCTCTTACACCCTCAAATCTGCTATACAATTCCTACATTTTTATAGGTATCCTTTATAAGGAAAAATCAAATGAGCACCTGTGGTGGAGTCCCCAGACACATCAGTTCTGGGAATAACTCACTTGATCCAGAACTGCAGACACAAGGACCTCAGGGGCAAGCTGTCTGTCTATAGAGTAACAAAGAAATGCAGGAACATTCATCCTGCAGAAATAACATGGAAAACCTTTTGGGTGTTTGGTGCCAGATTTACCCTGGTAGTGTGGCTCAGGATGTCTTTTCATGCCACTTGCAGTGATGCTAATAGTTTGCTTTCACTGATATACAAGAAGGTGAAAGTGGACAGATAGTAAAAGTTACTGATTGTAACTCCAATCTGAACCAAAAGTTGACACAAAATATTTGTGCCAACTCATCTGATCAAGATGAGAGGCACCTGAGATGGGGATCTGAATACCCCCAAAAAGAGGTTATCTAGAACACTATCTACCCCTATACAGATAAACCACATGGGACAAGTCTTTTTGACAAGATATCCCTAGCAAGTTTGCTATTCCTTGTGGCTAGAAACCATAGTCACCTCAACCAAGTTGCTGTCAACTGTGTTTAAGAATACCTGTGAAAAAAAAATAGTCATTATCCATCTATTTACATACCTGTCATGTAGAAGTGGGCCCACGCAAACCAAATGAGGTTCAACAAGTCCAAGAGCAAGGTGCTGCACCGGGGCCATGGCAATCCCGAAGGCCAACTTCATCCTGGGCGGCATCAACAAAGGTGTGGCCAGCCTGTCAAGGGAGGTGATTGTTGCCCTCTAGTGTGCCTTTGTGAGGCCTCACTTGGAGAGCTGTGTTCAGGTCTGGAGCCCCCAGCACAAGAAAGACGTGGACCTGTTAAAGTGGGTCCAGAGGAGGACTCTGAATATGATCAAAGGGCTGAAGTACTTCTCCTATGAAGGAAGGCTGAGAGAACTGGGAATGTTCAGCCCCAGAAGAAATGACCCCAGGGAGACCTCACTGTGGCCTTCCAGTACTTGAGGGGGCTTACAAAAAGATGGAAAGTGACTTTTTACATGGGCAGATAATCATAGGACGAGGTTTCAGTGGTTTCAAATGCAAAGAAGGGAGATTTAGATTAGATGTAAGGAAGAAATTCTTCACTCAGAGGGTGGTAAGGCACTGGAACGGGTTGCCCAGAGAAGTCATGGTTGCCCCATTCCTGGAGGTGTTTAGTACAGATTAGATGGGGCCCAGAGCAACCTGATCCAGTGGTTGGCATCACTGCCCATGTCAGCAGGGTTGGAAGGAAATGATCCTTCCAACTTAAGCCATTCTATGATTCTATGATTAAACACAGAAGGGGATCTTTGGATACTCTGGCATAGATTTCAATGCTTTCTGTGATAATATTAGATAAAATGCATTGTGTATGTTTTTCAAAATTTTGCTTCAAACACTTGTGCCAGTAAAATGCTGTCATTTTAATTCTCAGCAAACAGAGGATCACCTGCTGGGTCCAATGTTAGGTCTAAAGTTTTTTTTTTTTTGCCATTTAAAAGCAGTCTTCTGCCTTAAATATAAAATCAGTGACTTACACAGAGAATCATTATAAATCTCTTGCAAGCTTTTAAATCAATCAGTCAAGCTTAGGAAGCAGTGATTTCGAGAATCATCGCCCTGAGGCTTTGGGGCCTTTTTGTGCAAGGGTAATAAAAGTAAATGATTTTGTAGCTTTTAGGAACAGCGGTTAGTTTCCTTTTTACCTCCCAAGGAGCACCCAGGTTTGACTAAGTAGGTTTACCACAATATTTGAAAAAAGAAAAAAAAAAAAAAAAAAGTTATATAATATTATGTTCAAACTCTAAAAGAAAGAATGACACAAGAAAGCACATTTAATCTGCTTAACCATAAAACTTGGTCTAAAATGATCCTTTACTCAGAAGCTAAATTATGTTCTGGCTAATAATAAAGACTGAAAATTGCAAATGCTTTTCAGTGTAAAGGTAGCTAGAGAATTGCTGCACTGGTGGCAAAAGTAGTGTCACCTAGAATTAAAGGTGCTTAGCATTTTCCATAAATATAACACTGCTTTCAGCTGCTCATAACTTTGGCAGAGCTGAATCATGAAGACTGTAATTTTCTATGCCTCTGCCTGGTTATAGCTTGTTTGCTGGAAAAGAAGAAGCAATTCAGCAAAGGACTTTGGAAGTTTGTCAGAACAAGATTAGAGACAAATTTTTATTCATGAAAACTGTACTTGACTCCATACATCTTCCACAGATTTTCCCATTTAGGTAGGGATTGTTGGACATCAATTGTGCTTTTTAGTTACCTTCATAACCCCTAGTGCTGGATGAAAAATGTGTCTTTGTGAGAACTTGTATAGTGTTTGATTTGCTCTGTATCTGCTCACTTTTGTGTGTGTGCATATTTACATGTAAATATATATATGTGTATACATTATATATGCTTGTGTTCATATGTATATATGCATACATAAAAAAAGACCTTTTTTTTTTTTTTTTCTGTTAAAAAGAGTGTGCCTAAGCAGCAGAAATGAAGGCTGCCTGTTCATTTTGTTCTGGCTTCTCTACTCTTGCTGAGGTGAAGCGTCAGATCTGCAAGAGTGGGTGCAAGAGGTCTGCACCTCTTTGGAGAATGAGATTTCCTTTCTGGGGAATATTTTAAAGTGCAGGGAAAGGAGGTGAAGACGGGAAACGGTAAATGCCTGCAGTGTAGGCTGGGAGGCTCCTGAGTGGAGCAAAGGGCCTTCTTGAAGCCTGGAGGGCAGGGGAAATCACAGCCATGCCTTCGAGGTGACAGAAAGCAAGAGATTTTTAATTGCATAGAGTTTGTGTAAATTTGTGAGGAAATTAATCTTGCCATTCTGGAAAGCCAGAATGATGGAAAATGGGGATCAACCCAGAAAGATGCAATGTGGCAGGAGATATTTATTTTAAATTCTTTTATTTTAATTGGTGTCACTGGAAAAAAAAAAAAAAAAAAAAAAAAAAACTCTCTAAGGGCAGAATTATTTTTTTCAGCTTATTAATATGTATTCTAGAGGAATTGAGCTTTACACACTGGAAGCCCAGAGGTGTATTTTGGCACTGTCACCACACTGCAGTTCCACTGCCAAGGATCTGGCTGAACCCATGTTCTGCAACCTTCCACGTGCAAGGGTCTGGGACCTTGTTCTGGTCTGAGATCTGCATCTGTCCTTCAGCTGCTGGCAGAGCTATTGGCTCTGCTGCAGTCACCTTAAGTTAGGTGCCCAGATGGCTCTCTGCAATACAAAAGAAGGAAGAGAAAGACTTTAGGGATCTATGAGTCATTTTCCTCCTCTTAGCAACACAAAGCCCCTTTGGCTGTGAACCTTGAGGACAAGCTCTGTACTGCATTCCTAACTAAATACTGTGTTTCAAAAAGGAAAGAAGGACCAAGAGAAAGAAATGGCAGATAATTATTTGATGCTCACTGTGATTTTTCCTGATGTGGTGTTTGCAGTCATGTGAGGAAGCCAGGGAGCAGCCCATCACTGCAACATAGGAAACACCACACACAATCACAGCAATATTCCATCTGTTTTAGTGATCTGTCTTTGATAGCATCTACTGCTGGTTAAATCAAGCACCAGCTAACTCCCTAATGGACAGTTACAAAATTTCCTCTGGAAAGCAAGTTTTTCTGTTATCTCTGATAACTTGTATTTTAAATTATAAAATGGATAGGATCAGACACTATAAAATGTTTGTTTATCAAACACACTGGTGCACATATTAATATCTTGCAATCATGTTTGTAAGTTATATTTTTGCAACAAATACCAGGCTCTTGATCCCCACCCCCCATCATCTCTTATGATGATGAGTTTCACATATTAATTATGCATTGTGTAAAAGAACATTTCCTTTGATCCTTTTTAAGTGTTGCTCTTTGACTGTGCAGAGAGCTCCTTTGTCCTTACACAGTACGAGGGGGAATAGCAGCCAGTGACTCACCTGTTGGCTTCATTAGGATTGGGAAATATGCAGCCCCCCCCTGAAAAACAGGCTAATTTTATGACTTCTTGTGGATTTAGAGTCCAAACTTATATATCCTGTGTTCTAACAACTATGCAATTAGTCATATTTAATCATTTTGTTCTGTCAGCCAAAAGGGCCAACTGTAACCTAGGGTGTATCAAGCACAGCATTGCTAACCAGTCAGAGAAGTGACTGTCCTGCTCTTCTTTGTACTGGTGCAGCCTTACCTCAAATACTGTGTGCAGTTTTGGGCACCACACTATGAAAAGGACATAAAACTATCAGAGAGTGTCCAAAGGAGGGCTACAAAGATGGTGCAGGGTCTAGAGAGCAAGACTGTGGTCCCTTGGTTTGCTCAGCACCCAGCAGAGCAGGCTGAGGGGAGGCCTCATGGCAGCCTGCAGCTCCCTCAAGAGGGGAGCATAGGGGCAGGCGCTGAGCTCTGCTCTCTGGGGACAGCAACAGGACCCAAGGGAATGGCATGGAGCTGGGACAGGGAAGGGTTAGGGAAAGGTTCTGCACCCAGAGGGTGCTAGGGCATCCAGGAAAGTGGCCATGGCACCAAGTCTGATGGAGTTTAAGAAGCATTTGGACAACTCTCTTAAACATATGGTCCAATTTTGGGGTCGTTCTCTGTGGAGCCAGGAGTTGCTCTCAATGATCCTTTTGAGTCCCTTCCAACTTGGGATATTCTATGATTTTATGATTTTCTTTTGTGATGACTGGGTACAGCATGCCTGCACATAAGTCAGAGACTATTCTTACAATTATTACTATACTGCTTACATTATGCATTAAATTTATCATGCAAGTAACATAAAACCTACTTTTTGCACAATGGGTTAAGATAAACCCTTGTGTAGTCAATAATAATAATATCTCTAATTTTGGTCATCTTCAGATCAGGCCTAATGTTCATTTTGTTCCTAACATACACTTTGGTCCAGCAGATTTTGTTTGTAATTCCCTGAGCTTTGTGCCTTTCTGTCTGTGGTACTGCATTAACATTTTTTTATTGAATTATATTTCTCATTCATGTTAAACTGAAAAAAAAAAAATTAAGAGCTTGCAGCAAACTAAATTCAGGTAGATATAACATCATAAGAGCAGTGTTTGAATAGAAACATGAATCAGGTAATAAATAGCTCTCTTTGATCATTGTTTTTAAAATCTCTTGAACCATACTTTGATTAGTTCTATTTAATATTTAACATCTGGTTAGTCAATTTCAATCTGCAATGAGCGCTGCTGGAAAAATTCTGTGCTGACTAAATACATTTATAATACTACAAAGCTGACATGTAATTGATTTTAGTTCCCATAAAAGGATTATGTTAACTTTTCTTAATCCATATATTAGAGTTTTGTGAAGTCCAGTGAATTCACAACAGGGATACTAAGTGTTTATTCCTTATCAATATTTTATGTAAAAATGATAGGATTATATTTTAGCCTGAGTACTGCTTGCTAGTTTTTCCACTGGAAAATAGCTAAAATGCAGAAAATATTACAGTGCTGTTGTAGCATTTGTAAAGTGAAGAACTATTTTGTGTTTTCTATTCTGATATTAGACAAATAAAACCACATTGGACTGAAATTTGGTATGGCTGCAAACTACCAAGGATTGTCTTTCCTCCTGCTAAAAGAGTACGATAGATGTACATTTTTTAATTTTCATAATAGAACAGAAAACATCAGATTAAATCCTAGTTAAAGGCTTGATTTAGCTAATACAGTATTTCAGACCAACATGAGTTTGAGAAATCATGAAAATTACCAGTAGCCATTGATGCTGGCAATACCCAACTGTCCAAAATTAACCTGGGTAATTTGGTAATCTTGTTTGTCTCCAACCTAAGAGAATGAGTACCATATTAATAGTAAATATAACTCCCTTATGTTTTTTCATCAAATGCAGAACTAATAAAAGTAAAAAATTATAGTCTTTGTTTACCTGAGGAGAGTTTGTTTTATGAGAATTTCCCTGCTTAATTGATCACGACCATATGCCATGCTGGATGCACCTACGAATATGAAGAATATGCAGTTTCAGAGATGGCAACTTTTTAAGGACATTTTTTTTAGAGCACAAGATACCTTCATCCCCATGAGTAAGCAATCAAGCAGGGAAGGCAGGAAACTGGCATGGCCAAGTAAGAACCTGCTGGTCAAAATGACACACAAGGAAATGCAGACAGTGGAAAAAGGGACACGTGGCCAACAAAGAGTATGAGGATGCTGTCCAGATATGTAGGAACTGGGTCAGAAACGCCAAGGCACTGATGGAAGTGAGCTTGGCAAGGGATGTGAATAAAAACAAGATTCTGTGGGTACACTGGTCAGAAAAGAAAGGCCAAGGAGATTGTACCCTCTCTGATAAATGACAAGGAATAACTGGTAACAACACACATGGAGGAAGCTGAGGTGCACAACAAGTTCTTTGCCTCAGTCATCACTAGTAGTCAGGCTTCCCATGTCTCTCAAGTATCTGAACAGGGGCTGTGGGAGCAAAGTCCCTCCCACTGTAAGGAAAGAGCATGATCAAGACCACTTGATAAAACTAAACAAGTACCAGTCTATGGTGCCTGATGACATGCATCCCAGGGTCCTGAAGGAATTGGCTGATGTAGTTGCCAAGCCTCTCTCCATGCTATTTGAAAAGTGCTGGCAGTCAGGTGATGTCCCTGGTGACTGGATAAAGGGAAACATCACCCCCCTTTTTAAAAAAGGTAGAAAGGAGGACCCAGGGAACTACAAACCAGTAAGCCTCACCTCTCTGCCTGGAAAGATCATGGAACAGATCCTTCTGCAAGCAATGTCGAGGCACATGCAAGACAAAGAGGTGATTGAGACAGCATGCCTTCACCAAGGGCAAATCATGCCTGACCTATCTGGTGGTCTTTCCTGATGGAGTGACTGCATCAGTTGACAAGAGAAGACCAACCAATGTCATCTACCTGGACTACTGTAAAGCCTTTGACACAGTCCCACATGAGAACCTGATCTCCAAATTGGAAAGAGACAGATTTGAGGGATGAACTATCTGGTGGATAAGGAATAGGCCACAGCCAGAGAGATGCAGTCAACAGTTCTATATCTAGGTGGAAGCTGGTGATGAGTGGTATCCCTCAAGGGTCCATCTTAGGACTGGTGCTGTTTAATGTCCTTATTCATACTGTAGACAGTGTACCTCAAGTGTACCCTCAGTAAGTTTGCAGACAAGGGGTGCGGTTGATACACCAGAAGGAAGATATGCCATCCAACAGGACCTGGACGAGCTTGAGAATTGCGACCATGTGAACTTAATGAAGTTCAACAAGGCCAAGACCCAGGTCCTGCACTGGAGTTAAGGCAATCCCAAAAATGAACACGGATTGTGTGACAAGTGGATAGAGAGCAACCTGGTGAAGAATGACTTGTGGGTACTTGTGGATGAAAAGCTCACCATGAGATCTCTCACCAAGGTGATCTGGCTCAAAGGCAGATGCATTCTGCAACGGAGCAGTGGATCACAGCATGCAGAGGATTTCCTGCATTAAGGCAACTGGAGGCAGCCATTGGAACTGCCAGAAGGTAACAGCCCTCATGAGAGCAGCTGATGAGGCTTGGGCAAAGCCAGGAGCAGGCAACCCTCTCTCACACAAAGGCAGCCCCTAGGGAGTGCGTCAAACAGGAGCACAGAGACCAGAGCGGGCAAACAGGGCAAGATGCAGCAGCTTGTGTGGCAGTGTGTGTAGGGAGGGATCAGGGAGGGCCTGGAAGCTTGGCCAACTCCATCAGTGAGCAATGGTATTCACACGGCAGAAGGCCTCAGCCTCTCAGAGCTTGGCGTCCCCCACAAGTGACACAGACTCCCAGGCAGAGATCCAGGGTGAACATGCTGCCACCCAGGTGGCAGGCTGCAGGGTGTGCCCTACTCTTAGGCCAGCAAAGGACAGCAGGAGCAAGAACAACTATGGGAGGTACACCTAGGTGGAGGCACTCCACCTACTGACAGAGGTGAATGGACTGAGGAGTATCTGGAAGTCCAAGAGGGAGATAGACTGCTGGGATCATTCCCTGCCTTCCCTGACACAGGACCAGTAGACAGAAGGGACGCTCATTAGAGGGGTTTCCCTATCCTCTCTCCACCTGGCTGAAAGCACTGACCTAGAGGGTAAGGGGCAATGGCAACAAGTCCCTGCCCAGCACGGCAGGCACATCCTCTCAGGGACTTCCCCACCTTCCCAGGTGCCCGTACACAATAGGTATGAAGCTTTGCATGTTGATCTGAACAATACTGAGGAACATGGTACATCTGTCTGGAAGGTGACACCGAGTTTACGTCTACCCCTGCCCTGCATTAAAACAGTTTCCACCAAAAATAAAAGACGGGTCATTATTGTGGGACACTTCCTTCTGAAGGGAACAGGAGGCCCAGTATGCAGACCGAACCTGCTTCATAGAGATGTGCTGCCTCCCTCAGGCCCAGATTAGGGATGTGAAGACAAAGCTTCCTGCTCTAGTTCGGTCCTCAGACTATTATCCATTATTGATTTTTCAGGTAGGCAGTGATGAAGCTTCAAGATGAAGTCCAAGGACAATTGAAAGAGACTTCAGGGCCTTGGGACAAGTACTTAAGGGGTCAGAAGCACAGGTGGTGTTTTCCTCTATCCCTCTAGTTGCAGGAATTGATGAGGCAAGGAACAGGAAGAGCCAGCAAATCAATATCTGGCTCCGAGCCTGGTGTCACCAGCAGAACTTCAGGTTTCTTGATCACGAGTCATTTTACAAGACACCAGGCCTGCTGGCAATGAATGGGATTCACCTGTCTCTAAGAGGAAAAAGGATATTTGCCCAGGAGTTAGCAGGGTTTTATTATAGGGTTTTAAACTAGATTTAAAGGGGAAAATGGATAAAACCAGGCTTGACAGAGACAAGCCTGGGGGTGGTATAACAATGGTTAAGGGTCAGTGTGCTAGCAAGGTCCATCAGTCTGCTGCCCCTGTTGAGGCAGGAGATGGAGAGCCATGAAAAGGCACAAGGGATATTGATGGGTTAGAAATCACAAAAGTGCCCACTAATGGTCATGCAGAAATTAGGGCTTCTCCCCCTCAAATGGTGACAGGATCACTAGCCCAACTGAAGTGCATCTACACCAATGCACACAGTGTGGGCAACAGAAGAAGCAGGAACCATTGTGCAGCAGGAAAACTATGACATTTGCTATCACCAAAACATGGTGATACAGCTCACATGAAGATGGGGGGAGCTGGGGGTCAGCCTCTTCTCACAGGTAACTAGTGATAGGACTAGAGGGAATGGCCTCAAGTTGCTCCAGGAGAGGTTTAGGTTGGAAATTAGGAGACGTTTCTTCTCAGAGAGAGTAGTCAGGCAATGAAATTGGTTGCCCGGGGAAGTGGTGGAGTCACCATCTCTAAGGGTGTTTAAGGAAAGGTTGGAGTTATTGCTTAGGGACATGGTTTAGTGGGTGACATTGGTAGTAGGGTGATGGTTAGACCAGATAATCTTGAAGGTCTCTTCCAACCTTAGTGATTCCATGATTATATGATTGTTCCCCTCTACTCTACTCTCATTAGACCCCACCTGGAGTACAGGGTTCCCAGCATAAGAAAGATGTGGATCTGTTACAGCAGGTCCAGAGGAAGGCAGTGAATATGATCAGAGGGCTGAAGTACCTCTCCTATGAAGGAAGGCTGAGAGAACTGGGAATGTTCAGCCTCAAGAAGAAATGGCTCCAGGGAGACCTTACTGTGGCCTTCCAGTACTTAAAGGGGGCTTACAAAAAGTTGGAGAGTGACTTTTTACATGGGCAGATAATCATAGGACAAGGGAGAAGGGTGGTGAATCCCCACACAAAGAGGGGACATGTAGATTAGATGTAAGGAAGAAATTCTTTACTCAGAGGGTGGTAAGGGACTGAAGCAGGTTGCCCAGAGAAGTTGTGGTTGCCCCATTCCTGGAGGTGTTTAGGCCAGATTGGATGGGGCCCAGAGCAACCTGATATAGTGAGTGGCATCCTTGGCAGGGGGATTTGAGCTAGATGATCTTTCAAGTCCCTTCCAATCCAAGGTATTCTATGGCTCTATGAAATCAGGCAATGATAGTTGCCAAGGACTACTACCCTTTTGCCATGGTAAACCCATCCGTATTATAGAGTAGTCAATTGGAAAGGCTTTGATCTAAATACTGGTCCAAAAGTGAGGAACAAAATTATATCCATACTACTAAATAGTATTGTGCCAGGTACCAATACTTTGTTCCTAGGTCAGTGCCATGGACTGCTTAGACTATACCTCATAACAACAGATGAGCTAGCTGATATAATCTAACTACGCGTGAGGGATAACAGTGCATATATCATGGTAGAAGGCATATAATTTTAAAGTCTCAGGAAAGTTCTTCATTCTGTTACACAAAATTCTTGTTCTTGCTTTCATCATAATACCAAATGAATCACAACTAATTAAAACTACCTGTTGAAAATTACATGTATGAACACTTCTGGCAGTTCCAGGAACAAATGGAGCTATAACCTTTTTTCTCTTTATGCTAATGGTACTTCTAAAAAGTTGGATTTCTATTGTTCCTAACGCATTCCATTATATTTTCCTACCTATTTCTTTAGATTGAGACTAGTTCAAATAAGTGTTTTACAATGAGGGATTTGATGAAGATGAACCTGGGAATATTAACCACAAACCTTTAGTTGTGAACCAGCTTCTCAGCTCAGGCAAGGTAGTAGCATTTTTGGCCTTTATGTAGTAAGGGTGCCTAGGTGTCTTTATTGGTATGAGCTTAGATACACATGGACTGTTAAAGACTTCACAGACGTCTTGTACCTCATTTAAATACCTACTTTCCACCAGAATACTCCAAAAGTCATCTGATTTTTTTTTTTTTTTATTACTTTTTGCACCACTTGCTTTATATGTTCCTGTAGTGGGTTTACATAGCAAGGTTTCTGTAGCAGGGGAATGCAGGGGTGGCTTCTGCAAGAAGAGTCCAGAAACTGTACTGTGTTAGCTAAGAGCCAGTTTCAGCTAGCTCCAAAGGGACCCACTGCTGCCCAGAGCCAAGCCAATAAGTGATGTTGTTTGTGCCTTTGGGAGAGCAGATTTAAGTAAGGGGGAAAAACTGGTGTACAACAGCAGCGGTGAGAGCAAGGAGTGAGAACTACAGACCCCAAGGTCAGTGCAGAAGGAGGGCAGGAGGTGCTCCAGGCACGCAGCAGCAGTTCCCCTGCAGCCTGTGGAGAGGCCCCTGGTGGAGCAGGCTGTCCCCCTGCAGCCCATGGGTCCCACATGGAGCAGATCTCCATGCTGCAGCCTGTGGAGGAGCACCTGGTGGAGCAGGTGGATGTGGCCTGGAGGAGGCTGCAGCCCATGGAGAGCCCTCACAGGAGCAGGCCCCGGGCCAGAGCTGCAGCCATTGGAGAGGAGCCCATGCAGGAGCAGGGGCTCTGGGGGGAGCTGCCACCTGTGGGGGACCTGTGTTGGAGAAGTTTCCTTCTGATGGATGGACGCCATGACACAGATCCATGTGGGAGCAGTTCTTGAAGAGCTACAGCCTGTGGGCAGCCCCTGCAGGCTCCATTTGGGAAGGACGGCATCCCATGGGAGGGACCCCACATGGAGCAGGGGCAGAGAGTAACCGTGAAGGAGCAGCAGAGACGAAGCGTTAGGGACTGACCTGAGCCCCCATTCCCTGTTCCCCTGTGCTGCTCAGAGGGAACAGCACAGGGGAGGTGGAAGAGGGTGGATAGAGGGAAGGTGGTTTTGATTCTTTTATTTGTTTCTCACTTCTCTAGCTTGTTAGTAATAGGTAATACATTTCTCTAATCTCCCTGCTTGGAGTCTGTTTTGCCTGTCCTTATCTCAACCCTTGAGCCCTTTTTATCATATTTTCTTCTCCTTTCCCTTTGAGAAGGGGGAGTGAGAGAGCAGTTGTGGTGGAGCTCAGCTGCCCAGCACTGTAAAACCACCACAGTTCTTCACACAGAATAACCAGACCTCTACTTGCAATCAAGAAATGGATATCTGAGGAAGAAAACAATAAGGATGATCAAAAAGTAGTGTCTCAAACAGTTGTATATCCTATTTTATATTTCCATACTGTACTTTTTCCTCTGTTACTTTTCTTCATTAGAACACAGATTTACAGCCTAGTAATATTCACATAAACTAGCAGACATTTTAGCACTAGTAGCACTTTAAGCTTCTTGTTGAAGTAAGTCGTCCCTCCCACTCAAACTGCTCACACTAATAAAAGAGGTTTTTCACTTTGGTTTATCCAGAACATCTAGAAGATTCCTCTATTTTACACATAAGCAACATTTTATTCATTTGAACCACACACAAATTAGTGTTTTGCAGGAAAAAATGAATAAATTAATTAATAAAAGTCAATTCTCCGATGGCAACAGTGATACACAAACTTTATGTTATTTAAAGTATTAAAAACATTTGAGAAACTTTGAGGCAATTATTTTGGAAACAAAGGGGGCCTTCAGCCCTGCTAACAGTGGGTAATAATTTAAAGAGTTTATTAGTTAGCGGCTATGCTACATTGCTAGCTCCAATCAGTTGCTTTTCAAAGCTAGCATGTGGCACATAAATAATACATGACTTCAGGGCATATTTCTATGAAAACCCTATTCAAGCCTCTGTTCAGCCTATGAAAGATACCGAACCAGCATTCTGTTATCTGTTTAGACTATTGAGATATAAATATATAGTTACAAGTCCCTGAACATTATTCATCTACTAATATCACTGCTAATACATTTCTGTTTGTTTTACAGAATTCCTCCACTTAGCCAGTCTGAGCAGATCCAATGTTATTACCATGTATGGTCAGAGATGGTAGCTAACCTAACAGTTAAAAGTCCTTCACCAGATAGTGAGGAAAAACTGACACCGAACTGACTGGAAAAACCCTAGGTGAAATATTTAAATCTCAAGTAAGTGGTCAGTTAAGTGTCTGCAGAAGCAAAAGGATAGATAGCATATTTGGTATGCTAATAGAAACCTATTTACTGGAGGAAGTGACAAAAACATCAATCAAATCAGAAAGGGCTATTAAGAACTGTTAACTCCCTTTCAGATGAGCAATGATTTCCATTGGGAAGTAAATAAATATTCATGACAGGGAACAGTGACAGAAATTTCACCAAAATTACACCCTGGCAAGGGTTCCACACCAGACAAGCTTTAGAAGAGGCAGTTGGCTTACATTTTGGAAGAGGATTGAATATTTAGAGAACTCTACACAACTCCCAGAAAAATCTGTTACTGTGTTCTCTTTTCATTCCTTAGAAATCTGCTGAAGATGTGTTTCAGTATTGTCTTCTAAGTCATTCAAAACTGAGACTTTTAAGGATATAAAGATCATTTCTATATCACTAGAAGACCCCATCTCCTCATACTTTTTTTAGTGTCTTCTCAAAAATATCTTTTTATTTTTCCCAAGTTAAAAATTTGTGCAAAAATTAATAATGGATCCTGGTATCCCATGGAAGTGACAGCATCATTTGAAAACAAGGTTGTGGCTGCTTTATGTGAACAGGAAATAGTGCTTACAAAGTTCTAAGTTTATCGATAACATGAAGTAAAAAAGTTCATTATGCAGACACAATGTCTCAGGACTAGACTGAAAAACAAATATCGGATGGCATTTCCTTTACTTCTCTACGAAAGAAACAGATTTACCTCTTGGAAGTTGTTTCCTCCTTTAGGCTGACACACTGGGAAGCAAATTATAGTTTCATCTCCTTGCCACCTGTTCAAGAAAATAACATTTTTGTCCCTCTTTTAAGAAAAAAAAAAAAAATCAATGCAGGTTAATAAATATAACAGCTTATAATGCATTAGTGTATTAGTAATGTAACCTAAAATTAAATAACCTACTTACAAATATGGCAGCCTTCCATGCCAAGTTTCAGCCTGGAGCAAGTTTTTATGTTTAAGTTATGAAGCTCTAAAATACTGACATGTCCTTAACACACTATCTTAAATGGCTTCATCTTTACCATTTGCTTCTTTTTGATACCAATTAAGGGGTATTTTTCAGGCAGCTTTGTAGATTGGTTACTTACATGGAGTTAGTTGGTAAAAATAAATGCTTATGGCTAATCTCAGTGCATGGAAGGAGTGATTTTTGCACAGAGAAGCAAAAGATTTTGCCTGGGATTTTCAGTGAAAAAAAGAAAGAATACTCTGGTTCATTTACTTAAAAGCCTTCTCCTTTATCAAGATTGAATGTCAAAATCACAGGAGGAAAAGATTTCTCTGTTTCTCTCTGGTGAGCAAGTTTGAGGAATAAGGAAGTTTTTTTTGTGAAGCTTCACTGATCATGCAAAGGATTTAAGGGATTTTTTAGTTTATATTTTCCCTTTCTAGATGCATCATAGCAGTCCAGATGTAGACCACTAAGACTAGGACCTAAAAGGTGAAAATATCTATAAAACATATCTATGAAATTTAGTTTCAGCTTGTTGCTGGTGGGCTGTGAGGATCAGGGACTTAAAAAGGTCAAATGTAAGATTAAGGGAAAAGAGATATTTGGTTTACTGTAAAACAGACATGCTAGGTGAAATTCATTTGCTTAAACAAAGGCATTCGTGGCCACTTCAGATGTTCTTGTGAATCTGAGATCTCCTCACAGGTTTGGCAGATATGACGCAGGAGACTTGTACCCTTCTGGGGTAGCAACCGGAATCAGATTTAAATCCCTCATGGTACCTAAAATAACAACAGAAACATGTTTTTAGTTATGAATCTCACCACAAGCCTTCTTTGAGTACAGTGGTAGCTTAGACAGCATACTCTGTGGACCCCATTAATGTGGCTCAGTTGCTCTCTCATGGGCATCCAGTCCCTTTTGAGAAGTCATAGCTATATTGAACATTGACATGGGGCTGGCAGAAATGGTACAGGACCTGTGCAAACCCCAGATCCTCCTGGCACAGCCACTAGAGTCCAAATTCTCAGATAAACCACGTAAATGCTAGCTAAATATCTGCAGACTGTTAAACACTTCTCTGTCTTTTCTGCCCCTCCCCCCCCCCCCCCCTTTTTTTTTTTTAATGCTTACAAGAATAAGGGCAAGAGTAGAGGAACTGAATTTGAGACAAAAATCCCCATTACTACTGTTTTATATGGTTAGAAGTCAATGTAATCAGTTCTCAATAAAATCTCTGCTTCCCACATGTGGAGTTGAGGAGGTATTAATGGCAGTGCTTACAGTTACAATGAAAATTACTGTAAATACATCCATTCTTTTTAAAACTTCAGCTTCAGGTAGGTGCTTCATTTTTTGCATGCATCTTAACCAGTAAGTGGTATCTGCACGGGGATATATATTCAAGCTTGATTGTGGCAATTGCACAAAACACTGTAAATCTAATATGGATGAAAGCCAAACCCAAAGATTGCTGTAGTTTCTGACAAAACATCATGACACCTCAGTGAAAAACTGCACCATGCGTGCAAGTCCTTAAAGATAAAAATAAAAGCATGTGCATTTGCATGCAGTGGTACAATCAGCTCTGCCCTTAAAACTGGCATTCTTTTCATACTGACCCTCAATTTGCTGCTCATTAGCAGCACTGCAGTCTTAGCATTGTTACTACCTATATCATGTATCTATATGTAATTACATTAATGTGATTCGTCTTATCATAATGGACAAATGGGCAGCCACATGATTCAAGTACTACCATATTATCTCCTTTGTATCCATTTCTGCTTTGTAAAACTATGTTGTATCAGACATTGTGTAACTGCTAAATCATTACTTGGGGGAAGGCACCTAGTCTCATGTCTGTTTATTGTCCTTATCGATGTTCAGTTTCAGGCAAGGGATAGAGTTACTTGACATCTGGTAGACATCAATACCATGTCACAAAACACAGCTTCTAACTGTGGTACTGCATTAGACTAGTATAAAAAGTTAAATGCATTTCTTCCAACAATATATTACAAAAGCTCAGAAATAGAGTGGCATTTTATGAGATCACCAGTCATTTACAGTTTCTTCATTCTAAAACATAGTAATATGTGGACTTTGGGGAATCAGAGCCAGTGTCGCTGAACGACTCTGAAAGTTATGTCTAATGATTGTGGTTGCTAAGTATCTGTGTTCCTTCCACACTGACAGCCTACATAAAGACAAGAGCTGACTCACTGGTCAGAGTCAGTCACATTTGCCCTTTGACCACTCTACAGTTCATCAGCCCTTTTTGTTATGGAGGCTGTAAGATGTGATTAGAGTGGTTCTTTCACTTAATATAAATAAAAATGTACAGCTACCAAAACCCTTCATCTTCATTGAAAGGTCTGAAAAATGTTGTAGTTAATGACAAGTTTTAATAATATAGATTTCTAGACCTTTTCTTTGCAAATATCTACAATTGGAAATATTAAGAAATTTAGACCAACCTTTTAGGGTTGAAGTTTATTTCATTTTTTTTACTGACAGGACAATAGATTTATGAATTTTACTTGTTTTTAAAGATCAGTGTTTTCAGGGCCTTTGGAAATAAAAGAAAATGAAGCATTTGGAGTAAAACTGTAACAAGCTTTTGTCAGAACTAAAAATATAAAATTATATCTATGATCTTGTAAAAAGATCAAAAACAACCAACCTGGCCAGCAAATATAACAACAAAAATCAGTAATACTTACGTATTTGATCATATTCAAACATAGCTAAAAAAAATGATGTGAAGATTCACTTGCATAGTCAGTCAGTAACTACTTCTTGCATCCCCAAGTGCTGCCTGACAGTACTATCCATGTAAAGACTATAAAAGTATCCATCAAGTCCATGGCTGAAATCTGGTCATACAACCAGAGGGATTGTTCCATACCTGGATTTAGCACAACCCAGAACAAATATGACCTCTTTTTTTTTTTTTTTTTTTTTTATTGGATATTAGAAATCTTAATCCCCAATATAACTTCAAATACCACTTAAAACTCTTTCTTGGTGTTGGCTTAGGAGACCCTAAGTGTGTATATTCATGCAAGTGTGTACTACATGCAAGTGTCTGCTCACCAATGTTAATAACTCCCAAAACTGTGCTTGTATTAGTCAACATATAACATGAAGATAATTTCTGTAAATTCAGTGTACCTGGCTTTCCAGACTGTAGTGACTACCACACTTGTATGAGCTTCTTCAGGCATCTAGTAGCATTTTGTGGTAGCTTGGATCAACTTGTGCAGTAGTCCCCTCATGTCCCCTCTGAGCTGCAGAGCCAAGCCACAGCTGCATGTTTCTGAGCAGGTATATGTGGACACAACTGGAGCTCAGCTTTCCCACCTGGCTCAAAATCTCTCTCCTTGCCACAAGATAAATTTAGGCCAGAGAAGAACTGGCTTATCCTTCAGAAAGGACTGGGTGACCTTCAGTACTGGAACACAAGAAATGGGATGAAATGGATTACTGTAAAAAAAGGAAGGTCACACAACCAAGGACTAGTAACAAGAATTTGGCTTATGAGCTGGTAGCTTATAAATTGGAAATGACAGAGGAGAAAGAATTGGCTGTGTCAGTCAATCACAGAATACTTATGTGAGCCAATGTGTTTTAGCTGCAACAAACCAGTTCCTAGAGCGCATCAGGGAAGATATATCCAACAGAGATAGGAAAATGTTAACGTTATTAAGCACAATTCACAATCCATTTGGAATACTGTGTTCAGTTCTGTTTATTCAGGAAAGATGAATTCAGACTGAAATCAGTCTGGAGAAAGGCTAATAAAATAGTCAGGGGGATGAGGAGCAGACAGCAGAAAGGAGACTACAGCTGTGGACACAGGTCTACGTCACTTCTTCCAGCAGCAGCTGAGATGCGTGCTGTTCCTGACCATGTCCACCCTTGTCAGGGGACATGGACCTCTAGACCAGCCATCTTCACTCCTGGGGAATTCACCCAGAGAAAAGGGGTGCATGGAAGAATAGGGTTAGGAAGACTTACATAGACATAAGCTGTACATTACTTATACATTACTTAATTCAGGGGACAATTTGAAAGATCTCTCCTATACTTTTGAGTACAGAGCTTTTGTAGCTGTTTTATTCTAGGAGTAGTGAGTGCAAAAATTTTTATTGGTTTACTAAGGGCATATCATAGATTAACAATGAGTATTTCATGGTACAGGGAAACAGACAAGGGACTGCCAGGATGCCTTCCTATCCTATGTTCTTTTACCAGTCTGGTACTTGTTTCTATGTGTGTGAAAGATTTTAGATGTCACTTAGATTTTACATTTTTTTTAATGTCATTTTTTATCTTTACTGCTTAAAAAAAAAAAAAAAAAAAGTGTAATAGCACAGATCTGGAAGTGAAATATTCCTCCAAAGGAAGAAGAATGGATTCATAAAGCTTGGCAAATTACAGTCATTGACAAATTAACTCTCTCTCTGAGAGATCAATATCAAGATTGTGCTGCAACTTGGGCTCCATTCCATGTGTCCCGCAAGAGGGCAAAAACTCTGCTAAACCATTTCTTTTTATTGTCATTTTAAATAAATGAATGACAATTTTATCATTCAGAGGACCTAGGAATGGCTAATTGGTGTTTCAGTCTTTTGTATGTGCATTTGACACGTAAATGCATGCACACGTGTGCCTGTGTAAATAAACATGTGAAGTTGAAAAAGTATTTTATTTTAATGAGAATAATCAACATAGTACACAATTGCTATGCTACTGAAATGGCAACTGCTGTGTACAAACTTATTAAAGAAATTTCAGTGACCATATTTATGAAGGCACTGTAGAAAAAAAAATCAACATATCAAGGAAATAAATAGAAAACATTGAAGAATGGTACTAAAAATTTAAAAGCATTTCTACCAATGTGCCTCTAAAAGCTTTGAATAAAGTTCTTCAGACCAATTTCAGGTCACCAGAATTTCAGGCCACATTTTTGTCCATATCATAATTTCAAGCTAGTTAACTTTTAGAAGTTACCTAGCACATATACAGGGGAGTCATTTTTACACTGATGTCATTCCCGTTTCACTTTGATAAAATATTCTACCACTATTGCAATAATGTTTATCATTAAATCAGAAAATTTTCCACCAGGTCTGAACCACCACCACCTCCACAAAAATAATAATAATATTAAAAAAAAAATAATCAGTAAACATCATTTTAGCAAGATCGATAGAAAAAGAACAGCCATGTTTGATAGCAGGCTTCAGATGCATTGGATGTCTGGTCTTTTAAGCCAGTCATAAACTCAGCCTCACTGGCCTGTTGAAGAGGGATATGGCTGCTTTGCAACACCAAAGCAGTGCAAAATGGATAGAGCACATCAGTGAAAATGGTCCCAGATGTCTTAAATAATAAAATAATATACTAAATGCTTTGCAGTGCTAATGTGCCTTGTGCACACAGATCTCAAGGCACCTTGCAGACATTAATGAATTAAGCCCTGTAAAGTGGGTAAGTATTATCCATATTATACCCAAGGGAAAACTGGGAAACAAAGATGTAAGATGATGGTCCAGGAAGTCTGTGACAGACGCGGAAACAGAACCCAAGTCTCCTGTTCCCCACTCCAGTGCTGGAGCAACAAAACACTCTCTAAAATCATCTGTCAGTTATTTTTTAAAGTAAATTTAGTCCTTATGAAATTGACAGCCTCAAAGACTGAAGTGCTCTACTAAACGACAGTACAGGTACATCACCCGCAGTGGCTGCACACATTTTTTCCCACGCTGTCTCAATAATAAGCATCAAATGCATTTGTTTGGAGACTGAGGGTTGTTATTCTTTTGTCCTGCCCATTTAACTCTCAGAATGCTCAGTAGACATGATTGAACAACATACCAGCTGAAGTTTGTACTAATGTGAGCAGGTAATAATAATTGGTAACAAACAATTTGAGTGATTCAAACTAAAAACCAAGAGTGACCCTCTGTCATTTTGGTACACTGTCCTGTCCATATTTAAAAGGGTAGATTGTTGCCCAGAACTACAAAAATCACATTTTTAATGCCTTAAAACTCAGTAATGTTTTTAAGAAATTGAAATGTGGGGTTTTCTTCTCTCTTCAAAGCTTTGAACTCTATCACAACTGACAATTAAAGTATGACCAGCTTTAGTGGCACTAGCACGGAACCATTCAGGCATGAAAGAACTTTGTGAGGTCTCTAGCACAATCTCCTCCTCAGAGCAGAGCCAACGCTGAGGTCAGACCAAGTTGCTCAGCTTTATCCAGTCAGGTCTCAAAAAGTTCCAAGAGTGGTAACTACAGGGAGACTTTGTCAAATGCTTGGCTCTCCTCAGAGAGCAGTTTCTTTCTTTATACCTTGTTGAAACTTCCTCTGCTTCAGCGTATGCCTGTTGCCTCCCCTTTATCCCATCACATTTTTCTGTTAAGGGTCTGGCTCCATCTTCTCCAAAACCACCCCATGGGCACCAGAGGCCTATTAGGTGCCCCTGTAGCAGTCTATTATCCAAGCTGAACAAGCCCTGGTCCATCAGGCTCTCCTCACAAGGCAAGTGCTCCAGCCCCAACAATCCCGGTGGTCCTCCACAGAATTTGCCTCAGTTAACCAATATCTTTCTTACACTGGGGGGGTGAGGGCGTAAACCTGGCTGCAGTGTTCTGGGTCAGTGATTGCTGAAAAATGGGAGAATAATCATTTTCCTTGATCAGCTGTCTACATTTCTGTTGTTACAGTCCAGTATGCTATAAGCTTTCATCATTGCCAGGGCATGCTTTTGGCTCAAGTCCAATCCCTGTGTTCACCAGGACCCCTAGCACTAGAGTAGCTGGTGGCAGAAACTTTATTTCTTTCCGATGTGCTTCGATGTTTTCAAATCTACAATGTTTCTTCACAGTGTTTCTACATTCTTATCTGCATCCTATCCTCACTTCCTGTTCCTGTTATACTGCCTTTTTGCTCTGGAATTCAGTCACGAGTTCCAAGTTCAGCCAAGCTGGTCTCCTGATGTGTCTGCTAGCTTACCTGAGTACTGGAGTGGACCATTCTTGAGCTTGGAGGTGGCTGTCCTTAAAGACCTCCCAGCTCTCCCAAGCTTCTTTGCCCTTTAAAGCTTCCTTCCACAATATCCCACCTGCTACTCTCCTGAGTAAGCCAAATACTGGTTGCCATAAGCCTGGGATCTGTACTTTGCCATTTGCCTTCCTTACTCCCTTTAGGGTGTTGAAACGCACTGCTCAACGGTAGCTACAGCCAAGACTACCAATGACTGTCATGTTACCAGTCAGTTCTTCCTAGTTCATGAGTTCCAGCAAGGCACCACCTTCCTCATTACCTGTGTGTGGTGGTTTTACTTGGGTGGGCAGCCGAGCTCCACGACTACTCTCTCACACCCCCTCCTCAAAGGGAAAGGAGAAGAAAATTTGATAAAGAGGGCTCAAGGGTGGAGAAAAGGACAGGGAGACCTCTCAACAATTATTGTGACGGCTAAAACAGACTCAAAGTAGGAAGACAGTAAAACGTATTGCCTATCACTAACAAGCTAGAGAAGTGAGAAACAAAAGGAAAGAAACAAAACCACCTTCCCTCTATCCACCCTCCTCCACCTCCTCTCCCCAGGCAGCACAGGGGAACAGGGAATGGGGGCTCAGGTCAGTCCCTAACGCTTCATCTCTGCTGCTCCTCCACAGTCACTCTTTGCCCCTGCTCCATGTGGGGTCCCTCCCATGGGATGCTGTCCTTCCCAAATGGAGCCTGCAGGGGCTGCCCACAGGCAGCAGCTCTTCAAGATCTGCTTCAACATGGGTCCATAACACGGGGTTCATCCCCCAGGAGCAAACTGTCCCAGCACGGGTCCCCCACGGGTGGCAGCTCCCCCCAGACCCCTGCTCCTGCGTGGGCTCCTCTCCATGGGCTGCAGCTCCGGCCCGGGGCCTGCTCCTGCGGGGGCTCTCCATGGGCCACAGCCTCCTCCAGGCCACATCCACCTGCTCCACCGGGGGTTCCTCCACAGGCTGCAGCGTGGAGATGTGCTCCATGTGGGACCCATGGGCTGCAGGGGGACAGCCTGCTCCACCAGGGGCCTCTCCACAGGCTGCAGGGGAACTGCTGCTGCCTGCCTGGGGCACCTCCTGCCCTTCTGCACTGACCTTGGGGTCTGTAGTACTGGTTCTCACTCCTTGCTCTCCCAGCTGCTGATGAGCAGCTTTTTTTTTTTTTTTTTTTTTTCCTTTCTGAAATATGATCTCACAGAGGCACAGACAACATTTATTGGCTCAGCTTTGGCCAGCGGCAGGCCCCTTATCTAACATGAGGCAGCTTCTGGATTCTTCTTAACATAAACCACCCCTGCAGCCCCCCTCTACCAAAGACTTGCCACATAAACCCACTACTCCATGTTACGTTGCCTTCAACACTCTCTGGAAATGTCCTGAATTGCTTGTTTCCTACTCATAACTTTTTTCAGGTTAAGTGATTGAGGTTCCTGATACAGGGTTTTTCACTAGGCATTTTATAAACACAATGAAGATGAGGCAACCACTGCTTCAACTTAATAGCATTGGCTAAAGGCAGGAGGTGTGGGAGTTGAACTTATAACCCTCCTTCTCACAACTAATTCCAATTAGAAATAACATATATTTTTTTTTAAATGAAAGCAATTAACTAATGGCATAATTTCTTCAGAGATGTTGCTGACACACTATCACTTAAAAGCTTCACATTTAAATTCTGGGGAAAAAAAAAATCATTAGCTATCCAAAAGTTATATGTTTGACATAAAATCTACTTGGAAAAATGTTGAAGTATCTACTATGCAAGACAGATGTGCATCAGACTAGAATACGTGCTATGTTCCAGTCTCAACATCTGGGAATCCCACTCAACTTACATATAAGCCACAAAACATTCATAAGAAAAATTAGCCTTTGTAGAGCTGGGTTGGATTAAAATAAGTGACCTATGGGTAGAAAGCCTTGTACATCATTAGTGATTCCCTAGGGCAAACTGGTAAGCACTAATGTTATGCCTTCTAGAATGAAGCTTGTTTTCTGGAAAGATAAGCTTATTAATTCAAGTTTTGACCTTTATTGAGCACTCAGGCAAGGTTGTCCACCCTCTGGACACAAAGGTAATAATATCTCCTGCATACACTGCACGCAGTCGCAGACACATTCTACAGTAAAATATTCCACCCTCTTCCTAAAGGATCCTCTTCCATTAAGTAGTAAACAAGTGACACAAAAATATTAGCCTAGATTGCTTCCTAAATGTATTTGGCAAGTTAGAAATTGAGTCAATTTTGCAAGGGTTTTGCATTAGCTTTGGTATTTTTCTGTTCACAGGCACGTGAAAACATTTTTGTAGTCATAGAAGACTTAAAATTTCCAGTCTTCAGAGCTGCAGTAACTGCAGGGAGAGCTAGAAAGGAGAGCAGCATTATTCTGCTGCGCTTTCTCAGGGACTATTCCTGTCTAGAAATATTCCCAGGCTCTGGAACATGGTTCTTCACATTGCTGAACTGTCAGAACAGAGTTTTCTGTGGTTTCAGCCCAGGCTAAACAACTTTCTCCCAGACATTCCCAAGCATATCTTAGGAGTTAGCAAATGCCAAGGACCATAATCAAGTGGTAGCAATTTATATGTGGCTACTCTGTTTTGGAGGGTAAGGATTTTAACAGCATAAATGCCAGCAATTCCATGTTAATTAGCCTTGGTGCCAGAAAGCATTGCTAAAAATATTTTAAAATTACCATTTTAGCTCTGGCATTAAAAAGACAAAACACACACATCTTTTGTAAGGTTGCGAGAATATCTTTCAAGGAAAGCAGAAGAATTAATATGGGATTTTTTGTTTGTTTGTTTTGTTTTCTTTCTTAAAACAAATTGAGGACTAAGGATTTGCAGACATCATAGGCAAGCTTGACCTTCTGTAAGGATAAAACATGAACTTTTGAATTTAAAACCAGAAGTGCTTATGGTGTCCTATAATTTTTCTAGGCACCACTTGAGGTAACAAATACACTCTGTTAGCAAAAAGACTATGCAGACAGTATGTGCTACATAAGCATATCATTTGGTTTATTCCTTTTGAAATGAATTGCTGCACAGCAAATGGCATTTAGGTCTGCTATACTACAAGAGACACATTCTGTTTATGGATTTAATTCAGTGACATTGTCAGGCTCTTATTTTTCTTATTTGGCAAATGGGTGAGCAATAGCTACCTAGACAGATATTTAATAATAAAGATTATAGGGGACATAGAATTGAGTAAAAGAGCTCTTGGCTTGGAGCTCAGTGCAAGTCTTAACCTTGGGTGCAAGTTAAGGGATAAGAAAGAGGCATTTTCCTCCAGAATCAATTATCACAAATGCTCCCACAGTCATGGCCAAAATCACATTACTTGCAATAAATTAGCAATACCTGGCAATTCTTTTAATGTGCCCATAGCTTTAGATGTAAAAAAAAAAAAAAAAGTTCGATATAAGTAAGATTCCATCTTATGTCCCCTCCATTCCCCACTCCATTTTAGTTAGAGCCTTAGTCTCCTGTGTTCATGCTCTGTGTCCTGTAGCACCTTCCACGCCCATTTTGGTGCCTCTGCTTCTTACATGTTTCTTTCCTTCACTCTTCAGTACTATTGTATTCCATTGCCATTTCTATATGTTATCTTTTCCTGTTTTTCTCATAGTCCTGTAGTCTGAAATTTAATAGCAAATCTTCACCCTTTTCCCTCTTTTACCTTGAAACAAAATGTGCTAGTTTACACGAGAGAAGAAACTAGACTCAAAACTGTTCCTGTTTTAGTTTTGTTTTTTTCTGAAACTGTGTAAAGCACATGGAATGTGAAATTTCAGGGTGACTGTCTTGTCCTGGTCAAGCTGAGGTGCAGGCAATGACACTGGTCTTGGATATAAGGATAAATTCTGACATAGTTACTCATGTTGACTGCAGTTTTGTAATACATAGCTGACTCCAGAAGCGAATATCAGAAAAATAATTTTGTGAATATTTCCCAAATTATATATAGCATGAATTTACTTTATATAGACACATACTTATTACACCTTCATGGAAAGTAAACACGAGTTAACAAGACTAATGCTGGTTTGCCTGTGTTAGTGCTCGGGGAAGGAGAGGTTTAAGCTAATATTATGGATGCAAACATCTAAAGCACACAGATTATTCTCTACTGTTATTATGTGTCAGGAACCATAGACTGGTAAATGCAGAATTAGTAAACTGGTAAATGGAATACATTGATTGCTTTTACATAATATAATACAACTTAAAACAAATGATCAGTGTCCCCATAAATCTTTACTAGTGCTTTTCCACAATGACAATTAAGTAATATAACAGCACCCTTCACTGCTAGAAGCATGCATTCACAAGCAATTGCTTTGTGATGAAAGAATATCACATTTTAATTCTTCACCCAGACACTAATTTTTAGTGGTCTACTTTCTTGTAAGAATGACAATTTGAGCAAGATATTAGTAAGACCAGAAATTGAAAGTTTTCCGAAGTTTTTAATCCTGTACACTTGATGCCATTCGAAATTCTAGGGGCTTTTTCAAGCCATCCCTTTGTTTCTAGAACACACCAGTCAATAAAGGGAAATAATGCCATGTGAGATACTTGGTAAGGCTGTGCCATAAAACACTATTTAATTTTTAGCTATAATCTCACCAAAACTTTCTCTGATTGATTAAGACTTTTGAAATCACCAACAATATTAATCAAGCTGATAAAAAGTATTCTTGAAGAAACTATAGTCTAAATATTGCATGACAAGAAAATAGGTCAATATCCACAAAGAAAATGAGTTGCTGAATAACATTTGCTTAATTCTAATTAAAACTGTTTCTCTTAGTTCAGATACAACTGCCTAGGTAAGGAATTATATTGGTAAAGACAGGATTCCTGCTTTCACTAAGAAATTATTCCTGTATTCTCTCATTTAGCTAGAAATAAAAGATATGTTATTTCATTCAGATCTTGTTATTTCTCTATCACAAGTACACTGGAATAAGGAAAGTTGCTTTTACCACAGCACTGAGGCAGAAAGAATGGGAAAATGGAAAGCAACTGTTCTCTGATCTTCGTGTACATCAATTACATGCAATAAATTCCCTGCTGTTTGAGCACAGACAGAATCTCAAATGCACATATACTTTGGCTATTAGAAAGTATAAACCAAATAGTGATAAACAGTGACTATTTGTTGCTTAGATTTATTTTCTGAGTAATATAACTGGGTGAAAAAAAACAACCTAGTATTGAAGGATGTATCATTTTTAATCTCAGTGCTTTGGCTACTGCCAACATCAGATAGAGTGTCATATTGCAATAATTCAGAGATCTCTATTAGTTTCTCTAAGCCTTTATAGTAAATGAAGCTGTTACAACAGGAAATATTAGACATATTCTCTAATTCTCCTCAGGTCTGGGACCTAAATTTATTTTAAGGAGGAATTCAAGATAAACTATGTTTTACTTAAATGCATTACTCTTTCTAACCATTATCGTTTGATACACTACCCAGGTATTTTTTCTCTCCAATGCCTGCAATAAAAGTGCTGTTGCTTGTTTTCGCAGTGCAGAAGTGTTAGCAGCAGCATATTAAGGCTGTGAGCTGCTACCTCGTATTACCAACTTTGGGAAGTAATATTCTCTGATTAATTACATCCAGCACTTAAATAAATGGCATACTCAGAAAGGGTTAACCAGCTGAATCAGCTGAAACAGTGTTTCCTAAAGAACAATAGAAAAATCATTAGTGTGTTAACTGAAACAATACCATACTTTTCTCTCTATTGTTTAACCTTTTGTCCACATTACAAATATCTCAATGTAGTTCTTATCTTTGACCTTGAGGGACTGTAGCTTTATCAGTGCTTCCTTTTAGATCATAGATGACCTTCAGCTGATATCATTGAGCCCTGACCTGCCTCAGTGATCTGCTCACACAGAATACATATGCTGAACAGTGCTGGTGTGTGCAGTAGGGGTAAGTGAATTATTTACAAAAATTTGAGTTGACACCTTTTATCAAATGTGGAAAGATGAAGACAAAACAGCTGCTATTGCTGTCGTAAGCAATCTGCTGGTGATTGAATAAAAGTGTCAAGAAAATGGCTGCTTGATGGCCTTTTGTTCTCTCTCATCCAGCTTGATGTTAGTTTGAGCTGTCAGTTAGGAATCACGGCACAGTGATTTATCAATAGGCTGAGTGACCTTCTATTTCAGCTGGTGCTACAATGAGAAGACAGCACCCTCTACTGAGGGTAAGCTGCCTTTCCACCGGCACAGCTATTA
The DNA here is from genome assembly GCF_963932015.1 of Anas acuta. Classification (NCBI taxonomy): domain Eukaryota; kingdom Metazoa; phylum Chordata; class Aves; order Anseriformes; family Anatidae; genus Anas; species Anas acuta. The sequence continues at coordinate 42,121,883 of NC_088979.1, forward strand.
TTCCTAGCCGCCAGTTATCACTATCCAGCGGGGACGTGAATCTAAAACAATATTCGCCTGTGGTTTTTTTTTTTTTTCTGCTTTTGTTTTATTTTTATCATGTCTAAAATGCTTAGCAGGGAACGCTTAAAAAAAGCTACAAACCGCTATACAGATTCACAAGCTTTCTAACAAAAGAGAAAATAATAAGTAAATCAATCACTGGTGCTCAGTCAAAACAAACTTGCTGTAATTAGACAATGGAACGTGGAAACACAGCGGCTGCAAGACAAGGCCAATTTGTGACTCGGGTTTGAAATGCGGTGGTTATCTCAAACCAGATAATCCACACATTATTTGCATTTATTCTATAGCTCCCATTTTCACAGCTGTACTTTCTCTCAAATACTCTCACGCGATGAAGTACCGACTCCCACGAAACCGTACTGCTTTGTTGAACTTCTGTGGCTAAAACTTCTGGGGTGTTTAGTGCTCTGCACCCATCCTTTGTAAGAAGCTGGTCCTCTCCCCCCAACAAGAGCACCAGCTTGGAGCAAAGCATCTTGCTCTCCTTTCTGCTCTCCCCGATTTCCCAGGGGCTGCTGAGGTTTTGAACTTTTGCACATCAGTCTCTGCTGAGCTTTTCCCCACATGCAGTTTTTCTGTCCCCCCCCCTCCACTCTGCATCCTACAGCTGGTAAAGCTGACGGCAGTCTTAGAGGCAGCACAGATTCAGGCAAGCGCAGCCTGCGAGCAGCCAGACTGAACTCTTGTTTTTTTTTCCCCAATGCCTTTGCAGCATGCTCAGCTTCCACTAAAAGAGCCCAACATTTCCACAGCCACAGTATGCTTTATGTCACACTATTAGAGGCTTTCAAAGACATTTTCATTAAAAAAAAAAAAAAAAAAAAAAAAAAAAAAAAAAAAAAAAAGCTTTCTTCATCAATTCTCTCTTCTTCAGTTTCTTTTCATATGTTTTAGTTAAATCTTAATTTTACTCAGCTTTTCTTTTCCTCTCCCATAGTCTCACAGTTTGTGGGGCCAACATTCCTGTACTGTGTAAGGCAGTGCAAGGCCCTTCTTTCATTTCTGGAGGAGAAGAAATCTTTACTGATTTATCAGCTGGGACTGGTAACTGTCGATACTTTTAAACTTTTATTTTTTGCTAAGGTTACCAGTTGTAAGTGATTTTTCTCTTGAGGACTGAGCTTTTCACACAAGCATGCACACACACACGACACACAAATTGCCTTTGTTTTTTCCTACTAGTGGAGAAAAAAAGGAACCAGTGACTCAGAAGGGCTAGCATTATTTCCTCTGTACATGCAGAGTTTAAAAGTAATTCTTTCAGAGTGTTTTTTTTTTTTTTTTTTTAACTGCTGTGATAAAACAATGATTAAAAATCCCAGCAGCTGCCACTGCAGAGAAACAAGTTTTTATTTTTTCTCTTTTTTTGTTAATTTTGCACAGCGGGACACTTTTTTTGTGTATTTAATTCACCGTTTCCTTTTAGGACCCACATGTTAAACATTTTTATAACTATGGAGACTGTTTCAGCACTTAGCTGTGCTGTTTCTCATCAGAGAACAATCCACGTGAGAGCAACGTGCACCAGGCGACACAGCAGAAGTGTAAGTAGACAGAGGACATGCAAAAAACATCAGGAGTAAGCACAGCCAGGGAATAACCTGACACTGCCATGACGCAGGAGTACCTGGATGAGCCTGTGGAGGGGTTACAGTGTAGTTTTGTGAGTTTTGTGAGTATTCACCCAGAGCCTGTGGTTAGATGCATGCAACAAGAGGCTCACTGAGGCAAAGACTCAGATTCCAGGGCTAGCTCCAAAGAAAAGTCATTCAGAGAGAGATCCTCTTGGTGACACTCAGGCGTGCAGCAGGTTTGGGCCTGATTAGGAGAATGTAGATGAAAAGATATCCTTATAAATCCTTGTAACATCCCAAGCTGGTAGAGTACTAGAGCAGTAAGAATTATTTTCCTTAAAAAGGGACATGAATTCCTAGGACTCTGTCACAGGCAGGTGTAGTCAGCAGCTGAAGAAGGAGTTTGCATTCATGTCACTTCATCAATCTGTTTCTCAAAAAAAAAAAAAAAAAAAAAAAAAAAAAAAACAAACTTTTTTTTTTCCCCATTTGTTTTTCATTGTGTTTTCCTTCATTTTTCCTGCCTTGGTTTCATGTGCACGATTTCCCTCTAGCAGTTCAGAGCCAATTCTCTGAAAGGGTACATTTATGCTGGTGCTAATCTGACAGAACGGAAATCAGAATATCGGCCAACAATTTCTAGGGAGACAAAGAGTTCTGGCTGAAGCAATCTTTTTGCTCACAACATGGCTACCAGCTCAATGCCGAGAAACACCTTGCTGGCTCATATGAAGGTTACCGAATTGCAAGCTGTGCACAGGTCTTAAAAGCAAAATTCTTTAGATCATGAGAGTCTGTAATAGGACATAAATGGACATTTCATCTATAAACTGCCTGCTCATACACTGTCCTCACACCACAGCTAATGCATCAAAACCTGAAATGGGTTCTGTGTGACAATTTATTCCCCTGGTTACAGAAAATAATGTCTTGTATTATCAATAGATTTTCTAGAGTACTTAGATGTTCTACTAAGATATCTTACAAACTTGTACTGTGAGCTTTTATTACCTGTTTATATCATTTCAATAAAAAAGAGTTATAATATTATGCATCTTCTTGTGTCCAAATGGTTACTCATTTAATTTCCTTGTTTAAGTTCTCCCTTTATTCCTCTCAGAAAAAATATAATAGCTGGGGGAAAAAAAAGTGTCTTGAATGCTTTAGTTGCAAAGATCAGCAAAAGACAGCTCACCTATCTTTGCTGTTTGTGGTCATTTTGATAGGGTGAGGGTTCATATTTTTAAACAAAGACATCGATTATTTGCATAAAGCATACTTAATATCTTTAATTGAAGGACCTGAAATAAGTTTAAAAGTATTGATTACAAGCACAACTCCCTTCGATCAGGACTTTTTAGGTGGCATGGTAGTGCTATCTGTTAAGAAGACAACCCAGAATTTCTCCGTTCAAGACCATTTTGGCTGTAAGAACAGAATTAGTATTTTAGGCTGAAATGTCTGTGCCAAGCATCTTCTTCTGCCCTTGTCGTGCTTTATCCTTCTTTCAGCTCACATCCCTCCCACGCAGAAACACTGTTATGGGGGACTGTGAGGAAAATATCCCAGCATCTTGGCCATTTGTTAAAGATGTTCTTAAAGAACCTCAGAAAGGCGTGTCTGTACTGGACAGAAAAACTATGTGAGGCTTGGAGGACACCAGGACCCTCCTCACTGTGTGTCACAGACTGGGAGCACTGTTTGGGACTGTAAGACACAGCCTGCAGGGACATGGCATGGCAGTTCTGCAGCAGGGTGAAGGGAGGACTGTTTCAAGCACAATCCCAAATGGACACTTATTGGGGGCATTTACACAGCAGTTAAACTCCAATTTACTTTTGGAGCAGGGAATTTCACCCCCAAGAAACCGACCCTGGAAACAAATCCCTGGAACTATACTTTTTTTTTCTTTTTTTTTTCTTTTTTTTTCTTTTTTTTTTACAAGAGAGTAAGGTTTGACAGAGTATTTCCAGAAAGATTTTATCCATGCTAGACATGCTCCATCACAACTGAAAAGGACTTTCTTTGCAACTGAAATTGGAATTTGGGATGTCTAAAAGTAGATGACCACACTGCAGATGTACTTGTATAAGAGTGTGGGAAGGAAACGTGACAAACAGGATAAGGTACATGTGAAAAGAAACTGGGAGCAGGAGTGAGTGGAGCTGGAGACAGGGTTGCTGTGCAGGCAGTTTGGAAGAAGAGTTTGAACGAGAAGCTGGAAGGTGGGAAAATGGGATTAGCTCAACCTGTTGTTATAAAGCCTGAGGGGAAGAGACTCAGTATGATTTGGTGAGAAAGTGGGGGGGTGGGTGTAGAGTAGGAGTTAAAATTATGTAGAAAAATACAGCTTGGAGGACGACTGTAATGAAAATCCAGACTAGGGATGAAAACAAGCACAGTTTGTTTCCAAAAGTACACTCTTGCTAGAGAGTGGAAGGAAATGCAGTTCTCCTAGGTATGCTGTGAACCAATGTCTATCAAATCCCCCAGACTGCCCCCACAGGACACATACGCATTGTGGAACTATCTTTATTTGTATGCTCCACATAACTCTTGATGTATTCAGCTAAGAGGATGGACCTGCTGAGCTAACAAGACAAACATGCAGTAATCTGGTATTCCTACCCATTAACTCAAGTGGTTAATGTGGCTTTTGTGATTGATGTCCAGCATTCAGAAAGCACTACTGATGGCTGCTCGTGTCACATAAAATGACATCTATGATTTCTCTTTTTTCAGTTTACTATCTTAGAAACAACTCAAACTGTGTTAAAATAACTTTACAGAAAGACGGAAGTCACTTAAAGATTGTGCAGTGTCAAAGTTAGGTTATCTCTGAGAACTCTAATTTGCCCTGTGCCCGTATTTTAAGAAGTTTTAAATTGGTATCAACACATTCTACTTTTTCCCCTCGCTTCATTCAGTGCACATGAAGGCTGATGTTCACTTAAAGAACAGGTATTCAATATTTTGTTGCATCCTCCCTGTTCAGTGTATGGCCTAAAGTCTTACCGCACTTCATTCTAATCTTGCTCTGAATACCAAATTAATAATTTCCCAAAGGGCTACTTTGTAAAACTTTCTTAAATATTTCCTAGACAGTAGTGAGTTCACTTTCATAACACCACTGGGAGATGAGTGTCATTATTCCCATTTTACAATTGGGAATAATGGCACAAATAATGTTGGTCCTAAAGTATTCACAAGTTTGGGATGTTCAGTTTAAGAACAACAGGACCAAGTATTTATGAGCATGTAGCATTCTACAATAAAATTACAATTTACTTCAATTTCAGTTGTGAGTGCTTATTGCTTCTGTAAATCAGACTCCAGACACCCATAACACAAGAAACACACAATTATTGACCACCTGTTCAGTGACTTACCAAGCATCCCACAGGAATTCCCTGACAGATGCACAGATAGAGTGAAATTCCCTGTGGTTGCATTCAGCTCCCTTAACCATGACACCTTCTTTTTTTTTTTCCTTTCTTCTTCTTCTTCTTCTTCTTTTTTTTTTTTTTTTTTTTTAAGTCTCTCATCTCGGCCACTATGCATGGGATTATGTCATCAAACTTGAGCCATCTACAAGTTAGCCCTGAGCTGGTTGTCACGTCTCTCTGTTGACAATAGGGAGGAAGGCTGAATCACTAAACCCCTGTAAAGATGAATGGAATGGTAGAGTAGATGCCTGCTTTCCCCACTGACTAAAGAGAGATCCCAAACTAGCTTAGAATATACAGCTAGCATTTCAAGCATTTATTTTTATAAGGCTAACTTCTATTAAAATAAATCCTTCCCAGTATAACTTTGTTGTTGTTGTTGTAAGAAAATAAATAGCAGTATCCTCCGTAACAAAAACTTGACAAATTCTCAGTGCAGGTTCACTCTCTTAACTAGGTACATCAAGAGTTACATACGTGGATCATACAAGTAAAACAGTTTCATGATATATATGTCCAGTGGGAGAAAATTAAACCATAATCCCAGCCTTATAACAGCACATATAGCTGCTGAAAGTAATTTAGTCACATTCTTTCAACATAGGTTTTGCAAGTAAAACCCTGTTTAACTCAGGCAAGCCATGTCCTTGTCTCAGTCCTCCTTGTCATCTCGCATGCACATTACTGCCTGTACTGTCACATTTTGTGATAACAATAAAGGAATCCACATCCCATACTGTAACACAGGGCAGAATTTTCAATCCACAGAGAATTAGTTCAAATTCAAAGCCCAGATCCCAACTCTTTGGTAAAGACTCAAATAAAGATCAATAACCCTTAGATCGCAAACCACAACATGGCCAGATAACTGATCTTAAATCCAAGCTCAGTCTAGTAAATAAGTCCTATCATAAGTGCCTATGTTTTCTGTCTAACTAAAGGATTGAAATAGATACTTTTAAAGAGCTCCAGAGGGCCACTTTGCCTGCCTAGGCATCTGAATCACACTCCATACCTGGAGTTTGACCCTTAGAATAACAAAAAACCACAATGCTTGATCTGGCCTTCTCCAAGTGGAAATCAGGTTGACACAACACTGAAATCTATTGATAAATTATGGTGCTTTGGAAAAGGCTGTCTCAAGATGCCATAAATGACAACTAAGTCACAAAGCCACTACAGAAGCCAGTACAGCCTTCAGAAAAGATTACATCTGAATGTTTGGAATGAAAGAGATATCCAACTTCAAACAAAAGTAAATATGCAGTGCTCATTTGTCTTTACCACTCCTCTACATGGACTTTGCAGCTTGGACAATTTACAGTTGCTGTATCAAATGTCTTAGTCAACTCCATATGTCGCCTTTGTTCTTTTACTGGTATAAAATAATAGGGTGTGCTCTCCAACAGCAAAATCTTAGAGCACTGGCACAAATGTAACATAAAAATAAGCACAGTTATGCTGGTCTTGAACACCTGGTCCATCTCCAGATATCTACAACTGACTGCACAACAATCAGGTGCACAGTATCAGCTACACACCTAAGGTGTGTAGCTGATCTATACATCTATAAAAAGTGGTAGACTGGTAGACTATATCTGCAGCTATCTACTGTGGCAAAGAATATGTGTTCACACCACCAAAATCAGAATAATACAGCACAGCATAAAAGTTAATAGTGTTCAGAGTGCGTTCCAGCTGAGTATGTGCAAATACAATCACTGCAAAACTCGTCAGTTTCTCACTAATGAAATCCCCTAGGCTGACTCTTCATGTATCAGAGCAGTGGAAAACTTCACCAAATGCAGAAACAGAGACAGGTAGGTCTTGTCAGGATTTACAAAAGACACAACAATGTAGCTGATATTTAATACAGCATTGCTTCTGTATGCTCCATTTATTTTTCCTAAGACTTTGTACAAAAGGTGCCAGGATAATCCATTTCATGGGTTAAAAAAGTGAATCCTTTCCAGCCTACAATATTTTTTATCTCATATTGTCTTCAATCTCAATGTCTTCAATGTGCAGGGATACTTGTCTGTCTTAAATCTCATGTACGTATGCATCATGACTTCTTCATAAAAGGACTATAGAATGTTGAATAATATGTAAATTTTATGTTGTAATGAATTGGGTCCTAAGATCTTTAAAGGTCAGACACCTGATATAATACATCATGTTCTTTAATATCAACTACAAAATAACCGTAATAAATTTTGCCACTACCATATCCTCACACACTGTTACCCACAAAGAAGCACCAAAGGAAATGTGTCATTTGTCAAAACATGTAGGGAAACTGACATGTGTACAGGTAATTTTGAAAGTATTGCTAAGGTTAGGCACAGTTACACAAGTTACAAGGTTAACTCTTGAGGGAAGTAACACATTGCCAAAGAGCCTGTTGCTTAAATTCCCTAGAAGATTCATAAAGCCACAAGGTTATTTCTTTTAAAGTCAAGACTTACACCTAATGAAGTGACTGTGAATTAAAACTACCTTAGCAGAAGCTAGACACGTGGCAAATTGAGATTACTGCTGTTGAAGTGGAGTAAACAGAACAAGAAGCTGTAACTAGAAAAACACTTCATATAGACACACATTCAGTAAAATCTTTCACAACACTCTTCAGACGCAAAAGTTAAAAGTGTTTAAATACCTTGTTGAACAGGAAAGTCATAGACATATGTTTCAATCTAAGCACATACTTAAATGTTAATATAAGAGGTACTTAGAAGGTATATTCAATAGGTGTTTCCTTACTAGAACTCCTAGCAACATTAATGTGAATGGAAAGAGAGGTGGACAAAAATGTGAAATATAATTTACAATTTACATATTGTTATGACTGGACCTTGGGCACACTGCATAACCACCTGGTTTTTGTACTCTGCAATCACACAGGTCTCCCAAAAGTGATAGGACAAGCAAAAAAGCATATGGTTCCCTGGAAAACTTTGACAAAGATAATACATGAGCTAATTTAATGCCTCTTCCCAGTTTGCACAGGTAGACAGCAAAGCCAAAGACAAGCAGTACATATACTCACTGCCTACCTTTTCTTTGAAATGTGAAGGCAGTGAACCTGTTACAAGTTATGTGAGTGGCAAAATCACCAAACTGTACTTTATAGAAACAATAAAAAGAGGAATACTCCATGACCTTCTCAAAAATAGGAAAAGTGAACTCAGGAATGGAGTAGACCATCACAGCACAAGAAAAGGTACCTCCAACCATCGGTTAACACCACCAATAAGGTTTCAACACTTAACTAGAGGGAACTTATTAAGAGATAAATGGTATGCTTTTGTACTATGATCACACAATGCTAACAATCTGTCATATGTTCCTGGTATGCTTCTCCTTGTATGGTTGATCTTCCTTCCACTGATGCAGGGTAGAATTAAGTAGGATTTTGCTTCAGATTCATTCACTTAAATTTAGCCACATCCAGTGTAGGTGTCAACTTGACAGCTGGGTGTCCAAGTTCAATTGTAGTTGACAGAAAGATCCACAGCTCAATTCAATGGGGCAGTTTCTAATGACCACATGAGTCACTCTGGAGCATCCCACTGAAATTCCCACATTTCAGGTCTCACCTGAAATGGAAACAGGCATGATGCCTGGAGCCTGAATGAGGCAACCGATTATACTGGGAGCTTAAACACCTATACAGGTGTCTGCACCTGTAGGCATTACAGATTTAGACAGATTTAGACAGCAGAGTCTCAAGGTGACTCCCACACTTCCTATTTCCTTGGTGAGATGTAGTTATCCACAACCAAACTGATTATCCCTTGTACATAATGACTTCCAAATAGACTGTTCCCTGATGAGAATATGCAGAACTCTACACCTCAGGCATGGATGGTGAATGAATAGGCTGTTTCAGCCCTAAAGAACCATTACTTCCCCATTAACCACAAAAGAAGCCCTGGTGATGCTCTCAAACATCTAAAGCTATGAGGAATGAATGTGATGCTTAATTTTATGTGCTTCTATGTTGTCACTCATAATGTCTTGATATGGCTTTTATTACTGATTTGCTTCCATGGAGTTACAGTTATGCTCAGTGGCAGACAAATAGATGTAGAAGAGAAAGGCCCTGTGAGGAGGAAAAAGAGGGGTTCCCTTTGCCCCTCTTGCAGCAGGAGCAGCCAGGCCTGAACAGAGTCAACACAGGAAACAGGGAAAATCAGTGAGATTTCATAGTTCATGTACTGGGTAGATTACCCTTACCTACCTTCCAGATGTCCTCTGAACACTACTTCTTAAGTTTTTGCAGCATTTTACAGACGATAAAATGTGGAAATTGTTGCTTCTACACATGTTTCCTAAGTCACTGCTTCTTCCATTGTTAATGGCATATACCCATCAGGTATTAAAGAAAGAAGAGATTCCCCAGTAGTGTAAAACAGATGTATAATATAGTGTTAGCACCTGAAGAATATAATTTTAATTTTGCCATTTCATAAAGCCTTAATTCATAAATGTTAATGACACTGGGGAGTAACTGTCTTTTCCCTGGAGAGAGATTAGACCTTGTATCATATTATATATTTTCCTGAATGTGGTTTCAACCTGGATTTTATTATCATGTATATTTGATGATTTTTAAAAAGTTGATTCCATTCCACTTATAGAAAATATTTTCATTTACATGACAATTTGGGATTTTAATATACATGACATAAGCACAATTTTTTAAACTGCTAACACATGTTATTTTAAGTCATTTCAGTTCACTGTCAAAGAGTGTGTGTATACAACAAATATTTTCACTCACTGGTGTTGCTTACCACAATATGTGATGCACAATCTTCTAAAACATTTTTCAGCATTTTAAATTAATTCTAATATAGGTCTATCAGTTCCTTGTTATGGTGCAGAACTTATATTAAATTCTGTGATCCATAAAACCTTTTTTTGAATGACACATAGTTTAGTTTTTCATTTAGAGGCTATAAAAGTGTTCACAAAAGTTATGTTGGAAAAAAAATGATTGAAAGTGCTAAAACACTGTACAGAATATAAAATTCTTTCATAGACTTTTTATGACACATGAAACATGAGTCTTAAAGGTTTAATGTTACTGACTTTTATACAAGGCTTTTTAATTCTTGATTCCAGTTATGGTTCTGCAAATGAACTGTGACATTAAAAAGAATCAGGCTGGAACTGCCTCAGCTCTCTCTGTAGATGAGTTTCTCCTGGCCATGAAGGGTTCACATAATCTGCCCCACCCTGCCCACGTCTGGTTAGCACTAACTTGCTTTAGCAGCAGTGAAGTGTAAATCCTGCACTGCATTAAATCTGCTTAACACATCGCATCCTACTCAAATTCATCATTAAGGTTAGGTGGGCTTATAAATTATTAAGAAGGGTGAAGTGTTACTTAATTTTCCTTTCTCTTAATATTTAATAGTGTGCTACAACAATTGGGCACGTGATTTAATTGACTGAATACAGAACCAGCACTGATACGTACTCCCAATAAAGAATGTCTCAGAAAAGAGAGACAAACACAGTTATTCTATTGTTTACCTAGGGGTAAAGATGCTCGTGCATTTGGGACCAGTGGAGGGATAGATTCTCACACCTGACATCAGCTAAAAGAAGCCAAGTTGTCAGACATGAACCACTCTCCCAGTTCATCTGATTTCCTGGACTGTCCAAAGGAGCATTTTACACGTTTTCTGGGCCTCTCTGTGGGTTGAACTGCCATGATAACAGTACAAAAGATGCTCCCAACCAAACCCAAACATGAACCAATTTGGATGGGGTTCCTCAGCACACCAAGTGACCTGAGGTACATACGCTGCATCAGGGGCTACTAACACGGGAAGAGACTTCAGTCAGCCTCCTTGAATCCATTTCTGCATAGGTATCTGCATAGGATAATCATATTTTGCCTGAAAAGTAGCTCAGTTCCACTGGCCCAAGGACTTAAGGAGGCACGCCAGTGGTTGAGCCAAGGTTTTGTTCTACCTAGTCATTCACAGCTGCCTGTTTAACAGCTGTATCTATATAATAAACAGAAAGAAATAGGATATGGTTTATCCCATCATTAAATAAGTATCTAACATCATTAGAAGTGCTTCTTTCTCTCCACTGAGCAATAAAGCAGCTACAATGACTAGTCCTGGTGTAGATGTATGCACTGGTATGTAAGAGGGAACTTGTCCTCTGAGTCACTACAACCTGATGGCAGCCAGCTGAGAGCCCAGTGTAGTAGCAGACTGTGCCCATGTAGGAGCTGTGTCCTGCAGTTCTTCCACTTCTTCTATTGAACGTCAAGAGAAACATCTGTGAATGCATCCTTAAAGTAAATAACATGCTGCAGGAGCAATTTTTTGGCCCTGTAAGCAAGAAGCATGCCACTGATAACATCGATACAGGCAAATTCCCCTTGCCTCCAGATCAAAATAGCTTTCTCTCTCCTCCTTACTGAGATTAGCCCTTTGCTCATGCAGAACTGTGTCTGGGGCTTGTCTGCTAGGGCTAGCTGGTGTGGTTCCTTGTTTGCAGAATGTACACTATGTGTGAGTCTGGACTATGCTTAAGCCCAGACCCCAAAACTGTTCAGTTTACTCGTGTAAATAGAGTCAAAGGTTGCAGGTGAAGAAGGAAAAGAATATTCCAAGTGATAAGACAAAGGGAAATGGCCTCAAGCTGCACCATGGGAGGTTTAGGTTGGATATTGAGAGAAATTTCTTTACTGAAAGGGTTGTGCAACATTGGAACAGGCTGCTCAGGGAAGTGGGTGAGTCACCATCCCTGGAGGTCTTCAAGAAACTTGTAAATGTAGAACTTAGAGGTAGGTTTAGATTAGATATAAGGAGAAAAAAATCTTTACTATGAGAGTGGTGAGGCATTGGAACAAGTTTTGAATGTCCCATCCCTGGAGGTGCTCAAAGCCACGTTGGATGGGTCTCTGAGCTACCTGGTCTAGTGTAAGGTGTCCCTGCCCATGGCAGGAAGATTGGAACTAGGTGATCTTGAAGGCTCCTTTGAACCCAAACCATTCCGTGATTCTACAATTAGTAGCAGTGGTGGACTTGGCATTACTAAGTTAAAGGTTGGACAAGATGATCTTTGAGGTCTTTTCCAACCCGAATGATTCTATGATTCAAGCTTCTAACTTCAATAATGGATATTTAATTCTCACTATAATTCCACACAACACAGAAGATTGATTGAGACTGAATTTTTAAGGACAGGGACATCTTCTCACTAGTACACCTTACTAAATAATGTTGAATTCTTGGAAAAAAAAAAGGACATAATTTAATTGTTATAATTTCTATTACTACAATATGTAGAAATGCCATTCATTGACCAGATTCCATAGACTATATACTAAGCTATTTACAATAAATAAATAAATAAATAAAATAAAATAAAAACTGAGTCTTTTCATTAGATATAACACTGTTACACAGAACAAGATTACATTTAAAATCCTGTTGTTTGGTTGCCAAACCATTGACAACATAAAAACAATAATACAATAAGGTTTGCATTTTCTCATATACATGTCAGAGAAGTAAATTTGGATGGCTATTACTCGGTAGGAAACCTGGATTCAAATACAGGTGCTTCTGGCATTTTAACTTAATACTGCAACCACTACTCTGTGTTAACTTTCTGACATTTCACAAACCCAGTCAAAAAGCTAGAGTAGGAAAATGTCACAAATACTTCACTGAAATTATTTTTTTTTCTAAAATACTGTTTTGTGTGTTCTTATATCTGCTATCCGAAACTGAGCTATAAAATCCCTTCCAATACCTTCTGCAAAAATCAATTGGCAAACAGAATTTTACAGTAACACTACTTGTTCCTGTTAAAAACCTAGATCATGCTGACTATCTCACAATAGGACAAAATGTCTACACATCCAAGTGCAGAAATTACCAACATCTTGTTGGTCCTTTGCCATGTAGTATGCCTTTAACTTGTTAGTTGATGCAAATGTAATATTATCAGTAGATGGCATGATTGGCTGGGATTCAGTACCAATTTACTTTGTACATGATGGGATCAAAATATCCATTGTAGATTCTCATGCTTGCTTTATATCTCATTACAAAATTATTATAGCTGTAGCTATGCACACTTAGCCAATTTCAGTGTATGCCATATTATACGTTAGTGGAAGTGAATCTCACTATCCTCTCCAGGGTTCGAAAACCTCAATAAAGGTTTGCTGGCTTTTTTTTTAATCCAATTACCAAGTGGCAAAAACACATTTACAGCAAAAGTTAATAGTGCATGATTGTGAAACAGCAATCTAGTTCATGAGCACTGTGTCCAGTGAATGCTATGGGCAATGTGATTCAGCTGCTGATGAAGAAAAATCCACTGCTGTTACCACAGTACATTGATCTATTCCGAATTAATTTTGTAATTCCGAAGTTCGCATTGGTTGCTCTTGAAGATTTGGCAAGCCCATTAAGGGTGGACAAAAACAATTTGTACATTGTATATCAACATTAGCAACTGAACTTTATATTCATTTTGTTTTCTAAGGTATTTAATTTAGCTTTTGTCTAGAGAATGTGCTTGAGTTGTTTGTAGGAAGAAATATTATTTTTACAGTGTGAAGGACTAGAAAAGAAAAATAAAGCTGTAAAGTGTCACGTAAAGCTGTCTGCTGCAAGGGCAATATTTCTCTTCTGACAGAAAAGCTCCATGTTCTTTTTCCAAAACCCCTCACTAAACTCAGAAACATTGATCCAGACATTTCTATTGCCTCCTTGCTCCACATGTTGATTACAAACTTCATGAAAACTCAGAGCTACTGTAAATTTTCAAACAACAAAAAGCGTACCACTTATCCACATCAGATGTGCAGCAGAATGGCATTTTAACTTGCCTCATACTTTTCTCACCCAGCATTTCCATTCACAGTGTCAGAATAGATTGAAATATTAATGTCAAGCTGTAATATAATGTAAATATGAAGTAAAAGTAATGCATTACTCCAAAATGTCTAGAAAATCAACCTATTATTTTAGCAATTAGAGGAGTCCTTTTTCACAAAGTGACATGAAAACTGACAAAAAAAATGTGCTGAAAGAACAAAGGTCAAAATCTGATTTTTTCTGTTGTTGTTGCTTGAATATCTGTTCCCTTTAAAAAACATCAAACTACTTTAGACCCTGATGTAACTCTTGCCTCTCATCACTTTCAGCTACTCAGCCTGTGCCCAGTTTCAAGTGCAAGCATACTGGTAAGGGGATATCTTCAGAGGAGGTCATCTCACATCTCACTGTCTCAGACCTCCCCTTTCTCCTTGCCCTTTCTCCAGGACTTTCCCACTTCAACACAGCCTTTCAGAGCTTTTTTCTAAACCATTCATTTAGCCAGAACAAGCCTCCACTGAAAACTGGGTTTATGTTGTTTTGAGAGATGATTGATCTAATGAAAAAACTATATTTTCTCACGTATTTTGAAGAAGGGAAGGTTAGGAATGAAAGAAGCATTTAGAGACCATCATGTTCTGGGAAAATGTGTTTTATGAAAGAGGCAAGGGATTTCTTGAACTGAAAATCCGAAATATCGCAATCAAGATAGTTGGTAACTACAGCAATGAAGAAAGTAGAATGCCACTGTAACTGTAACAGGTCTACGTGAGAGAGACTGAAGTGGGGCAAAAGAGGATATTCTCTTAAGCTATTGAGTTAAGATAATAAGAAAGGATAAGAGGAAGAATGGGCAGCTGCAGAACTACAAGATAGCAAAGAAGTGATTTTTGATTGAAAGAAGATAGTTAGTTCCTTGCCAAGATGCCTAACCTGGATGAGTGTTAAAAATAAACAACACAGAAAGATTGCCACAGAAATGTAATGAATAACAGGAGAGAAGAAGTAGAGAAAAGCAGTAATAGCAGCACTAGTAGAGCGAAGAGAAGAAAAAGGAATGACATGACTTTTTAAGTCCAACTTTCTGCTATCCCAAGTGTAGGTACTGACTTCTGGGAATGGTTCCTATGCTTTCAGAATTCACTTTAGTCGTGTGCTTCTTTCCTTGAAAATCTCTTTTACCTACTGTGTAGAGTTCTGCTTGTTCCTAAAATTCTTTTCAATATATCTAATCTTTTCTGTCAGTTTGGGATACTTTCTTACATGTCTTGTGTTCTTTGCATACAAAACAATTTCGCTGTTTTTAACTAAAGGAAATTCCAAGTCTCCTGTAGATTCCACTGCCTGAGTCTAAATGTAGCTGATTTCATTAACTTACTTGAGATTATTCGTTTGTCTTTTTTTTTTTTTTTTTTTTTAATTGAGCTACAGATATACTTCAGTTTTTCATTCATTTTAATTTAATTTGAGCTAAATTGTAATTGCTTGATCCAAGACCAGATCTTCTATGATGCTTTATTTTTAAAACAAATCAGTGTCTGAACTATCACCATTTCTTAGTTCAGGAACACTTGGTGAATACATAAATAAATAAATAAATCTGTTTGTAGAGCTGTAAGTTTCTAAATCCAACTATTACATATATGGAAGTATCATCTCATGCTCAGATAAATACAATGTTAGGTGCTGCTAATAGCATTGTTGTGGTCATGATCTGGTTTTGTAGACCTAGATAATAAAATTATTATCCTAGCTTGTATGGTGGGAAAAAACGTTTCTGGGCACATGAGATGTAGAATGGAAAAAACAAAATTGAAACACTGTTAAGATACTGATGGATGCAAAAACTGAACAGTGCATGTATGTCTGAACCCCAGTGTGAAAAAGAGTATAGAAGTACTAAAAAAGAGGAGATAAGAAAGATAAGAAAGGTATAGAATGGTTCCCATTCAAACAAATGCTAAATAAACTAGGATTCTTTAGCACTGAAAAGACATGTGACAGGGCCTATAAATCCTAAGTGGCATGGAAAAAGAAAGCAGATGCACATTGTTCTTCTTAATAAAAGACGGAAAGGGCCTTACATGAAGCTAGCAGATCACATTGTCAAAGAAAGGACATTTTTCCTCATAATTCGTAGTTAAAATGTAGACCATTTAACCACAAGATTTTTGTGGATGCTTAATTGTTATATGGATTTGAAAAGAAAATTGACAAATTAATGAAGAAAAAAAAAACAACGTCTAACAAATACAAAAAAAATGTGACTATTATGTCCAGAAGTTCCTGAGCTGCAAATCACTGCAATGTATGTTGGGCACCTATCACTGCATGTACTTCTCCAAGGCACTTGCGGTCGGTTGTGATGAAACCATTGGGATGAAATGGAACAACGGAATTCCTGCTTCAGTGCAACACAGCCATTCTTATATTGCTATTAGTACCACTCAACTTTTGTACAATTTGGCTTTACTGCATATTGGAGGAAAAAAGTAATCCATAACGACTGAACTAATATGTTCTTTCTCTCTCACTGCAATAGATGATGGCACACAATTCTGAACTGTATAATATGTGTTTATAGCAGGCTCCTAGTCCAACACCATGACTTCTCATGTGACTTTTTAGGACTTTTGATCAGATTCTACCTTTTCACTGGAATCCTTCCCTCCAGGGACCACTGAAAGTATAAGCTTCAAGTGGGAGGATTAACTGAACAGGTCACAGCTGTAGAAGCCAACTAACAGGCAAAGGATTTCCTTCCCCCTGACTCTACACCCTGTCAATATTAATCTTTTTCTAGATTGTATTTTATCTCACCTGTATCATTTTAAATACTGAAACTCCACAAAAAATAAAAATGAACATTGTGACTGTGGAAAGCTGGTATTGACTAGTAGGATTTGAATGGTGTTGATCTATTCTGCTTGCAAAAGGAATTACATTACTGTCAAAGTCTCCTGGCCAATACATATCCATATCCACAAAATGGAAAACATCTTGGATCTTGCAATAGTGGCATGAGCTGACTAAAACAATATCCTTTTCACTACCATTATACTAACACAATATAATTGGGGAATTGCTGGAGTCCCTATATTTAATTTTAGTGCCCCAGCAAATGATCCTAATAGCCTAATGGCTAGATGCTGCTGTTGCTAATACTGTTCAATTGACTAGGTCTCAAAGTGTATCAATGAGTCTTTTAAGTATCCACTAGAGCTGTAAGGTTTCAGATTACGGCTCTTAAACTATATGTGATCTCTAATGAAAAAGGAGAAAGAAAAAAAAAAAAAAAGAATTGATAAAGCAAGCTAAGGCAGCAAAGTCAGCAAAAATTGTGCAGGCGATCTAACTTCAGTCTATAACCGGGTAAGCACATAAATTACATTTGGTCAGTAAATAATACACCTGGGAAAGAAAACAACAATGCAAATAATAATCCATTTTTTAATAATTAAATCTTACCTAGGCCCTCATTTGGTCACAATCATAATTTTTATAGAACTATAAGTACGAACATGGGACTTGTTTAAAAAAAAAATGCCTTGTAGCATTTTATGAAAATTAATGCATATCCAGTATTGATCCTGATTTGTGCATGTTAAAACAAGCCTCCTCGGGTAAAATATTCTTAAAGTCAATAATATGCTGTAATCTCATGTGACACTAATAAAATAACACAAATGACAATTCATTTTTGTTTACTTGTCTCCTCTTTAATGGATTGATAAATTTTGCTTATAAAAAAAAAAAAAAAAAAAAAAAAAAGTAAATCCTATTGCATAGTAGGCATATTTCTAAAACAGTTCTGATTGATTTTGGGGGTCATTTCTGAAGAAACAATCAATCTCTAGAATTTTTTCCTGAAACATATTTTAATGGCTGTTGAGGTATGTTGTGCATAAAACAAACACCCAAAAGCAGCCTTGAAGGTTCTAATCCAGCAAGCACTTTACACTTGCTTCCTCCAAGCATACAAATAGCTCCACTGAACTCAGTGAGGCACAGCTGATTTCACAGATTTTAAATTAAGCATATGTGTTTGCAGATTCTAGTCTAAAAGAAGCTGAGATATTACAGAAAACAATTCTGTCATAATCAGAGTTTATCTGTGTACAATGCCAGCTGTATTTATTGTAAATTGCCCCAAATTAAGATCACAGCTATTACCATTCCTCAAGTAGCTGTGTTTTGCAGCCTCTTGGAAACAGAATAGAAAATAGTGAAAGTCCTGTCACAACAGTACTAAGAACTACATGTATTTACTGAGACAAACAAAACAACCTTGAGACTATTCTTCTGCCATAGACAGTGTTTCACCTCCTCAGTTATGGAAAAGAGTGGAGAAAAGACGACAACAACAACAAACATTTAATTTACTCAGCCTTTACAAACTGGTAAGAGGAAGTGTACACAAGGTGTTGAGATCCTTTCAAATGCTGTTTGTTAGGTCAAGTATTTTCACCAGAGAAATCACAGTGATCTGTTGTTATTTTGGTGTTCACATAACGGAGGGAAGAGTTCAGTAAATAGCAAATGAGTTGAAGTCTGAATGGAGATAAGGTACCAGCCTACCTTTTTAGAATGGAGGTGTACTAGGAGCAGCATGCCTTATGTGCCCTTGAAAGACTAGCTCTGCAAGCATCAGAACCAAATTTCTGTATTTGTGTTACAAGTTAGAGTTCCTGTGGCAAGAGTCTGATTTCTAAAAGGGGTAGTCCACACTGCACCTGGAAAGTTCAGCTTCCCCCAGTGGGACCATACCCTTCCTAGTTTGGATTTGATTGCTTCATGGGCAAATGGGCTCCATATACAGCCATGGTGACATAATTTAATTTTTAGAGAGAGAGGAGAAAAAAAAAAATAAAAGAGAGAGAAAAAAAAAAAAAAAGACAAAAGGAGTGCTACAAAAGAATTTATTAGATGAGATTGTAAAGTCTCATTGAGTTCACCAGAAATGTTCATGGACCTGATCTATGGATAAACTGGCTACCATTTTGCACTGACTATTGTCCAGACACCCAGTTTCCTACTATATTGTATTTGAGTAGTTCTTACCCCAGTACTGAACAGAAAACAATGAGAACAAGGTGAAGTTAATCCTTTGTTAAACAGAGCCTCCTCATTCTTCTTTCTTTAAACATTGAGCTTCTAGAGAAAAAACACTGCCTTCATGGGTTCTCTACTGTTGGAAGAATATAACCTGGCAAGTTTTTAATAAAAAGTAGTAATTGCTAGAAATGAACAAATTCATAACAAGTTCATGGTGCTGCCTTTTTTTTTTTTTACTTTACTGCTTCTAAAATAATTCAAAAAAATTATATGACTGTGTTTTAAATGTGCTTTATGTGTAAACCGTATCAATTTAACAAATTGCACACTACCAAAATTGCAGTGTAAACTGGTTAGGTCCTTTGGTTAAATATATTTTGGTGTTGCTCCTCTGCAGTGAAAAGAGCTATTCCAGAGACAGATTAACATATATATTTTCTGATATCTGTTAGCATGTGTTCACGGACATACCTTCTTATCTCTTCCTGATTCAATTTAAGAAAATCAACTATTTGAATTAACATTATCTACTAAGTCTCTCCCTTTGTTTTTGCTTAAACAGCTCAGCTTCTGGTCTTAAGCTTCCAGAAATTTCATCTAGCTCTCCATCATTCATTAAAATAAACACTGCCTATTTTATTATTTGCAGTTCTGATGTCTCTCCACTGAAACAAAAGGGTAGATTGTCTGCTACAAGAGACACCTGGAAGGTGCACAAAGTACAAAGGCTAGTATTCAAAAGAGTTCTCAGTGTATTCAACAACCAATTACTTCTGCTTGTGATAGGACACTGTCAGCTTCAAACACAAGGCATTCTTTGGAAAGATTAGTCCAAATTACATTTTATTACATTGGCCTGCTTGGATGGCCTGAACTTCATCTAGTTCTTATTCTAATGGAATTCAATCAAGGGTATTAATATATTGTTTATGACATGTTTGGAGTTCTTGTGTTATCAGCATACATTCATGAGAGGAGCTTCAAACAGTATCAGATAACAGTGAGCTGGATGTTGGATGTTGTACAGCACAGGGGATTTTATCATCTTGTTGAACCAGTGGCAGTGATTAAATTAAACTGTCTGAACAAAGCTTTTGCATGTCAGGCTGTTGAATGGCAAAATGAAAGAGTGACACACTTCAAAGATCAAGGAGAGAGAGAGCTGGAAAACCATAGTTATGTAACTTCTTATTTACTATAATGAAAAACTGAACCAGTGGCTGCTTGGGCTTCTACTAGCAAATAATCAGAGCAAAACATTTTATGCATTCAAAAATTAATTTACTACATGTGCCTGCCAAAATGCATACAAAGTTCTTAAATTGCTGCTGTTTCGCTGATTTCAGTGAGCACCACTCTGAGTCTTACTGGTTTTTCCCTGCCATACTTTTGAAAAACTTCCAGTAAACCTGATTTATACCAATTCCCCTTACAGCTCAGTTTTTGTATGCGTGAGATCCAAAGGCACGATTCATACCTGTTTTCTGAAATGAGCAATACTAATAATCATCATTTCATAGACACCTGCAGGCCTGTTTGTGGGAATAAATATTGTTCAGAAAGGTTACTACTACCGCATCCAGACCCCAGATTCTTGAAGTGTGAGATGCTTAACAATTTATATTAATTTTTAATACAAAAAAAAAAAAAATACAAATACTAATGGAGATCAGGAAGAAAGGGGACTAATAAAAGGTAAAAGAGGAAAAAAAAAAAAAAGAATGATGTATGTACCATCCTTCCACAGTGCTTGGTTTCTGAAAATAATTACTTTTGGTAAATTTTATTTAGATAAGTGGGACCATGATTTACAGTGTAGCAAACAACTTGCTGATATTTTTGGTATGAACTCAGATATCTTCCTTCTATTAAGTCTTATATAAACAAATACTGGTAGCATTTCATCTCCAAAATCTCCATAAAACATGTCTTTTATTCTAAAATTCCAAATAAGAAAGTCCTAGATTAAAAATAAGTAGGTTGAACCAGAAAGCAATTGCATACGTCAAATTTTAAGAAACACCAGAATGACTTTCTTTCATTCTATGCAGAACTCAGAATAGGTCTTGACCTTGTTCAGAGTGTTAGCATAATATAAATTATCATTTCTTATCAATAATAATTTGATTCCATTACTTTACTTTGCACCTTTAAACAAGCTTTAGTATGCTATCTGCATAAACAAATAGATTTTCTATATTTATACAGCAAGATTAATTTGTTTTCATGTGCAAAAATGAAAGCATCCTTATTTTTATCAGAGCTGTGACTTAAAACCCATCTTCTTCAAAACTTGTAGTGTTTTTATTTGATAGTAATATTTTTCCTTCTTGTAGAGCCATAGTGCAATGACATCCATTAACATTCAAAACTGAAGAATGCTTTCAAATTCAAATCCACTTGAGATGGTACAGTAGCAGAAATGGAGCCTGAGGGAAAGAATTCTGAGAATAAACAGAGAACCAACCC
Source organism: Anas acuta (assembly GCF_963932015.1). Classification (NCBI taxonomy): domain Eukaryota; kingdom Metazoa; phylum Chordata; class Aves; order Anseriformes; family Anatidae; genus Anas; species Anas acuta. The sequence continues at coordinate 42,143,360 of NC_088979.1, forward strand.
ATTAGAATATTCCACTGTGTACATCAGTTTTTATAATTGGTGCTACATATGTGTGCATACATGTTTGTATTTAATTTCAGCTCTATGAATAAATCAAGATTTAAAATTTATGGCAAACAGGCTAAATATTAGATGTTTCAGTGTACTACAGTCTTTATACAATAGCACAAAGATACCTAGAGCATATTAAAGAGCATATTAAATCTTACATATATGTATGCTTATTTAAGAAAAAATATACAATAACTTTCCAGAGATAGCTATTCATATTAGACATTCCAGGAATTTCAGGCTATGATTCAATATATGTATAATCCTTACTTTTTCCTCTGTTTTCATTGTTAAATGGCACCTTAATGGCCAATAACATTAATGTACTTGCCTAGAAAATGTGATTGTTTAATTTTCTTTGCAAAAAGTAAATGTTGCACATTCACTACTTATGAGACATGGGCAATCTAACCAAAACAATGTAACCATGTAACCAAATAGCAAGTCTATTTTTTTCTTTTTCCAAACTCTCTCTTTTTTTTTTTTTTTCAAAGAATTATAGCAAAAATAATTTAAAAAATGATGGTTTTGGTATCACGCGGGATTCTAAAGCCTGCTGAGATGAACAGCATTATAGTGGAAGGAATGTAAGAAGCTCTTCACTTTAATTTTAGTTCTGCTACTAGAGAAGGCCAAAAAACAGGTCTCATTATTTATGCGCATATTCATGTAAGACAAGGAGAATGTGACCCAGGTTGTATACCAAGTTATTACAACCCTCTGCATTGCACGTTTTTTTTGTGTTTTTTTTTCTTTCTTTTTTTTTTTTAATCTGTATCATAGAATAAAAAATGCATAGTACTATGTACACAGGTATTTTTTATTGTGTACAAGCATATGTATTTATGCACTAAGCCCTGGGGTTTTATTCTTTTGCTTGCTTAATATAGGTGTAATTCAGTAGCAAGTAGGGTGAAAACATTAACAGTTGAGAATTTCCTCTGGTGTCTTTTAATTACTGTGTGACTTACTGACACTTTCCAAATCAGATCTCTTTCAGACATTCATAGTCTGAAGTCATGGCCTGTGAACATTTATATATATGACCAGTCTCACTGCACTCAGCAAAAATAGTACATGAATAATGGTAGTTGTGTCTGTGAGAATGGAGCTCATCTGATCAATAATAGACGGATGTGTCTGATACAGTCTAGATAATCAGCAGATTAATATAATTTGATTTATGCATAACAGTAGTCTAAAATAACTCAGACTGTGTCCCAAAAATGCATCTCCACCAAGAAGCAATATGCCTAAGACAACTAGCTCAGTAATAGTCCTCATTATGGCAAATGTGAAGTTAAACAAAGTGAATCTCCAAGCTAAGTATCGACAAAGATAGGTGCTAGCATGCAGGAAACAGGTCTCCATTCTGAACTATATAAGTGCATGGGAATTCTTATGTAGCTCATAGGGTGAACATAAATATATTTAAAAGAAGATTGTAATCCAAGACAGTAACAAGATGAATGCTTTCATGGGCTATATATATAAGAAATAATTCACTAATGCTCTTTGAACCATTCATTCCTCATGCTCATCCTCTCTTATATAAGTCCACTTCAAATAACAGTAATTTACTAATGATATTCTCAACATTGAAATTCATATTTGCTTTCCTGTAAATATAAAATAGAAGCAGTCTTGTGTTTCGGTGGTACTACTCACCATGGAAATGTATCAGTTTCAGGGGAAATTATATTTGTGCTTCATTCCCTATATTGAAAAGGACTTCCAAACCCTGAATAGAGTCCGAGTGAATTCCTTTCCTTATCATGCTATTCCATACTGAGTCACGCAGACACAGGCTTAAATAGTCCTGTATATCCTATGTGCTAATCCATTTATTTAAGCCAGAATCTTCATGAAATTACCTCAAACTACTACAAAAGCAGTGGAGTCCTATTTATCTAGTAAAAGCCCCATAGAAAGCACTCTACAACATGTCTTCCTGCAGCTAGAGGATGCATTACTTCAGCCAGAATGTTGAGGAGTCTGTTCCCATTCCTAATATCTAGGAATGTATTAATTATTCTTAAACACAGCTATTAGAAGTGTTAGCACATCAATATAAGGCAAAGATAAAGGCAATTTAGAGTGTGCAAAAGGAGCAAGGCAATATTTTACTGTCTAAACTATATGCTTGTGTTAATGCTCGTGGTCAGAATCCATCATCATGCATCAATGCATGCCAGGTCGTATAGGAAGGAAGCACTACTCTAACTGGCAGCCATAGCATGGATCAAAAGACCAGAGTGATATGCTAATTTGGTTTAAGATGAATAAGCATGTCAGCTGCAGCATTTTATGTAAAACAGAACTTGTGAAGTTTTACAATCAGGTAGACACCAGAAAGGAATTACAATAATCCACCTTAGAGGTGACAGAAGTACTATATGGATTAGCATTTCAGCTGTGGCCTGAGAAAATATTATCCTCAACCCAGCAACAGCAAGCACATAAAATGAGTAAAAAGTGCAGTGAGAATGGCATGTAAACCATCACTAAAGAACACAAAGAGTAAGATGACTATAATTATCTGTGGCAAGGGATACAGGGAAAAATGTGTCTACGACAAGGAACGCTAGGAATCTACTGAAGTACTTACACGTGGCTTTTATCTCCATAGTATCTGAAACACCTTTACCTGAAGGCCATTACTCATCAGTGCATTTAAACCAGCATTTTGAGATATACCCAGGAGAGATAGGAAATTCTAGCCAGTGCCTATTGAGAGACAGGGTGACTTTTACTACTCCTAGCACAGAGCTGTGAGAGAAATTAGCTCCAAAAATGCTCAAGAATGCCCTAGGGTGGATGCTGTTGTCCCAAAAGGAGCTATTTTGCCTATACTCTCCTGGCCTGAATAACAAAGGATTTTTTTTTTTCATATATATGGGTTGACACTATATTCTAATAGTGTTTGTTGCCTCCTTACATGACAATTACCACCTACAATAGTGGTGTAGTAACATCACCTAAAATAGGAGGTGTAGTAAAATCACTAGCGTATAGTACGGTTGCCAACTCAAAAAAATGGAAAGCTACACTGAGTGCGTAGAAAGCCAATGAACTGGGATTTGAAGTGGTTCTGAATAAGCTTACAGAAGTAATTAAGATATTTAACATTCCTTTTTAAGCATTTGTGCTCTAGGAAACACTTGCACAATCTGGCAGTATCGGTTAGGCCTTCATCTTCAAACGAGGGAAATGGTACTCTGTGCTGCTTACAGGGCAATTATTGTGGACTTGACTTTAAAACCTGAAGCTTATGTTAAATGTATATATTAACATTCTTGTGCTTCATTTTGTATGAACAAGGATTTGCCTAGTGTCAATGTACCAAATAATATTTCCTCAGGGAATTATGCTAGAGATGGTGTGGGTCTAATTTAGACCATTATAGGAATATAATGTATGAAGTACAAAGATCATGCATTTTGATAAATATGTATATAATTTCTTTTTGCTTCACTGAGATAGGCTATACTGGGACAGGTGTTTTATGGGGACATTCCCCCATGAAACTGATAATCCTTATTCTAGTGAACTCCAACAGGCATTTTAATTGAGAAAATATTATCACACATTCAGTGTCAAGTAGTTTAATGGTGTTTAACCTGGTGCTAAATAAGTGTAAAATGCTCAACTCCATACTTCTAGTATGTACGTTGCAAAATAAAGATTAAGCAGGTATGTTTTGCAGGTACATAGCCAACTATAATTCTTGTACTGAGTAGTAAATAGATAAATAAGTAAGGCCTAAGTGTACAAGATCTAAACAGAGGGAGCTAGATTCACAGCTATATTAACACTCAAAAATATTTTTATAGGAAATATGCAATGCAGACCCCACTAAAGTAGCATGTATAGTTGCATTGGTATTCAATATATTGATGCAAATTTTAGGTTTTATTGTAATTTACAGCAATGAGTAGTTTGATAACTAAACTACTTTAAGATCTATCATTTTACATTAAGATCTTCATTTTACAGCCACGTACTTCTACTTCTGTCATTTTTGTCAGACCTGTGTCTCTCCCCGATGCTTTAGATTTGAAATTGGCTTGTAAACTTTTTCCAAACTTCCTCACAAGCTGGACTATGTTATAATAACTTTATCACTGCCCCTTTTTCTTCTTGAAAATGTTATAAATGTCTCATTTCTTCCCTCATATTTTTGGAGTTCAGGACCCTTTAAATGTTGCTGTGCTGTGTAGGAGCCACTGACATTTCTTACCCTCCAAAGAATACCTCTTTTTTTGCTAAAGCATTTTGGACAACTGAAGAGCATCATAATCCTGACCACCACAAAGGCTGCATGCTTCACGTGTGTTTTATAGTCCGAGTGTATGTTTAGCTGGTTAATAGGCAAAAACTTTGAAACGCTACAATGCCTGTGAGAAAACATCGAGCTTGCAATAGACTTGGGCAGGGCTATGTTCCTAAAAGGGAAAATAAACAAATAACAACTAAGTATATCTTTCAAGGCCTATTTTTACAGTCTCCTCTAAACAAAAGAATCAACAAGACATTTGCGACAGTGCCATCTGGTGACTCCCATACCATCAGCTGTAATAATAGGATTTATTTGCAATAGTTAAAAGTTTGTAGCACAAGAGACACAGAATAACAAGGAATGTCTTCCTTCTGATTTTAACACATTCAAAAAAATACAATTTCTCTCTTGGATGTCAATTTTTGGCTTGGGGTTTTGGAAATACTCTGATTATTTTTTGTATTTACAAACAGCAGTCAAAAGAACAAAATATACACAATTATAGAAAATAATATTAAAATATTTAAATATTATAGCCCATATACACACACACACACATAAGCGTATGCATGGAAGTACAAAGGAGATATGTAAAGTGAAGGAAAATAGTAGGATGAAGAAAAACTTAAGCAAAAGATTTTTAGTCTAGTGCTGTGTATTTTAAAATCTTCAGTAATAAGATAAAACTTGAATTAGCACTAATATTGTACTATTCTCTGAAAAGGGGAATTGTGATGACCCAAGCAACTTAAGGCCAGTAAGCATCAAAAAAAATATACGGAAATTTAATGGAAAAGCTAATAAGCTGATGTGGGATTTAATTAATACAAATTGAAGGAATTAATGTAATTAATGATGGTCAACATGGTTTTGTAGAAAATAGGACTTGTTAAATAAAAATTACTTGGTTCTGTGATGGGATTATTAATTTGGTTTATAAAGGTAACTGCATACATTTGGACTTCTGTAGGAAGTTTTGACTTTAGACGTTTTTTGTTTTGACTTTAGACGTTTTTTGTTTTAAATGGCCTAAACTATTTTAGTAAAAATTCCTTTCACAGGATTAAGAAATGGCAAAATCTTCCAAAATTCACTTTCCAAAAACAAATAAATTGCTGGGACTTGATTTAAATAAAGGACAAGCCATGTACATAAGCATACGCCGTGCAAGAGCACATACAAACAAGAGTACCTATCCTGATTTGAGCAGGGTGCTGTAAGGGTCAGTAGGTGACCTTATACCTTTTCATAGATAACCTGGGATTAAGTTTTAAAAAATTGCTGATATGGTTTGTAAATTACACAAAAGCTGATACAGAAGCTGGCGGAGTAGTAATGTAAAGACAGACAGAGGGATTTTGAACTGTTCAGTAAGGTAGACCAACCAAATCCATTTTAATGCAGCTACATGAAAAGCCAAACAACTGTGAACAAGTTGGACTACTGCGTTCTGCTAAGTAGTGCCTCCAGAAAGGACTTAAGGCATCAGACAAATAATTCAAAGGGAACCGTGAGTGTGATACTGGAACAAAACGGTGAATAGAGCCGAGAGATCTTATCTCCACAGACAGCACAGGTGAGACTGCTATCACACCTGAGGGAGAGCAAAAATAAGACGGGCTGCAGGGAAGACCAGAATGATCACTGGAGAGAAGAAAAAATGCTTTACAGAAAGGAAAATCCTTTCAGCTTATCAAAAAGGAGATACAGTGGTAGCTTGATTATAATCGCTCCCTCAGGAGAAAAGCCCACAAACTAAAGAGTTCTTTAGTTGAGAAGGAAAAAGCATAACAAGCAGCTGTGTACTGAGCCCAAGCCAAATAAATTAAAACACGAAATAAGGCACACAAAGTTTAATAGTGGAGATGATTAACTACGGAACAAACCAACAAAGGAAGCAGTGGATACACTATCTCTATTAATGTCTTCAACTCAAGAATAAATGTCTTTTTGGATATGCTTTATCTAAACAGAAGTTATTGAACTCAATAGAGAGGCTGTTGGGTGAAATTCAAAGGCTTGTGAAATACAGGAAGTCAGAGTAGATGATCTAATGGGAATATTTGCAAAGACTAATCTTAGCCTCGGGATACTAGTCTCCTTGGGTTACCTCTTCAGTCAATAGAGAGTTTCCTTTAGAGAGCAATTCAGAGAAGAAGAAAAACTTCAGAGCTCTGATTTGCCCCTCTCCACTGAGAGCTTGCCTCTCCACTGACTGAAGAGGAAACCAGAGGTTTAAGGATAGCTGAAATAATCTGGGCTTTTCACTAAAATGTGACCATTTTAAGATTATAATAATTATAAAATGACAATGTTATTATGTATTTGGGGAAGGGCTTACTGGGTGAACTGAGGGGAGAGCCCCCTTTTCACTAATTAACCCTTGACAGTCTAATTTGATTATGCAGGAAGTTACAGTTTTTCCCAGATTTCATCACCACCTATGGTGTGAAGCTGAAGATTAGTATGGCACTCCTTTCCCACCCCCTTAAATATCCTACTTGAGGAGATCTCCATCCTTCCTCCATTACCCTCTAATTTTGGAGACTACAGAAATTGACAGTAGATCCAGAAACATATTTGGTGGATAGAAATGAACCCCATGACCACAGAGTTGGTGGGAAGGTGTCTCCGCTCCCTGTCCCTTTTTACTACTGGAAGTGGTAGGAATTGTCTTAATTCTTAACTAATGTATCAATGTGTTTATCTATTTCATACTTTTAAACTGTGGTGCTGCTATGGCATTGGTACATCCATACCATCTGTTGGTGCATGCTAACCAGGAAGCCGTATCTTCCTATGCGAGTCTACATGCTGCCCTTACCTCTGTTGTGCCCCCTTGTCTTAAACGACGTAGATTGCTGACTAGCTGCTAGAAAGTACATGAACACCAAAAGGAAAAAGCTAACCCAGTTATGAACTACAGAGTGTTGTAGAACTTCCTTCAGTGCAGTTTCTAAGACACTGTGTGCAGCCTTCATTATTTTGAAAGGAAAAATATGTCACTACTGATTTGCCATGCTGAAAACACTCTTTATTGTGGCTACTTTAATGCTAGCATATCTCATTTCAGTAAAAGTTAAATGCATAACATACAAAATTTTAAGTGCCTAAAACTTAGTTTTCTCCTTTGTGGGCCAAAATCACAAAATCAATAGCATGCTTTTTTAATTCTTCCACCTAGTTTTAAAATGTTTTCAAAAATAAATCAAAAGGTTAAATTACACCAATCCTTCATTACACTGAAAATTGATCCTAAGATACTATTTATTAGAATCCATGCAAAACTAACAAAGGAGCATTTTACAGAGCTGTGGCACTGGTTGCAAATGTTTGTCTGCCATCTAGTGGAGCATGTTACAGTTTTCAGCAATATTTATACTTTTTCTCCTGCATTGTATTTTATAAATGTTGGATGTTATTTGAAACAAGTTATAGAAGTAAATAATGAAAAGCATGAACGACAGTAGTTCTCTCCTCATAAAATTCTTAGACAACTTGAATTGCCTCAAAAGAAAAAATAGTCACCATTGTGTATGCAAAATTCTGTACTGCAAATTAGGTTGTGTCAGTTGACTAACACAGAAGCAGGGATAGAAAAAGATGAATACGTTGAAAATCAGGGCAAAGATCTGTTTTGTTTTGTTTTCTGTCTGAATTTTGCACTAGAAATATTCCGGCCAAACATGTACCTATATAAATAGAGACCAAATGTGACTCAGATACCTCCTGTTTGACACAGCACAGGACAGTACTAATAAAAAGCAAAGTAAAGCTGCATTTTTAAAACAATGAAGGATATCCTTGATATTTACCATAGAAAGGCTTGGCTTTTCTATGATAGGCTTAAAGATCATCTAGTTCCAACCTCCCTGCCATGGGCAAGGATGCCACACACTAGATTTGGTTGCCCATTATTGTATTTATGTGATATCTCTCCACACAAAATTGGTATGCACATGCCAATCCACTGAATACCTATACTGCACATGGTAACACTCTAAAGGTATTTTAGGGATACAAAAATTCAGAATTCTGTGTACCAGGGCAAAGAGCAGCTTTGGCCATGCGGAATATTGTGCAACTCGGACAGTCACTCTAATAGTTGTGCACATATTAGGACCAGTCAAAACTCCACGACAAATATGAGTTGTCAGGTAAAATCCTTATTGAATAATGCTTGATTATCTAGGGGAAATATTGTAGAAATGACTGCTGAAAAATTGGAAACCAATGAAGACCCTCTAATGAGAAACTCAAAATTGAAGAGAGAGGGGAAAATGGTGAATTATGGCAGATTTAGCTGGGATAAGGCCCACTTCACAGAGCAGAAATGGGGGGGGATAGGGCATAGGACATTAAACCATGATAAAATATTCCTGAATGAAAACCTTTGAAGCTGTAGTATGTGGTATTCTTTTTTAATTCTTTTTTTATTTTATTTTTTTTTTATAATTGGCATGTTTTGATGAAGGAAAACAACCTATTTTAACTAGAGTGTTCACCCACTTGAAAGTTAGAGGATCTGCCTAAACAAAATCATTTCTTTGTGTCCTCCATTCAGTCACAGTTAAGACAAGCAATGCCCATATCCACTGGTAGTTTATGTCCTGTATGGCTTTCACTAACTTCAATAAAACTTCACATGATGTAAGTCAATGCTGAACTTGGGCCCAGCATGTCTAAAAATGGAATGGTCATTGCAAAGACATTTAACTAGAGCAGACAGACAGCTGCTGATTGACAAAAACTGGCAGCTTTATTACTACTGTCATTCTTACAGTGAAATGCATAGCCTGAGATACCATGCTAAAAATACAAGCCAGATTACCAGCCTGCGTATAAGCTGTAGTCATTTTTCTTTCTTCCATGTGAGTACAATTGTCACAGCATGTAGGACTAAATAACCATGCATGTAACTTGCTGGGTTGCTCCTATGCCTGAGATTGTTTTCACACAAACAGTGAAACTAAACAAAACATTAATTTCTGAACTGGAAAAGCACTTGATATGAAAAAATAAGTCTGAGTTTCACTTTAGTCTGTATCTCTGATCTGATAGGAAATAGAAGCTAGACTTCTTTTTCTGTGACCTAAGGAAGGTTTGTCCAGATATTTTGGCTCATATCTCTACTTCAAAATGTGTAAGGCCAGTGTATGATTCTCTTTTAAATCCCACATTAAATCTTATTTAGACTGGAGTACTGTATTTCCAAGTGATTCATATATTTCCTTAACATTTTTCCTAGAGCATGTATACCTCATCTAAGGTCCTGAGCTTCACGTGTAAGGTGCATGTGACTGTAAAATCCTGGCTTTTTCACAGCCCTAAAACACAAATAGTAAATAGCAATCTGCTACTCACGATACACAAGTTAGATGCAGGTTCACTGGTCATAGGAATGAGTCTATTTCTCTGTCTTTGATTAGCTGGGCCCTCTCAAAAATTTAATTTGTCCTCTTCACAAATGTCTGCCTCTATAAAGTTCAAAGAGAAATTGGCAACAAAGCCAGGGGGTACGAAGCAGCCTTCCTAGGAGGGAAGAAAAAATGTCAGAAGAAGCTTTTCTGGAGTCTGGTGAAGAAGGATGAAGTGAGAGGTGATAACGTCAACTAGCAGCCTCACAAGCTGCTTGCAGTGATGTGTGGTGGGACATTTTGGATCAGGGCAGTGATGGCAGAGGAGGCTGGTAGCCCCATCTTCCCCCCACTGCCAGCCTCAAGGCCTAAAAACCATTGGAACAGTCAAAAAAGTTTTAGCATGGCCAACCCGGGGCTGTGTCCAACCTCAGTTGCCTTCACTAGGCTTGGCTCTGGCCCCCATCCACCTGTGGGCCCACAGCCCGGCCTGGGTCTGGCCTTATCCCATGGGAGGCGCCTGATGCCCAGGGCTGCCCCAGTGTCCCCTCAGCCTGCCCAGCTCCTGGCTGGGGTGGTGAGAGAGGCCCTGGCTGCTAGGACCTGACCTGACGGACCCCTGGGGAGCCCCTGGAAGCCCCCAACCTCTGCAGTGCCCCGCCACTGCCTCGCTGTTGCTGTTTAATAAATGGCCGTGCCAGATTATAAAAAATCTGTTGTTCAGCGTGCTGACCCCATGGATAGGGAGAAAGAAAACGTGACCATCAAGCAACCTTAGTGTCTCTTCCTGTCTTCAACCATGTCAATTTTTGGGTCTGTCATGCAGATAACATAATCACATAAAATCAGGCTAGGATATCCCTCAGCTTTCTCACCCGCCTGTGGCCCACTTCCTCTTCTCCCTGGCTTAGTGGTCCTGCCTGGCTGCTTCCTTCAGAAATTTCAGTACAGCCAAGTGCCTCCTCCTCAATTCCTCTTTTCCATCTTCTTTATTGAAAATTACCCATGACTGTTAAATTCACATTCACCCATGTAATGATGTCATTGATCTCTCCCAACAGTTTTCAGAGATCCATTTTCATGAGCTGGTGTCTCCTTACACATAAAGAATCAGAGGTGAGAAAACAGGAACACAGTGATAATAGAAGTGCTCAAACTCAACATATTCTGGATTGCCAGCAACATTAATATCAGGTGTGGTGTTTTTTTTTTTATATCAGGTAACGTTTAACTGTCTTAGAAACTAGGCTTCCATTTATCTTACTGACAGAAACATCACTGATATGTACCCTGAATATTCCTAATATTCATCGCATTACCTTTTCTTAGAGCTTTTTTATACTGCCCTTCATGGACCGTGAAGGCAGAAGGAACTGCTATAACCAATTTGCCTGACATCCTGCAAAAAATATTGGAGACTTTTCCCCAAAATCTAGACTAAATCATGTCTTTTAGCAGTACTCTTGATTTCATTTTAACAACATCAGAGTAATCAGCTTGCCATTTCCCTGGTATGCTGAGTCAATGTTGCATTACCTTAGTTTCTGGAAAGCTGTACCTTATTTTTAAGGTACGATTTATTTAATATCATCTGTGTTCTGTTTGTTGGATTAAAAAAAAAAAAAAAAAGCCATTGGATTTCTTTCCGTGCTCAAGGACATACACATGGCGATAATGTCTCAAGTTTTCCTTAAGGAACTGCATAGACTGAATTTTGCAAGACCTCATAAGGTCAGTTTTTCCAGTCCTGAAACAGCGTCATGGCTTTTATATAAATGCTTCTTGTATCACCGTAAGTTTCTGGATGTATAAACATGGAGCCTGGAAGCAGTAATCAGACAGCACCACGGTTTTGTTTTCAATCTGTCTGTATGATAAATCCATTTTCTGTATTTAGAAGGAACTCTTCATATAACTAGGCAACATTTTACAAAACCCTTTCAGTAATGCAGTTTATTCAATTTACCATTTTTCAAGAACTAATTTTTTTTTTACATTTCTACACCCGAGCTAACTAGACAACTAAACAGATAACAACCCAGTACATTTCAGTTTTTATTGAATGATGTCAACAGTGTGTTTTAAGTGAAATTGTCCTGCACAATTTAAGCATACTGCTTCTACATCTCACACATAAACCTGTAAGTAATAAAAGAGCCCACCTACATTTCTATGAAACAGTGTTGAAATAGAACTCACTACATTTTTTTTTTTTGGTCTTTCATTCCTTGCTGATAAAATCCCAGGTTCACAGATTCACCCTTTGCTATCGCTGATGCTAGGTGGCGGGTCTTCAATTCTGTTATCACTCCTGCTCTTTTAAGCATCAAAATTACATTAGCACACCTTTCATCTCTGGAATCCTCAGTGTTCCAAACTTAGATTAAAAGTATCATTTGTGATTCAAAGAAGTAATCAGTTGACTCCTTTGGCTGTATATTACTATGCCTTACCTAAGCCCCTAGCTCAGGTAATGCATAGTAATATATAAACCCCCTTGTTCAGTGTTAGCTCTCTCAAAAGCAGGTTGTCTACTACTACAATACATGGTGTTTTGTCATGGGTCACTGCTGAGTCTTAAGGGCACTGTCATTTCTGTGCTTTTTATTTTAAGGTATATGCAAATATGAGGTATACAAGGGCTGGTGGTGGTGGTGAGGGGGGAGTTCTATATCATAAAACTATAAGCAAGCTTTAGTCTGAGATAAAAGTACACAAGTGTTTGAAGGTGAAAGGTGTTGGGTAGAAGGACTCAGCCTGCTAAGAAAGCAAGTCTAGGAATAACCAGAATTTGTTCAACCGAGACCAGCAGGTGTGAAGGAAAGCAAGCTGGCAAATGTATGTGTACTTTTCATGGATACAGTTCCATTAAATCAATTGTCTTTGCCTGATCATCATCCAGTGCATTTATTTATTTATTTATTTATTGTTAACAGACTATTTGGTTAATCAAGTTGCCCTAAGAAACTCGGACTCCCTAATGTTAAGATGAAGGTTTCAGAATAATTCTTTTTGTTGTAGTAATTTACAACCTCCTGTGAAATTATTTTCTTATTTAAATTTCTAGAATGTAATTATATAAATTCAAATTTCAAGGATCGTAACAGTTGTCTAGAATTGTATGCTCTCTGCAGGACTGGATTCATGACTGTGCTTAAGCTCTCACAGCTGCATTATGTGACACTAATGATAGTGAGACTGCAGGAAAACTGTGAGGAACTGCAGAAAGACATATTAAGACCACTTTGGTAATAAAACGGCAGATGCAGTTCAGCATAGATAAACAAAAAATATATATACATGGAAAGAAACAATCATAGTTTCACATATGAAAGAAGAGCCTTTGAGCCTATCACTGCCACTCACAAAGACAGCTCAGTGTTCAGTTCATATTAAAAAAGTAATGTTTTAGGAATTACTAGGAAGGAAATAAAGAATATAAGAGTATACAAACAGGCCAGTATTTACACGGCTAATGCTATGTACAGTTCTGGTTCTCTTTTCAAAAAAATAATGAGACAGAAAAGTTTCAAAGGATGACAAACACAGAAGCCATTCCACACCTTTGGGCAACCAAAAGGTATTTTAACATGTATCAGTGTTAGTTACAGTAGTATGAGGAAATTTAAATGTAAATTTTACACCTGCCAAATCATGACTTTCACAACCACTACACTTAATGGTTTACTGTGCAGGGAACATTAAACAAAGCTAGTAAAAATCAGGTTCAAAAGAAGTAAGAAGTGATGATTCTTTATGCCACGGACATCGAATGATGAAGGCTGCTGTTAGTCAGGAAACATATATAGTCCAAGGGAAACTGGACAAATACTGGAAAAAACAGCATTAGGGATTACTAAATAGACAAACCATATGATGTTCAGGAAAGCCTGGAATAGAAGACATTTAGAAGCTAGAATACAGAAGGAAAAGAACCAAATGTGCTTGCATTGTTCTTACTCTTCCTCAAGCATCTGCTTTTGACAACAAAAGAGAGGCTATTGTGTTAGGAAAACGTGTGGTTGGAACCAATATAGCTATTCTGTTTTCAAGAGTTCAAGCTGTTCGACTCCTTACTGTTAAATCTAAGTTGAATGTTACCATTTAGATCCATGTAACAATTAAAAAATAAATAAATAAATGCATTTTTAGTTTATATCCATCAAATTGAGTTTTTGAATGTCAAAAACATTCTCCACGTCTATAATTCCATATGAGAAATTGTCTCCCAGAGAAAATAAGTGCATAAAACCAGTAATTTTATCAATGATAAAATGGTAGCCACAACTTATCAGACAGAACTGCATACAGGTTGATCTCATATTACAGTTGTAAACTGTTTTAACCACTTCAGGGACATAGAACCAACACTGGAAATCATGCAAAGTGTAATAGAAGTTAAAACCACATTTGTGTATTTCCAGTGGTAAAGTGATAAAGAGCAGTATCAAGGGAAGCCACCAGAATTACTGCACTGTCTAAAGATCTGGTAATGCAAGAACAGGAAAAGCACTAGCATGCATATGCACTCTAATAGAATTTCACAGTAACTTTGGCCACATTTGCTACAGTTCAAAAAAAAATTTTGGCGTTTAAGTTTCACAAGTGAGAATTCTCAGATTTAGATATACATAGGAGCCACAACTTTTAGACTGACTAAGGATATATATATTTACATAAAGGCCAGCATAATTTCTCACAGTAATTGTGTACTCGTTGAATATATAGAACAATTTAATAAGAATTGCCAGAATTTTTCAATAAAATTGTACAGAAAGTACATGTCTTTGGCTTATGACAATTACATATTAAATGCTAAAAAAGAAGATAACCTGTTCACAGTGCAAAAATGCTCCCCTGGTCTTTTCTGATTATGACAGGTAGCACTGAGTCTAGCTAAAATAGCTGATCATTAATTTAACTGACCTGATGCTTTCGTGACATTTTGCTGACTTTTCAGGTTTGGTAGGATAAATTGCATTATTAATCTTTTCATACTATGGATAACTTAGCATTTTCAAAAACATTATACCCAGTATTCAAAAAAGCTTTAACTCTGAAGTTAGAACATTGATTTACAAAGGATTTTGAACATCCATTATGACTGAGACAGATGATACTACTTTAAATCCCTGACAGTTTGGTTATCAAGAAGTTTTCAGAGCATCCTACAGGAATAACTTTTTGACCAGAGAAACTGGACATAATGGTAAATAACTTAATGTAATACATATTCCTATTCTCTGCCAGGAATGTGAAGTCTTTAGCCTGCTTGATCACTTTTTGTAGAGCTATGACCTAGCTAGAATGTGTATGATGTAAGCTCAAAATAGAAAGACCTTTTTTTCTCTGCACAAATAAAGTTTATCTTAAAGATTCCTGGGTCATTTCTATGTGTAGTCTCTCTATCAACCATGCAGGTCACTACGGTTCCACTAGCAACACTATACAGCTTTAAATCGTTCTGATGAAAAATTGCAAAAGCTTAAACAGCAGCAGAGGAATAAATACAGCAGAGGAATAATACACCAGAAACAGTTTTCTTACTAAGTATATTTCCTGGATGCAAGGACATTCACTGGATAACACGCTCCACAGTTCACTGTATATACACTATAAAGACTCATTTTGGCATCAGTGAAAATTCCTAGTGCTGAATATAGAGACATTCCTACAAAAAAATGAGCATTAAGACTCACAACCAAATCTGGTAATTTCTATATATGCTTTGAGTAGGAAGTAACAACATAGGCTTAATATTTTCAGGTCTAGTACTCCAAACAAGTGTAAACTAAATAGGATTTGAACTCTGTAAGATATCCCTCTGCCATACAGAATTCAAATTTACATAGATATCTGCATAAGTCGAAGTTCCTTTTTTACTCAGGTTAAAAACACTTCTTATAACAACATGAATTAAAAGGACAATTAATTAGCTTCATTATAAAAGTGCTTTATTTCTTTCGGAATGAGACTGAAGTCACTTAAATTATCACTGATACTCTAGTTACAATCAAGTCAGGAGGGGCTTCATTCCTATCTTGACCACAGATCAAAGTGTCTGCATTGGTTTATACAAATACAGGAGTAAAAACAGGATACATTAGCAGTTCTAAAGGATGCATTAACCAGCTATACTCAAAATATCCACTGGAACATGCTAGCAATTTCAGCAAGTGTTCAGTACCTGGCATGGTTTAAAAATACTGGATGCTAAAGTGTGATTACACTGTATTTACAAATGGTTCACAAAAATAACCAAGTATTAAAGAATAAAAAAATTATTGTTGGGCCTATCTTATTTTAAAAAAACTTCTCAAAGCTGTTCTGTACATCATCCTTTTCAAGAAGATTACAGAAATATTCTGAAACCTTCACAGCCATAATTTCACTTTATGTCTGAACAGCAGTCAATTTTCATATCTATTACCCCTACAACTTTGAATTCTTCTCATGCAGAACGCTTCTCCCATGTCAGCCTGTCATATTTTCAGCAGCCTAGAAAAAGAAAAAACATTTATTACAAGTCGTAAAAAGAAAATACCAAGCAAGTTAAAGCCTTACACCTACGTAGAAAACTTCAAATCTAAAGATAAGCTATTTATAATCTTCATAAGCTGTCATGTTGTTCTCTAAGGAATAGCTTAATATATATATATATTTAATAATGCTTTCAACTGCCATTAGCCTTTATAAACATCGCCATTTCTGTTTGTTTTGTTAAATCATGTATCTTTATCTGAGCAGATTGTATCCTGACCATTTTACTCTAATGCTTTCAGTAAGTGCAAAAATGCATGAAACTTTGCGTAGTGAACCCCAAAGGAAAATCTCTAATTATTGCTCACTCAGTGAAATTATTTACAAAAAATTTATTAAAAATGACACATCGCAACTGCCTAAATCACATTGCCAATTATTTGATCAAATATTTAATCAAATATTTGATCCATTTCCTAAGCCTTCATAACTGCGCAACTTAACTCACACAACGAGGTGCAGTACTGATGGCAGGCAGGCATTAGTAAATTTTAAGCCAGTTATGGGACAAACAGGCAAAGGACAGCAACAAAAGCATGACCAGCATGGCTGAACAGGGAACTTCTACTGTGTATCTGGGAGACAAAGAGTTTTGTCTGTGGAAGAAGGGACAGGCAACTCGAGGAGAGTACGAGGAAGTTACCAGCATATCCAGAGAAATAATCAGGAAGGCCAAAGCCTAGCATGAACTCAACCTGGCCACTACGGTTAAGGATAAAAAAAAACATTTTTTATAAATATATTAACAGCAAGAGGACCAAACATCTGACTTTGCATCTGTTTTTACTAACCTGTCCTTGGGGTACTCATCCTCCTGGCCTGGAAGTCTGGGACAAGGAGCAGAAGAACCCCCCCACACCTCTGGTAGAAACAGTTAGAGACCTGCAGCTCCACCTGGACTGTCTTTCAACAGGACTGGATGGGATCCATATGAGGGTGCCAAGGGAGTTGGTGAATGTGATTGCTGGGCCACTTTCCATCATCTGTCAGTGGTCTTGGTCATCTGGAGAGGTCCCAACTCGATCTCCAGTCCTAACTGAAGACTTGCCAATGTGGCACCCATCTATAAGAAGGGTCGTGAGGAGGACCCAGGGAACTACAGGCCTGTCAGCCTGACCGCGGTGCCAGGAGAGGTGATGGAACAGGTCATCTTGAAGGCAATCACACAGCATGTGCGGGACAGCCAGGGGATCAAGCCCTGCCAGCATAGGTTCATGAAAGGCCAGTCCTGCCTGACCAACCTCATCTCCTTCTGTGACCAGGTGACCCGCCTGGTGGATGAGGGAAAGGCTGTTGATGTAGTCTACTGAGACTTCAGCAAGGCCTTTGACATGGTCTCCCACGGTATTCTCCTGGAGAAGCTGACAGCCCATGGCTTGGGCAGGTACACCCTTTGCTGGGTTAAAAACTGGCTGGATGGCTGTGCCCAGAGAGTGGTGGTGACTGGAGTGAAATCCAGCTGGTGACTGGTCACCAGTGGTGTTCCCCAGGAGTCGGTGTTGGGGCCAATCCTCTTTAACACCTTTAGTGATGATTTGGATGAGGGAACTGAGTGCACCCTCAGTAAGTTTGCAGACGACACCAAGCTGGGGGGAAGCGTTTATCTGCTGAAGGGTAGGAAGGCCCTGCAGAGGGACCTGGACAGGATGGGTCGATGGGCAGAGGCCAATGGGATGAGGTTCTATGATAGTCAAAAACTCAAGGGTGGAAAAATAGCCCTGAGTAGCATACATACAGTCAAAATCTAGAAATTGAGTTTTGTACAGATCAGAACAGAAATAGATAGGCTAGAAATGGACTTTCCCTCCAACCCCAGAGAAATAAGTTACACTGGAAAAGAAACCATAACGCTTAGGTAGGTAGTAAAGAACAAAAACCCTTTAAAAAGGCAGGTCAGTTTTTTAAATTCTAGTCATTTACTCTATTAGCTGAACAGCTAAATTACAAAACATCACGTATATCCACATGCACCCCTATGAAATTCCTTTGCTTGCCCACGGAGAGATTTAAAGCATGGGTGGATGTGGTTAGAGCAATGTGTGAAGTCTACATAAACACCAGCAGCTGCATGAACTTGTTTACAAACACTGAACACTGAAGCTGAAGTTGCTTAAGTAAGCTGATGCAGGTTGAAGAAGAAAGCAGCAAAATAATCACAACATGATGCAGATGAGGGGGCAAATGGCAGCTGAAAACTCCAGATTAGAAGACTGCTTTTTATTTCAAAGTAGAATTTATACATGGAAGTATAGCAAACTGAACATAGATTTGATTCTTTTAAGGGTACGTGCTTTTTAATTAACAGAAATACCTTTAGAGCTTCTGTAGCTTTACGCAGTTCTTTAATAACAGAAGATAATGCTTCTGGATTGATGCCCTGCTCACAAAGTCGCACACAAATAGACAAGGTCTCCATATCCAAACCAGTATTTAATATTCTTGAAATCTCAAACAGAACTGTAAAAGGAAAAAATGAAATCAATTTAGACCCTACAGCAATCAAAAGTGTTTTTCATCAAAATTTATTTTTCACTGTAGAATCCGTGGAGGTGGCAGTCAAGGAAAGCATGTGCAGCATGAACCTCAACAGTATTTGTGGTCTGCTTTCCAGTGCAAGTCAGAATCTACAGCTCCTCACTGACTTAGGTATCATGCATCTCTGATTCAGCAAACTTAACGCTGGATAACGGGTTTTGGAAAAAGTGAAAAAAATCAATGATTAAACTGCTTGCAAATTATGTGAAAGGTAGGCTATAAGAATATGCAGTTTTGAACTCCAAATACTTACTCGAAGACAAGTTTAAATGGACTGGAAGCTTTGACAGAGAATCCCAGGAGCTTTCTAGCCCTTTCGTTTTATAGCTAAGCCTGGCTTTATATCCAACACTAATAGTGGACTAAGGACAAGCAATACTATTAGAATTTTACATAACATGAAAAAAGACTTACAGGATTACATGTCGATATGAAACCTTCTAGAGAAGGAGATTGCAGTCTGTTGTGTTGTAACAAAAATCCCCCTCTTCCCTTTCAAGTCTTCCCTGGAAGGCCCCATTTCTTTAATACCCTTAAACAGTTTTAATTACACATATAGCAGCAGAGCTTGTTGAGAGTTTATTTCTGGGTGCCACGGTAATCTCCAACCTGAGGCTATGTCGATACAGCTTTAGTTTGTATAGATGCTACTCCCCCAAATTAGAAGAAAATAAAGTAGGTCACTCTTACCATATAAAACCAACATGGCATGCAACTCCTGTCCTCTTGACAGCTATGAAAATATTGTGTATATTTTGTATTGTGTACGCTTCAGTGTAACAAAAGCATATTGTAGCACAGCCTCAGTCACATTTACACAGGCCAAGAAATGAAAGGCCTAACACATCCAGTCAATTCCACTGAAGTCACAGGGAAAAAAGTCAGATGCTGTGGAAGAAATCCTCTGACTTTCACAACAACAAAAGTTATCTGGCCATAGGAGTTAAATTATGAGCCTCATTAGCGCACTTCCAAAGGAAGCCTTCATATTAAACCACCCTCAAGGGATTTCTCAGCTGCTTTCTGCTCAGCCTGAAACCCACAGAATTTGCCCCAGCCGTCCTCCAGAAAAACTTACATTACGCCCTCAAAGTTCTGCTGTATTTCCCTCAAAAGATGTAATTTTATGCCCTGTTGGCTACCTCTGCTTTTCCACCAGATAGTGTCAAGCGTCCCCTCCAAGCTGCCTTAGCTTCTCCCTCCACAACAGAAAAAAGCTGTTTGTCCATACTAAGTTTGTCCCCTCTGATTCCCCACCTCCCCCCCAAGTCACATCTGCCTCCTCTAAGCATCCTTAACTTTTAGCATCCATTCCACATGGTGCTTTTTTTTTAAGACACAGAGTTAAAACACGCCTCCAGAGCCTGCTAGCTTTGATTCTCCAGAGTTAGCCTGACAAGGAACGGCAACAACTTTATTTTTATTCACCCTGCTCACGTTGCTGAGAGTTTGTTTATTTACTTTAGGTTATTTGTTTATTTATTTTAGTTTATTTGTTTATTTAGTTTAGTTTATTTATTTTAAGAGTATCTATAAGTCTCTAGACTCATAAATATTTCCCCCTGCTTTCAGTGCCGCTTCTCCCGGACCCTTTATGCCACAGGGCGGTCATTTTAATTTGTACTTTGGGCTATTCTGGCTCTGTAGCGCCCGCTGCTCTCCTCACAGCCCCTTCATCACCAGGCCGCCCTCCTGAGGAAGGGAACTGGTACACCCACAGCTTAATAACAGGCATATTAGCCGAACCCAGAGCTTAATAAACATCTCCTGGGTTTAATTAGGGCTTAATTAGGGTTTAATTAGGGCTATTTGCCCCCTCACCGTCCATGGTCTCCCTCACGGCGTTGAGGCTGGCGGCGTTGCTCGCCATGGCGACCGCGCGAGCCCCACCCGGAAGCGGAAGCCTCCCCTCCCGCGTCACGTGACGCCGCCCCCCCAGGCCCCGCCCCGCCCAGCAGCGCGGTTCGAATTCGTGCCGCGGCCCCCGCTGCCTATTGGCCCGTTCGAGACAGGAGGGCGAGCCGCCATTGGCTCGGCCGCGGGGGCGGCGCGCTCTGATTGGGCAGCGCCGCGGAGGGGGCGGGGGCAGTTAAAGAGCCTGGCGGCGCCGCGGCCGCGGCCGCTTTGAGCTGGGGCGAGCGGCAGCGGGCGCCCGGCACCCGCCCGCCAACGGCCACAACGGCCGCGCTCAGCGCCCGCGGCTCGGGGGGGCCCGGGGGGTACGTGAGGGGAGGGGGGGGGGGCGCTCGCTTTCAGCGCTGCCGCGGTGCTTTTTAAACGTCTTTGGTTTTTAATTTATTTTTTCTTTTGCTTTTTGAGGCTTTCGGGAGCGGTGTTTGGGTTGCTCGCGCGCTGTCCCCTCAGGGAATGATGCTGAGCGGGAGTGCGTCGGTGTGGGGTCGGGGCGGTTGTGCCCCCTGGGGAAGAGGGGGCTCAGGGGAGACCTCACTGCTCTCTGCAGCTACCTGGAAGGAAGGTGTGGGGAGCTGGGGGTCAGCCTCTTCTCACAGATAACTAACAATATGACCAGAGGGAATGGCCTCAAGTTGCACCAGGAGAGGTTTAGGTTGGAAATTAGTGGAAATATCCTCTCAGAAAGAGCAGTCAGGCATTGGAACAGGTTGCCCAGGGAGGTGGTGGAGTCACTGTCCCTGGGGGTGTTCAAGGAAAGGTTGGACCTGGCGCCTAGGGACATGGCTTAGTGGGTGACATTGGTGGTAGGGTGATGGTTGGACCAGGTGGTCTTGGAGGGCTTGTCCAATCTTTACGATTCTATACAAAAGTCAGTATCACCAAGCCCGAGTTACCTATCTTTGCTACTCTCTTGGCTCCTAATGTTAAACCATTGCTCCTTAAAATCATTAAGACAACCCCCCAAAAAAAGCACACCAGAATTCTAACTTCCTTCCCCTCTCCCTTTTCTCTCTCTTTTCTAGGCACAGCTCATTGGCATGGGTGATACCAAAGAAGCTAAAATGCAGATCACGCCTGAAACTCCAGGACGCGCCGTGGTCCTGAATCCTTTTGAAAGTCCAAGCGATTATTATACACTTCAGGAGCAGATTGTCTCCAGTCCTTCAGTCTTTAAGTCAACAAAATCTTCATCTGTAAGATCTAGTCTTTAGATAGCTATATAGATGTTATATATAGCACTAATGTTCTAAAATGCTTGAACACTGCATTTTATTTTAGTGTATTTCAATGTAGTACTAAGCCAAGAAATTTGAGGGCATTTCTGTGGTTCTGTTGCTGACTTCAGCATGCTTCTTAAAGTACTAACATTGTTGCTCAGTCTTCGTACCTTATTGATAATAACAATTATTTTAAACTTTAAATATGTGGTGTGCCAATAGGTTAGCATATACTTGGTAAATACAAGAAAAATAAAAGAATAAAGAACAGTTTTAAAAAATAAGTATGGCAGTGGTGCTCTTGTCCCACATTAAGTGGAACAAAACCAAATCCTACTTAAGTGCTAAGCAGTCTGTGTGCAAGCAACAGTTATTTTTACTTTTACCATGAGCTGCTTGCATATATATCATGCATTGCACATGTGTATGGAACACATTTTTCAGCTGTAAATTGCATTCTGATTTTCACTGGAAATTACCTCAATAAGGTTTGCAGAGGGCTGCGCTGGTGAAGCTAAAAGGGTAGACTTGGTAGATCATTTGCTCAGTGTTTTGTACGTAAGTGTTTAATTAAATAAAGGAGGGAGGTTGCTTTATTCTTGAACTGTATTTTGTTGTGAACTATGCACAGCATTCCCCCAAAGTGTGCCTTTGTGGTCTGCATATGGTATTACAACTCCTGAGGCTCCTTGGAAAAGTGGAATAAAAGGAAGGTTGCTATATTATTTGGATATGTTGGATTAGATAAACACATTATCTAATGCGTTTTCAGGGAACCACATTTTTCATTGTGGCAATCCAGAAGCAGTTTTATCCCATGTTCTAGATCTTCAGTAAATTTGTCCTCAGAAGTTGAGGGGAAAAAATGACAACTAGATTCGTAAACGTTACCAATAGGCTTCCACTGCATATAATCTCACAAATCATTTTCATACCACTACCAAGATGAAAAAATCTGATTGAGGTGGGGTTTTGTTGTGTTGTTGTTTTCTTTTGGAAGTAGGTCATTTAAGTAGAAACTTTTTTGATTGGCTTTGACAAATTATCTGCAAGTTATGGCTATGTTGTTCTATAGGTATTTGTCCTGTGGTTTTATGTTTATAATATTTCACTAGCAAGCATTAAGTTTCCATTTCTTTTTTTTTTTTTATTTTAGACACCAGGAAAATTTAGATGGTCTATCGACCAGCTTGCTCTAATAAATCCTGTGGAAATTGACTCAGAAGATGTTCGACGCCAAGCAATGTATTTGAGTCATGCTAGGTAACTCACCATCTGTTTTTAGGCAGTTAACTTAGCTTGAATAGCAGAACACTGTTTGTTTGCTTTATTGGTATTTCTCACAACATTAAAGATCTTTTATTCAAATCTTACAACATAAATTTTTACATGTCCCTGACGTGGATATAGCCTTTAGATGAGGCTCCTCTGTATTACTCTTTTTTTAAAGTTAAGAACAGCAGTGCCTCTAAGATTGCAATTTGGAAGACAGATACAGCAGTCAACAAAAGCAGGAAAGATAACTTGCCAATAACTACTATCTAGCTACCTCTCCTGCCTTGCCACAATCCTGTTCTTATCACAACACAGTTTATCTTCTCAGAGCGTTCAGCATTGACACACAGGAAGCATGGACTTCTTTTGTCTTTGGGACACATGCAGAAGGATAAAGCTGGGAAAGCCAGTATTGACAAGCCAGTACTATTTTTGAAAAGTACGATTATAACTAATGCGAAGGAGAAAAGCCTAAAATCTTTGTCTTTAAGTTAGTTACTTGAGGTTATATGGGATCTTGATCACAACTTTGTCCTTTCTTTGAATCTTTTCATGGTGGGGGGGAATACGAGCAAGTACAACAGGCTTGGTAGTCAGTGCACAGGTTGAAGGATGGTATTTAATGCTACTAATGCAGTGATGTGTCAAAGGTAGTCAAGGGAAGATCAAAAGTGTTGATTCCTGTAAGTAGTCCCATATGTTTCTCAGATGTGAACTTCCACAAAGAATTGCACCTCATGACACGAAGCACCATAGTAAAGGAATAGTAAAACAATCTTCTTTCCAGTTTATTCCTGTAGGACTTCCAAGTCCTGCAAATGAAATGGAGGAACAGATAGAGGGCTGTTCAAGGCGAGAGTCCTCTGGATGTTGTGGATTAGACAGTTTTTCTTACAGTCTGACTGTATTTTCGTTGCTCTTTTTGGACAGGAAGGAGGTGTAAGAAGGAATAGGATTTTCTGTTTATAGTAGAGATGTAGAAAGAATATAACTGTCCTTGGCTATATCTGTGGGTCATGTATATGGGTGGATGCATGGAGGGGGAGAGAGAGAAGTATGTATGTAAAACTTTGTATGACAACTGATTTTAATTTATCTTGCATAAATACTGCTTTACAGAAACTAAAAAGTGTCATATGCAGCTCTTGACATTAGAAGTTTCTGATTTAAAAAAAAAAAGACTTTTTGAAGCATGTGTTTTGAAAACTACAGTATGTTTTGGGTTGGAAAGGACCTTAAATCTCATCTGGTTCCAACCCCTGCCATGGGCAGGGACACCTCCCACCAGACCAGGTTGCTCAAAGCCCCATCCAGCCTGGCCTTGAACACTTCCAGGGACGGGGCATCCAAAATAACGTTACCTGAACTATATACTGTTTTAATAAAGCTCATTAACAAAGTCATTTTCTCAGGCACTTGCAAAGAACCACAAGCATAAGGAATTTGGGGTATATTTCAAACTGTTAATTCTCCAGTACGTAATGAAAACCTTGGGTAGCACCAGTGTGAAAACCTATGAGCACTCTGTGTAGTGTGTGTGTATTATATGTAGACTTAGGTTTGTGCAATAATACTGTTTTCATAAACTGGGCATCATCTATGTGCTGTATGTTCATTGCATTATTTATAAAGCAATTTCAAGAACCTTTTCCTGGCAAACTGTTAAGGAAAAATAGAAGGCATATCAGTAATTTACATAGCTGTGTTTTGTTACTGTGGCACAGTCTTGTACAGGAACTTTTTGTTTTTACTTTCTGGTGGTAGAATCTATGCTGTCTTGCATTCTGCGTGTCAAAGCTGGAAGTGCTCTGTTGCTTGAAGTTGTGTGCAAGACTGGCTTTTATTCCTGTTAAATACACATGCCACTTTCACTTTATTTTCGTGAGTTAGGCACTAAAGAAAACCCATCCTATCTCTGCGCTAGTCAGTGCTTTTAGTGGGAGCTGCTTTCCCGGTTTCACTGTTCATCCTTTGGAGTCTGACTTGCAGGGATGCTTATTACTCATGATCCACTATGCGTAACTAAACAATGATTGTATGTTTACTTTTTTGGTACTGTACCACCATTTTGTGCAAGCATCTTCACAGAACAGTCATTTATAATGTCTTCAGCTACATCTGCTTAGATGATGCGAAAGGTAGCATATCAAAGTACTGTAGAACTCTTTAAAGTCTGATTCTCATCAAAGAAAGAGAGCTACGAGGGAAACTTTATTTATGTATAGCTACACCTATATCTGTTTGTTTTTTTTTTTTTTAGCAAATAATGTCTGTTACCTGACTGATTTTTAATATTATGTACTCAGGATACTAACTCTACCGCAAAGTATTATGATTGATCTTTCTAAAATGATGAAAAGTCATTGTAATCTATTGTGAATCTTATAAAATAGAAAGTAGTAATTGAGACTTGAATGTGATTGTTAGAGGAAATATAAACAGAGAAGCTCAAATATTTGAAGGTGGTAGAAGTAGTTGCAAATTTTAATGACTATTTTTAGATTAGGCTTCTTGATTTTTTTTTTTTGCAAAAGGTGTGTTAAGGGAATGTGTTAATTGGTTCAAATTGAAAAATAGTTTCTTCAGCTCAGGAAACACTATGCTATTTTAAAGGGAGAATCCTGTGCTGGGAAAGTAGGCTGTGTCAGAAATTTGAGTGTGCAAATGTGCTCTAAATATGTTCTGTTGCTCTCTTTTTTTTCAAATATTTTATTCTACTTGATTTTATAGTAAGCTCCTTTGAACTGTTACCATATTAGGCTTACAAAGTTCAACGTGAGTAAATGGTTTATTTTGGAAAATCAACTATAATTGAGCCTTTGTTCATATTTAAAAAATATGCTTACTGATACAAAGAGTAAATAGAAGGTCAGCAAATCTGTATCTGTAAATTGTACACAACTTTTTGAAATGAATTAAAGTAACTGTCATATGTTTGTCCATTTCTGAACTTGTAGTATGAGTTTATTGCTTGTAACAGTAAAAACATGAAGTCTTAAAGTTTAGTATGATTTCGTTTATCATATTTCTCTTATAAATATGCTTTTTTAAAAAAAAAGACTACATGGTTGGACTCTATTTTTTTCCAATTGCAATAGTTTTGTAACTTAATTGGTTTTTGTTCCTTAGAATTGATAAGGAGACAGAAGACAGAAGGCAAAAAGCCATTGAGGAGGTAATCAAACTTTCTATGCTCTAAAATGTTAATTTGTTTTAACTATATACTTCTCCCCCTCCCCCCCAAAAAAAAAACAAAAAAACAACAAACAAAACAAACAAACAAACAAAAAACTTCCTTGTGAGGCCTAAGAACAGCATGGAAATGATAACTCGGAAACTTGGATAAAAATCACACCTGTAGTAGTTGCGCATTTCACGTTGAGATTTCTTCAATTTCAGTCTTGCTTTTATTGTGAGAACAGAATTTGCCACATGTTTCTTGAGGCTAAGTAATAGTGTTTATGTTCTTAACATCAGACTAGTTTTAGAGTATAACTGACAGCAGGTATGGAAACAACTAAGCCATATGAACTAATATTACCAAAAAGCCTTGGTCATACACATTTCTTACTGCTACTGCAGAGTTTCTTTTCTACTTTTGCAAAATAGCTCAGTTGTCAAAGTACAACAACTTAATTTCAAATTTTATTTTTTTTAAGTATGTTAAACTACGCTGCAAATATGGTAGTATGCAGTAAGTGCTGTAGAGATGATTCAATTTTTTAAATGGATAGTTAATGTTAATTAAGTGTCTACAGTTTTCATTGTGCAGACTTGAAAGATCTGAGCTGGTATATGACATTCAGAACACGGGTTCTTTTTAAATCAAACTGTTCCTCATTAATAACTTGGGACCTGAAATAACAATATATAGGTATAAGAAAACTTTCCTTTAGGTTTGGGGAAGGAAGAAGTAAAATTCTTAAATATAGGTCTGTTAATAGTAAAAGGTATGCCTTAATTTTTTTCTTGGTCAGAGTACTAATCTAAAATAAGCTGGGAGTTCACAATTCTTAAAAATGCTAAGTTGTTTTTTATTCTATTTTACTCTAGTTTTTCACAAAAAGACTAATAGTTCCTTCTCCTTGGACTGATCACGAAGGCAAGCAAGTTTCTCAGTTTAATTCAACTAAATGTAAGTAGCTTTTGTCTGTCCACCTAGAATTGTCTAGCATTTGAAAAAATTATCCATTGCTTTTTTTAACTTCAAATTTCAAGAACCACTAATAAAAGATGGCACAACTGATGGATTTCTAACAGTTCTCTCCAAGTGCTTTCTTAGTTTAAAAATTATTTATTAATCCAGCATCTTAATTTTTTTCTATTTCATCTTTTGGATCCTGTTCTTAAATCTTCTTCCTGTCATAACATTTCTCCAACCAGCTTAGTTCACACACACAACTTTGCTGAGCCAGTAGTGATAATAGCCGGGTCTTCCGTTTCATTCTTTTCTTTGTCATCTTTCTCATATTCCGATTGCTTTCCTGTCAGTATAAATGTATGGGAACAGAGTTCTATATTTTTCTACCTTTATTTGGTATGTAAGTTCCTGTTGTCCTCTGTGTCCTGCTATGTCACTATCACTGTATGTTGTGGGTTTTCTAAACTTATTTAATATATGCCATTATTAGGTTTTGTTTAAAATCGTATAACAATATTAATAACATAGTCAACGCACAGTAGGTGGCTTAGAAGCTGAACAAGTGTTGGCTTTGAAATACTGTGTGGCAGGAAATTCTTAAATAAGTGTTTGGGGTCTTTGATAAACTATTAAAGTACTTCCTCAAGGAGATGCAAGGTATGGATAGTGGGTTTTGAATTGTCAATTTTAAAATAATCAATTCTTGAGCAAAGAACATAAGCCACAATCCTAGACCTGGGAAAGTGAGTGGTGAAACAAAGTGGTGTAATGCTGTATAAAAAGGATAGAGTGGTAGATTCTTTGTCTTCAAGTCCGGTCTGCATAATTTTTTGCAAATGTATTTTACTTTTAACGCAGCCTATTTGCTAGCCATAATCCAGTTTTGTTTCTAATCTCTAATGTAGAGGAGGCTGCAGTGGGCAAAGATTTGGGCAAAGTTGATGCTATTTCACAAAGCTTTTTTTAATAGAAATACTGTAATTCTTAATCGGATATAATTGTAACTTTAGTATTCCTTTCTAATCTCTCCAAAACTTTAATACAGCTATATACAATTTCTGTATCAAATATTCTAATTTACAGCTGTTAAGTTTCAGAACTATATGCAGCACATACTTAAATTTAAATTCTTATCTGTTTCACAGCCATAGATCTAAATAGCATTTCTCCAATTGGAAGACAGCTACCTCTGCAGCCTGGGAAAAGCAATGGTGAGGAAAAAGCAATGTCTGAAATTACAGGTTTTCTTTGAAGCACTGTAACCCACTTTTTAAAGGCTACTTAACTTCAAAAGGGAATGATTTTTTGGTCAATATTCCTGAAGAAATATTAGTTCAAGAACTGTTCTTGAACTGTGTGCTACTGCTTATCTTAATATCTGTTTCTTATAGTAATTTCATTCTATTATATTGGTTCATAGTCTTCAAAAAGTAAAAAAAAAAAAAAAACAAAAACACACACACAAAAAAAACACCTCTGTGGAGTGTACTTTTTCCAAGTCCATACGTGCTCTATTATCTGAATTTACAAATAGTAAATAAAAGCTTCAGGTTTATGGGTAAATTAGTTTCAAGAAACCTTTAATGTATTGGATCATTTTGGGTTACAAAATCTTGGTTATTCTCTCTGCCAAATAAATAGTTTAAAAGATTAAAAGATGTTGTAAGGTGTCTGTTTCATTACAGATTTTTTTCTTCCAAGGTATTTTGGTCTTTCTCCCATTTCCTTTTCAATCCTTCTTTTCATCAGAGGCCTATTTCCTCTGTTAAGAATGCCTCTCCAGAGGCCTCTGTACTACAGCCCTCTATTTTATCTCTAGGCTTGATGAGTATGCTATGTATAGTGTTGCCAAATCAGAATCCTAGTCTTAATTAACACTTTTCCTTATTGCAACTGTAACCTTTAAATAGCTCAATCGCAATGTAATTTAAAAGTTAATTTTTGTTTCTACAGTTATACTAAAAGGTCACTGTAAGCTAATTTTGTTGATTTTATTCATTACAGCTGCTTGTCAGACAGTACTGTCTTTGCCAGTGGATTTTAATTTAGAGAAAATACTAGGTATGCTTTGTAATATCTAAATTTAATTATGGATGTCTAAATAGAAAAGGTGTTTTTGTCTTGTTTTTGCTGTTTTTGTCTTATGAAATAAGGAAAATTTAATGTATGAATTAGAGCTTTTAGTAAGTGGTCTTAAAAATAGCCAGTTATTGGATGTTGCATGTATGTTGACATACAACTTAAAGTTGATATGAGTGTAGACATAAGGATAAAAGAAAAGGAGGATTATTTGAGCTATATTAAAACACCAAATGCAAAATTGTTAATAAGCAGAAGACTTTTTTTTCCTCCTTCAAATATAGCAGTTAGTTAACTTTGACAGTGACTTGTGATTAGGTCAGCTCTACAATAAGGCTTACAGCCCAGTCTTTCCTTGAGTAAAACTGTGCTGTAATTATGTGCCTTTAATTTAAGTTAAGCTGTGGTGGTGACTGGCAGTTAAATGGTGGCAAAAATGCCATGGTTGCTGAGGAGGAAGGGAGAACAGTACAAAATTAATTTCTCTGTCTACCAGATCAAGCAATGACTGCTTGGCTCTCTAGGCAAAAGGACTGTAAAGGCCTCTTCTTACAGTTTCGAGATGTGAATAGACAGTTCAGACTTTTTTGGCTGCTTGCTCCTATCCCAATATTGAAGTTCACAATCCCCCGATTGTGCCAGTTAAATTATTTGTGAGATTGCAGTGTAAACTTATTTAACTTGGTTATCAAAACTAAAATAGAACCATACACAGTGCTTCAGTGTTTGATCTTAACAAATGTTTTCATCAACAAGTAGTGCATGAATTCAGGTGAACTTTCATCTCTTACGCTAAATAACCAATTAGAGCAAGATATTTGAATGAGTGTTTGTTAATATTGCACTTCTACTGTAAACTGCTAAACTGCTTTAACGTCAAGTTCAATCTGTTTTATCTTTTGGATACATCACCATGACCATCAGAGCACATGAGATACTTGAAAAAGGGTCTTGTCTTGCTTATAGAGTATAAAATCCCTTTCACCAATTTAAAATGTTAAGAGTAATATAGTTTTGGAAACAGGCCAGTAAGTAGATGCTAGCCCCTCTCTCTGTTAAATAAATTGCAGACTAATGTGTTAAAGGTTGATAGGCAGAAGCAGAACCTTAGTAGGTAGAGTGTAATGATTGTTGTAATGTTAACAAATTGGGATAGGTCCCTAAATTAGTTCAATTCCGTGCTGTAATGGTAAATTGGATTAAATGTTTTGTTATATATGCCTCCATAGTGGAAAGTTTTTCTTGCGTTCTTATTGGAAACAACTTTCCCCCCACGTTTCTAGGTGAATATTTTAGAACTGATGAATTTGCAGATCAGTCTCAGGAAAACCTGAGCTCTTCATCACTCAGAAGAAAGTTGTTTTTAGAAGAAAATGGAAGTGTATCTGAGTGTTTGTCCCCTCCTCTGCATAATCCATGCGGTAGTCAGCCACTTGGAGTGCTTTGTTCAATAGATATATCTCCAGTCCGGTGCAGAAGCCCCCTGGAAACATCTAGCTCAGTAAGTAGCCTGTTGGGGGATGGATGGGATGTGACTTAGCTGGCACAAACTCTTTACAGCAGGCTGCACCAATTCTGTTTTGTAACAGATTTAACAAGATGAACAGCCATGTTTTTTTAGAACGCTACAACTGCTTTATGGGAGAGCAGGTATTAGACCAAGGGTGTTTTTTTTTTTCAAATTCCATTTTCAGAACAAATTTATATGAACAGAAGTCTTAAAAGAACATAGAACTAATTTTTAATCATGCATAAAACTATAATGTCATGCTGCTATTCTCTATAGAAGGCATTGTGTTTTAATTTCCTTTTGCTATGAAAATGAAGTACGAATTGCTATATCAAGGAGTTTTCTGTAAATATGTTGGGAACTGGTTATTTGTAAAATGAGTACATATGGGAAAAAATGTTTAAATCGATGAGGTGCTCACTAAAATATTAGCTGATAAAAACTGATGATACAATTATAACCCTTATAGCTCATAAGCTCACTTGTGGTGGGAGAAATAACTTTTCATATAAACAGATATTTGAATGTAGTGCTACATAAACTTTTCTCCATTGACCAGCAAATTCAGATGAATAGACAAATATTAGAAAATTGAATGTTATGCCTGTTTCCTAAACTGAGGGTGAATCTTATGTCCAGATAACCAGCTAAGCTCTTTTAGGTGGCATGGTGGTATGGCTTCATCTGTTTGGAGGCTGAAGTGCATGGAAAAAAATAATTCCAGCAAGAGTGTAGCTTAAAAAAAAGTCCATGCTATAGTAAAGCATTCCTGTAACACAATTATACTGCTAAAATATATATTTTGCACCAGACTCTTAAGCAAGATCTATTGTGTGTTTTTTTGAGGAAAATTACTTTGCTTGTGAGTTAAGCAATAAAGATATTGATTCCATTACAATATAAATAGTAGGCAGCTTTCATCTGTCATGGTGTTAGAAACTGAGGTGAAATACTTGACTATACACTCGGTTTAGGCTTCTTGTAGTTATTAAATATAATGGGTGTTACATTCTCAGTTGGTATTAAGTGACAGAGGCCATTGCTCTTCTATGTGGAGGCGTAAAGTCCAAGTGAAAAGGTGGAACAAAGCCAAACCAATGAAAGATTGTCTTCATACAAGAAGGCTAGATTTCCCTCAGTACTGCCATATTAAGCTTGTAAATAAGAAAATTTATTGTGTGCATATTAATTGAAGTTTCCATTATGAAAATGTGTTGGTTTTTTTTTGTTATTGAAGGGTCAGTTTTCATCCAGTCCTATTCAGGGAGGAACAAGGGCGTACAGTCTGGGAAGCATAACCAGCCCCCCGTTTCCAGAGGGGTCTCCTGCACATGCTGGTTCTCCTGCTTTTTCACCAATTGCTTTTCATATAAGACATACACCACTGTCAGGTATGGTTTCACTGTATATGTATTACTCGTTTTTGATTTACACGTTTGGATTAAATAAGCAGCAGTGTTTTTACTGGAATTTGTTTCAGAGACAAGGTAGTGGGCTTGGCATGCCAGCAGTCTCCTTCTGTTTGGCACAGTCGTTGGCTGTGAAGTATCTGAATAATGTGAAACAGGGAAGTGTATCTGCTTGCAAGAATCAGTTAAGGAAAATAATTTAGAAAAAGGAATGGAGACCTAATGAACAAAATGTGAAGGATTAATCTAGTGTGTGGAGGGGGTTTAAAGCCATATGCCTGAGCAGATAGGTCACAGTTTTGATTTGGTCAGACCTGAAGCATTTTAATTGGACAAGGGATATTTAGCTTGAGCTTTCAAATCATGTTATGGTCAAGATGATTTAAAATGAACTTGACTAGAGAAGAAATGACAACCGTTGGTGTCCTTGTTGTTCCTCTAGAAAATGTCAGTATTTTCATTTTTCATCCGTTACCTGGGAGGACTTGAGCCATGTTTATGCATGATTCTGCTCTGAGCCTTATAATGTTTCAGTACGATTACATAAACAGATTGCATTGGTGTTTCCCCACACTTGATTTTAATTTTTTGACAATTTTATCGCTACTTAAAAATTTTTACATGCTTATGGAATGTGTGCGTATTTTTTATTCTGAAAACAGATGGGGAACCAGCCTGCACACACTTTCCTGGGAACACTATAACATTGCTGTTTGAAAATGCAAGACCTCCTCAGCCTTAGACATAGTTTGCCTTGCAAAATACAGAGTTGGAAAAAAATTTGGTGGTAAAACTTGGATTCTAGAAGGCCTTGGGGCAAGGAGGCAATTCTCTGAAATACTGTGTAGTTGGCTATAATTATTCCAAGTACTGCGGAGCTTTGAGCATAGTGACTTCTGGTATCTAATGGAATAACTTTGTTTTTTTTTCCTGTGCACAGACCAAAGAAAACTTACATTTTGTTCTCCAGATATTGCTTCTGCATCCAATAGAATGACACCCCCAAGTACAAGAAGTCCTTACATAGATGGTTGTTCTCCAATTAAAAATTGTTCTCCTATGAGTCTTGGAGGATGTAGGGGATCTGCCCAGTATCAGACTTCTGTCATCAGAATACCATTTGCAGTTGAAAATCATGACGAGGATGAGGACAAAGAAAATGCTGCTCCCGCGGAAGTGCGGTTCCCAGAAATGGATAACGGGATAAACTTGTGTCAGCAGGACGGTGATGCTTTTGCACATGGTACACATCTTGTTGTAACAACTGTGTCTATTGCACAAGATCACTCGGAAGCTTGTCATCAAAGGCTGTCATCGTTTCAGGATACAGAAGGCTTAAAGGAGAATAATACTGTAGATATGGCTGATGCAGCTGAAGTGTCAGAGGAGAACGCTTGGATAAAAGAAACAATTGGCAACAGCAATGCACCCATGACCAGCTTTATGACAGGGATCACTTTCAGCATTGAGAACTCTCGCATGTGCATGTCGCCTCTTGCGGAAAGCAGTGCAAATCCTTGTGACAGCAGCAGCATTCAGGTAAAAACAAAACCCTTTTTGCTTTCCTATCAAATCGAACTAAATAAAGGCATGTTTAGCATGTATGCCATGCTGGATGCATTTGCCTATTTTTCCCTCACTGGATGTAGCTTGCAGGTTGTACTGGGGCTTTTACCATGGGTCCACCCCAACTTCCTTTCTCCAGTAGACCTTACATACTTACATACACTTAATGATTTTTTTTTAATGTCACTACGTACAGTAATACATTTAACTTGATCCAAACAAATTCTGGCTGACTATTTTACAACTTCCTTTTGTTAGTATCTGATAGTTGGTTACATTTGATTAACGAAGCTTAATTTAAGTCATATCCCTCAGATTTTTATACTTGATTTATTGGTGATAAATTGCAGTACAATTTAAAGTTCTTCCTCTTGATTTCAGGTGGACAGTGGTTATAATACACAGACATGTGGAAGCAGCATTATGGATACTGTGGGGGCTGAAAACAGTTGCAGAGAAAATGATGTGAATACTAACATATTTCAGAATAAATCTCAGCTTCCTAAAACAAAGGTAGGAGTTAAATTACTGGAAAAAGTCTTCCCATCTAATTCATCTGTTCATTATTTTACTCAGTTTCAAGGGGTATGAGAAAAAAAACTGTCAGGCAATTAAGTGCAAAACAGCATATCAATATAGCATCATTTCAAGTATGTTGAAAACAAGGAAGAAATATAGGACAAACATTGTAAGCTGTAATAAAGGAAAAGGTAGTTTAACGAGAAACTGAGGTACATGCATAAAGGGTAGGTTTTGAGGCTGCTTATGGTCTGTCCTTCATTTTGTTGTTCTTGCTTTTTTTCTTTTATTGCTTAGTTTTCAAAATCTTGAGTGCCTGTGGGAAATCACATTTTTGGGGGAATACTGTCCACCACTTCATTTTATAAACTTGCCTCCAGTTTTCTTCACTGTTTCTAAAAGGCTGACTTGGTGGGGGTCTCTTGGTGAGATGAGTCTTTTGATTATGAGCCCTGTAGTGACCTACTTTAAAAAAGCCTACAGAAGACAACTAGCAAGATTCCCAGGCTCTTAGTCTCGTGACTGATGGGGAAGAATTCTTCCAGAGCAAGGGAAGCAGGGCTACAGTTTCTTTGCAGGAGAAAGCAAAAGTCATCTCCTCAGACTTAGTATATGGTCTTATAAACTTAGTTGTATATTGTCTTCTACTTAATGGTTTATGGTCTTCGAAGGAGAGATGGTAGTGACCAGTAACTTATATATATATAACGCTTTTATCCAAGCGTTCTCCTCTGACACTTCAGCTGCATCAGCCATATATATATATATGTGTGTGTGTGTGTGTGTATATATATATATATATGTATATATGTATGTATGTATATATAAATATAAATATATTTATATATATTCATAAATATATATATATAAAAAAAAAGCTCATTCAGTCTTGATTTCAGTTCTGGATGTGATACACTAATAGCTGCTTCTCTTCCATGGTAGAGTGGATTGATGCTGTCTCACAGACCAATGGCAATAAATCTGGGACTCAGCTCAGTTAAGATTAGGATAACTGCCCATAACAGGAAGAATAGATGAATCTTTTATTCCTCTAACTTCTAAAAATACTCATCAACTCTGAGGTCCTGTCGCAGGCATCCTGGTGGATATGGATTATGTGTGACTATCCTTCAGAATCAGTTGGCTCCTATCAAATATGTTCGAGATGGTCAGCAATGTCACACAACTGGCTTTTCCCACGGCCAGTCTTGCAATGGCTCGATCCTGATTAAACTCAATTTTATATTTTGGATTAGAATTTGCATTGCTGACATTAATGTACTTAATTCAGCTCTTAAAACAGAGAACCCCCAGAGAATGGAAAGCAAAAAGCATGGCTATTGCTGGCTGAAAGAATTGAGCCTGGCTCATTCAGAGCATGTATGCTTTAAGAGATTCTTGTTGACAGCCTGTCTCAGCAATTGTCAAGACAAAACATTTTTATTGCTCTTTCATTTCAGAAGAGGAAGGATGGAGGCAAAGGTATTAACTTTAACTTGACAATTTCAGATAGTAAGTTTGGATCTTGTTTCTTTGGGGGATTTTTTGTGAAAATGGTTTTAAAATAAACTTTTCCTTATAAACCTAGGAATGTGCTTTAAGCCATAAGGACAGTCAGTTGCTGAGAGCAAAATCTCCAGAGAAGCAATCCTGTTTCCATAAAGCGAAAACGTATAACGTGGTATTTGGTCAAAATGCAAATTGCAACATTTCTACCTGGAAGCATAAAAATGAAAATCAAATTCAGGGATTTCACAGAAGTGGTATGTAATGTCCTGATGGGGAACTTCAGTTGTGTTGTCTAATAAATGTTGATATGTGTTACATCAATGTATAGGGAAATGGGAAAAGGTAGGCTCAGCCTAAATCAAGTGATGAAACTCAGCTGATTTTCGTTGGGAATATACGTATGTTTCATAGTAGATAACAGGCTGTTAAAAATGAATGCTCCAGCATCCTTTCCAAGGAACGTAAGCAGGTGCAATGATTTTCACTGGTCTTAGTTATGTCAGTAAGGGAACAGTGCAGCCTTTGTTATTATGGAAGTAAATAATTACATTTCTACTTCCCTCTCACATTTGGTCCTAATCCTATTATGTCTGCTGCAAGAATTACCAAAAAAATGGAGTATCTAGATAAAGTATCTAGAAATACCATTCTTGCATGGCAGTTTTTGCAAAAAGCATTTATTTAAGAAAACTCAAAATACTGAGAAAACCATCAATGAACAAAAGCAGTGGAATGAGGAGGGTCTGGAAGCCCAGAACTTCCTTTGCCTAATCAAATAAGATTTGAATAAACTTGATTGGATTTGTTAAAAAGGTTCATTTGGAGTTAATGTGCTTGTGTGTGTTTAGAAACAAAAATATGGCTGGTATTTTTCTAACCCTACTAAGTAAGAGGGAAGGGAAGAGATGTGGGGAAAAATGGAAATTTGGGGGCTATGTGTTTGTAGTGCTCTGAAGCTTTATATTTTTTGTGGATTACTCAAAACATCCATTTTAGTAGTTGCTCTGGTTGAAGTAGTCTTTCTTTCTCTTTATAGCAACGATATCCAGTCCCAGGATACTAGATGGAAATTCTACTTCCTACTCTGTTCAACAGTCCACAGAAAGGCCGACATCACAGTGACAGATGCATAGCCATCAGCACACTAAGCTTGAAACAGTTGGTCCAACCTGAATTTGAGAGAAACTGACAATGTTTTTAAAAATTTCAGAAGTGGAAGTATGAGCAGCATTGCATAGCATTAAAAAGCAATGTGTTAGAGGTGGGACTTCTGTGCAGGCATTGTATGAATGGAACAGTTCTTGGAAAAAATGTCATCGGTAACGTACCACTGAAGTCTTTCTGAAAAATATCTTTAAAAAGGGAAACTTCTATGCTGTCAATAAAACGTGTTTTTAGTATTCACATTTCAAAAAATAAAAATCAAATAAAAATCACTTTAGGTTTCTCACCAGCAAACATGATGTATGTTGTTCTTACTTCAGTAACAATTTTATCAGTGTTTCTGTAATGTTTCTGATGATAATTGAACCTAATGTCCTGAGAGATCTATTTAATAAACTTGAAATAGTGCCCTACTAAAAGGTGGAAATACTTGATAGGAATTGATAAATCCTAGAGGATTCATTTTTTAAAAAGTAAAGAATTAATTTAGATTTCTGGAAAACTAGTATGTTTAATTGGGCATTCAAAAGTTCTCAGCCTTAACTGGTAAGATTTGTAGCTCAAAGGCAAGATGGCTTATTGTCAAATTGAAGCGTATTTATTACTTTGTCTTTTGTTTCTCACAATTTTCTTTAACAATCAGTTGAATGGGTTACCTTTAGATTTCTGGAATGTGCAAAGGAACGAATAACAGCATACAACAGTGTAGAGGGAGAAGATGATAACCAGGGTACTGCAAATTATGATCAATTTCTGAACTGCTCTGTATGATAGCTATGGTTAAGACTTGGTTTTACATTTTTAATGAAAAATGTTGATTCTTTATAGTGATCTGTTCAGTGATCAGAGGCTTTTAAAGTAGCAGATTTTTTTTTTAAAAAAAAAAGGAAAAGCAATCACTAAAATGTTTGATTGCACCCTCTATACGTATTTCCTCAAAGATGAGGGAAAGGTAACACCAAAAATGGCGGGTGTATGTGTGAAGTAATTAAGGACACCTCCCCCCAAACTGCATTTGCTATCCTGTTTTAAGTCTTCAGTTATATTGGAATTATTTATTTTATGAGAAATTGCATATTTTTTATGTTTGTATAATTGTGTTGTAGAAACCTACTGTACAAATCATCATGGAAATAATTTGATCATTCTGTTTCTCTAGTTGTACTTAATGCATTGGTTGGCACATGTTGCACAAAATGGTCATTGTTTACATTAAATTAATTTCAGTAGTTTTTAACAAGAGTCTTATAATGTGGATAATTGTAAATGGAGTAGCAAAGCAGAATAAAGACCTCTCTTCATACCTTAGATTGTTCAGTGTTTTGCTGCAGTTTGCAGTATCTGTTGCTTTAGTGGTGCCTGTGTGTATTGTTTGGGTGGGGAGCACTGGGGAACTGTGGGAGGAGGTGAAGTGAGGTTGGCATGCTTGCTCTATGTTTACAGCAGCTTGCTATACATACAAGTCTGGGACCAGTTACATACCCAGTACTATGTCTTTCTTAAAACTAGACTTCATCTGTAAAGTTTCCAAGCAAGCCTTTTAGACCTGTGGTAATGGGATTCAAACATCTCAACCAATGCAATGTTTTTCTCTATTGTGATCAGTTAATCATGTTAATTGGCTCCTTTTGAAGTCTTTAGAAAATCTGATCAAATCCTTTGTAATGAGTGTTCACAGAGCTGAGCAACTATTGTTAAACAACAGTTGTATCTGTGACCCCCTCATTAAGAAAACCACTGAGTGACTAGCAGTTCATGGGCAATGATTCCAAAGATCATGGAGAAAAATCTATTTTATGGGGGATTGTGGTTTCTGGACTCTGGGAGGTGGGAATTGGGATTGGCTGAACAAGTCTGTGCTGAGGCTAGAATGAAAGCTACTACACTCCCAGACACTTCGGAAGATGATAGCTCAACTGCAATGAACTCACAGAATTCAATAGCTACCACCTTGAAAGTTTGGTATCTCTAGTTGCTGTGGTCAGAGTTTACCACTGACTCTGGGAGCACACTTAAAGTTACTTTTGTTCATCCCCAACAGCACAAAACATAACTACATAGCCAAGTAATCTAATGTGACTTACAAAAAAAAAAAAGAGTAAGATCAGACCTTGTATCCTAACTTGCCCATACTGTAACAATGCAAACCAGACTTATCACTGTGACAATCTTCACTTTTGGATTTTGGTATAAAATTTAAAATAGTACCAAAATGTTACATTTAAAACAGTTTATCTGAGGGTAAGCAATGATCTGATGTTGCTTTAAGGTATAGGACAAAGGTGAACACCTGTACGGTGGTATGGTTTCATCTTTTCTACCTACACATTGTGCAAGTGTGCACACAGAATCACTCATACCTCCAACACCCCAATCTGGTGGGAAAGAACTTTTCCAGAGGGTAAATTAAGTCTATGGCATTTATTTTCCAAGAGAGAGCCTTTGTTTTTTACGGAAGGAGAGCCTGAAACTTCTGGTGATGTGGCTGAAACTTTTTTTTGTTAATTGGACACCCGCAGATGTGGGCTTGCTTTTTAATTAATGTAACTCAGATTATTCATTGCTACGTAAGCCATTTTTTACTTTATCAGGATAAGGCAATTTCAGAAATCCTTCTATTGTATTAGTTAGCTTTTGTGAACGTTAGGTTTTATTTCTTAGCTGTCTTGAGCTGCAGAGCTTCCTCTAGGCTTGCTTTCTTTGCCCTTGTTTGCAAAAGGGTAGATTTGCCCTGCATTACTGTTCTTTTTAGGCATGACGTAGGTTTACTTGCAGGTCTACTTAGGTTAGCTTGCAGAATTCACTATGAGAGTGAATTCCTGCTGTCAATTTCTAGCATGGCTGTTCAGGCTGTCTCTTGAATGGGGTACACTTTCATTATCTTCCTCAGATGAATCAGGGTTGAAGCAGCGTATTCTAACTCTCAGAACAACTGAGAACAAATGAGTGTGTGGATACAGAAATGAGATTTACTAGTGAAGAGGGGTGGCTTTTTCTACTGTGCTTTTCCCTTTTTTTAAACACAGGATATTAACCCTTCAAGGATGTTCACGAGCCTGCAGCATTATTTGTTTAGGACAGGCTGAATTCCAAGAACAGATAGAAAATAGTATTTTTCTTGCTCTTAAAGACATCATTATTTTCTAACAACTTTACAGCAAAAAAATTGTTCTTCACAGCTGAACAAATTTGTTCTTAAGTATTTCCTTCACTAGTAATAGGAACTTCTAAGAAAGGGAGGTACAGAAAATAAATATACGCTATGTCCTGTTCAATAACATCTACATTATTTTATTTTTTTTTTTAAGATGACAAGGGTCCAGAAGGTTATTCAGAAAAACACAGTATGACTATTTCATCTATTTCATCAATTTCATCACTTTGGAGATGTATTTATTTTCCTCCATAAGATAAGCAGGGCTACAATTTTGGTTAAAAAACTTTTGTCCTTTACGTTCATAAAAACAGTTAAAAAAGCAGTTTTACAAATTATTAAAAAGTGTACTTTAAAAGTAAGCACTGTTTCCATCATTTTGCCCATAGGGAAAATGAAATACAAATAATTCATATGCGGTTTTAACCATTCTACTTAGCTATTGTTGTAGCTTCTTTTTCTTTTTTTCTGGTTCACTGTTGCTGCTCATCGCTGTAGAGAGCTGTGCAGGCACATCATTTCCTGGTATCTACAGTAAAAAAAAAAAAAGTCAAAACTGAATTTTAGCTTATATTGTGCTGATAATACTTGAATTTACCTCCTACAAATACTCTTATCAACATGGGAAAATACTACAGTAATCATCTAAAAAGGACTCTACCATCGTGATGTAACCATCACAGCTAGAACACTAAACTGGAGTTGGAAAAATAAGGGAGACACAAGCAGCAGCATCCCTCCCCCCTGAAGTGCCAGCTGTTCTTTTGCACAAGACTATGGTGCAATACATACCTCAGCAAATAGTTAAAAGCTGGTGGGCATGAATGAGGGAGAGGTGAAAAGGTCTTAAAAGCAAAATGAAAATTGTTAGATTAAAACAATCCCTACTCTAGTGTTTCCCTGAAGTGCCATTACTGTCAAATAGGCCATGCCAGGCTCAGCACGTGGCTCAGGACACTGCACAGTAAAAAGAGATTTAGCTTTGGTAGAAACTATGAAAACTTCAAAATAAGTAGAAAAAATACCATCTAAAACAAGGAGGAAATAGAAGAAAAGCCTGTACCTTTACAGAGATAGGCTGAATTGTCCTCTAGGAAAGAGGTGGTTAAGAAGTATGCTATGCTTTCTTTGGGAACAGGGGAAGTTTTACCATTCAAGCAGAAGAGTGAAGCAGCTTTAGAATGAAATACCCTTTAAGTACAGTTCACAAAAAAAATAGACCAACAGCACCCGCATGAATGTTCTGCTACACTCAAGCCAACTTGCGATGCCTGATGAATGAAGAGGTAATGGGTACTTCTGGAGTTCGATGCAAGGAACCTAATCTGCAGGAGGATCTGGATAGGCTGCACCGATGGGCTGAGGCCAACTGCATGAAGTTCAACAAGGCCAAGTGCCGGGTCCTGCACCTGGGGCACAAAAACCCCAAGCAGAGCTACAGGCTGGGAGATGAGTGGTTGGAAAGCTGCCTGGCGGAGAAGGACCTGGGAGTATTGGTTGATAGTCGGCTGAATATGAGGCAGCAGTGTGCTCAGGTGGCCAAGAAGGCCAACAACATCCTGGCTTCTATAAGAAGCAGTGTGGCCAGCAGGGCTAGGGAAGTGATTGTCCCCCTGTACTCCCTGTAAGTTGGATATTAGGAAGAACTTCTTTACAGAAGGGGTTGTGAGGCATTGGAATGCGCTGCCCAGGGAAGTGGTGGAGTCACCATCCCTGGAGGTCTTTTAAAGATGTTGAGATGTAGAGCTTTATGATATGGTTTAGTGGAGGACTGGTTAGTGTTAGGTCAGAGGTTGGACTAGGTGATCTTAGAGATCTCTTCAAACCTAGACAATTCTGTGATTCTGTAATCACTAGGACTTCAATGCCAAGTTACATGAGTGTGACAACAATATACATCATTAGAAGAGGCATGCTGAAGACAAGTTATGTTCTAATAAGATTAAATTAATTGTACTAGA
Source organism: Anas acuta (assembly GCF_963932015.1). Taxonomy (NCBI): domain Eukaryota; kingdom Metazoa; phylum Chordata; class Aves; order Anseriformes; family Anatidae; genus Anas; species Anas acuta. The sequence continues at coordinate 42,185,540 of NC_088979.1, forward strand.
GTAACACAGTTATCCATGCAGGGATTTAAAAACAATACCACTATTATGAACACTAGCACTTAAGGCTAGGGTTTTGGTCAGTTACCTAGGATGGTAATAATAATGACAAGCTATAGAGCTAAATAAGTACCATCAATACATAAATGGTACTTAAAGGCACTAAGACACACTCTAGCTTTCTAGATGCTGTAACAGTGCCTTTTCCTAGAGCAAAGAGTTACAGATGCCATGAAAAACAACTCTTGCCTGAGGACCTGCTTAAGAGATTACCCACAGAATCATCCTTGTAATATTCATTTCAGCCTACTTACTCAAATACACCATCATGGTAGAAGCAAAAAACAAACAAACAAACAACTTAAAATGTATTACAGCAGCTATATCAAGGGATTTAATGAAACCTTCATTAAAGGTGTTGCAAAAATGATAGAATGCTTTCAGAGTGAGATGGAACTTTAAAAAAGAACCAACTGGGAGTCATATACAATTTATTAATAGAATTAAGAGGGCAGTTTAAAAAAAAGTGAGTAGAGAGATTTGTATTACAAGTCAAGAAAGATCCTTGAAATTAAAATCCTATTCAAATGAAGAAATACAAAACTGAGTGTAAAAGAAGTTAAGGCCTAGATCAAAAAAAACGGCTATAGACAACTATAATTTAATAAAGAGCTTCAGAACAAACGAGGTAAAGAGTAATAATGACATTGTTAAGTCCTGTCACTTTCCATCCATTCCAAATTCAAGTAGAAAAATGGTCAGCTAGCAACGGTTCATGTGTATAAGCTCATTGCTTCAAGTTGGTCTGAATACCAGAAGAAATGCACAGTGATGCAAAGTGTTCTCATCTAATGCCACACAGAACAGAAAATGTGATCCTGTACGTATCTGTGTCATGCTTACGTTCTGAATCATGCTTGTAATTCTGTTCCTCCCAGCTCAAAACTCATAATAGAACTACAGCAACATAAGGGTGACAAGGAAAATTAAAAACAAACAAACAAAAAAAAAAAACCAACAAGATAGTTTCCAGAAAACCAAGAGCTAACAGAGTAGATAAAGTACATGGAATTGAGTGGCATAGGGATTGTACATGGAATTAACAAATTAGTATTTTATTCCCTATATTATGAATCACAGAATCGTCTAGGTTGGAAGAAACCTCCAGAAGTATGTTATCAAGTAACGGTATTAGGCATCAGGCTTGAAAAAGTTTTTTTTCCCCCATATATGGTGACTTGCAGAACACTCTTAACAAGACACTGTGAGAGCCAGAAACTTAAGTTAAGGCGGTGGGTGTGTGTCATTAAACAATGTCACAGAACAAGGCTCCATCATTATCACCACAACATTTCTCAGTGAGATCGTATACAATTCCCAAGTTGCTGAAAGCTTTGAACGGGCACAAAGGGAATGTATATGTGTGTCTTGTTCCTATATTCTTTCCGTACTATGAAGAGTTACTAACAACAGATGTTTAGGAAGAGAAATTAGTTTGGATTAACCAGTATGGTCATTCCTGTATCAAGGGATAAGCTAAACTTACAGTATTGACTTAATTACAGACCAAGGACCTTTCCAGAAATAGTATAGGAAGCAGAAGGGAAGGGACAAGGAAAAAAAAAAGAAGGAAAAAAAATAGTAATAAAAAAAGAACTTGCATGAGCTTACTCTGTTTTCAAAGAACAAAGTATGACCCTCGGACTGGAGTCAACGCCAACAGCAGTGTTCTTGAGTTGAGCCTAACAACAGCAGCTCTCGCGAACACCACTTGGTGAGCACAAGCAGCTCAACTAGTAGCTGTGCTCCAGAACACAGAGTTGTTTTTTTTTACTACTACAAACGTTGTCTGCTCCTGCTCTTTGAAATCATGAGGACTGCTTGTCACCAGACATCAAAATATTTGCATGCATTTGGAAACAGATGATTTTTCAGAAAAAAAAAAAACAAAAACAAAACAAAACAAAACAAACAAAAAACAACTAACACGTTTGTATAAACAAGGACCTGTTGTTTATTTCCACTTTTCTTTTTCCTTCATGATGACATATACTCGTTATGTATACTCAATACTGCAACCATCTGTCTCCCAGATGAATCACACGCAGCTTATATGAAAGTACATAATCTTGTAATGCCATGGAAAACACTCAACAGGCCTGACGTATGAGCCCAGGTGAAAACCCCAGAGTCACAGATGCAGTGAGAAGCAGGCAAGTCAGAAATAGTCTTAAGACCAGACATACACTTATTATGACATTATAGGTCTTACAACATTATCAAAAGAGACTTTCATATTGTGGAATTTGTGGTAAGAAAGGACTGCTATTTATGCACCTCTCCATGCTCAATCATGCCGTTTCCTTCTGAGCTACCCAGCATAGCTGGGCAGTAGTTTACTACAGCTAAAAAAAAGTTCTCAGTTTTGGAAGAATTTCAAAGAGGAGATCTGATTACAGAAACATGAAATTTAAGAGATACTATTTCAGTGAATCATCATCTTTCCCATCACTGGAAATATTCCTGATGGGCCAAGAAAGGAAGTTTTATTTAGAACCCTTTATCCTTTTCAACAGTTAGTAGAAAACAGATCTGTGTTTTATTGAAAGTATATAAGAAGCAAATCACTACAATCTGCTGATGTGGTTTTTTGTTGTTTTTTTTTTTTTCCTTTTAGGTTAAATTTTACTTTATCCTGACAACATTTTAAGATTACTGAAGGGTAATATGCTGCTACAAATCACAAAGCTTTTGTCTTACCTTTGGTTCTACCAATACCATCCGAATTTTCTGATGCTGGATGTTGGAATCATCTAACATAACGTTCACTTTAACCTTGTCAAATACATGTAGCGTTGTGTCTTCCACAGTAAGTGACGGTACCTAAACATTAAAGTTTTGTTTAAATACTTACTGCTTATAATGTGTCTTACATTTTTATATGAATAAATATTTCTATACATAGTTTTTAATGTGTTCATTTTCATTAACATGTAATGAGTTATGGTGCTGAATGCCCCGAGTGTCATGGTACAGGTACTATGTTTAATTTCTGGAATAGATTATTAATATCTAATATTAATCAATGTCAACACCACACATTCTTCTGTCAGGACCATTTGTGGTTAAACTTATGAAGACCACAGTGACACTATTACTACAGATAAATAAACCTGAAATTAGAAGAGCCTCTATTAACCACCTAACCCAACTAAAATAGATTTTAGTCATTCCGCTCAATTACCAAATCAAAAAAAAAAGACAATTAGTAAACATTACAAAACCTACTTCATTGTTGTAATCAAGTCTTGGTGTTGGTTTATCTTTTTCTTCAAAGAAGACTGTTCCTTCTAACCCATACTTGGGAATCAAAACCACAATTGCATTTTTTCTTACAAATAATATATATGCATCTTCATTCACCACTCCTTTGGTTTTGAAGAACAGCTTTAACAGAAGATACAATAAAAAAAACATTAGAACATTCTCTTCTGGATGACAAATACACCAAATTAAAAAGAGTAAAACATAAATATATATAAATATGCATTTATACTATAATATTTATACTAAATATAAATTTATACTTAGAGATTATGACTCACCATATATTTAAAAGCAGATTCGTATCATTATATTAGCTATTTATAGTATCACTGCAGTATCAAGCATTCATCATATTTATTTAAAAAATAATAAAAATTAAAAAGCATCCTCTAGATGTAACTCTCCATTTTTTCAGTACCAGCAATGTAATGTTGAAGCTTTTCCTCAAATAAACAGCATTCATTCTTAACGATTACTGCAGACTTACTGATCTACAAAGAACAATCTGATTATTACTACTCAGTATTTCCTCCCTTCCTTTAAGGGCAACATTCATGCTCCCATCTCAGAACTACTTACCTGCGTATGGAATGCAACAGATGCTCTCTGTGCATATTGAGCCATTTTATGCCGGTAGTTAAGATTTTTACACAGATCTGATAGTTTGTGTTTATCTGTAAGTTCTGGATAAGTACTGTCGGCTCCTATGGCCACTGCCAGAAGTCGATGTACTATAATGTCAGCATACCTGCAAAGATGATCAGTGACGTGTCAAAACATTTTGTATTACATTTCTGAATATAATTTTGTTTTTAGAAATTTTACAGATCAAAAAAACTTTGTAATACCGATGGTCTGCTGATATCTCCCTGTATTAATTCAAGATCACATTCCCTTTATTGACCAAAGATATGCTCTGCAGAGAGAAAATAAACTGCGTTGTTTTCTTTTTCATCTAAGAAATTCTTTATTACATTCCACCAATACAGCCTGTACTTTTGAGCACTTAGAAGAAGAAATAAAGCCTTATTATTGGACTAAGAATGATGTTTCACCGATACAAATCTAAAGCTGAACAAACACATTATTTTGTTTTGAATAGATACCACCACCATCTAAAATATTTCTTAACAAAAAAATCACCTTTGTTCTCAAAAACTACTGTAAAATAAGGGTACCTTCTAATAGGTGAGGTAAAGTGGGTATAAATAGGTGAGGCTAAACCATAGTGATGAAAATCGTTATCCATTCCAGAACAGAAATACACAGCTTGCATCATGCAGCGAGTGGTCAAAATTCGCAAGAGTGTATTTAGATATGGGGATGCAGGAGACTCAGCTTTGTCTAATGATTCGGCTAAAGCCTTTGCAGAATCAGTCTTAATTTCCAAATCCTGTAGAAAGGGAAAAAAAGTTAGATATTACAAGCAAATATTAACAGATCGTTATTTGAATTTCAACACTTAAATCCATGCCAATCCTAGCAACTGTAACAAGTATCATACCTGATAAATTCTGAAGTGTAGACAACTTAAGGAATTACAGTGTTACAAATAAAGCCCCATGCATTTCTTATTATTATTATTTGCGTTCTATTCAAACAATGAAAAACTAAGTCAGTAGCCTACAAATTCAGAAAAAGCATGAAGTGTTTCTTAGTTCTGTATGGATGCCAATATTAACAAATTTCTCTTGGTTTTATTGTTTTCCATCTCAGTATTGGTTATAGGTATATGAAAAGGTATATAAAAAACAGCTACCAAAAAAAATTATTTGTAACATACTCAGACTTTCACCCAAGCACCATGTAAGCACTAATCAACCTTCTTTTGCTTCCCACACCAATTATTAAAACTTACACTTGGAAAAGTGATTTGTAACATTACTACTTTGTTGTTCCTCATGTGCCAGTGACACTTGATACGGATAGCATGAAAACAACAGAAATGCATTTTTACTTTGCAGTACCACAAGATCAACAGAATGTACACTACTGACAACAAAGGGCGATGTAGAGATCAAGTGATTCCTGTACCATGGTAAAGTGACTTCGTATTTATTAATAATAAAAAAAAATGTGTGTGTGTGTGTGTATATATATATCATGCTAATACCAGTTGTGTTGGTTCTTCTGGAGTAATTAAAAGTAAATTTGGTTAATTAAGAGAAAGTTAGTCCATGGAAAGCCTTCTGAGTAAAACACTACTTTTAAAATCATTTTCAGATTAGAAATGTGTGTGACCCAAAGCCAAAAACCGTCTCAAAAATCACATTCAGCTTAGAAAGGAGAAATGTTTCACAGCGCGTAACATTTAAAAATAAAACAGACAGAAAGATCTGCTTTCGTTACCCAAAAAGTTTTTTTTTTTTTTTTTTTTTTTTTTTATTTTAAACAAAAGATTTCACCCAGAAGTACAGGAACCTTGTTGCAGATACCAGTGGTTAGAAAGTGTAGCAAGACACATTTTTACAGTACTGCTTTCTAACCCCTATTCTTTGGTAAGTGCCCAACCAGAGAGAAAATGCAGCTTTTTTACCATACTAATTAAGTGAATTAATTATAAAACTTGCCTTGGACTTTGCTGCTTTCACAAGAATGTCATAATTCGATGGGGGAGGAGCTGGATGTTTCCTGAGCAGGGCAAACTCTGGGAACTCATCATAAATTTTTTGTGCTACAGAGACATTGGCAAGCAACATGAACTCTTCGACCATGGAATTTGTTTCTCTGTCAACATAAAATATTTTGCATTGTTAGAAAAGCATTATTAGGTATTTGTTTTGTGTGTCTAGCGAAGAAACATGTCACTATCCTATCAATATTATGTACTAATATCTAGTAAATCAGTATTTTTGAACATACAGTACAAGCAAACAAACATTTTCAAGAGTAAAAGCACACCAAATATTTAGTAAAGTTCAAACACTGGGGCAGAAGGAAAAAAAAAACTAAAATAACAAATGAAGATAAAAATGCTCTTTAAGATAGCATTGCTATCTGAAAAAAAAAAAACAACAGACAAACTGCTTCTTCCTAAGAACACTATTCAAACATCATGCGTATGAAGCTTAAAAGCACTATACTGCACACCATGAAGTCATGACAGTGGACACAACTTGGTGCAGAAATTAGCACAGAAACTACGTAGTAGTATGACAGAAAGTAATTAAATAGATCCAGAAATTGCATGAGTAGCTCTGCTTCTAAAACTCCTCAATAATACTGCTGATATCACTCTGCACACACTCTGTTCTGTTGTTAAAGTTTCAGTAATCCATGCATGACTCCAAATTCTACTTTCTCTCCTTTGTTAGTTAGTACCAGTAGAAGAGCTTCAGAGAGGTCAGTGAGATGTAGACAATCCGTAATCCAGTGCTCCCTTAAATCAGTAGCAATGACTTAAATTCATACATGAAACATTCAGTTCAAAACTTACTTCACAGATACTGTAGTAAAATACTGATTAACTATCTTTTCTAGGATTATTGACTTGCACTATTATATAAACCTGGTACGCTATTAAGAAAATGCTGTTAGTTAAATATACCTTAATCCCATCCCTGCCCCAAATTAAGCAATTGAATAAAATAAAATAAAATAAAAAGGCATACTTAAGTTCCTTAGTTTGCAGATCAATAGGATCATGAGTTTCACTGTCCATGTGGAAACGAACTTCTGGTGAGGAAAGTGTCAAAGCTCTGGAAGACAATTAAGAGGTATTAATGAATTACAGTAAAGCAGAAACAGCAGCAGACTTGCAGGCCTATGCACAGCATCTGGGTTTGTTATGAAAAACATAACAAAAAAAGACTGGCATTAAGGTTCAAAATAGCAGAAATTGTGATGCTGCAACACATCACAATTAGCTTCCACAATTTCAAATTTAAAATGCTACTCCTTTGGTTGTTTGCATAATGTCTGTAAGAGAGCCACATTGCTGATTCATTTTGCAAAGGAAAAATTAACATCCCAAGTTTGTGTTTTTAGGGGAACAAAGATAACTGTTTTTCTGCAAATCAAAATGGCAAAACACTTTTCTTTCCAAAGATTTTCACTGCAAAATGAACACATCATCGGCATATGCAACATATAACTTGACAGTTGTAAATAGACGCTAAATAGACAAAAGGGGGGGAGAGGTAACAGCAACAGCATGGTTTACCCATTATCAATTCTCTTCTTCTTCAGAATTTTTGCTAACTTGTTTAGTCCACGTAAACTGACAGTAATATCATCATTCATTGATGCTGAATCAATTCTCATCTGTGCTTCAGCATACGTGAGAGAAGCCTTGAAGAGGTTAAAAAAAAAAGACATACATAATTGAACACTGAAAAGAAGAACACATTTCTATCTTGCAGAAACTGCAGTTTGTTGTCAAAGCTGGTTCACAGTAATACAAAACTTTACATTCAATACCTCAATGTATGTAATTTACAAAGAATAAAGGACAAAGCAGGACAGATCTATAGAAGACCCCAAGAAAACTCAAGCGTTTATAGTACTTTTTTAATGCTGATAACAGACATATTTTATACATTAGAGGTCTGATTTTACAGAACTGTATTAAACGCCTACAGACTCTACTGAATACCAGTATTCATGGTGTATAGCAACCATGTCCAATAAATATCAACACATTTATACTTCTTAAACAAAATATCATAACAAAGTAATTGCAGAAAAAACATTGCAATTGTTCTAAACATTAATGTTTAGAACAGGGCAGGATACCCTTTGCTTTAGGATTTAAGCATCATTTGCTAATTCCAATAAAGTACATCAATAACAGAAATGAGAAAAAAAACACAACTTCAGTATCAAGTCTGTTAATCACTGCTTTTGTAAGAAGGGCTACAGCTTTTCAAAACAATATATATATATATATTCATGTGACTAACCTTGGAATTAATAATACTCTTTGTAAATCTGGTTTTTAGAATTTCAGCATTATGGTTCATCTCCCATATACATGAAAATGCAAGCCTATGAGAGAGGGGTGGAAAATCTGTTAAAATCCACATGCACACATCTGATGTTTCTTGTCAGGACTGAAGTATGGATCATATACATATACCTGTCCACATTTGACCTCAAGGAGCATAAATTGGAACTCAGTAACTCCGGAACCATATCAATCCTCTGCAAAATAATGAATAAAACGTATGACTAGTCATAAATACTTAATGTTGTAATTTTTAACCATAATAAAAGCTTGGAAATAGTTTGATTTTATCACTACAAAAAGCTCAGATTTGTGAAAGAAAGGTGTACTACTTTAAAGGAAACTCATTGCAAGATCTATTTTAGCTATTTGTTGTTTTAACAACAGTTATTTCTAAGAACCAGGTCTATGGGAAATAAGTTACTACAAACCTAAACATACAGTTTTAAAAACACAGACCACAGGAAACAGAGATTTAACTACCATAAGAAAAAAACAATAGAAAGGACAAAAAACAGGTCACTTCTTTTGCAGTTTCAGATCTATATTAAAACAGAAGTCTAGTTCTAGAACACGTTATTTCTTGCATCAAACAGGAGTTGAAAGGCATATTCTCTATGTAATTGATTTAAAAAAAAAAAAAAAAAAAAAAAGTCTTGCTGTGTAGAATGACAGAAAGCAACTTCATTTTGATAGTTATGCAAATTAAGCACAGCCCAAAGGAGCTTTTCTTTCTTAGTCTAGAGATAGTGGCTCTACTCCTAAGAATTTAAAAAGGAAAGCAATGAAAAATTAATTGTACAAAAAGCTGTCTATATAGAAAACTTACTTTTTCACACAGATACACAGTTGTTCCTCTTTTTGCTGACTCCTCATCCAAAGCATTTCCTGGGCGAATAAAATGACTGACATCTGCAATATGTACACCAACCTTAAGAAAACAAAACAATAAAGCAAAACGAGAACAAAAAAACAACAAGCATCACATTAAACATCTTATGAAACAATTAGGTTTCAACATGAAAGAAACTTTCTCAGGTTTTTATTTACAAGCCAATTTACCCATTTCCTGTTCCCTCTAGCAGCTTCTATATTTATCAGTAGGTATAGTTAAAAGCTCTTAAATGAAAAAAAAAGGAATAGTTGTAGCAATTATGCAAAATAAAGGCATGCATACATTTAGTGGAAAGCTGCATTCAGTACCAATGCAACTCTTCTTGCCAAGGGCCTCAAACAATCTGTTTCATTTTTTTCAAGGCTCATTGCAAATTGTTTTTTGCTTTTCTCTGTTTGCTAGATCTTCAACGTTGACATTCTCTGCTATTACAACTACAAATTAACTTATAGCAAAGAAAGCACAACTAGATTAGATATAATGGTGCAGAGCTAGTGTTAATCAACCCTATAGCTTCTTAATGCCTTTTTAATCAGTCCTTAGCTATTACAGCTGTAACTTCGCCCTACTAGCAGTTTCTTATCCTAGCTGCAGATATCCACGTTTACAGTTAGCTAAAGCAGTAAATAAATTGTTACTTTCTCATACTAAATGAGCAGACAGCAGGGTGAATTTAGAAGAGATTCACCCTGAGATTCTGATGGAACGTCTTTTCTTTATTCCCATCTTACAGTTGTGCAAACACCAGTAATTTCTTTCACAACAGATCTTGAGCTTTGCTGGTATTAGTTATTATTACCACTACTGCACTGCTTGTAAAATACATACTAAATGACTAGTTTGACAAAACAAAGAACCCACCTCCAGATTTCCATTTTCCATTTCTCTGTAATGTAATGCATCATCAATATCCGTACAACCAGGAGGATCAACACTACAAACACACAGATGCCTCAAGTCCTCCCTGTATTTCATATCCTGAAGTTAAAAAACAAAACAAAGAAAAAAACATCTTCCATACCAAAGTAGAAATGATCATTCAGAAGGCGTTTTGTGTAAGATTTTCCAAAGCAGACAAACATTTAAAGAGTGGCTTTTATTTAGCATATGATTTGCAGTATTATTTATCTATAAGATGTAAAAACTATAGTGATAAAAAAAAAACGAGACAGAAGATGATCAAGTACTGCAATGTGGTTTTATAGCAAAAGGAAGAGAAAGAATAAATCCACAATGTTTTCATCACCTCAGATTTTTTTTTTTAAGTGAAATTGTGACTCTGCTGTCCAGCTAAATAAATTGTTTAGAATGACTGCTCTCAAGTAACGTTAGCTGTCCAAGGCTGATATCTACACAGCTGGAAGGAACTGCACACTTTGGAGGTATCTACCTTTGTACAGTGGCTACAGAAAGATCTTAGATCTGTATCTTTGACTAGACAGCCAACACTGTCAGCTTCCAAGCTCAGAAGAAACCAGTATTTCGAGAGTGTGGGCATGGGGGTCGACAAACCCCATGGTTGGTGATAACATCGGGCTCTTAACGATGAGGCCATCAAGAATGTAACGAGTTCAGAGGGAACAAAGAAAGGTGATTCAGCAGGCGCCTCGTCTCGGGTTGCCTGTTCTCCAGCCGTCGGGGCATGGCAGCGGGGGGGTTGCTGTTGCCGGGCGAAGTTGTTTGACCAATGAATAGTGAGTGGGAAAGTACTGCAGCGGGGCAAATGGTATAAGAAGGGAGCCTGTCCTCAATGAGGGTCGAAGTTACGCCCTCTGTGAGGGAGAGATGAAGTTATGCCATTAATAAAGAAGTAGCAGTTACTGATCCTAACAGAAGCCTGGTGTCCGAGTGGTCGTCACGCCACAAATGGCGCCGAACAGGGTCATGAAGAACAGGGACACCCTGAGGAGCACGGACAAAAAACAAAAGAGGAATGAATAGGGACAGGCTAGCAGAACAGGGACCAGGACGGGAACAGGCACACTGATCGCCTCATGAAGATAGGTTCGGCCAAACTCAGCAAACCCCTCAAAGAAGCTCGTACAGAAAGCCGCTGGAAATAGGCACACCAGAGCTGGGAAGAAGCTCAATCTGAGAGAAGCGGACCCCTCGCACACAACTGCCCCTCGCTGGCGAAAGGTAAGCAGTTGCGCGTTATGGGGAATCATACGTCCTTAGAAACAAAGGCTGTCCTGGTAACCTTACAGCTTACTCTCTTCACTGACGATCAGACGGTTTATGATCCTGAAATACGGGACCAAACTGAGGTCAAGGTGTGGGACTCAGCAAATAAAAACGACAAGGTTGTGGCGGGATTGCTCGGTACGTGGCGAGCAATCTCTGAGGCCTTAAACCCATGTGGGACCACAGTCGGAAACGTGTGGTTGGACAGATTGTGAGGGAGCTGCGGGCTCGTCCACCCATCCTGCTGCTACACCATCGCCCCCCCCGCCGCTAGTGCCATCGCAGGCCTTTGCTGTTACGCCCCCTGGTGACCTGGACGTGCCTTTTGATCCAGGCCCTATTGGCCTTGAAAAGGAGACGGATATGTTTCACTTTGATCGGGGAGGAATAGGATATATAAGGCCCGAAGGCTGAGTTGCTTAACAACTTAAAGCGACACATACTGTGCCCACCACTAGCCCTGGAATTGTCCTGTGTTTGTAATCAAGTACGCCACAGAGTATGTGACAAATGGTGATAAAACTAGACCGCTTCAAACACACAAAATGAACAATCAAAAAGGACCACCTCCAAAAACAAAGCAAATGAAAAAGAAATCCCCCCCAAACAAACACTGTTGATGTTCAGGGTTCCCTGGTGAGCTGGTTCTGTACGTTCTAAAGCAGCCGTTTCCTGTACCTAAGGTACTGGGCAGAACTTGAGATTCACTAACAGCATTTGAAACAAGCAATTCTGTAAACATCAACTTCTTTCTCTGGTTACCTAAATGGATTATAGTGGGATATACTGAAATCTCTTCAGACTATTCTGTTTATGGCATTTGGTTACAAACCTATCTAGTGAGACCAAAATACAAAAACCTTACAGGTGACAAGTGCCTCCTGCTACGCAGAAGACAAAGGTTCCCCCATCCTGCCAGGCAGTAGGAGGGGACCTAGGCCAAGGGGGGGAAACGAGGCAGGTTCCTTCTTGGGGTGGTACGCAAGCCCTGTCCCTGCCCACCTCACTTTCCATCTATCCTTGTATAACAGGTATGAGGCTCTAGAACTTGTCAGTCAAAACAACTGATGTCGACGAAAGCCTGTCCCAGTTGGAGGGTGCCTAAGGCAAGGCAACCTACCCCCCACACTGCTGCATGTCCTGCCAAGAAAGAAGGGTTATTGTCATGGGGGAATCCCTTCTAAAAGGGACAGAGGGCCCAATGTGCCATAAGGACCCAACCCACAGCAAATCTGTTGCCTCCCTTGGGCTCGGGTGTGAGACGTTGCTGAGAAAGTCAAGTGCCTGGTACGGCCCACTGACTACTACCCACTACTCTTTCAGGCTGGTAATGATGAAGTAGCAAGGAGAAGTCTGAGGGCAATCAGTGATGAGCTAAGGGATGGTGCCCTAGAATCAGAGGGACTGTGTGCCAGTGAGGTCCTTTGGTCTGCTCCACAAGGTGCTGTGCATAGGGAGGTGCATTTGAAGTGCTTCTACACAAACGCACGCAGTATGAGGAATAAAATGGATGAGCTAGAAGTCTTGGCCCAGTCTCACAGCTACAACATCATCAGCATAAGTGAAACCTGGTGAGATGAGTCCTATGGCTGTTGTGCTGCAGTAGATGGTTACAGGCTCTTCAGGAGGGACAGGCAGGGCAGGTGAGGTGGCAGGGTGGCGATGTGTGTGAAGCATGGGCTGGACTGTGTGGAACTTCAAGCTGAGGATGGCAAAGTTGAGAGCCTCTGGGTAGGGATTAAGGGACAAACAAATAAAGGGGATGTTGTAGTGGGAGTCTATTACAGACCACCCAGCCAGGATGACAACACTGATGAATTATTCTATGCGGAACTAAAATGCCTTGAGATCAATTCCCCTTGTCCTCATGGGGGACTTCAACTTGCCAGACGTCAACTGGGATTACCACACAGCTGACACAAGCAGGTCCACTTATATGATAAACTCTTGGTGCAGATGCTAAGGGAGCCAACTAGGAAAGGTGCCCTCCTAGATCTGTTGCTGGAGAACAGAGAGGGTCTTGTGGGGGACGTGGCAATTGGTGGCCGTCTTGGCCACAGTGACAATGAAGTGGTTGAGTTGAGGACCAAAGAAAACATAGGTCTTCTACTTGATGGGGATAGTCACCTCACAGACAATGATATAGGCAAAGCAGAAACATTTAATGCCTTCTTTGCCTTTGTCTTCAACATTGATGATGGGCTTCAGGACCCAGGGTGCCCTAAGCGGGAGGACCATGATAGTAGGGATAATAAAATCCCAACCAACCCTGGCTGTGTGCAGGATTTGCTGCTCTACCTGCATCCATACAAGTCCATGGGTCTGGATGGGATTCATCCCAGGGTGCTTAAAGAGCTGGCTGATGTCATCGCAAAACCTCTCTCAATTATTTTTCAACAGTCTTTGGAATCTGGAGAGGTCCCAGTAGACTAGAAACTGGCAAATGTTGTGCCAATTTTCAAGAGGGGCAAGAAGGAAGACCCTAGCAATTACAGGCCTGTCAGTCTCAAGTCAGTGCCTGGTAAAATTCTGGAGAAGATGATCCTTGAAGTTACTGAGGTGCACCTGGGGGACAATTCAGTCATTGGTCCCAGCTAACATGGATTTATGAGGGGTAGGTCCTGCCTAACAAATCTGACTTCCTTTTATAAGATCACCCATCTAGTCGATTAAGGGAAACCAGCTGATGTGATCTTTTTGGACTTACACAAAGCTTTTGACACGGTTTCCCATAGGATCCTAGTGGACAAAATGTCCAGAATCAACAAAAACATCATACGATGGGTGAGCAATTGGCTGATGGGCAGGTCTCAAAGGGCTGTGGTAAATGGGGCCACATCAGGCTGGCTGATGGTCACTAGTGGGATCCCTCAAGGCTCCATTTTAGGCCCAGTGCTCTTCAATGATTTTATAAATGATTTGGGTGCATGACTAGAAGGTGTTCTGAGCAAATTGGCCGATGACACCAAACTTGAAAGAGCTGTAGACTTGGCTGAGCGTGGAAAGCCCTTGCAGAGAGATCTGGACAGACTGAAGAGCTGGGCGATCACCAACCACATGAAGTTTAACAAAGGCAAGTGCTGGGTCCTGCACCTGGGAAGGGGCAACCCTGGCAATATGTACAGACTGGGTGATGAGACACTGGAGAGCAGCCCCACAGAGAGGGATCTGGGGGTTGTGGCTGACAGCAAGCTGAATACGAGCCAGCAGTGTGCCCTGGCAGCCAGGAGGGCCAACCATATCCTGGGGTGCATCAAGCACAGCATTTCTAGTCAGTCAAGGGAAGGGATTGTCCTGCTCTACTTGGCACTGGTGTGGCCTCACCTTGAGTACTGTGTGCAGTTCTGGGCTCCACAGCACAAGAAGGATATTAAACTGTTGTTGGAGAGTGTCCAGAGGAGGGTGATGAAGATGGTGAAGGGCCTAGAGGGGAAGACGTATGAGGAGCGGCTGAGGGCGCTAGGCCTCTTCAGCCTGGAGAAGAGGAAGCTGGGGGGAGACCTCATTGCAGTGTACAGCTTCCTTGCGAGGGGGAGTGGATGGGCAGGAGCAGATCTATTCTCCTTAGTGACCAGTGATAGGACCCACGGGAATGGTGTCAAGCTGGGGCAGGGGAGGTTTAGGCTAGACATTGGGAAGAGGTTCTTCACCGAGAGGGTGGTTGCACGCTGGAACAGGCTCCCCAGGGAAGTAATCACTGCACTAAGCCTGTCTGAATTTAAGAAGCGTTTGGACTGTGCACTTAGTCACGTTCTAAAACTTTGGGTAGACCTGTGCGGTGCCAGGAGTTGGACTCGATGATCCTTATGGGTCCCTTCCAACTATGATATTCTATGATTCACAATTATGGAATTGTAAACTCCTATCCTTGTCAAGTAATTTTGTTTTACATTTTAAATGAAACCTTCTATAGTAGTAGTGGTAGTTGTGTGTGGTTTTTTATTATTATTATTTTAAATTTTAAAACATCTATCCCTAACAATCAGTTTTAGCCAAAACACAAAAATCTTGCAGAAGCAGATATGATTTCCACACGAAATCAGGATAAAAGTCCAGAAAAAAATGGTTTTGGAGAACATTTCTCCTCTATTTTTAGAACACAGAAATAACTGGGAATGTCACAGTGTTTGATTTGAAGGAGAAGGCACAGTAATTATTGTAATAATTAAAATCCATTACCTTTTCTGTAATGCTCCATGGCATTTTTGGTAGGAAACTAAGGACAGCCTGTGAAAAAGGTTGATGAGGGACATCATGTTCAAGCAGAAGAACTTCTGTCTCAGTCTCTTTATCTCCAGCAGTTCCCAAGTTCTTTACAAAATGACCCTGAAAAACAACATACTTGTGTGTGTGTGTATATATATAACGTATGTACACACACACAAATATATATATGTACAAGTGCATATATGCATGAACATCAA
The DNA here is from genome assembly GCF_963932015.1 of Anas acuta. Classification (NCBI taxonomy): domain Eukaryota; kingdom Metazoa; phylum Chordata; class Aves; order Anseriformes; family Anatidae; genus Anas; species Anas acuta. The sequence goes on from NC_088979.1 coordinate 42,201,312, forward strand.
GCAATACCAATTGCTCAGAAGTAATTAAATATTTGAAATGCTTCTAACATGAATACTTCAAAATGTATTTTTTCTAATGAAATCATTCTTTATAACTCATTTTAAGTAGCGCAACCACAATGTAGCATATACTGAAGATGCATAACATGGCAATAGCAGCACACTTCTGTAACTTGCAAACAGGTGTCTGGGCTTATTTAATGATCTAGCTAGCATAAAACAGATTTCTACTTGTCATATACACCAACTATTTCAATAATAGTGTTTCAACAAAGCCAAATCTCCGTGACACACTTGCAGCTTTAAGGTATTCCTGCAGATACTGTTTCATTCTCCAGAAATTATTTAAAGTATTATTTCATCTCTTTTAATCTACAGCATACATTTACTATATAGTAATACCTTAAGCCTACTGTGTCTGCATCTCTGAGACCTGAACAGGATTTGCTTCTTTGCACATGTGATACACGTGTTATGTACATGAAAGTGAAAATATGCTTTTTTTTTTTTTGTAAATACAGAGCTAATTTTTGTTTGGGTGCGAGCCATATTTAGTATTCACACAACTAATTCCACTCTCCACATAAGCCTTCCATGATTAGATGCTGTACTGCTGTTAGACTTGTACACAGCTGTTTATTTTGCCAGGATGACAAGCTGCTGAGACTTCACACACATCTCAAACAACCCTGTTGGTCTTTTAGTCCTACTGGGACTTGAACATGACAGAGTTGATAAAGCTCAGGACAGCCACCACTGGGTAGCAGAGATGTTGTTCATAGAAATGAGGGCTACATATATACTAACAAGCTGAACAGGAGCAGGTCTGGCCTGCAGGCATCTGTAATGAATAATGGAATAGAATAGCTCAGTTGGAAGGAACCTGTGAGTCCAACTGCCAATCGTGTTTGATCAAAAGTAATTAAATATTTGAGACTATTATTCCATAGATTATTAGTATTAAATTAGTTATTAAATTACACAGTAGGAGTCATATTTTCTTCTTCATTTAACCTTCTCATCTTAAACGACTGATTCAGGAGGTCTGAACTTTTTATTTTCTTTTGCTTCAACGGTACTAAACTCTCTAAAGTTAAAACTGAAAAAACTGTAAAGATGAAAATTCAGTTTTGCAGGAAAGAAAATACATTGTTCCCACAAGCCACAAAACAACTAAGGTCTAATTTTTCTGTGAATTTGTGCTGCACCATACATCCCACTCCCTAATACTCACATTAACTCACACCTCTCATCCTCTGCAGCAATGCTGTTTGTCTTAAAACATTCTTTCTGTATGTTCTGAGTTTCCTCCATACCTTGAAATGTGCCTGAGACACCTGTGCTCTCACTACAAACCACACACTCTTACACAAGCCAGTGGAAGCCCCTTCCAAACCTAGTGTTCAGCACAAATTGATGCTTATGTTCAAATTTTCTGTAATATTTTCCTATTTATTTATATAGAACTTTTAAGAACTTAATTACTTGCAACTCTGCCCCACCTGATAATTTGACTGAATTAGGCCCATGTTCTTAAAACTACTTTTCAAGATGCTGATTGGTGTGTAGATGAACAAAGCCAGAAGGGAAAAGTTGACATTTCTAGGGAGCCAGACTAAAACAAGGTAGTCCCTAGTTAGTCTAGATAAAGCACCATAGTTAGGAAGTATAGCTTCATTGCAGAATCTGAGGACTGGGTTTTTAGGTTTGATGACATGTAATTTCAGGGGGAGCAAGAGTAAACTAAATTATTTAGGGACTTCCTTAATTTGCGCTATTAAAGAAAAATACACAAAGAACTTTAACAATTCATGTCAACACCTTTTCAAGTTACTCAGCATTACAGATAATAAACATCTTACCTAATAAACAAGTTTAAGTCAGATATATAAAAGTTCAGAAGGAAACACAAACTTACATTAGGATACCTAGAATTCCTGGGCCAACCATCAATAGCAACAATTATTCTTTGTCCTTCCAGTGTATCTGCTTGTCTTGTTTCTATTCGAATACGAGGAATCCTGCGATCAGCTGGTGTAAACAAGTGCCGCCTTGCCTATTAGCAGACAGAAAAAGGAACAAATAACTTCTAATTAACATAGTAATAGTAATAATAATATAAATCTACTCTTACAATAGCTTTATTACCTTACCTCTTTGATCTGTGATTTGGAAAGCATGCCACAGAATGGTCGCCAGTTTCGTTTTATAATACCCACTACTTTTCCTGTAGGTCTCAGCATGCTCTTGTTATCAGAAGTCTTCAACTGGTACAAAATAAAGGGTTTGAAAAACCAGAATTGTTTGAACTTGTTAACATGTGTGATTATAGCACATATCTCAAAACCTATGTGGTAGGTGGTAATAGGTTATGTTATCTCTATAATGCTATAAATTCATTATGGCTTCATAAACAGAACAATTTCAGTATTTGTAATGTGAAAAACCTTACTCTGTAAGAATTTTTATGGACATAATTTCAGAACAAAGAACAGCATTTCTTCAGCCTTTTTTCTGCTATTTTCCACTGTCTCCAAGCATCCCCATTTTCTTTTCTAACCTACTGATTTTTAATGAATCTTTTTAATGTTTCTTGAAAATTCTCCAGTACTTCTAAACACCGTAATAAATATATATGTTCCCATAAAGTTCAGTGGAAAGATTCTGTTTTCAAAGAAACGCAAATATTTGTTGGACAGGGCATATATACATGTACATGCATGCACTTACTAAGCAGAATTACTGCAAATAGCTGAGGAGTATGTTACAATTGGTTTCAAATATATCTAATGCCATTAAAAGCTGACTCTCATTGTAATACTGTATCTGCTCCTATTTCAGCAATTCCTAATCTACACACTAACATATAGCTTTGCATACTGCCACCTGGCTACCACTCAGAGACATTGGAATTATGTAATTTAACAAAATAATCTGGGAATATCTGATAGGGATTAATACCCCTCAAAAAAAGCACCTGTTTTATACATGTATTCACATAGCCAATGCAACAGTGGGACTAGAATAAACATAAATTTTCCAAGATTTTTTGAGGCAATTACAGCTTTTAGGAGGCAGTATTAAAAAGATGTGCAAATCTAAAACCTAATGGTCAGGATATTACAGATTTTGTCTCTCTCTTGACAGAGAGGTGGTAAAAAAAAAAAAAACAACAAACATACAATGTTTTCTTTCTCCTCTTCAGTTTCAATATCATCTTCATTCTGGCCATCATCTTGCAAGACTACTGAGGATGGTGCCACCCATTCATCTTTTGCCAGCAACTCCACAGCTACAATATCTTCATGAACTGCTCGGTTTAAATGTTTAAGACCTTGTATAATTATCTGGGTTTTTAAAAGACAAAATGAAAATGGTCACAATGATAGCAGCAAAAGACCCAAATCAAAGCAGCATAATGGAAGAGTATATACATGTATGTACAACAGGCTCTGTACTCTAAAGAACGTTTAAGATTTTTTTTCCACTCTTTACACTTATTTTCATTCTGATATTACTTCAGGATTCCAACAGTCTCTCCAAAAACATGTTTTCACCGGACTTTAAAAAGATATACAATAATCAGGTAATTCTATATTTGTGGGCCAGAAGCCTCCACACACTACCAGGAAATCGGAGTTAAGAGTCAGAGAGCATAAGAAGCACCTGCAGCTGCCACCAGAAATGTGGAGGGAAGAGACAACTGCTGCTGCTTGGAAATAGTGTCTGTGCAACTGTACCAACAGTTGTAGGGACAGAATCACAGAATCGTCTAGGTTTGAAGAGATCTCTAAGATCACCTAGTCCAACCTCTGACCTAATGCTAACAGTCCCCACTAAACCATATCCCTAAGCTCTACATCTAAACGTCTTTTAAAGACCTCCAGGGATGGTGACTCCACCACTTCCCTGGGCAGCCCATTCCAATGCTTCACAACCCTTTCGGTAAAGAAGTTTTTCCTAATATCCAACCTAAACCTCCCCTGGCACAACTTATACCTCCCCTGATGCAACTTGTTTCATTACTATTTCATTCATGCAGATTCTAGTCCTACAATATTTAAGGAGTATTTTTGCATGTCTATCTGTGAAATCACATTGCTTCTAATGGGTTCTTCCTAACATCCAACCTAAAACTCCCCTGGCGCAACTTAAGCCCATTCCCCATCGTCCTGTCACCAGGCACATGGGAGAACAGACCAACCCCCACCTCGCTACAGCCTCCTTTAAGGTATCTGTAGAGAGCAATAAGGTCGCCCCTGAGCCTCCTCTTCTCCAGGCTGAACAAGCCCAGCTCCCTCAGCCGCTCCTTGTAGGACTTGTTCTCCAGGCCCCTCACCAGCTTTGTCGCCCTTCTCTGGACTCTTGAGCACCTCCATGTCCTTCTTGTAGCGAGGGGCCCAAAACTGAACACAGTACTCAAGGTGCGGCCTCACCAGAGCCAAGTACAGGGGGACAATCACTTCCCTAGCCCTGCTGGTCACACTGTTTCTGATACAAGCCAGGATGCTGTTGGCCTTCTTGGCCACCTGAGCACACTGCTGGCTCATATTCAGCCGACTATCAACCATCACTCCCAGGTCCTTCTCTGCCTGGCAGCTCTCCAACCACTCATCTCCCAGCCTGTAGCTCTGCTTGGGGTTATTGCACCCCAGGTGCAGGATCCGGCACTTGGCCTTGTTGAACTTCATGCAGTTGACCTCAGCCCATCGGTGCAGCCTATCCAGATCCTCCTGCAGAGCCTTCCTACCCTTGAGCAGATCGACACACGCACCTAACTTGATGTCATCTGCAAACTCACTGAGGGTGCACTCGATCCCCTCATCCAGATCATCGATAAAGATATAAAGGAGGACCGGCCCCAGCACCGAGCCCTGGGGAACGCCACTAGAGACTGGCCTCCAACTGGATTTGACGCCATTCACCACAAGTCTTTGGGCCCAGCTATCCAGCCAGTTTCTAACCCAACAAAGCGTATGCCAGTCCAAGCCACAAGTTTCTCGAGGAGAATGCTGTGGGAGGCAGTATCAAAAGCCTTGCTGAAGTCAAGGTAGACCACATCCACAGCCTTTCCCTCGTCCACCCAGCGCGTCACTTTGTCATAGAAGGAGATCAGGTTCGTCAAGCAGGATCTGCCTTTCATAAACCCATGCTGACTGGGCCTGATCGCCTGCTTGCCCTGCAAGTGCTGCGTGATGACTCTCAAGAGGATCTGCTCCATGAGCTTCCCTGGTACTGAGGTCAAACTGACCGGCCTGTAGTTCCCCGGGTCTGCCCTCCGGCCCTTCTTGTAGATGGGTGTCACGTTTGCTAACCGCCAGTCAACTGGGACCTCCCCCGATAGCCAGGACTGCTGATAAATGATGGATAGGGGCTTGGCCAGCTCCTCTGCCAGTTCTCTCAGTACCCTTGGGTGGATCCCATCCGGCCCCATCGACTTGCATCCAAGTGCTGTAGCAGGTCACCAACCATTTCCTTGTGGATTATAAGGACCACATTCTGCTCCCCATTCCCTTCCACCAGCTCAGGGTACTGGGTATCCAGAGAAAAACCGGTATTGCCGCTAAAGACTGAGGCAAAGGAGGCATTAAGCCCCTCAGCCTTTTCCTCATCTCTCGTCACTAAGTTTCCCCCCACATCCAGTAGAGGATGGAGATTCTCCTTAGTCTTCCTTGTCACGTTGATGTATTTATAAAAACGCTTTCTGTTGTCTTTAACAGCAGTAGCCAGACTGAGCTCCAGATGAGCTTTGGCCTTTCTAATTTTGTCCCTGCACAGCCTTGCAACATCCTTATAGTCCTCCTGAGTGGCCCACCCTCTTTTCCAAAGATTGTAAACCCTCTCTTTTCTCCTAAACTCAAGCCACAATTCTCTGTTGAGCCAGGCCCATCTTCTTCCACGCCGGCTCGTCTTTGAGCACGTGGGGACAGACCGTTCCTGCGCCATTAAGATTTCCCTCTTGAAGAGTGCCCAGCCTTCCTCTGCCCTTCAAAACCACCTCCCAAGGGACTCTACCAACCAGTGTCCTCAGCAGCTCAAAGTCAGCCCTCCAGAAGTCCAAGACAGCAGTTTTACTGGTCCCCCTCCTGACTTCGCCAAGAATGGAGAACTCTACCATTTCGTGGTCACTCTGCCCAAGACAGCTCCCAACAATCACATCTCCCACCAGTCCTTCTCTGTTTGTGAAGAGAAGGTCTAGCAGGGCACCTCCCCTGGTAGGCTCACAAACCAGCTGCATCAGGAAGCTATCTTCCATGCTCTCCAGAAACCTCCTAGCCTGCTTCCTCTGAGCTGTATTGCATTTCTAGGATATGTCTGGGAAGTTGAACTCCCCCACGAGGACAAGAGCTGACGATTTCACAACTTCTGCCATCTGCCTGTAGAATTCCTCATCCGTCTCCTCATCCTGGTTCGGTGGTCTGTAACAGACCCCCACCAGGATGCTTGCCTTGTTGGGCTTCCCGCTGATCCTAACCCATAGGGACTCAACCTTATCATTCCCAGCCTCAAGTTCCACGACATCAAAACTCTCTCTGATATAGAGAGCCACAGCACCACCCCTTCCATGCTGCCTGTCCCTTCTGAAGAGCCTATTGCCAGACATTGCAGCACTCCAGTCATGGGAGTTGTCCCAAGCAGGATAAACTTCTTGGGGGGGGGGAACAGCCTGAAAATAGCAGGGCAAATAAAGCAGGAGAACCACACAGGGGCTCACCACAGTTTTTTTCATAATCCTCTGCAAAGTTGTTTCTCTTTCACCAAACGTTTCAAAATGATTTAAGAAAAAATGTTCTATCTAATTCAACGGAAATAGTATTAAGAACTAAGATTCAGGTTTCATTATATGTATTTTATCAAACCACAAATAATACCTTTAAACAGATTTTTTTTTTTTTCCAAAAAGGGCATATTTGGTATTTTAGCAGTCTGTACCCACACAAACAAAGGAAAAAAACGATGTCAGAAAAACAGAAAAAATAATATAACATTCCTTTTTAACATCACAAGTCACCATGGAAGAATTACATTTTAGGTCATTACTGACCCTGACTAAAATTCGCAGTGTGAAGTCAAAATAAAGAAACTCACCTCTTTGTTTTCTTCAGCATCTCCATGAACCCAAACAGTAGCTTCAAGATAATTATCTCTGCTTGCCCTGTAGGTTCCTTGGAGGTAAATACCAGATTTTATTCCTTGCTGCAATTTGCTAAGAGGAAGGTGTTCTGGGAAAATTATTTTGCCACTTTCTATTTCTTTCTTTAAGGGGAAAAAGAAAAAAAAAAAGAAAAAAAAGAGTCATCTGTAATAATTCCAAAACTGTCCTCAGAAACATGAAACTCAAGCTAGCAAACTATGAAATTATAACTATGTGTAGCAATGAACATGCACAATAATGAAAAACTATTATTAAGCAGTCATTTTTTCTAAAGCATAAAATAATAAAGAACATAGAAATACAATAATGCTAGGAACATCTTTTCCTGTTTGCCTGCAGTTACTTAAAATTTACTGTATAAGTAAAATATGCATGTATGTTTACTTGAATATATTGACTAAATATATGTTTGGTGAAGAAAATATCACAGTACTACATAGCAAAGAGTATGGCACACAGCCTAAGCAGCTGTATGAAAGAAGAAAACAAACTCCTAGGACTAAACTTTGAAACAGTAACTAAATTAAAGCTGAATGAATTGTAGATAACTCCTGAAAGTATCAGCTTGGCAGCCCTCCACTTTCTTCCCACTCCTGTGTATCATAGAATCATAGAACCACAGACTAGTTTCGGTTGGAAAGACCACCTACTTCCAAAACCCCTGCTATGGGCAGGGACACCTCCCACCAGACCAGGTTGCTCAAAGCCCCATCCAGCCTGGCCTTGAACACCTCCAGGGATGGGGCATCCACAGCTTCTCTGGGCAACCTGTGCCTCACCACCCTCAGAGGAATGAATTTCTTCCTTATATCTTATTTAAACCTACCCTCTTTTATTTTAAAGCCATTACTCCTTGAGTTATCACTACACTTGCTGACAGAGTCCCTTCCCAGCTTTCCTGTAGGTCCCCTTTAGGTAGTGGAAGGCTGCTATAAGATGTCCCCAGAGCCTTCTCTTCTCCAGGCTGAACAACTCCAACTCAGCCTGTCTTCACAGGAGAGGTGCTCCAGCCCTTTGATCATCCTCTGGACTTGTTCTAACAAGCCCATGTCCTTGTACTGGGGGCTTCAGAGCTGAACACAGTACTCCAGGTGGGGTCTCAGGAGAGGAGACAGAAGGGGAGAATCACCTCTTGCCCTGCTGGCCATGCTTATTTGGTGCAGCCCAGCATACAGTTGGCTTTCTGGGCTGCAAGTGCACATTGCTGGCTCATGTTGAGCTTCTCATCAACCAACACCCCCAGGTCCTTCTTCTCAGGGCTGCTCTCAATCCATTCTGCAGCCAGCCTGTATTTGTGCTTGGGATTGCCCCAGCCCAGATGCAGGACCTTGCACTTGGCCTTGTGTAACCTAATGGGGTTCTCACAGGACCACCTCTCACAGAAACACACACAATTTCTAGGTTGTCAGAGACCTCAAGATCATCGAGTCCAACCTCTGACCTAACGCTAACAGTCCCCACTAAACCATATCCCTAAGCTCTACATCTAACCGTCTTTTAAAGACCTCCAGGGATGGTGACTCCACCACTTCCCTGGGCAGCCTGTTCCAGTGCCTAACAACCCTTTCAGTAAAGAAGTTCTTCCTAACATCCAACCTAAAACTCCCCTGGCGCAACTTAAGCCCATTCCCCATCGTCCTGTCACCAGGCACGTGGGAGAACAGGCCAACCCCCACCTCACTACAGCCTCCTTTAAGGTATCTGTAGAGAGCAATAAGGTCGCCCCTGAGCCTCCTCTTCTCCAGGCTGAACAAGCCCAGCTCCTTCAGCCGCTCCTCATAGGACTTGTTCTCCAGGCCCCTCACCAGCTTCGTCGCCCTTCTCTGGACCCGCTCAAGCACCTCGATATCCTTCTTGTAGCGAGGGGCCCAAAACTGAACACAGTACTCGAGGTGCGGCCTCACCAGAGCCGAGTACGGTCCCTCCGGTGTGTTCCATTCCACTCTGTTAAAAGTAACTGATGGAATTTATCTTCCCTTTTCTTGGTGGTGTTAGTTTCCAGCTGTGTTAATCTTACATGAGCACCTGAACCTTAATTCTGATAAACATGGGACAAAGGGAATAAACAATGAAGTAACTCATCTTCAAGCTGCAGCATGCACTTCTGTCCATTGACCGCTAAATCGGATTATTTTTCTAGAAAATGCTTTTCAGTTTAGTTGAATTATTCCTGTTTTTTATACAATTTGTTGAATCACTTGTTAAGATTCTCAGCCTTGTATCAGTTACCTAAAGCAACCGTTTTTTCACAAATAAATAGGTGATACCTACCAATAGGCATATAAAAATGCAGCAGTAAAAATAGCTGCAATATTTCCTTTTCAGTTAGCAAGAAGTTGTATTGTCAAAATGGTAATAAAGTCCAGAGTTTTAATTTTCTGAACTGATGCTAGTAGCCTGACATATGGCATCTAACAATAGACTGCAAAACATTTCATAAAATAAATTAAGCACAAAAGAGAATAAAGACATACCCCTTCATCAGATACGCAAGCAAGACGATCTACAAGTTCAGGATTAGCTATCAAGCTTTTTATATACTCCTCACCTACAAAAGCACACACACAAATATTTATGCAAGAGAGGTAAAGAATTTAGGCATGAAGACACTGCTGAAGAGTGTATCCATGCAATAAATTAAACATACATGCCATTTAACTTACATGTATAAGCAGTTATCCCTTCCTCAAGGGCTTTCTCTTTATTATTTCTGTCATTTGTTAGAAAGATAACTTGGATCTCCTCATTCTGCATTTTCTTCAAGTGTTCATTGTACCATTTTACTGCTACCCGAATGGCTCTGTCATTGCGGTCATTAGAACTTTCTCCTTGCTGTTGCTCTATGTATGTTTCTCTAAAGAAAAATAAAAAGTGGAGGGGGTGGTAAGCAAACCAAAACAACAACAAAAAAATCGCAACATTTATCCGTAATCACGACATCTTTTTCAGACAAATAAGATTAAGATTGTAAAGCCAAACAAATCACCGCTGTACTAATTTTTAAAACATGCAATACTAAAGACCACTGAAGAGTTAGGAGACAGGAGGGTCAAGAAGAATAGCAAGGAAGCGTTAAGTTCTTACACAACCTCCTCACTGACAATTGAACAGCACTCAAGATGAACACTGCTACAACTATGATACTGCTGCAGTGGAAACTACTTATGAAAACAAATGTAGGCAAAGTAATCACATCTTCATTTCTTAGACCCTTCTGTCACTACCTGACTAACAGATTTTTGAATTCTCCTGCAGATTGAGCTGGCATATTAATAAAGCGTTGGAATATGTTTAAAAGGAACACTAAAACTGAGCATTATTCCATTGTGCAGATTAACACTATTGCCCATAAAGTATGTGCCTACAGCAGTTAAAAAATTTATAAGCTCACAGAACATTCAATTATTTCCCAATAGGATTTTTTAGAAGTATATAGTGCTATGCACTAATTAAACTGACATGTCCATCTAATTTATTTGCCTAGTTCACATGTTCCAGCTGTTTCCCAGCTTTTTAGTGGGCATCTATACAACCTTATTATATCCTATTCTACGCCTTACCGATGATGTTCATTGGTGAAAGAATAGAAATGTTTTTCTGGGTTTCCAATCACGTCTCTAATTCGTTTGTACACTGGTGCACTCCGATTCCTGACTTCTTGTAAAACTGTCTGTAGCACAATGACATTCTTGATAACAGGATCTTCAAGTATATCAATCTGAAGAACAAAATGGAAATGCATCATTATTTTTTGTTTTGTCCAACAACAGGATTTGAAATATTTGTTTGGTTAATATGCAAAAAACTAATGTAGAATGAGACATGCAATTCCTGCCTTTCTCTCTTGCCATTGGGAATATGAAGTAAATAATAAGCTGCACCCTTCTGCTTGTAGGCAAAATGCTCAAACTGGATTTTCCAATCTGTGTTTTTTTTTCCCTTTTAAATTTAGCACTTTTTTTTTTTCTCTGCTCCGGATAGGCACACTACACAACCGTGTACAAAAACCCATGCTCCTGTCAGGGGAAAAAGATGTGTGCTTCACTTCTGAGCTTGTGGCAAGCAACTGTGTAAACCCACCTCCAAAAAGAGACAAAGATGAGGTACTGGGTGGCATGGCTGAAACAATTAAGAGCAATGCCAGATGAAGCTTCTCTGATGGGTGTTTAGATGACCTAGAACAATGTATATAGGGCAAAAAGTTTAATACTATTCTACACCTGAGCTGAATTGCCAGGCCAAGCGTTACTGTTGCAATCCTGTTCCTGTTGTTACCAAGACTGCCTAATACCCTCTGCTCTGGTTCATAGCACTGCATCCTGGCAAGTTCTCAGAGTGCTCTACAACATACGAAAATTTTACCAACAAACAACAAGAAGTTCACAGAAAATAGGCTGAAAACATCCACTTTCTTGCTGTTTTGGATGAAAACCCTTACTTACAGCTTTTAATATAGCTAACTGCTGAAACATGAGAGTGCTGTGCCCCTCTCCTGAGTAAGGAATGACAGCATTCAGGACCCACATCTTCCAGCTTCCAACATCTGCAGGGGATATTCTATATCCTACCGATGTACTCAACAGTATTAAAACAAACAAACAAATTAAACACTGAGCTTGAGAATTCACCGTCTCCCAGCCTGCTGTACTGCCTGTGTTGCCCAGACCTAAGCCGCTCTTTATAGTGACGGGTTGCAGAGCTCACCCCAAACTCATGGAGATCACTTTGGGATAACTTTGCGGGCTCTGTTCGTCGCCTGGAAACCAACACCACGCTATAAAATTTGTAGCGGTCTCTGAAGGCCCGGAGAGGTATTTAGTGCAACGCACATGGGCTGTAAAACACACGAGGCCACCTGAGGATTCAGATGGCTGCTCCAGCATCTGCTCACCCTCCCTGCCTGCCTTCCCACACCCACGCCACACCAAAAAATAACCGGGTTTCCACTCCCAGCGTTTCCAGACAGCAAAACCCTGTAAGAAGGAGGAGGAGGAGGAGGAGGCACCCCAAAGCCGGGGGGCTGCGGGACGCGGGGAGCGGCTCCTCAGCCCAGGGAGGGGGCGCGGGGTGATGGCGGCGGGGGGAAGGCGTTGTGCCGTGCCCCGTCCCGGCTCACCTGGTGGAGCAGGAGGTTGGTGTCCGGCAGCAGGTAGTGCGGGCCGGGGCACAGGCTGCTGGCCGCGCCGCTGGGCCGCTCCTCCAGGGCGCTGGGGCTGCCGTCGGGGCGCGGGGGGCAGAGCGAGCAGGCGGCGGCGCCGCAGGGGATGTCGTCGCGGAGGTAGTGCTCCCGCACCACCTTCAGCACGGAGCCCGCCCGGGTGCGCTTCAGGAAGGTCCGCGAGGTTAGCATGGCGGCCGGGCGGGCAAATAGAGAGAGAGAGAGGGAAAAGGAAAGGGGGAGGAAGGGGGGGGGGAAGATGGCGGAGCCGCGTCGCCGCGGTGATGGCGTCGCGCAGCCGCGCTGAGAGGGAGGAGGGAGCGCGGCCGCCAGGGCGGGCGCTGCCGTGTGGGGTCCTGCCGCCCCGCCGGGTCGCTGCCCGCTCCTCTCCCGGTCCTCTGGAAGCGTGCACCGGGCTGTGTTTCTCTGCAGCTAAACCCACGGTCTCTCCCCGTAAGTAGCTGCCGGTGCTGGGCGAGCCCCGGAGCCCTGCAACGGCTCCGGAGCCACGGAGCATCCCGGTGCTGTCCCCTGCCCTGGGCAGGGGTGGCCCCACCGGAGCAGGCAGCCCCCAGTGCCTCGGTTTTGGGAGGTGCCCCGAAGGTACCGGGCACATCAGTCCGGTACAAACAGCAGGGACGAAGCCAGGCTTCAGGGGGTGCCTCTTCTGTGTTCTCGGCCCACTCGCGTTATGCCCCTCGCTGGGTGGTGCTCTCTGATGCTTTATGGTTTGGGGGCTTGGGGTTTGCTTGAATGCTCTTCTGGCACTGTGAGAAGCAGGTGTTTTTTGCAGTCAAACCCCTTGTTACTATCACTAAGTAGTATCAAAACCCTTGTTAGTATTATATATTAAAAGACAGAGTCCTCGGGAAACCACCCTGTTCGGAGCTTCTTAACATGTCTTCCTTAAGTGCAGGAGAAATACAGTACTGCGATGTTGAGAAGTATTGCTTCTTTAGTTAATTTTCAGAGACATCACGTCTTAACTGTTTTGCTTTTTTGCAGTTGACTCTTCAGGGGGCTCGTCTCAAAATATAACTTTAAAAAGTGCTTCAAAAAGTGAAAGAAAATGTCACGTAAAAGCTCTAAGGAAACCAGGAAAGTAAACATCTCTAGCTCCTTGGAGTCAGAAGATATTAGCTTAGAAACCACCATCCCAACTGATGATCTTTCTTCCTCTGAAGAGAGGGAAGGTACTGTGAAAATCACTAAGCAGCTGATCGAACGGAAAGAGTTGCTCCATAATCTTCAGCTGCTTAAAATAGAATTGTCTCAGAAAAACTTGATGATTGATAACTTGAAAGTAGAATATTTGACCAAGGTAAGAGATGTTACGTTTCTTTCATCATACAGTTGTTTCTTGTTTCTGCTGCTTTTAGAGTGTAGTAGAAGCTTGGGTCCTCAAAAGGATGTCTCTGAACTGCATACTGGAATCCTACTTAGCATTTTGTTTGTTTGTTTATTTAAAATCACAAAAGGAGGAAACAGAGATATGGAAGATGTAGCTGAGTTGTGTAAGGTGTTACAAATGAATGAGTTGGGATCATCTTAAGTCTATTTTTTTTTTCATTTCTAAAGTAAAAGGACTTTTTTTTTTTCTTCCCAGAAACAGTAAATAATTTGTCACTAATGTGAAAAAGTTAATGAGGCTTTTAACCTGAACTTGACATAGGCTAGAAAAAGTCTTCTGAATGCTATTGAGTGATCTATTAGCGAAGATGTAGCTAGAATATGCCACACAGTAATAATAACAGTAGGAGACTTTGTTGCATATAACTTCAACTAAGATACATGAAATTAAGACAGGTTTTGTACAAGCTTTGTGACATTTGTGTCAAGTCCAGGTTTTCAACCTCCTGTACAACTGGTCTTTACACTGGTTTGTTGGCATAAGTTTAAGGCTACTTTGAAATCAGCCAATTAAGTAGTTATCTAGATGAAATAAGCAGTTGTAGAACCAAGTCTTTTTAATTTGGGTAAAAATCCGTATTTTATTTTGTGAGGCCTTAGCATATTTAGATACTTTGTTAGACAATCATCTTTGTATTCCTAGTTCTCTACTTTTTCTTAATAGTTGTAATTCTTTAAAATAAATGTTTAGCAAACAAACAAGAGGTAACTTCTTTTCTGCATTTTATTTTCTTTAGATTGAAGAGCTGGAAGAGAAGCTTAATGATGCAATCCATCAAAAGCAGCTGTTGTCTTTACGACTGGATAGCCAGCTGGCATTACAGCAAGAAGATGCTAGGTATGACAAAGTAGTGCTATAAACTTTAATAGTTTATTGATAGGAACTGGGATTAATTCAAGCTAATGAAAAGTGATGGTTATGAGTTGCAGGAATAGGATTTATTTTGCAGATTATACTGGTATTTCCATTCTAAACTGTTAAGCACAAGTAAATTTTAATTCAGTCTCACTTGTTGAAGTCTGCGGTTTTGACTTTGATGTTATCTGCATTCAAAATTTAATAGGAACTTGAATAAGGGGTGTTTCAAAAAACTGTAAAGAGCAAAAAGAGCAAATAGAGGGAGGGAGCAGACACTCTCAATCATTGAAATAGAATTTTTTATAACTGCGCAGCCTGCATGACTTAGGAGAGATAAGGGCTTACCCTTAACACTTCCAGGGGTTGCAGATTGGTCAGAAATGCTTCCTGTTAATGAGGCAGAAATTTACTTTTCTCCTTACTTTTCTGCAGCATTTTGAATTAATCTATAGCTGAGAATAGACTGGCTAGCATAGCAGGCTTCCCCAGTTTACTTTGGCAATTAAATTTTTAACACCTGTAAGCTGTCTGTGAAGGGAGAACATTATTAAACTGTCTTGTGTTACAGTGAAGAATACATCAACTCAGAGGATGTGACTAATTCAAAGTAATATTCTGTAATAATTCTGGAACAGATTTAGTGCTATAAAGCCAGATCTGAGATCAGCAGACTTTCAACCAAGAGCAGTTAATTGTTGGAGAAGGGTCTCTAATTCTGTATGGCTGTTTGCACAAGGGGGAATATTTTTGTTTGCTCATAATAAATTATCTGTGAAGTGCTCAGTAAAGTACTAATGTTCAAAATATTAGTAATACTAATGAGCATAAAAAGGTTGAACTGCTTTCCTTTCTTCATTTTTTTCATTAAATTTCTGTTACCTCAGTTCTCATCCCTGTTTAACAGAATCATACACTATCTGCAGAAAATGTCTTTGTATGACTGCTTTGATGAGAAGTTTTATTTTGAAAAAAGAAATGTCTTGTTATACTGATGATTAAATTTATGACCATTAAAATAATTTAGAAGCTACTGCTTTTTGAAGAATGGTTTAATTTGAATATGATTTGAAGAGTTACAGGATAAAAGACAGTTGCTTCTGATTAAAAAATAATAATAAAAAAATGTTTGAAACATCTCTTGCTGAACATCTAGTTCTCTTGCTATATAGTACCTTGTCTGGTGAGAAGAGTGATGGCAGTGTTTTAAGTCTGGAAGTAACATTGCTTAAGTGTTTTTTTGTTTTTTTTTTAAAGGACCCCAATTTGCATGTACAGGGCAGAACAGGTATTTACAGGATAGAGCATGAAGGGATGTATGTGTATGGAATAGACCATAATTATGTATATTCTGACGCTCAGAGAGACAGAGGTTGCAGTTAATACAGCTTTATTTGGCGATTTACTAGTTCCTTGAATTTTGTGCAGAAATAAATTCTGCTTTTTAACATTTTAATTGGCAAATTGAGGCTAATTTATAAATTAAAGTCAGCAGGTCAGGTTAACTGTCACTTCACAGAATCAACATAGTACTGTCAGTGACTTCAGGCTACTGTCAGTACAATTTTGCTGAACTGTATGTGGGACTATGAAGCTCCTGCTTTTTTATTTATACAATGTCAGATGTGATTGTGTAACCACGATGGTGCATACTCTTACACTGATTTCCTAATCTCGCTTTAAATTTTCTCCTTTATGACACAAGCATATCTCCTATGCCAGGATATTGTGCAGGTTTTTGACTTGTCTTACTGCTTTGTCTTCTGTTTTTGAATCAATCTTAAAGAAAACATCAAGCTCTAATGAAACAAGAAATGGAAACTATTTTATTGAGACAAAAGCAGCTGGAGGAAACAAATCATCAATTGAGAGAGAGGGCTGGAGATATCCGTCGGAGCTTGCGAGGCTTGGAATTAACAGATGACTGCTATGAGAAGCTGAAATCTCTCCCTGAAGATCAGCTTTCCATCCCTGAATATGTTTCTGTGAGTATTGTCCTATGTTGGCTTTTAACAGAGCTGTGTGCAGGGTCTGGTTGGGATGGCATTAACTTTCTTCATGGCAGCCTACATCTTCCTGTGTTCTCGATTTATGGCTAAAACAGCGTTGATAACACACCAGTGTTTTGGCTGTTCCTGGTGATTGTGGTGTCGAGGCTTTCTCTTTCCCTGCTTTGACTTCCCCCATAGGGTGATCGTGAGCTTCAGAGGAGACACAGCTGGGACAGGTGACCTGAAATGGTGAAAGAGGTATATGTACATGTATTTGTAGTGTCGTGCTTGGCAACATAAACTGAAGGCAGAGGAAGAAGATTGGGGGATGGCAGTGGTGATGGCTACTTCAAAGGTCTCTGTCACTCAGACTAGCTGGGTACCAGTCTGCTTGTGGAAAGCGATGACTGTTTCTGCATTGCTTTTTTTCTTCCAAATTCCCCTTTCATTTTCTGGTATTAAACTGTGGAGAAAACTTCCTGTTCTCTCTGCTGTCCTGCCTCAACTGGTGGCAGGGAGTGTGTGAGTGACTGCACCACCATGGTTGGGAATATGACTGCTGGCCAGGCCAACCCACCACAAGCTGTAAACTGCTTTTATTTAAAATCAAGGGCATCTACAGACTGCAGAAGCCATTCTGGATGTCTAGAGTTATTATTCTTTCCTAGCTAGAAATGAAAGACTTTTGTGCAGACGTGCCTTTAGATCAATCCATTCTGGTTGGATTCAGGCAAAGAGAACCTCTTAATCCCAGACTCTGATATCAGAGAGGTGACCTTATTGCTCTTTACAGAAGTTGCGCCAGGGGAGTTTTAGGTTGGATGTTAGGAAGAACTTCTTTACCGAAAGGGTTGTTAGACATTGAAACAGGCTGCCCAGGGAAGTGGTGGAGTCACCATCCCTGGAGGTCTTTAAAAAATGTTTAGATGTAGAGCTTAGGAATATGGTTTAGTGGGGACTGTTAGCGTTAGGTCAGAGGTTGGACTCGATGATCTTGAGGTCTCTTCCAACCTAGAAATTCTGTGTGATTCTTAAAGAGTTGAACTGCTGATAAGAGAGTAAGGCAAACAGGGTGTTTCAATTAAGTGGTGAACAATGACATGTCAGTGATCTGGAATACAACATGGTGAAAATAGGAATTTGAAACTCAGCTTTGCCATTAAGTTAGGATGGTTCTTGCAAACATCTCTTGCTTTTCTCATGCTTTCAGTCTGGCCTTTTCCTGTCTCTGACTAAATGCAGAAGGTAACAGGTAGCTTAAATTATGCTTTAGTTCTGATTTCCTTGCTTTGAGAAGTTTGTGAATTCTGGAACATGGGTAAATTTAGGGGAGAGGGAGCAGCATTCAGCTTGCGTTAAAAAAGCAATGTTCTCACAGACTGTGGGCATGTCCAGAACACCCTGGGCTCAATTCTGAGAATGCAAAGGGTTTAGACATATAACTTTGATTCACCAAAGTGCTAGTATTGTACGTATCTATAGAGGTAGTTATTAAGCAAGGTGTAATTAATATAATTTTAAAAAGCTTAGTGTGTTAGTTGAGTTATAAATACTGTGTGAG
This sequence comes from Anas acuta, assembly GCF_963932015.1. Lineage (NCBI taxonomy): Eukaryota > Metazoa > Chordata > Aves > Anseriformes > Anatidae > Anas > Anas acuta. The sequence continues at coordinate 42,219,444 of NC_088979.1, forward strand.
TGAGCTCTCTTGCTAGATGCAAGTCATCATAGACTGTGTTCTAGACTTGTACAGAGAAATAAAGCCTATCATCCTCTGCCAAAGATGTTCTTGGGAACATCTTTCAGAAGTTCCAAAACCTGGACTAGGAAAATTTTAAGGCTGTGAGTGATAAACAAAAATGCTTAGGTTGGAGCCTCCTGGGTTACTAACCCCTAACTGTCTGTTTCACCCCTAATCCTTTATATAAAGTATTTGAAGGTGGTTTGTTTGTTTTTGTTGATCCCTGCACTACCATGGTTGACAAAACAGACTTCAAACAGAAACTGAACTCCATGTCAGCTTGCTTGAAATTGGTGTGCAGGAAGCTCTGCTACTTCAGGAACTGACTGACAGGCAGCTTAAAAGCCTGTGTCACTGAGCAGGACAGGAATCAGGAATCAATGGCCTTGCTGACTGCTCTCAGTGAAGCTGTCACAGTATGACTGAAGTGCTTGGATTGTGTTTGTGAGTAGAGGGGGGTTCTCAAAAAGCTGTGAAGTGAGAGTGGTGAGTACCCCAATCTACCTTCCACCTTTCTTTTCCTTTTGCATTCAACCAACTGCTTGGTGACCCAGATTCCACTTGATTGAAGCCCCTTTCCTCCTTACGCATATGTCACTTGGTTCTTTTGAAGAACTGCTGGTCTTGGTCTCTTTTTTTTCTTCCTCCTCTGTCGTGGTTCCGCTACATCCTCCCAGGAAAAGATATTCTAAAGATACACTGTAGTAAGATTCTGTGTTCTGCTTGTTCTCCCAACTGTTTTTCACAACGGGATCAGTGTGAACCTGAGTGTACCACTTAAGCTCAGGGCTTGCTTATCATTAATTTGAGTTATTCAGCTGATATGGACACTGGAAGGGCACAGAGCTGTTTTACGTGGCCTTTCTATGCATCCATTTGACTTCTGGAGGCTAGGAAAGGATGTTGAGAAGTAATTTTTTCTGATGCTCTTCTCAGCTTTGCTCACTTAAGGAGGATTTGTGTGTTACTCAGGCAGATAAAATGTCTGGATGCAGATTTATGTGCAGACCAATAGTATAGCCTATTGATATTAGGGTAAACTTCCCTTGGCAAGAAAGGGTTCTGCTTAGAGGAAACTTGAGTGAGAAATCTCCAGACTTGAAAACAAGAACTTTTTTTTTCTATTTATCGACATTAATGTAGAAAATAAGAACTTTTCTCTATTTATCAGCATTAAAATACTGCCTTCCAATTCTTCAGGATGCAAGCAAATTTATATACAATGCATGTACTTGATTTGCAACAAGGACAAACAGCGGGAGTACAGTTTAAAATACAGATATTGCAAATTTAAAATACTAGAATTAAATGTGAGATGTGTTTCTCTCTTCTTCCACAAAGGGGTGCAATAGTGACACGTTTGAGCTAAGTCTAAGCAATGTTTATCCTTTTTGATGACAACAAACGACGAGTATTTTGAGCATCTTTTTTTAGTGTTGTTTTTTTTGTTGGTATTGAACTTTACATGTAAAAACTTAGATTTTTTTCATCACTTTAGAAAATTATTTCAAAGAGGCAGCATATGTGAAACTTTAAAGCGCTTCAGGCCACTGAACTGGTGTTTGGCAGCTGAATCACTTAATGTTCTCAGTGAAGTTGTGAGCATCTTATGTACTTGTATGTGTTTGTTTTTTTTTTAAAAAAAAAAAACTTGTTTGTTTAAATGAGTCAGTCTGCAGTTATGTTTCAGTTGTTCAGTTTTAAGTAGGCTAGAAAGATAAATAAAAGCTGTGTTTTCCTTATGAACCCTGAAGGGGGAAAAAGTTGTTAAAAATGATTTCTTCTTTTTCAGATAGGTTTGATTTTAATAACTGCATCTTTTATTTGTATCATTTTTGCTGTCTACAGCTGAGCTGCTCTCTTCTTTAAGAAGGTGCTTCACTGCTGCAGCTGCTTTCATGTAACTTAATTTGACAGGTGCCAAATTTCCCTTCTTTTGCACCCACCAATTTGTAGCCAAACTAGCTGTTGTGGTTTAACCCAGCAGGCAGCTAAGCACCACACAGCTGCTCACTCAGTAATCCATTGCCCCTGCCCAACTTGAACGGGGGGACAGAGTTCCAAAGAGAAAAAAAGTAAAACTCATGGGCTGAGATAAAGACAGTTTAATAGGACGGAAAAGGGAGGGAAAATAATGGTGGTAATTATGATAAGAAATGTGCAAAACAGGTGATGCACAAAGCAGTTGCTCACCACCCATTGACCAATAATGCCCAGCCAGACCCTGAGCAGCCTCCCCCAGCCAACTCCCTCCAGCTTTATAGCTGAGCATGCAGCTGTGTGGTATAGGACATCCCTTTGGCCAGTTTGGGCCAGCTGTCCTGGCTGTGTCTCCTCCCAGTTTCTGGTGCACCCCCAGCCTCCTCCCTGGCAGGGCAGTGTGAGGAGCTAGAAAAGTCCTTGGCTCTGTGCAAGCGCTGCTCTGCAACAGCTAGAACATCAATCAGTGTGTTATCAGCACTGTACTCATCCTATATCCAAACCACAGCACCACACCAGCTGTGTAACAGGATGAAAATTAACTCTATCCTTAGCTGAAACCAGGACACCAGGTTTCCATAAAGTATTTTAAGTGCTTTTATTGGTGAAAACGAAGCTCTTTAAGAAAAATAATTTTAAAATTTTATAATCAGTTTTGGGAGGGGCAGAGGAAAAAAGACTTGATTGAAATTGTGCTCAGTGCTCAGCTTCAGACACAATCAAATTCCAAAAGAATCCATACAGATGGAAGCTGTAGTTAAATTGTACATACTTACTGCATCGCATGCACGTTTCTAAAGCATTTTTATAAGGGTGTAGTTGAAGCCTGTAGTAGGTCAGAAAGAAGCCACAAAACTAACTTCACTGTTCAATTTCACGTGAACCCATTAGAAGCAATGTGATTTCACAGATGGACATGCAAAAATACTCCTTAAATATTGTGGGAGTAGAATGCTGCATGAATGAAATAGTAATGAAACAATACAAATGAAACAAGTTGTGCCAGGGCAGGTTTAGGTTGGATATTAGGAAGAACTTCTTTACCAAAAGGGTTGTGAGGCATTGGAATGGGCTGCCCAGGGAAGTGGTGGAGTCACCATCCCTGGAGGTCTCTAAAAGACGTTTAGATGTAGAGCTTAGGGATATGGTTTAGTGGGGACTGTTAGCGTTAGGTCAGAGGTTGGACTCTGATCTTGGAGGTCTCTCCCAACCTAGATGATGCTGTGATAAAGCAAGAGAATTAAGTTAGTTCACTTTAAATGAAAATACAATTTGTAGTAGAACTGTGGCATCTGACAGTTTAATTCGTCATTGGAAATATTTGGAATGCGAAACAAGGCTGCACCGATGGGCTGAGGTCAACTGTATGAAGTTCAACAAGGCCAAGTGCCGGGTCCTGCACCTGGGGCGCAATAACCCCAAGCAGAACTACAGGCTGGGAGAGGAATGGTTGGAGAGCTGCCAGACAGAGAAGGACCTGGGAGTGATGGTGGACAGTCGGCTGAATATGAGCCAGCAGTGTGCTCAGGTGGCCAAGAAGGCCAACGGCATCCTGGCTTGTATCAGAAACAGCGTGACCAGCATGGCTAGGGAGGTGATCGTCCCCCTGTACTCGGCTCTGGTGAGGCCTCACCTCGAGTACTGTGTTCAGTTTTGGGCCCCTCGCTACAAGAAGGACATCGAGGTGCTTGAGCGGGTCCAAAGAAGGGCGACGAAGCTGGTGAGGGGCCTGGAGAGCAAGTCCTATGAGGAGCGGCTGAAGGAGCTGGGCTTGTTCAGCCTAGAGAAGAGGAGGCTCAGGGGTGACCTTATTGCTCTGTATAAGTACATTAAAGGAGGCTGTAGCGAGGTGGAGGTTGGCCTGTTCTCCCACGTGCCTGGTGACAGGACGAGGGGGAATGGGCTAAAGTTACGCCAGGGGAGTTTTAGGTTGGATGTTAGGAAGAATTTCTTTACTGAAAGGGTTGTTAGGCACTGGAACGGGCTGCCCAGGGAGGTGGTGGAGTCACCATCCCTGGAAGTCTTCAAAAGACGTTTAGATGTAGAGCTTAGGGATATGGTTTAGTGGGGACTGTTAGTGTTAGGGTAGAGGTTGGACTCGATGATCTTGAGGTCTCTTCCAACCTAGAAATTCTGTGAAAAGTTGTCATACCATATCTTGGGTTAAATTGAATTATAGTTTTAAAAATCTATCACTTAGGAGGAAAATTAAGGATGTAAGTAAACAGCTGTAACAAATTGAAAATCCCTTGGACACTTCTCATTATCTCCTGCTAATTACAGCGCAACGGAGGCCAGCCTTCCTGCATGGAAATGTTTGATTGTTCTTGAGCATTTACTTTACCTATGCTTTTTTACTTGCATTTCTTATATGCATATGCAAAAAACAAAATGTTAACTTGGGGGGGGCACGGTAGTTTTTGCCTGAAAATGCCAAGTAATCTATGCATCCCACCAAATAAACATTTTAAGGTAGGAAGTTAATCTAGAAGTTGTAGTGGAGGGGAGCACTGTCATAAAGGCTCGTTCTTCTTTGAGTTTTCCTTTGTCTTTTACTGTTAACTTTCTGTTTTTACCACTGACTTTTCTTGTGTCTGTTCTTGTTCAGTAGAAGTGTTCTGGAAAAGTTTTATAAATCTGACACCTTTTTTTTTATCAGAGGCTATGCTTATGAGAGGAGTCGGGTGGGATGGGATAAGGAAGGAGTATGTGTTAAACAGATTTTTAGAAAAATCCTTTTATAAGGCTTTCCAGTGCCAATTGTGCAGGGGAACATTTGTTTTTATGTCAGAGTATTCCCTTTTCCGTCTCCAGCTGTGGGGTTTTGCCACAGTGTTGGTGAGCTAGTTTAGGCAGCTGGCTGGGCTGTAAAGCAGCTTTTGTTACTATTTGGATGGTGCATGGGGGTGTTTTTTGGGGGCGAGGGTGCTGAGAATTAGCTGTGTTTGGTTTAGGCAGGATATTGTTCTACCGAAGCTGAAACCAGAGCCTTCCAGTTGTTTCCTTCAGGATTCATCTCACAAAACCCAAATGGACTGGTAGTGGAGTTTCATGATGCATCTGAACCCACGGAGCACCACGTTCCTGCTGGAAGTGTGTGGGTGGTGGTGGTGGTATGCTGTGCTCACTTCTGTGCTTGCTCTTTTGTTTTTTCTTGGTACACAGGGAGCAGATTGAACACACTGAACAGGCAGAAAACAAATCTAATCTCTCGCCTTGTCTTCATACCTTACAAAAAAATGTATATTGTCTCATGAGGGTTAGCAAATAGGCTTTGGAATTGGCACAAGTGGAGGGGGCAACCATATGTTCCTCTAGCAGCTGTATTTTTATTTTTTTTTTTTTCACTTGGTCAGCCTGACTGGGAGCTGCCTCCATTGAACAGAAATGTGTATCTTTATCTTTATTACTTTTTTTTTTTAAAGTACCAAGCACAAATTAATTATTTCCTAGCTGTTTTTTTCAAAGGCTGAAGAAAGTCACTGTCTTTGGTTTAACCCCAACCCATGTTTGCGGTATGCACTATTTTGTGAATTATTGCCACAAAATATTCATATGATTTGTTTTGGAGTATGTTACACTGCAGTTTTGTCAGTCTGAATTTTGAATCTGTATTTTGTTCTTTTAGGTTCGATTCTACGAAGTAGTCCATTCCTTGAGAAATGAGCTAAGTGACCTACAGACGAAAAAGCAGACCCTAACAGAAGAACTAAGTGGGTACAAATCCCAACTGAAGTGTGTGACGGAGGTCTGTGTACTTAATTATCTCAATTAAGAAACTGTGTGAATATACATACTTATGTGTGTCATAGAATCATAGGGACACTCATCTCTCTACAGATATTGCTACTTATAAACTTGTTCTCCAAATCATTATTTATGTATATGATACAAAGTTAGTTTGATATATGATAGTTTTAGATAGTTTTATATGATAAAAGTTAGTTTGGGGGATGGAGAGAGAGGAAAAGTGCTATTTATGTGTTTGTATAACAGCTAATTTTATGTTATAGCTACCCTGCAAGATCTACTTACAAGCTTCCTGCTGTTAAGGTAAGACATAGCTCATACCAGCTATGTCATACTGTTTGATGGTAAAATCCAAATAGGTGAAGCTGAGACAGCAGATTCATCCATGAGTAGTCAAAACCACAAATGATCAGCATATAGTTTTCAACATGGTGGTTCTGTTAAAAAAAAAAAAAGTTTCACCTTTTGTTTTCATAATATATAAATGACTTTTTTTTTGCATTCTTCGGAGTTGCATCTTCTCTGTTATGCTCTTCAACTTCATACATTTTTATTTTCTAATTTATCATTCTACTAGACAGACAATTTGATTTTGGGTAAGATAAATATCTAAAGTAGAGAAAAGTTATTTAGACATATTTAGGTTTTGTTTTCAGGCTAAAGAAGTTGAAACAATATAAGGAGAATGCTATTTTTTAAGGTATTTATAAATACTAATAGTATCCTTCTACAGCTAGGATGTTGATTAGTTTTGTATTGTAGCTTATTTCTGCATAAATCTGGAGCTTCAGCTACCCAGACTGTATTTATCTATATCATGGCTGACAGACTTAAATGCCACTGTCATTTCATTACTTCTGAAATTATTCTTCAGTTACCACATCTTTTCCTTTTTTATTTTTTTTTTAATTTTTTACTTTGAAATTTACTTATGGAATAATCAAGCGTAAAGAGATGGTAAATCATGCAGGGTAGTCCTGTGAAAATGTTATCTTCATTTTTCTTCTTGATTGAATTTGGCAAAAAAAAAAGTCAATAAAATCTGTGCATTTATATGCTTCAGCATTAGTTTGTGCTCATCTCTGATCATATTTGAGATCAGATTAATGATGCTGACTTTGATTTACAAGGGTACTTTCATTCATTGTACATCTAATGTGCCCTGACTTAGTAAATTCTATAGGAGTATTTCATACTTGAGAGACTTAGCTGACATCCATGTTAATTTTGCTGCAGCAATTAAATGCAGTATTAGATGATTAAAATTGTGCTAGAAAACACAATTGGCACAGACCTTTGGTACAGACCTTTCTTTAAAGTGTACGTTTCTCTGTTGTTTTTTTTTGTTCTTGTTTTTAACCACATGATGGCACTATCCACCTTTCCCACTGACTTATTTTTCAAACATTAAAGTTTACTGTGATTTTCTTCTGATGCTGATGAGAAAGCACTAGACGTTACCTGTGTTAAATTGAGGTGTTTGTTTTTGCTTATACATAATCATGCTTAAACTGGGAGACAATTAGTGAGATTAAGTACGTCATTTATTAAAAAAAAAAAAAAAGTCAGAAAAGATATCCAGATGCTGAAATGTCACAAGTTTTACAGCTACTAATAAAAATAAGTCATTAGGACTCATTTCCTTTTCTCTGAAATCTCATTTCCTAGGTTTCAGATAAGATCAGTTAGTACGTTTGGATTAACTTGTAGGGTTGGGTTTAACGTAAAGTTTTCCCCCTGTCCATTATGTGTAGAGGTGACATGTTTTGGAAATTCAATGAATATGGCCTGATAATGGTATTTTATGTACGGAGAGACATGAGTCTCAGTATTCTGCTTCTAGCAAGTTCAGATTTGACCCAACAATGAATATCACCGTAACAAGGTACCTCAGTTTCTTTCCTATAAGGCAAGAGGAGCATCAAAATGTGAGGGTACTTTAGAATCTCTAACATACTTAGTACACTAAAGCTAATATACATCAGCATTTTTTGCAGCGTACGAATAAATGGTTTCAATGTGTACTGTTGGAGTTAACTTTGCCACTTGAACTCCTTTGATAAGGTCAGGCGTCACTACGAGGAAATATATCAACAGGAAATAAAGCATAGTTTCATTCAGTTTTATTTAATCTCTTGCACCCTTTTACTACTGTTGTGTAATAATCATTCTTTATTTCCAGTTGCATGAAATACATGTACAGTTGCTGAAGTTCCTTGCCTATGATTAAAAAAACTTTATGCTCTTTGAATGCTTCCTCTGGTTTCCTGTCCGATGTTTCTTACCACTTAAGTTTTCTCTGTCAGTTGTATTTCTTTTCTCTATTCTACTCACAAACTGAAACCAGACACTTTGTTGAAAACTTCTTTAAGAAACTACAAATGCAGTTTCTTGAAATACAATCATCACTGAAGTTGATCTTTTTTTTTTCTTCCCTGTAAGAATAAACCACTTTCTATAATGTATTTGTTTTTTCAGCATTGCAAATGATTATGGCTCTTCCTAATTAGTTTCACCTTCCTTTTTTCCCCTTTGTAGAAACATGGAAAGGAATTAAAATATGCGCATATCTCCAGTCTTTCTATTAACTAGAAATAGTCTTGGGGGGAAGAGGAGCTTGCTAGCTTTTCTGGCTGTTCACGGAAACACTAGGTCTGCATAAGTTTTATATTTGTAGATATTTACTCAGAAATAAAGACGTAAGAAATATGAGAAAATTAGCGATAGACTCACAGGAAATCCAGGAAATCCATCTAGCCAGTACAGAATTGAGGAGGTGGGGTTATCGGGGAGTATAGTGATATAACAAGGAGTAATGGCTTAAACTAAAAGAGGGGCAATTGAGTTAAAAACAACAAACACAACAAAAACAAACAAACAAACAAAAAAAACTTTATATTTACTCTAAAAGTAAAAGGCACTAGGACAGGTTGCCCAGAGAAGCTGTGGATGCCCCATCCCTGGAGGTGTTCAAGGCCAGACTGGATGGGGCTTTGAGCAACCTGGTCTGGTGGGAGGTGTCCCTGCCCATGGCAGGGGGGTTGGAACTAGGTGAGTTGCTTAGGAAGGAGCTTGTTTGGCAAAGCAGACATAGCCTTACACAAAAACGAGCACTGGGAAACTCAGTACAGTTGCCTGGTGTTATAGCCACTCAGCCAACTGAGCTTACAAGTCTACAGCTGCACTAACTAGGAACCTTGCTTCTGTAAAACCTGAATTGTCATTGTAGCCTTGTAAAAGAACTAATTGTCCGAGACTTGACGAATCTGCATCTTCTTTCTCTATAGGCAATTTCATAAATTTATTTGTACTAGAACAAAAATTATTTCTGATTTCAGGCTACAAAAGGCATCTTTTAAGTATTTATCACTTGCCTTTGTGCCCTTCGGTATGTGAAAACATACTTTCCTTGTTCAAAAAGGACTGGAGGTCTGAAGTGTTTATCAGCCTCTGTTAACACTCATTTAATTCCCCATATGCAGAGCAGTAAGAGCAAGAAACTTACAACTTTGTTACAGAGTTTTCTTGTTGATTGTCTGTCGCAGCTTTCAGTTAGCATTTAATCAAAGCCTGCTGAATCTAACACAGGCCCAGTAGGGTGGGGAGCTGCTTCTGAGGACTGGTAGGAAAATTTTGAAGGCTTTTTTTCTAGCACTGCAACATAATCTGATAAACACATCTGGTGTCAAAAGATCTTTGCCTCTATTTTCTGTTTTTTAAGTGATTGATACAAGTAGTTCAGCAGTACTACAGCTTCGTTGGTGGCTTTCTTTATGTAATCATTGCATCTTGTGATTTAGATTGGCACAATTGCCTTGGTTTCAGGTTCAGCAGCAACAGTCCTGGCGGGAGGTGGTGAAACTTGTGAAAGTGCTGTTCCTGTGTATTAGTGCTGATGGATCTCTTATCAGGTGTATAGGACAGATTTCTTTCAGTTCTCCTTTTGCAGTGCTCAGTACTTCAAGTACGAATGAATGACGTTGGCATTGCCACCTTTGGAGATACAGGTAGAAAAAGAAAGTCCAGGTATAGAGCTAGATTACCAGGAGCTTGCCAGAAACGAAACCAACTTCTGATGTGGGTGTTGCCAGGCTGAACAGCAGGGTACTATTTTCAGAGTCATTTGATTCCAGAGTGGTTAGAGCCTTTACTCAAACTGGTGTAATTTACTTCCCTCCCTCTCTCTCTCTCTCAAGACTGCTAGTCTGAGAAGGAAATTCTGCTTCTCTTTGTAGCTCTAGAAGATCAAATATTGCTTTCTTCATTTTGGCTACAAGTTTCTTGGCAATGTTTTCCAGGAATTCAGCCCTGATACAATTTTATCAGGGCTTCCTTTCTGTAGCTATAACTGTTTTTCTGTAAAGTTGCCTTCAGGACTTGTAATCAAATTTATAGTTTGACAGTTATCTAAAAGCTTTGGGTAGCTGAAAGGCAAAATTGGGCGTATGTAGGCCAAAGGTCTTTTCTAAGACCTCGTCTCTGAATTGGGATTAGTAGCTGTCAGGTTTTGCTAGACAGATCTTACAATTTTCTGTGTGATAATGTTTCCCAGCTGGAAGAAAAACATTTCTATGGCCTTCAAAGAACAAACTAAGCTATTGCATCCAAAGGGTCAGTTGGCACTAGATGTGTCTGGCTGAGTTGTAAAATCGAGGCTGCTATTGCCACTCCAGAAACACCATGTTCCCTAAGATTTCTGCTGAAGGTTTCACATCTGTAACTAGACTGCACGCTAGAAGCCTTCCCCAAACACCATTGCTTTCTAGTGGTGCTTTGATTACTTTGCCTCTGCATTGTTCTCTGGAAGGGACAAATAAGGCTTCAGTTCTGGGTTAACTGTGTTTCTCCTTTCTTTCATTAACATTTATTTTGTACAGGAAGAAAGCTGCAAAGAAAGAATTTCTACCAATAACTGTTAGTTCAGGGCAGCAATTTAACATTTTCAAGCCTCAGGAAAACTCATGTATCTATTGAAATTCTCTTTCCTATCTAATGTTCTTCTACCTCTTGATAGAAAACTCTGGCTTGTGTAGATTGCTGGTTGTTGTTCAGAAGGACCAAATAGCTTAATTCCGGTGTCTAATGCAATGATCCAAAGGACTTTTTTCATCTGAGAACATCTAAGTGAAGAGTAGATTCTCATCAACTCAGATCCAAAGAAAAAGAGCTTGTTATTTTCCGCCAGTTTCTTTTGCAGAAAAGGCCATCCTTACCTTTCTTGCAGAACTTTACTGTTTTGAAAGTAGATAAATGTTTTCATTTATCATTTTTAATGGCAGGTAGTGTCCTATCTACAGTCCTTGGCAGATTACCAATTTCATACCAACATACTAGAACAGAAGTTTTATTCATCCAGTTACGCGTAACATTTTCCTGTTGTTTGGACAGTTGTATTCAAATAAAAACTGTATTGACCAATAAACAAATTGAAACAAAATGCCATTTTTACTAAGAATCAGCAGCTCATTCAAATAGTGAAGGAGTTTGCACATCGCAATGATATAGTAGCTTTACATTTGCAGAGGCTTTTAGGTACTTTAGAATATGAATAGAAAGTGCTAGCTCGTGTGAGTTATCCTTCAAAGATGAAGTTCTTTGAAATAGGCTTTTTAAAAGCAGGATCACTTTCTTTCACAGGCTTATCTGTCAATAGTGTGAAGTCATACTACTTTTACTTGATTGGCTGATAAATCTTTTCGTGCATTTCTGTTGTTTATCTTCTCATCCCCACAGGCCTTTCAAAAGATCAGTAAATCCCTAGCACGTAATATGTCTCACTGAATTTGTTCAAAAAGTATGTCATCCATGTTTTGTACTTGGAATTTAGGTACGTGTTTGTTTCAGTGACTACCCTAAGTTGCTCTTCATTCCAGATGGAGGATAAAAGCGAAGCTTAATATCATAAAACTGAGGTCTGTCATTATATCTTTAGTTTCTGTATCTGCTTTGGGTTTAAAATGGTGCAGATTATATAAGATTAGAATCTTTTGCTTGAAACAGCTTCCTATCAACAGTATTTGTAAAGAAAATTGAAATACTTTTTGGTAGGGACTACTTCTCATGCTCTCTAGAAACCATCTGCTCTGGTTAAACACTGGGTCTGTTGGACATTTCTATTAATTTCTTTAGGCAATGTATGCCTACCCATCTCATATAGCAGAGGTTCATTTGTTTTAACCACCTCATTAGTCTGAGTTGCTACTGTGTGCAGTAGTAAGAGTTAGTAAGAATCTGAAGAAAAGCCATGCGTTGTTGGTAAGATCACCATAATCATGTTCCATTGCAAGTAAGTAATGTTTATCCTTTACATTTTGTTAAGATTTGTCAGCTTATTTAAACAAGTTATTTTTATTTATTGGTGTTATTTCCAGTTCAGGTCCTTGAAAGTATCTTGATCCATTTAAAAGCCCCCTTTCTGCTTCAGCAGGACATGTTCATCAGGACGTCCAAGCTATCTTTTGGAGATAAATTGAAAGATAAAGATGTTCCAGTGCAGAGATCTTAAAATCAGTTCAGGGTATACGAATGTTATAAACCAAATTAACCTCATCGCATTCAAAGCAGAGCTTATTCTTCCTAAGCACAGGCAGCTTGATTGCTTGTATTTAAGATGTATTGCTATAGAAGTCCAGAAGTCTGTTTATCTGCTACCTGGAGTTATGCATACTGTAGGCTTTTCTCTGTGTTAGTCTATATAGCCTGAATGTTTGACTTGCCTTGTTGCTGCTTTTTCCTGTGATTAAAATGCTCCTTTCACACCTAAAAGATCACGTAATGGGATCTTATGATTTATGCAGTAGAATTAGTATTTTTTCAAGAATTACTCTAAATCTTGAAAAACAATAAAACCAAAAAAAAAAAAACACCTATGTTTAATTACGTGTTTAAGTGTTTGATAGTTGAAATATGTCTTGGTATCACTTTTCAAAAGTAGACTTTAATGTCCCCATATTGCCTGAGCTATCTTGTAGCTTGACATTATCATGACATTAACAACTGATTTGTTGAGTAAAATTCAAATCCTATTTTAAGTCTCAGGTGTTAGAAGGTGCAAATTTTGCAGATATTTAACTTCTAATTGGTGCTTTAGAGATGTTCATGACAGATTTGTCTGGAGATGTGCTTGGAAACACATCTGTAGTTCACCAATTTTAATTTTATACTTCTGGTAATTGTCTTCTAGGTGCTAAATCTGTAAGACTGTAGGAGTTTTAATAGCCCACTCTGTGAGTGGTGTATAAATTCCAGCATGATATTAGTAACGGAATGGCACAGGATATCTACAAAGGAATTGTATCAAAACTTAACCTTTCAGTCTGCACTTAACTTTCAAGTGCCCTTACCACCGTATCCTATTGCAAGATGAGTCATGTTTGCGCTTGTACTTGCACCTGTATGTTCCATATTTGAAACTCTATTTAAGTGGTAGACAACAACTTAAAAAAAAAATCTGACAGAGGCTTTACTGTTATTATAATGCTATCTTTAGAAATTATGGCATATTAATTACTTATAGACACTCTTCTATAGTCCTGGCTTGCTTAATGTATATCATTAATTAGGATAAACCTAAAAATAAGCAACATATATCAGTACATTAGGATGGATAACAATTGTGTCTATAGATTACATATTCTTACTGATTTTCTTCCAGAATTTTCAGAAAAACTTTTTAAAGCTGTGATTTTGTGTAAAATTGTGATCTATGTGATTTTATAGCAAGTAAAAGTTGCGAATTTGTGAAGTATATGTGTCAACAACATACCTACAGTAAGATTAGTAGGTCAGTTGTGCATTTCTGTAATGTCTAACAAGCATTTAGGTGTTTTTTTCCAAAAGACATTCTGTTCGGGTTTCTTTATGGTGCCTCTGAGTTTGGTAAAGAGCATTCTTTGTACATTTCCATCCCTATCCTTGAATATTATCCTTGTATTTGCTCCTCCTAGGAAGCCATATCTAGGATTCACCCACTCCATATGTCCTGCTGTCTATATAGCCTGTTGTTGTGAACTTCTCTTGCCTATTAAAAACTAGCTAAAGACTTTTATATGCCTGTCTAAAACATAGCTTGTAATTTATTTTTGAAAAATTAAGTACTTACTGCAGTTTTTGACTGCAAAATTAATTTACAGTGGAGTAACGATTGATTCTATAGTCACGTCTTAAGGCTGAAATTTTGACAGAAGTTCCCAAAGCTTCTGAATGACCAACCGTCATAAGCAGACTGGTTTTGAAAATGTCGTATAGGTGGTGTGACTTGTGTCCTGTTACAGCCAGTGTCCTACAAATGTGTAGGATATACGTGTATGAGGGCTACTGGTCTAAGAAGTTGGGCTAATGGACAAGAGCATTAGGAAAAAAATAGGTATATTAATCAACAGTTAAAATAAGTTTGACAATCCATATAGCTGGTTACTTTGTGGTGTGTACAAGACTGACAAATGAAAATACTACTGCTTGAATATATACAAGTGGACTTCACAACGTTTGGACTGTGATTGTTTTAAGAAAATCTAAGTATAGCTGTGGTCACTTTAAAATGTCTTGCATTCTAGAGCTATGAAGATGAGCGGAGGAGTCGGTCAGAACTTGAGGTTAGATGCCAACGTTTAACACTGGAACTGGCTGATACCAAGCAGATGATTCAACAAGGTGATTACAGACAAGAGAATTATGATAAAGTAAAATGGTAGGTATCTCTAAACTTCATGTTCTACTAATACACAAATATTAATAGATTAAAAGTTTTTTAGTTTAGTCAATCAAGGTTGAAGTTTCATTTCATGATTTTTGGCTCATGTGTGCCACTTATTTAACCTTACCTGTCCACTAATAACTCAGCTATGTCGCATAGAACATTGCAGTCATGAAATGACAAACACGTTAAAATCTGGTGCATCAAATTATCTTCCTAAAAGTTTATTCAACAATTTCCTGTGTTTTCAGAAGAGCCTACCTGTTGCATTGCAACTATAGAAATGAGAGCTGTCAATTACAAAAGTCTTAGGAAAAATACTATTTTTAGAGCTTAAAAGCTGTGATCTAACAAAATGGCCAGGGCTCTACTGCGGGGTGCCCACACAGTGAATTAAGAGAGTAGGACCCTGGGAATTAATGTTTAACAATTTAAACATTAACATGTTTAACAACCATAAATCTGAAAGGGCAGTTATGAGAACTGAGATTTGAAGATTCTCTTCATCAGAGAATCGTAAGAAAACCTTTGTGGAACTACAGAAAGTTCAAGCGTCTCCATTTTTAAAATACAAATTTTAGGGTTCTTGCCTTTGGTTTGAGTGCCCATCTCAAAAGCAAAATAGTGAAAATAGACTTTTTATAAATACACTCAGACACATACTTCACAGTCTGTCTCCCCAGCGGCTTTTTCAGTTTGCTTCCGAGTACATGAAATCTGGCCTTTGGCAGATTTTTTGGGAAATGGATTCAAAAATGAGGTTTATGAATAGAAAACACCCTGTCAGTTCCTTGTTGTTCATACTGCATAATCTCAGGTACAGTTATTGACACAAATGACTGTGCCACTAACTCATTTGAAAGAGGGTCTGTCTTCTGGATAACTGTTCACAGCCATATATACTAAAACAACCTTGGAATCTACCTGGAAGCCTGTTGCAAATAGGATGGATTGATGCTATGGTTTGCTTCCCATGTGCAACTGCATCTTATTAAGTGGATTGTAATAACTTTCTTGTGAATGGCCCCTGTGTTTAACAGTGTACATTTAAAATAGTCTTGAGTTGAAAAAGGCATGAATGAACGTGCCAAAACTATATTTGAGAGAGTAGGTTGTATTCATCTAGGTAGGCACAGACGAAGAGGAGGGGAAGGAGCACTATTGGCATGCCTGCATCAGGATATTTGGGAGCATTGCGGGAGTTAATCACTTCCAGGCTCATTTCTGCCTTTAAAAATGTTGCGTTAAATCTTCTGGTTCTGGTGTAATGCAAGTTATCTCAGTTCTAAAGCTATGCTTATGCTTAATATAAAAGTGGTCAGCTTTTTTTTCCAAACTGCAGGCTCACTGGCTCATTCATTCCACTGTTCTGACAGGGTCAGATACAGTGGTGACAGAGTTGCTTCTTTGTGCATATGGGAAGCACTGTTATTCAGGACACCAAGGTAATTTTTGCAGATGTTTGATGTATATTTTAAATATGAGAAGAGTAGAGTTACTTCCTCTGGCATCAAGGGACTGTATACAGGGGAGAGCAGCAATTGAGAACAACTGTGCTTCGCTTTCTGTGTGATTAGGAATATGGGAATGAAGTCACTTCAGTTTTTATCCAACTTAAATTATCATGGGAAATAGCACCAAAATCTTGTCAAAACTGGAAGGTTAGATGAGGGTACCTACATTTCTCCTCTTAGCAATGAAATGTACAGCCCAAAGTTACACTAAAGAAGAATAATCAGAAGAGGATGAAATAATTTAGGATAGGGATTCAGAATTAGTATACTGTAATTTAGAATCATTGCTTAAATACTTAAATGAAGAAAACTCTTCCCTATAATAAGACACTAGCTGCCCTGTGAGTGACTTGATGGTAGAATTCAGTGTCATGAACTGAAAGAAGGCTGAGAAATAACTAAAGCATAGGACTCCTGTTCATTACATTTTACGTGTCTAATAATTTCACTTTATTTTAACAGTGAACGTGATGCATTTGAACATGAATTGTCAGAACTCAGAAGAAAATATGAAATATTAGAGATGTCACATAAAGCACAAGCTAAAGAAAGAAATGATTTATCGAAAGAGGTAAACTTTAAATTTCGTATTTCGGTAATTGTCTTTCTTCAACTTGGGAGTTTGATTCTCTGTCTAGTCAAGTCTGTAAGCACCTGTAGGACTATGGAATAATTTGTATTAAGATGGCCCTTGGGATGCCAGCTGGTCCAGTCCCTCCATGCAGAGTAGAGCCACTTTATGTCAGGTTGTTTACAGCTTTGTCAAGTTTTTAATGTCTTTGAGGGTGGGCGTTCTGTGTCCTTTCAGGACAACCCGTTCCATTGTTTGTCTGTCCTCTTTGTGAAAAAGTCTTTGTAAAACCTGGTCAGAGGTGTTGCGGATTGTTGCTGTTGCCTATTGTCCTGTCACTATGCACTTCCGAGACTCTGGTCCTGTTTCTGTGTTCCAATTATATAGGTGAAGATAACAATAAGATTTTCCCTGTCCAGATTTGTCTTCTGGCAGCTAGGGAAGGAGGAAGGGGAAAACAAACAAACAAAAAAACCTTGTTCTCTGAGCCCCTTCATGTGTTGTAGCTTATGACCATCTTGGTAGAATTCTGGCCTTGGTACCGTATGTTAATGTCCATCTTTATGGGGAGCTTTGGTACAAAAACCTAGTAGGTACATGGCTTTCTTTGCTGTCAGGGTGCAATTGTGGCTTATGTTCAATTTGTTCAACCTATTACCTATGCAAGCCATATCTTGCTGGCAAAATGTTTATTATGGGAGGCATCTGAAAGCTATGCAAAAGTCCAAGTAAATGACATTGACAGCTGTTTGTCCATCTGGGGAGCCAGCCTCGTCAGCTTTGCCAGATCTTGGTAAATCCATGTTAGATGTTTCTAGTCTCTTGTTCCTCCATGCTTGTAGACATGTCTTCCAGGAGGATTTGCTTTGTAATCTTTGAAGGGAGTGAGTTTAGACTAGACCAACTCATAGTTCCCTAGGTCCTCACCTTGAATATGGATTCTAGCTGTCAGAAGGCTCTTACTTGCTATGGTCTTCCAAGCAGGAGAGCACCCTCACAGCAATATCAGCCAGCTCCCTCAACATGGCTCATATGCTGTGTGTTTTTCCCTGGATGTGTGTACACACCATGTTCCTAGCTCTCTAGCTCAGTCTTCCTTTGTTTCAGTAGTCCAAAGGCTGAATGCTATGAGTATGCCCCCTCTATCAAAAGGTGCAGAGCCAGTTACAATTTACTTTAAATCTTTCTGACCAGTAGTGACGATCGGGCAGAGCTACCGTATGGCTTGTTTTGTCGCATATGTGGAATACATAGTTTTCTCTTCTTTGTGACTCTTAGGTAACTGAAACATTACTGACATTTCCTTCACTTTGCAGAAGTTAGGACTGTGTCAGGAATAAAAACACTGCTGCTCTGGACCTCTTCTTTCCATTGACGAGAAGAATTCCAGTGCTGCTTGCCTTTTGGGCAGGGCTGTCCGCTAGGCTGGTAGACTTATTTTTTTCGATGTGTCTCCATTAGTCTTTGAAAGTGTTTCTGTTGGGAAGATGAATAAATGCCTTGTCAGATACAGAGGGATTCTCACCTTTCTTAGGGTTCTAGTGAGTTCTGATTCCCGTTAGGTCAGTCACTTCACACAAGTCTCAAACATTACCGTTTGGTAGCACTAGTATTTCACAAAAGAAATTCCTTCCAAGAGCCAGAGGCCTGCTAGGTCAAGAGGAACATTCATTTGTTGCTTCTCAGTTCATTAGTTTATTCATCCAAGGGTCACAGTGGTTCAGTGATGGCACCCTGTTGAGCACGTATGATAACTTTTGGGTCAAGGAACTCAGAAACACATATGGAGAGTGTTTCCAAATCCACTGGCTTATCTATAGGATTTGGTTGCTTATACCAGTACAAGCTTTCATTGCTTAGTATCCATTATCACTATTTCTGCATCTAGATTGTTTATAGGGAGGATTTGTTCGCTGAACCTCCAGGATTAGTTTTTTACCTTAAGTTAGCTAGTTAGGAGTGAATCATCCAGAACTTTAAAAATCACTAAAGGGTTTTTCTCTGAGGTAGGTGTAACATTGCAACAGCTTTCCAGGAGGGAGAAAGGTGATGTTTTGTTTTTGCTTTACTGAATCTCAAGAAAGAAACTTCATCAGTTTCTAATTACCATTGTATAATTTTCAGGTGATTTGTAGCTCAATGCAACTTCAGTGCAAAACTAAGGCTACTTTTTAAGCTGGTTTTATGTACAGAAATCTTACTGGGAAACACCAAAAGGAACAGGGAAAAAATTGATTAGCTATTCTGAATAAATCTTGTGAATTTTATTAATTTATTTTAATGTGATACGTAAGAGACACTGCATGAGAAGGTTATTCTTGAGTTTTGTACTTGTCTGGGCAAGAATCAAGTGGAGGATCTCTGCTGACTGACAGTGGCAGCGTAGTGAGACCAATTACTTCCTAGAGAATTCAAGGGAGGTTGTGTTCCTTAGGGTTTCTGAACAGTGTTACACATTAAGTGGTGACTATAGCTACCACTTACAAGAGTACTTGTCTGCCTAATTTTGCAGGTAGCTATAGAGATCTTCTGAAAAAAAAAAAAAAGAAACAATTTGATGTTTTGTTAGAAATTCTTTTATTTTCTCTTTCATAGCAATCTGAAGGTTTTGTTAAGCTGTTTCTTCATCAATGTTTTAGCATTGTAAGGGGATATCAAAATGCAGGTTTGTTCTCATCCTGCAACAATGGCCAAGAAAGCATTGTCATGTACATGGAGATGTATGAAGGCATCAAGGGCTGAGGTGTAGCAGCAATAATGTTTTTTTTATTAATTTTATACTAAGTAAATCTTAAAAGGAAAAAAAATAGTACCACTTTAAACTAAAATACCACTTCAGGCGTAAGTGTTTACACAGTGTATATTCCAGGGGAGGGAGGAGTTGGAGGGCTATGAACTTCTAGATTTTTCTTCAAGTAATAATGCATAAAGTCTGTCATCACTGTAGATTGTACATATAACCTGTTACTTTGAGAGAGCAGACAGTCTTGTGTTTTTTTCCCCTTAAAACAAAGTATAGGATAGGCATTTACACCTTATCCTCAACGGTGTTCATGTTCAGCAAGTGGTCAAATAGAGAGAACTGTGCCTGAAGAGCTTTTTTCCCTATGACTTCTCAGCTGCTAAACTACCTGCTTCTTGTGGGTGACTCAAATATCTCCTTTAAGTAACCTTTTTGTGCTTTTATGACTCAGGAGGCATGAATTCTGTTTAAAATGTGTACAGGATGTTTACATGTCTTTGGGGACGTGTTTCTCATAAGTTATTAATTTATTATTCTTTTAACTTGACATGTGACATCCTTGGGAGCTTAAACTGCAGAATTATTGAAGTTGATAAAAGTGCCTTTTGCTATTGTATTTGTAATCGGACCACTCAGCACAAGTGACATTATGCTCTGTGGTTGTCCTCTGACAACGTTAATATCAAATAGATGTGGAGACCAGTTACAGCTATCTGTAGCAATGCTGTGCTAAACAAAGGTGAAAAAAATTGATGCATAGCCATCCTTGCTCTTGGTCCTGGCCTGGAACATTTTGTCTGTGGCAATCATAGTTCAGCCCCACAACTATCAGTTTTGCCTTTTCTTTATTGAGCAGTAATCAGTCTGTTGCCTTTAAACCCTTCGCTTATATTTCTTAGAGTATTGTAGCCAGTATGATGATGGGTTTGTATGAACGAACATATTTAGTATGTACCGTTTCTGATTTAGTACTATCAGTATTATTCAGTGCAATTACTATTCAATAGCTAACTGTTAAAGATACACAGGAATATTAAGGGGCTCTTTACACCTTTTCAGGTGCCAAATACCAAAAATAAATAATGAAAATTAATAAAACTTCAATTTTTTATGAAAAGTCTTTTTTTTGAGTGTAGAACTTCACCAACTTAAACATGATTATATATATTTTTTTTCAGTTTCAGTGTTTCATAGAATAGGGTCAAAAGGGAAAAATCTGTATGTGTGTGTTGGTTAAATATTTATCTAGAAGTTCACGTTAGTGTTCTTTTTAATGCCTTTTATAGCTGACAACCATACAACAATCCCTAAACCTGTTGCAAAAAGATAAAGATTATCTTAATCGCCAGAACATGGAGCTTAGTGTTCGCTGTGCACATGAAGAAGATCGTCTTGAAAGACTTCAGGTTCAGTTAGAGGATGCCAAAAAAGCTAGGGAAGAAATGTATGAAAAATATGTTGCGTCCAGGTAAGTTAGTGTGTCTTCACTTCTGTCAAGTAGTCATTATTTAACTTTTACCTTGTTTCTTGCACAAATCCTGTTTTAAAATAAAAATTATTAGCTTCCAGAAAACTAGCCTATTTTTGTGTAACTAGAAATAGAATGCTGCTCATGCTTTTAATGTGTATTTATACATGAGGAAAATTTTCTTAAAACTTTGATATAAGACTACAGCAGTGAAGGTTTCAGTACTGAAAGCTTACAGCAACAATGCTCTTTAGTAAGTAAAGTAAGGTAACTGTAATTAATTGCAAAAAAAAAAGAAATTATTCTAAGTGCATGTTTCACCTCTTTCATTGACAAATGACCTTTATTAAAAACAGGAATGTTTGAAAAGATAATCTAAACCATTTTTACAGAATAAAATATATTTAATTTTCACAAATGTTTAAAATAGGACATAGCTTGTTTCGTATCAGCTCTCAGTCTTTCATATCTCAGGTCTGAATACAGATATTCTAACGTTAGCCTAGAGAAACAAATTGACCATTGTGTGCTAGTCATTCATTACATGTATGTGGTAAATAGTGTCCAATTTTTATGCTATTTGAATTGATATTGGCATATGTAGTATTTCCGATTTGACATCCTGTACATTATTAACTGATATGTCATGTTACAAATATAGTACTGTACTATAAAACTTTAGACCACATTTAGATTTTTCTTATTCAAATTTCAAGGTTATCCAGTTCATGGATCATCTACATTTCTCTACATCTAGATAACAAAAATACTATTTCAAAATTTACCCCAAATATTTTCAAAATTTACCCCAAAATGATATCAGGTATTTGCCTATATGTAATTCATTAATGAACATACAGCCCTTTTTTGGTTAACAAGGTCCTTAGCAAAACAGCTGTGGGTTGGATGAATCTCCTCTTGAGCTTCAAGTATGAAGCCAGTTCAGCTTTCCTTCCTTCTATTTGAATCAGCAAGATGCAAACTGCATCTATAAATCTTGTGTCCTTTCATAAGTAAGATGAAGTGTCCTAAATACGACTCTCCTATAACACAACTAAAAGACAAATCGTAATCTAAATGGAAATATAAGAGCACTCTACTGAAATTACCAGCTATGGGGTTCCAGTTTGTATTGCTTACCAGAAGTCTAAGTATTACTCCTTTCCCTACAGTTGCTTCAGCAGCAGCTCAGTGTTCATTAAAAGGTGCTTAGCAGGTCTGTCAAGCTGCTTACTTAGAATATTTCCTTTAAACAAGTGGTATCGCTTGTTTATTTTAGTTACCATAAAAATAAGTATCACTTTTAACTGTCTTCTTGTGACATCACTGGGGGTGTTCAGGGCTCTTCCAGATTCTTCTAAAATTTTCAGTGAACCTTCCTGACTTTGAACAGTCTTGCTACTGGAGGGAAGTATAATTTCTGCAACTGTAGAAATGATGAGTAGTTATGGTAATAGCAAGTGGTAACAATAATAAGTCGTTGCCATCTGAATACAAAGACGATGATAATGCTAGTTGATTCTGTAAGAGTTGTATCCTGATCTTCAGCATTTGTTTCCTTTCTGTTCTTTTCAGAATGGGAAAAAAAAATTCTAATGTGCATTTCAGTGCAGTGTGTTTTTTGGGTCATTAACTTCTGTATTGTATCAAAGATCTTCACAAAATACCTTGCTATAGAGTGGTGCGCTTGAGTAAGGAAGGGAGAAATATTTACTCCGAAGAGCCACCTCAAATTCAGTGTCTTAATTTAAAGAAAAAAAAAGCATGAAAACCTGAACAGCATACGTTCTGTAATATGTAAATAGTTTTATGCGTTTGCTCAATTCAGAGGAAGTTTTTGGCCAGTTCAGGTGCTGATTTCTAAAAAGTACAAGGTATTCCACAACTGGAAATCCAAAGGAATCGAAAACCTTTTATGGCTGTAAATGCATATTTCTTCATATACGTGCTTTTATTTCCAGACCTGTAATGGCTACCAGTGGCTTCATTGTGGATTGATTATTCTTGAACAGTAGCTAAGTGTCAGTATTACTCTGAAATGAGACGATTTATCCTGGAATCTTCTGATATTTGCTACTTAAAAATACATATTTATTTTAGTTAATTTATTTGTAATATTGACAGGATAAATAAGTAAATCTCTTCTTTTTATTTTGCAAATTTCAACAGCACGTAGTCTTCAGTGTTTCTTACAATGTTTTACCCCTAGGATGAGGTGTAAATAGCACACAACAAAATATTGCAGTATGGCAGTATTGTAGTTAAGTTTACTGACCCTTACCCTTATGAAGAAGCTAGAAAATGTTGGGAAGTAAGTAACTAAAAATCCTTTTAAGTGGTTAATATAAACACTCATGTAGAGGGTGACAAAGGATTTCTACATTAGAAACTTCACATACTGTAAAGTTTGTAGAAAGCTCTTGTTACTGGTAAAATTTTCAGTAAATTTGCAAAGCGACAGGCTAGTATGTCATGTAAGCAAAGTTGCAGGAAAATGAATAATAATCAAAATAAACTGTGAAATGTACTGCTGCAACTGAAGCTTTGATATTTTGGCCATGCAATTCATTTTAAATTCCCATGTTGATGATCCTTATGGGTCCCTTCCGACTTGGGATATTCTATGATTCTATGATTCTATGTCATTTGTTTGTGTTTTTTTTGTTTTTTTTTTTTTTTCATAGGGACCACTATAAAACAGAATATGAAAAGAGACTTCATGAGGAGTTGGAACAATTAAGACTGAAAACAAATCAAGAAATAGAACAACTTCGAAGCACTTCAAAAGAGATGTATGAACGTGAAAACAGGTAGATAAAATGTGGCAATAAGCTAATTAAAACAAACTTGCAAGTACTGTTTTGTGCTGGAGTACAATATTAGTTGACTGGCTTAATGAGAGATTAATAAGGTGTGAGAAATTAAGTTCAATTATAAAATTAATGAAAATCCTGTAAAAGCTAAGAAGAAACAAATTTGTACAGTAAAGATAAGTGTTAAATTTATTATGAAATGACTGACATTAACAGTGTTAGTGAAAAGAAATATTAGAAGTCATCTTGTAGATAAACTTCAGTGGTTTTAAGTTTCTTCAGATGTACAGTGTTAGTTAATTCATACAAAATGTGTTGATTTACATGCCATGCTGTATGGACAGTCTTGAAAATGTGCCAGGAAACTAGAAAGGAAGGTACTGATGCAAAAAGCAGAGCAGGAAAAATAAAGAGAAAAACCAGTAAGACTGATACACTTCTAAAATTGATCTGTTTGAGACTTAGAGAATTATCATTCACAAAAGCATTCATTTCTTGTAAATTATAAAATCATCTTTTGAAGGAGATCCTAGTCCTGCAAAGACCTCTGGACTGAATTCTGTATTTTGTGTTGTCTTGTTAAATTCCACGGAATTATGTGTGGTGTTAGGCATTTATGTAAGTCTTTAGGGTTCCCTATAGGGACTTGGACTTTTGGTGCTATATTTATTTTTGAGCTTGTTTTTTTGCCACTTGTACCCCTTTAAAATGGGAGGAGCACTTAACAATTCACTATAAACTCATTGTGTCTTGTGTGGAAAAGAAAATAACCATAATATAAAGATATTTGTGGCATTAGCATCTGTTCTTCTAATAGGTAGCTTTGTTATTGCTCTGCGGAGTGAAAAAAAAAAAAAAGAGCATAACTCCTGCTGTCTGTCTTCCAGGCAACTGAAAGTTTCTAATTAAAAATATTGCATCACTCTGTAATTTTGCAAGTGTAAAATGTATATATACGCACATATACATACGCACCACTTCCTCTGTTCAAATCTATATTGAATTACAAAGAATTATTAGACTGTTGGTTGTGTTTTGACATTGGTCTATGTATCATTTAAAAAAATTAACAACATTGAAGGAAATCTTCTTTGCATCTGGAACCAATTTACACTTTTTTTCTCGCTTTGAAATAGTTACTTTTGAAGTGTAAATTGCTTATATTTGACTTCACATTTCACAAGAAAAAGGATTTCTAGTGCATGTTCTTTATAAATTAATTTTGAAAAAATGTCACCAAAAGATGGTGCTTTCCCCTCAGTGTTGAGAGAAATGGAAGCCCAAATTAGGAGCAAAACAGTTTGAAGTGATGTGATATGATAAGATGCTGATTGCCTGTGACTGAAAATAAAACTAAGATAATGGTTTTATCTTAAAGCTCAAAGCATAGAAATGTATTAAAACTAAGCTAGTTTAATATTTAACTCTTTTCCTTCTCACTTTGAGAAATCTGACGGGACTGATGTTTTCCTTGAATTTATTGGTGGTTGTTTTACCCTTGGATGAGTCAGTCCAAGAAGCTAAAATAAGGGGTGGGGTGGGATCCAATAAAAGTGTGATAGAAACCAGAAGAAAACACAATATGCAAAACCTATATGACTAACTATGCAATTAGTTGCATGTGGAAGTAGGATTTCTGTGCCTGGCTAATCTTTTCCTTCTTTATCATAAAAGTTGTAAATTATCTTAGCTAGAAGGGCACCATTCCCCTACGTTTCAGTGAAGTACCCAGTAAAATTATTGGAATGTATTGAATTCCTAACAAAAAAAAAAAAAATTCATAGTTCTCATATTCCAAATTGCTCATAGATTTCTAAGTGTAACTAGGTTGTTTGATCATTGTTTTCAGAATTTCAGAACCGGAAATTTTTCATTTTTGTTGCTATATATGAATGTAATGTGAAGTGTAATGGATAAGCATATAGACAGACAGCCCCCTATTGCTCTATTAAAACTGAAGTAGGTAGTATTGGAGTTGGGATCAGTCAGTAGTATTCCATGAAGCAAAAGTCTTTCTCCTAACAGAATACTGACAGAATACTTCTGTTTCCTTCAGAAATTTGAGAGAAGCAAGAGATAATGCTGTTGCTGAAAAAGAAAGAGCAGTTATTGCTGAAAAGGATGCTTTAAGAAAATATGACCAACTCTTAGACCAGTAAGTATCTTTTAAAAATGCATATAAATAAATCTAAAGGTGTAAGTACACCTATATCCAAGGAGTTTTAGGTAAGAGGAATTACTGGTTTGGCTTTCTGCTTGTGAAGAATAATTTCAATTGCAAAAATTTTGTTTAAATGAAGTTACAGATTTAATTTTAGTTGTAACTTTTTTTTTTACATTACCAGTGTAGTAACAATGTGAATGCTTGATTCACCTCCTACAATCCTGTAAAGACATGCAACCTTAATTATGCCTCTTGTAGAAAGAAAAGATATATTTCATACTGTGCTGTAGCAGTGCTCAAACTCTTAACCTCCTCTTTGTCTTTAGTTGAAAGTAGTAAACACCTTTTATTATGACTTCAATTAATAATTTCTCTAAAACTGAGGATAGAGAGCAGTAGTTATAAAGCGTTAGCTTGCTACATGCTTTTCTTACTGCTCCCTTTTCTCCCTCTTTCCTAGTCAGCCTATAAAATACAGGGTCTGTACAAACTTATAGTGCAGTTCACATGGGGATAGGGGAACTATGACTGATTCTCTGCTGGTTTGCTGTCTGTCTTCTTGCTCTGCAGCAAATTTAGAATATCAGCTATTATTAGTATTAGTAAATTATGGCGTATTTAAGAACGATTGACCATAATCAAAGCTGTTCGGGGTAAGTTTGTCATATGGCCTTAATTTTGGGGCTTGTTTAATTGTTTAGTGTATATCTTTTTTTCCAAAAAGAAAAGGTCAGTGCATTAACCAAGTGTGCCACCCTATCATCTACTCAAAGGAAGTAGTTATGTGAACTTTTTTTTGCTTGGAGTTGTTTTTAATTGCACATAGTAATCAGATGAAGTGTTAATTTAATACAAGCACAAATTATTTAAAGCCCTTTTTTTTATGCAAAACTCCTGCCTTGCAGTGGCAATACTAGCAAAGAAATATCACTGCCCCAACATTAACCACAAAGGAATGAAAAAATGTCTGCACAGTCTAATGGTGTGAAACATGAGGTATAGTTCTAGAGTAAATAGGGTGGATTAGGGGACATGACATTCATGCTCAGCTTCAGGGCTTTGACTTCAGGTTGATTCTAGTTTGGGCTGAAAGCATTATAGGTGTTCTTAGATTCTCAAAAAGGAATTCAGTTAGCAAACTTTGAGATGACAGCTCCAGCAGAAAAATCTAAGTATAGAAATCAAAGCTGGTTGACTGGGCACAACCAGGAAACTTGGTTCAAAACTTATCTCCTGAACCAAACTAAAATGCTAGTACAAGTCAACTGTGTGTTTCTGATGAGACTCGCAGCTTTCACTGTTATGACTCACTATGACTTGCAGAACTCATATCTAACTAGAAGTTCTCTGGAAAAATAGGTCTAGCTTATGATAATTTGAATGCGTATGCTTTCTTGTTTTTTTAATGGAAGTACCAACTTTATAATTCTTACTATATTTTCAAATTTAAAAGCCATGTAGGAAATATTTTTCTGTTCTGCTATACTCCCATTTATATGATGTTACCTTTTTCATACTGTTGCTTTTTTGAAAAGAGAAGATACCCTGTAATCAGAAACATAAGAAACAATTTTGAAGGTTTTTGAGAAATAAGCTTCCCTCTTTAAAGGGGAAAAATAAGAAAACTAGTAATATGCTATTTACCATCATCTTGATACATACTCATGCCTCCATCCTACTGTAATTTTTTTTATTCATAAGTTCTTTCTTCCCTTTAAATAAGTTGATGAGTACTGATGTTGGAGCTAAGGAAGTAGGTTACTCCTCAGATGACTATGCTTTTTAAAGAAGAAAACTCTGCTTGAGACAATGAAAAAGACGTACTTCTTTAAATTTTTATTTTTTTTTAATTGCATCCCTGCTAACCACAGTACAGGTGTCAAGACTGTGGCTTTTTACATATTCCAAATTATCTACCCTAATGAACTGCAAAGTAGCAAGTTGGCATGATGAGATGGAATAAATAAATTAAGACCCCAAAGTCTGAAGTTACTGTGGAAATATGATGGTTTTGTGGATAAAAAAAAATAATATCTAATATAACCAGAATCCCCAACAATAAAAAAGGAGCACTTATGTTGTCCAATTCTATATTTAAGTGATTATAACTGCTAGTTCTGCTTTATTGAAAACAAGGTGACTCATCATAGTTACCACTGGTATCATAATCTGTATAAACAAACATGTTTGAAAGCTTCAGAAGTATGTGGAATGTTGACTGGCCTGAATTATGGTTAAATAAAGCCCCTGGCAAATCTTGTGATCAGAAGTGTAACTAATAGCCAATTTTCTAGTCAAGTGCAGTTATTTTCATTCTGCTTACTGATGTCTGTGATACCTTTTTGTAAATAGCCAGTTATGAATACCAATAAAATATTGAAGTGATAGTATTTGTGGAAGTGTTACACTGATAAACAATTGGTTGTTTTGACCTCAAAGTAGATCACTGTGATGTCAGGATGTAACATCGCTCTCTTGTTGCTCCCCTTGCTAATACACAGATGTGAGTTCTCTGTGAGAATGCGTGTTTCATTTATGTGCGACAATGAAAGAACAGGTTTGATATTTTGGCTTAAACCGTGGCAAATGTTACACGTTCTAGAAAACTGACCAAATGGAGACATTTTCACTTTGCCTCAAACTGCTCGTGGTGTGACTTAGAAGTTTTCAAATTTTAAAGCTACATTAACTCAATTGGAAGTCTCAGGGTTGAATGAGAGCAACTCTAATAGTTCCATCTTCTACTACATAGCTAAGTGTAGATACTAAATATGTTCTAACTCTTCCTTCTTTTGAATATTTCTCAAGTGTTATTTTGAAAATATTGACTGTGTTAACCCCTTCCTGGTCCTTGTCAGAGAGAGGGGAGGAAAGTGACTGAAAAACAGAACAAAACCAGCCTTGCTTCCTATTGCTTTTTCCTACTAGTTAAATTTTCTAGTTTCATGTAAGATTAGAGGTCAAAATGAAATGGCTCCCATGGCAGGGTGTTCAAAGTGGAATCCAAAGTCTAATATGGGGTAAACTCATGCAAGAGCACTTCTCCTCAGGGTACTACAAGAGCTGCCTCTTGCCTTTGATTATTCACTTCCTTTCACAGAATTCCTTTAAAACTCAAGGAGTGTCATTTCTTTTTCCAGAGCTGTACAGCTTAGCTTTATCTGTGGAAACTGTCCAAAACAAACAAAAAAATCAGCATTACTGGGAATACAAAGGAAATCCCTACGTGGTGTGATTTTTTTAAAATTATTTTTATTTTTTAGAAGATTTTTTTTTTTTTTTTGTGACCAAACAAGAAAATTTACATTCTGCTACAGGTAGTTCATTGCTGCTAATGTGGTATGCTACTCAAGGTGATTTTCTTTTTCTGTTTTTGGAATGATAAAATGAGATGTGTAAAAAAACAGAGAAATTAATAAACATGTAGTAAAAAGAACACTAAGAAAACTTTGTAGTGGCAACAGCATTCCTTCAACCTTGCAGTAGGCACTATTAAAAAAAAAAAAAGAACACAACTGTTTTATGAAAGCTAATTGAGGGCTTAAATTACTGCCTCTGTCTATGAGGAAATAAGATATTTTTAAGTATGTACATGTGGCTTATTTTTTTAGTGTATTTAAATATGCAAAGATGTTGAAAGGGCATTTTAATATGATGTTTTTACAGTTGGGTTGAGCAAAGACGGGATGATGACTACAAAAAATAGTTTAGTCTTAGGTTTGTTGTACAAAGACTTCGAAAGATTTTGGCTTATTGTGTAAACATTTCTGGATTTATTTATATAGCTCATCCATTTAAAACTATTAGTTAAGTAATGAATAATCTGTTAAGGGAGGAAAACACCTCTAGGAGTATCTTTAGTGTTTCTATTTAGAAGTGCCTTTCTCAAGTAAAGAGCACAGTAGAATAAAAAGTTAGGTAGTTGTAAGTAGGAAAAAAAAAAAAAAGTAGAGTTCTCTATATGGTGGTGTTTACCTACTTAATGCTTTCCAGTCAGGTGCAGGGCATGTATGCATTTTGAAGACTTAGTCTGCCCTTGAATCTTAAATATTAGAATCTTTTTTCCCCCTTTTGTCTTTTTTTTCTTCGTAATGATAGTTCTTATTTTTAGAATTCATTTGGAAGTGAGATTAATGCTATCTGGCATTAGTCATCTGTCTTAAACTTTGTAGGTGATCAGGAGAGGTGATCAATCCTGTTTACAAAATGGGTATTTAAGTTAAGTGAAATGAAGATCCCTATACCTTTTGTATTAATTTTAAACAAGACTAGAGATAACTAGTTTTTAGACGATAAAATCATTGGATAAATTTACGGAGTAAGTAAATGTTTCTTTTTCATTTTTCCTGAGTACGCAGGAATGTCGTGATTAAAGGTAGCATTTGTTACGTTTTACATCCATTTTTAATAGAAACATGAAAAGTAATTATTTGCCCCTTTTACTAATATGTTTTAATCTGGATGTTGATGACTGCAATCACAGGAGTCTAATCATAAAATGATTAAGTCAATGTATTTTACTGCTCATGCTTAAATAAGAACCTATTATCTCTTCAAAAATGTTTGTATAAAATATTTTAAACAATTAATTAAAAATAACAACCTTCAGGCCTAAGTATTTATTTGCCAAAGCTGCCATAACCCAATATAAAAACTACTGCCGTAACCTTTTACTCCCTAGACATGACTGCGATTTTTATATATGAAGTACTTTACAATCCTGTGCATCAAAAAGCTACATAGATCTTGAAATTACTGCATAAAATTTTCAGTTTCAATTAACATCGGCAGTATATTCTAAAATACTTTTGTAATAATCATTTGTTGTTGCTCTGATAATTTGTGACTTCTATAGCGTGATGTGTATATCTTGATAACATCAAAGATTTGTATCAGAATAAAGCTGAGCCATTACCTGTCATTGTTAGACCTAGTCTAGATTTCAACCATAGTCAGTGTATCTACTACACACTTCTCATTAAAAACTGCCTTCATCTTATTCTCCTGATGAGGAAGGTAATTACAGGGTGCAGCTAAAGGGTAAGATGGAGATGTCATGGAAATTGCTGAAATACCCCTTCTTGGAAGTTCAGAATCAATGCAAAGAAAACATTGAAGAAGGAGTGGTAGCATGATAAAGAAGCAAAGTAGAAGTCGGTTTCCTGGGAGACTAAATCTGGTTTGTTTTCAGACTGTAGAAGTAGCACTAATTTCTGCCAAAATGGCTACTCTTTTTTTTTCCCTTCTGAAGATACGTTTCCATAGGCTTTATGTCATAATGGATGATCTTAAGCTGCTCTCTGAGTGAAGTGACTCTCTTTCTATAATGTTTCTGTGTAAAAAAAAAAAAAAAAAAAAGTCTGACATTCCTCAAAGCTTACTTCAGATTCCACTATAAGTGGAAAGCATTTTAATAAACAAAAGGAGAAAATTTAATTAGCTGATTCGATCAAATACACAGGTTGCAGCATTGGGAAGACTGCACACTTGCTAGGGCATGCCTAGCAATCTTTGCTTGTTCACTAATAGGCATCTCAACATTTTGCATTCTTAGCTAAGATAGCATCCTTCCAGGATCAATGGTTTAAGCCCATAACCACTCACTGTAGCTGTCTTGAATGATAAACACTAGGTAGAGAATTGCCAGGTTAAGACTCATAGGAACTACAAATTAGTCTGATAGCTAGCATTTGTGAGCTTTGTTACATCTAGAACACAGTCTTTTACCTTTGTTCTCTTGCTCTGCATGAAATGTTCAATGACTATATTTATAGCTCTAGAAATCTTTCAACTGAAGTTCCATTTGACACAGCTCTTAAACAAGATATTAAGGATGGCTTGGGAAGGTTGTAATACAAATACATCCTCATATTGTTTCCCTAGATTAAGACTACAATTTTATAAAGATTTTCCATAAAGTATGCATTCTTGTTTTACCTATTCAATTCTTGCTAGACCTAATCTTAAAACATTAAGATTAATAAAAGCACAATGTTAAAATTCTGTGATGGCTATTATGCTGAGTACCTAAGAAACTATTTACTCTTTCAGGTGTTTACGTTTTTTGATAGCCTGGGAAGACTGAATGTCCTTTTAGAACAACTTCAAAAGCGGTTGTAAGATCCTTCAAGAGGCATTCTATATGAGGGTGCTGCTGCTTAGTCATCTTATACATCTTGAATTATAGAAATGAAAACTCCATGGCAAGCCATGATTTTCATATGATTGTTAGTATCCCTCATTTACACACACATTTTTGTGATTCACAGTGTTCAGCTTCTTGTTAATGATGAGCACTGGCAATCAGCAAATGGTGTCTCTTCACAACTTCACCGAATGATGTTTCAGGTGCTAAATGTTTACATGGGCTCAAAGGGAAACTGAAAAAGCTACTTAAGTAGAAACCACATCCAGCTCAGCTAATTTCTAGCTAATTCTTGAGATAGAAATAGTTGGACACCAGTGGGAAAACTTAGGGAGAGATGCCAAGTACACAAACATCTTTCTTGCTCTTCTCAAAATACACACTTCTGGATCTAGTTGGAGACAGGATTACCAGGCTCCATGGACTTTTTTTCTCATATGCTACAGCTATGTGATGTTGAACAGAAGTTGTAAAATACTGCTTTCTTACTGTTTGCTTCATGTGCTTTGTGTCCCTTTGAAAAGTTTAGACTGGATGTAACGTCAAGATAAGTGAAAGCATTTTTCTGACAATGATTTTAATGTGTTGGGTTATTTTTCTGATTGCTACATGTATCAGGTTATATATGCAAATAATTTTTTTTTCTGGAGTGTTTCTAACCATCTGAGCTTGAAGAAATTTTAGTGTGAAGCCTCTTAGCAGCATCAGGAAGCCCAAAAGATTAACACTTCAATGGCAGATGAGAATATAAATTGTTTATAAGGAAACTCCACATTTTTTTTAGAATATGGAAGAAAAGCAATTCACAAATAACATGACCATATATTCCTGCAGTGATTATTAGTTGCATATGTCTACTAAAGCTGTGTATTATAATTCCTGTTCAAAAGCTAAATTCTTTAAAGCAAGGATATTGTATTTTCTGCATGGCTATGAATATTGTGATACTCAAATGATGGTTATTTAGATATCATTATATTTCAGCTTACTAAAACTATAGAAGTTCTCTTTTAATAGTATATTGTAAATAAAATAGCACATCTGAAAATTCTAACCACTGTACAATAGTATGGGGGATGATTTTGTGTAGCTTGATGTGTAGCTAACACAGATAAGCACAAAAATATGTACCTGTACTTGAATATGTACTGTAAAATTGGTTGTCTCAATTACTATGATTTTCAGACACTCATTTAACTATTACAGTTTTCTAGTATTTCAGCAAATGACTGGGAATATGAAGATTTTGTTGTATAATCCATCTTTTTTTCATTGCCATAGGTGTTCTGCAGCTTTTTTCTTAAGTATTTGTCTTCACTGTTACTCAAAATTTTGATAATCTGTAAAATCAGAAGTTATGAACATAAGGTCTTCTGTAAGTGTTTTTTTTTTTTTTTCTTTTTTCTATATGTGTATTTCTATATAACATCCAAAGCATTTTGATAAAACCCTAAGTAAAGTTCAGGGTGAACTAGACGGTTAATGGTATAGACTTCTTCAGTCCTGGTGTCTCAGTAACCATAAAGGTTCTAGCATCAGTGGGTGATGGCCTTCTGGAATTACCTTCTGAATCTGTGACTATGTTATGGGTATCATCTGGAAAAAAGATATGATGCTGTGCTCTTGTCTGGACGACTAACTGTTCAAGAGCAGTTTGCCTAAAGAGGTGCTTATGTGGTCTGAGAAAGGAAGCTTTGTGATTTTACAGATGACATAGTAAACTCATGGGAGACTCCCTGAAGTGTTTAGACATGGAGACTAACGTTTATTAGAACTTTGGGCTGAATTTTGGGCAGAGCTTGTCTTTGCAGAATCAAATTAAAACCATTGCGAAAATGTCAGGTATAAATAGGGAGCCGAAGTCTTCTGCTCTCAGCCAGTTCCTCACATGCATGGTGGCGATACCCGTTACCTCTAAGTAGCTCTCATGAAAAAGGAAAATAATAGCATGTTGTTCTGTGACTGAGGGTACTCAGTTTGTTTGACAGATATTCTGTAAATGAAGAACCTTCGTGCTGTGTTCACGAACGCTACCAAAACAGTGCCCATCAGTGAGCCAAGGTACTTTCAAACCATAAGCTGCAGGGAGCTGTTTGCCTTTGACATTAATCCCTCCAGTATTGAATATGCCTAATTGATCTTAATCGTATTGAGGCCTTCCCAAAGGAGAAGGGCAGTATGGTATTTACATGTAGTGCTCACAACTAATGAAACCACTGTTTGAGCCCTTGGCATCCTGTTTGCTGCTTTCTATCTTCATGAGACTGGCTTGTCCAGTGCCTTGACAGGAGAGAACAGGAAAACCAGGGCTGAAGGACTGACTTCCCTTTTGTGTGATCTTGTATCTAGGTGTTTCCTCAAGAATGTATTCCAGTTTTTATCAGGTTTGTCTCAGAGGAGTACTTCTTTGAGTTCTTTATGATATCAGCGAGTGTACAATTGTTAAGTTTTTTATATAGTAAAAAAAAACAAAACCGTTACTTTTGCAAGACCTTATTGGGATGGGAATATTTATTCTGAGTGGGCCTCTGAGAGCAACATCACATAAAAGTGGATAGGTTTAAAAAAAAAAAAAGGAAAGTGGATAAGTCTATTTGCATATCTTTTCTAATATTTAAATTATATTTAAATTCAAATTATATTTGAATTATAGTCAAAATGATGCAACTTATAGCTGGTATTGTAACAAATACTACTGCATGTATATGTACAAAACGTAGTTTAAGCTTTGATGTGGAACTTTGTCATCTGGAATTGTTTTCATGGATATTCTGATTGTTTCATGGAAGGTGTCCATTCCCATGGATAAATAGATATAAAAGTGCTGTGATTCATCTGATTCATTCCTTCTGAAATTTTGCTTAATGTTTGTTGTCTTTTCTTTGAGATATTAACCTTTTACTTCCCAGGAATATAATCTAAATCATAAGCTTCACAATGGTTCAGAAAGATTCATCTTTCTATTTCACCTTGGATGCATTATACTGGGGACATCAAAGCTGGCCGTGGGTTGTAGAGAGAGGAAGAATTTTTCCCATTCAAATCCATGTGGGAAAGGGAGAAAGTTTTTGTGTGTGAGTGTTTGCAAAATGGTGCTGTAAGTAGGTGAGTTAGAAGCCCAGTTCTCTCTTCTCTTCATGCTCACTAACTTCAGGCATTTAAATGACTCTCAAATCCCCAACTATACTCAGTAGAGACTGTTTCTCCTCATAGTAGAGGATAAACAGTGTGACCAATCTAAATCTGTCCCTATGAAGCAGAGGTTGATACAAGAATTTTAAGATTTTCACATCTAAAACTGTGATGGAATACTGTCTTGCTTCTGTTATATGTTCGTTGAGGACATTTTTTTTCTGTTCTTACATGTGGTGTACTTTTTTATAAGCTAGTGGGACTGGGTTTTCAGGTTTTAATTCTTTCCCTTACGACACACTGTTCCGATTCACAGGTTGTGAATTCTGGGTCTGATTTCTGTGTTATGTCAGTTCTGGGCATTTTTCAAAGCATTATACGCACATTGATGAATGAGGTAAATTTGTCAAGAGCTGGATGACAGTCTCCATTCAAAGGAAGAAAAAGCTTTTTAAAGTAGTGCATTTGCTGCAAGGTACTTGCATTATTAAAGTGTGCAGACAAACAGAAGGTAGTTGACACAAGTTAGGAAAAAGCTACCTTGTGGTTAGTTGTTTGCCTGCTGATCCTCCTCCTGTATTATTTTTCTTTAACTTTGTGAAATAATCAAATCTTTTTTGTCCTTTGTCTCAAATGGTTATCTGCTAATACAAAACTATTAAACAGCTTTAATTTAGGCATTAAAATAAGTAAAAATATTGCAACCTCCTCTATTGTAAAATTGATATATTTTGGCAAAATTATTTGTGAATTATTTTTTAAAGAGTTTTTACATTTATCTTTGCAAGTCTCTTTTGTAATGCCAGATGTCTAAATCTTTTCATAAACTTCAGTTAAAAGAAGCATATTTTCCGTCATTATTTTAAAATATAATGTTTACTGGAAGGGAAGTCTAGTGAATTCCCACAGATGAAGTGTGAGTGCATTTCTCCCACTTGTAAATGAGTTCTTATTTCCTACAGTACATAATCTGGTACCACAATGAGTCATTTTCAACATGTTTTAGTTTAGCTTCTAAAACATTTTAAAACTTGGCAGATACATGTAAATGAATGTTGCATCCAGTTTTAGAAACTGCTTCCAAATAATATTTTACTAACACGATGACTGTGAATAGACCTTTTAGAATGCAGAAGTGTCCTTTGTGATAAGCCTAAAAGCATTTGGCAAGGTCTTATTTTCATTTTTTTTTTTTTTTTTTACCTTTAGCACGTTTCAGTTTAACCATTCCATAAAATAGGGAGAATACTTTGAAAGATCCTTAGGCTTTACAGGCAGAGCATTGTAAATGGAGTATTTTAACCAGACAAACGATAGATTTCTTTGCAATTTCATGCTGATTTATTTTTCAATTTTACAGTTTTGTTTCAAAACAAATATAGTGCCATCTCTGTTTTAATGACATTGTTTTGTCATATGTCATTCCACACTTTAATCTGTTCCCTGATGTGTAACCTTGACAATTCAAATAATAGAAAAGAACTCAAGATTAAATAATTCATATGATTAAAATGGAGTTATGAGTAATGGGGGTGGAATGGGGGAGGCAGAACAAGCATATTTAGATTTAAAAAAAAAAAAAAAAAAAAAAAAAA
This sequence comes from Anas acuta, assembly GCF_963932015.1. Classification (NCBI taxonomy): domain Eukaryota; kingdom Metazoa; phylum Chordata; class Aves; order Anseriformes; family Anatidae; genus Anas; species Anas acuta. The sequence goes on from NC_088979.1 coordinate 42,256,056, forward strand.
AAACACCTCCAAATTACCATTGTTCCATTTGTGAGGGAGTTTATTTCCATTTATCTGTTCCCTAAATAATTTTTATTTTAACTTTTCTTTCCTGGCTTCCTGGTATCTGGAAAATTTATTGTATTGGGAGCTTGGATACTTTGCTCAGATATTGATGCCCTGTTTTCAGACACAGTTATGTTTCTGCAATCTGGATTTGAATACCACCCTAAATTTTCTCCAGTTGTTGGCGGCATTTTTGTTAGTATAATATTCACAGTAGGGATAACTTTGCAAGTCTGTGATTCTCTGTTCCAACTAACCATCTGCTTGTTGTCCACGATGCAACACGATGTTATCAGTAAGTTGTTCTTACTGTAATTGCTACCCTTAAAAATCTCTTCAGCTTTTTATTAGATTTAGGAGAACATGGAGGAAACATTTAAAACATTTAACGCTTGGATTACTAAGGCTTTCATTGTATAGATTTCCTGGAATCCTTTTACCCTTGGTTGTGTGGTGTAACAAAAGAAACCTATTTCAAAACCCTCCTTACCCCACCACCGATTAGTCTTAAATACACTTAACTTTTCATCAAGGAGAACATCAAAAAGGGGGAAGGAGTTAGTTTAGGGGATCAAAAGTCAATTATTTTGTCAGATAAAATGTGAGACATTCTTCTCCTTCCATTATAAAGTTGTTATGAAACTTGCAGAAGATTTGTGATAGGCAAAAGAAGAGGAAAGGTAATAAAGATGAGGGGTGGGGAAAGCCATAACATGAATGAAAAAGAGATGAGACAAAAAAGCAGTCATGAAAACTTCACTGAGCGGGATTCACCTGGATGTAGAATATGTAATGCATTTTGCTCTTGGCGGACTGGACAAAGAGACAATGGTTGCATGAAGGGATTAGGTGAGTTGAAGGCAGTGTGTTGGTAGTGGTGGAAGAGTCCATTTCTGCACATGTGGTTACTTCATAGAATCATAGAATATCCTGAGTTGGAAGGGACCCTTAAGGATCATCAAGTCCAACTCTTGACACCGCACAGGTCTACCCAAAAGTTCAAACCACTTCTATGTGGCTAATTCCAGAGGTGGGGATTGTAAATCTTATTGGTGTAATGTTGTATGCATTTTGTTCAGAACATCTCCTTCCAATTCTAACATTTTTTTCCAGATAATTGGCTGATACTTTACCAGAACCCTTGACTGAAAAAAAAGTATATATTTGAGATGTCATTTTGGTTCATACTACTGGTTCATAATTCTGTTGCATTTTTTATTTGTTTTGTTTTAATGTAATACTGTTAGACTTTCAATGAATTTGAACTTTTTTTTTTTTTTTTTTTTTGCAAAAGTGTACCATGGATTTGTGTTTTGCTGTGGCTGGCAGTGGTTAGACTGTTGCCTAAGTTGACACACCTGCCCTGGGATGAAGTTGTTTCTCTCCACTGACCTATAAATATAAAGGAAGTCTACAGGACTAGCTTGGATGTAGATACCCGTGTTGTAAACATCTGAAGCTAGGTGAAGTGAGTCCCACTTGTCTTTTCCGAGTGAAATGAGTTTTACATAATCCTTTTTCTCAAATTCATGTTTTTTAGAGGCTTTGCTGTTCAGCATTGCTTGGGAAGGAGAATGTTAAAACAGAATCTTTAAGCATATATCAGCCATTGGTCATAAAATTAAATATTTTCATTGTAAAATATGATAACTCTTTTTTAATGATCTCTACTGTATTCCATGATTAGGAAAGAGAGAGTGACAGAAGTTCATTGACATTATGAAGATCTGTGGTTGTGATTATACAGAGGATTGGGTCTGATTAATAAAACTACAGAAGGCAGGAAGACAACAAGTTCCTTCAAAATTTTCGGTCTTGGATATTTTGCAGTAACTCTTAGAAAGTCCACACCCAAGTGAAGAGGAAGCTTGTGTTTTTCTTTTTAGAGAAAAGGGGAGAAAGGACAGAAAACAAATGGACAATACACCATAGTGCTTCTGTATTATAAAATACGTGGAGGTCTCGTTGGGTCTAAATGTGTAACAGCACCATTAAACAAAGTATGCCATAACTATACTTGAAATTTAGTACATCATTGATGAGTACAGGGTTTGCACGTACTAATGGTTTTCCAGCAGGTTGTCATAGTGATATCTGGGGGCAGATTTTCCGTGACTAGATTCCATGGAAGTCTTACCAATACCTCCTGTTCTCAAGCACCACCTAACCTCAGAGGCACTTGAAATCAGCCTGCATTCCAAATTGGAGCACATCTAGATAGAGGTCCGTGTGCATGCTCGGAAGTCTCCTGGTTTGGAAAGCTAAGTACTTATTTTGATATGAGTAGGGAGGTGCTTGAACTCTATTCAAGTCCCTGAAGGGTGTTTTTTATTAGGTTGTAGCTAACTCATGCAAAAGCATTGAGTTCACTCCCGAATGCTGTTAGAAGAGGAGATAAGTGCTATGCTTGCCTCTTCTTTAATGTGCTGTGAGCACTCACCCAGGAAGTTTAAGAGCTAGGTCCTTTTTCTTTGTCTCCCTGCTGTTGGTGTTACCTGGATGTTAGGCCAATTTCCCTAGACTTATTGGCAGCAAGTGTTGCAATGAGTTAACCTGTGCATGACTTAGGCAGAATATCACAAAAGAGAAAAACAGCTTTTGGGTTTTGTGCTTGTTGTTTTTGTTGTTGTTTTATTTGTTGTGAAAGCCAATCATGTGAATCTGCACAGTCATAAATATACAATTAAAATACAAGCTTTAGAAAAGTGATATTAGCATACTTTAGCTGTGTTAATTGTCTCTTTGCATTTCTTTTCCCATTTTTAAAAATAAAAGTGTATATCGGTAATAGATGAATTACCTGTAAGGTTTATATACATAACTTGAGAGTGACCCTTCAGGGTCATTCTTCTGTCATTGCATGTAACTTTCTTTTCATAAATTAATCTCCACTATTCCTAATGGAAGATACTTTAGTTCTAAGTGTTTAGATGGAGTTTTAATTTCTGTTCTAATGTTTTTTATTTTGTTGTCGTGGTGGTGGTTGATTTTTTTTTTCTGGACTATAGTAAGTAGTTTCTAATGCCAGCATCAGTTCTTAAATTTCTGTTGTCCTGGCGTCTTTCCTTCTCACTGCCCATTTAAGTCTTTGTCAGATTTGATTTTCCTAAACTGTAGCTTATCTCATGTCTCATGGGATAGGTTTCTTGTTGTCTTGAACATCTGAATAGCATTTTGTTTAATCTTGACCTTCCTTCAACACAGATAACTGGAAATCTGAAGTGTTCCACTTAATTTCCTACTTTATCTTGCACAATAACATACTTTCCCTTGGATGTACCTTAGTGATTCCTGGAATTGCATGTCTCTTGCATAGCTGGATCATGTTAATAGTTTAGTTAACCTGAGATCATGTAAAGTATCTCAATCCTTTTGGTCAGTCTTTTCTGTCTTCTAGGCATCTGGATTCTGGATGAAAAGAGCCTGCATCTTACATTTTCTAGCCCTGCTCTAAGTCCTGCATTTGTATATGCATTCTTACTTGTTTTTATGGTTATGCTTCTAAATCAGGAATCACGCTCTGACACATTAGAGAGGCGTATTCTGGAAGATGTGCAATGTTTTTGCTTCATGTACTCAACATGAGATACGACTCACCTAAATGTAGGTATACTGAGCATGGGTACTGCAAAGGAGTTGCAAATGTGAAAGATATAGTAGGCAGTGGAACCTCAGTAAACATAATCAGTGAGCTTTGGAGAACTATTCAGCTGACCAAATGAAAATTGCTGCTGCAGGGCTCTCTGTAGAAACCTTTGACTGCAGTAGCTAATTTTCACCAATTATACTGGACGTGGATGGCCTAAGCCTTTCTAAACTTAGATTTACAAAGTCACGGAATGGGGAAGTTCATAGGATCACAGAACAGCCCATTTTGGAAGGGACCTTGAAAGATCTTCTGGTGCAGTCTTCCGAGCCTCTTTCAGGCTTTCAGAGAGGCTCCAGTCCCTTTGTTTATGCAGATTTTTTGCTGGACTTTCTCCATTATGTCCAAGTCTCTTCTGTACTGGTGGGCCCAGAACCAGACCCAATACTCCAGGTGTGGTCTCACCAATGCTGAGTAGAGGAGAATCACAGAATTTCTAGGTTGGAAGAGACCTCTAGATCATCGAGTCCAACCACTGACCTAACACTAACAAGTCCTCCACTAAACCATATCACAGAGTCACAGAATTTCTAGTTTGGAAGAGACCTCTAGGTCATCGAAGGATCACTTCCTTCCACTGGTAAGACTTTGCCTAATGCAGTCCACGAAACCATGAGCCTTCTTAGGAACAAAGGCACACTGCTGACTCACGATGAACTTGGCGTCCACCAGGACCCCCAGGTCCTTTTCTGCAGAGCTGCTTTCCAGTTGGTCTACTCCCAGCATGTACCTGGGTGCCTGGGGTTGTTTCTCCTCAGGTGCAGGACTCTGCACTTCTCCGTGTTGAACTGCAGCAGGTTGCTGTCAGCCCAGTATCTCCAGCTTGCCCAGGTCCCTCTGGATGGCAGTACAACCCTTTGGTATAACAGATATTTCCCTCCTAATCCAACTGTGCCACTGATCGTTGCCCCCTGCACCTGGCCATTCAGTTTTCAGTTCACCTCCCTCTGTTTACACTGCCTCTTCCATAATCTTCTCTGTGAGGATTTTATGGGAGACAGTGTAAAAACTCTTCAGTTACCTAAATGTAAGCATCCAATGACGTGTGTTTATTCAGACATTCACAAATCTGACATACATGGCAAGAAGACATACATGTATAGGGTACATTTACACTTCTGGAGCAGCAGTTACAGGCTAGGTGGGATCCCAAAGTCATAGGGATGCCTGTGGGTGAGTAATTGAGTCAAACCTCTGAATTTTGTCAGGCTGAATCACAACTCTAAGCACATAATGAAGTGGGAGAATTATCTAGGTAGTCACCTTGTCATTGCTTATATAGAAGATAAAAGTATATGTATTTTCTTAAAAAATTCATAGTCAAGCAAGGAGAAAAAGAACAGCAGCAAGATTTCTCACAATAATTGTGGTAACAGATTTGTGGATGAGTGGAAGTACAGGAAGAGGCCAAGTTGTATTCAAAAAGCAATAAAACTGTCTAGTTTTCTTATTAAATCACTTTTTTGTTATTTTCTTTGGGATTGCAGTCTTTGTATTGTAGTAGCCAGGAAGATAAACAGCAATAGAAAGAGTGTCACCAAAAATCTTTATTGTTGAATGTAGACTCTCCTTAGCTGAATTCTAAGGCATCAGAGAAGGTACAGAAAAGCATTCAGGTGCAGAAATGCTTCATTGTTGGAGTCACTAGTTTCTCATTAGTTTTAACAGAATTATAGTTGGCTACAAAAGAAATTATTATGCTTGTGGTATGATGGGCTCACTTTAGCATGAAATGCACAGGGGGTATGTATTTATGGTGTGACACCTTAGTCACTGAACAGGCAAAATTAGTTTAATATTTTTAGTATCTTTTTTATTTTCTATTTATTTATCTATTTTATTATCTGCTTTACTTAGAAATCTGCAGAAAAGTATGCAGAAAAGAACTGTTGATAACATTGATTTTTTTCCCAAGTATTTATTTTCTTTGTTGTCTTAAAAGTGTGTAGCCAACATAATAATTAACATATCATCTAAGCAAACAATGGAGTCTTTAATATAGAAGCTATAGGTAGTAGCATGATAATGCAATAAAAGACAATGTCATGGGAATGTCAAGGAATCTATATTAACATAACCCTTACAGCAGTTCCATAAAGAAAGTATTTGAAGCTTTATAAAATTGCCTTTAGCAAAATTCAGTTGATGTGAAATAGAAAAGAGCCTTATCTAACCAAAGACTATACTAGCTGTAAATAGGTTTTGTTTCTATTTCCCTATCCCTTTTTCCTGCAACATTCTCTAGACTGGTATGTGATATGATTGCCTAAGCAAGGATTATTGAAACATTTTTTATCTATATTTTAAATATTTTTTCAAATCTTCAGCTATTCAGTGATGTCTCAATAGCATGCAAAAACTGAATTGCTTGAAAAAAAATTAGATTTCAAAATTTATTTTGTCTATAGTATATGATATTAATCAGTGTGAACTTGCATTATTGAATTTGGAAAAAAGTAACTTAAATGAAAAATAGCTATAAGTTGATTCCCTGTTTTTGTCATTTAACAGTTCATACAAACCTGTCAAAGTATTTTTTTTTGCTGTATCAGCTAGTTATGAAAAAGCAAATTATTCTTTCTCTGATTGTAATTTTTGTACTTGCATAAGTTATACCTCTTCTGTACTTCTTATTTAGCAGCTACCAATTGTAATCATAGTGAAAATATTGACTGACATTACTTTTTTGTCTTTTAAAAGCATGTAGGGTATAATCATATTTGTTTTGCTAACTATTATCCCTATGGGCTACTCTTCTGTATCCTATTAAACAGAAAACGTTTGATCTGTAAGAGTGCCTTTTTAATACACTCCTGATTTTAAGACTACAGTAGTATAAATTGTTAGCAGTTCCAAATATACAATTATACTTTCACTTGCCTGCTACCAATTATTATTTTGCCCTTGCATCATCTATGAAATGATTAGGCATGTTTAAGCATCACTTCTTAAAATTTTTGATTCTCTCTTATGACATTAGTACTTTTTTTTTTTCCATAATGCTTGCAATTTCAACAGTTTTGTACTAAGTTACCTTGCTTTCCTACTCCAATTACCACCCTACAAAATAAATCTTTGTATGTTCAAATTGATGCCAAGATACCAGCAGTACGAATTATAATGGATGATTCATATTACAAGCTCCTAGAGTATCTATTGGTGTGCTGGTACATTCTTAGGGAATGACAAAGTCAGATTAAATTTATATATGTAAATGTTGATCATTAAAAAAGATCATCTTTGTTGATCTTGAATGTGTGCACATTTGATATCTATTCTATGATCTATAAATATGTTTAGTGCAGTCATTTTCTTTACTGCCGCATTAATTCTAAAATAGTTAATAATCCTTTTGAAAACAATCTTCTGAAATACTAAAAGGATTTTTTTTTTGTAAACTAGATTTGTGTATTGTCAGAGGGAATAAAATGGAGGATCTCCCAAAATAAGAGAAAGTATATATTATAAAGGGTAACTAAAACATGAATTTGTCAAATAAAAGAAGAATGGCTCTGCCAGTGTAACGTTGTTTCATATAAATGTTTTTCTAGAATTTTGTGAAAAATCTGAATTCCAGCCCTGCCAACTGAATTGTCCTCAAAACCTTTTGCTTTTTTTAGTCATTTTTTGGTGTTACAATTTCACCTTTGTTGCACGTTTAATAATCATAATAATTGTGTAATAAAGCTTTGAAAAGGCTTTGAGAAAAAGATTTTTTTATTAGAATCCCCCAAAAAGACAATTTTACTATTGAAAATGGGTCACAAAAATGGCAGTTTCCTCAATCAGAATAAAAAAAAAATGTTCTAAATATTGAAGAGTATTGTAGAAAGGATTCTTTACCTTCCTTGAGGCACTTTAATGTCAAATGTTCCTTTTTTTTTTTTTTTTCCTGAGATCCATGTTGCTCTTTCATATTCTTTAGAAATTTTGGCTCAATCTCCATATTTCTTTTTTTTTTAATTATTTTTAGAGATGCAGAAACTAGTTTTAAGTCAGTGAGAAATAAAGAATGGGAACTGTACATGCCATTAGAGCTGTGGAAACTTGAATTCCCAAGAAAAATGGTATCAGAGCCCCAAGTGTTCTTGTTGTAATTTATGTATAAAATCTGACAAAAATATTTGCAATAGCAGTTGTGTTTTTTTTTTATTAAATCCATAAAAAGAAATCTATATGTTAAATTCTCCTTCTAATGTATATTTTTCTTACTTTTCTCTCCACAAAGTTAATGGACCTATTCTTGTCTAAATAAGAGCCCCAGATACTGCAATATACTGTTTACTTGACTAATCATATTGCTTGCCTTTTTTGATCATGATCTGAGAGATGCATTGAATTACTTTAAACACATGCTTTGGATTCCTATAGATCCATAGTACAGTTGTTGAACATACCCTGCATTTTTAAAGAAGCAAAAAAAGATTGCTCACATTCATACAAGAGCTTGCTTTCAAGCCAAGAATGACAGATGCTGTTACAGCTGAGAAATGAAGTGTTTTAGGAAAACACTCTAATGGTAGTTAACTCAGGTCAAAGTGGAAAAAAAAAATACTCTTTCTAGAGTGGAGGTAAAAGTACTTGAGGTGTGGGTATTGGTTGTACAAACTGTCAGAGTTCTAATTCAGTAAATCAGCAATATCTGATTGAATATGGTAGTCCTGGTCTCTGCATTTTCCAACTTAGAATCATCCTCATTTCTCAATTTCCTCATTATAAGCAAATGCATTTGCAAGAACGTTTTATTGTTTGTATTTTGATATTGTAGACTGTGTGTAAATGATAGTATACCAAGGAATGGTGAAGAGAGGAGTTGTCTGCACATAATCCAAACTTTTGTGGCCTGGATTTGACTGTACTGTGCCAAAGCAACATATTTGTCCTATTTTAATGTTGACATGGTTAGCTAGTCCTTAAATTCATTCCATCTGCTATAGAGAATAATTTACATGAGGGATTGACTTCATTTTGGAGAAGAATATAAGATAATAGAGTAAATGGAATTTTGAAAAGTAAAGGAAAAACCTTGAATATTTTGAAAATGAGAAAAAATACAGATAAGAGTGAAGTACTGAATTGCACCAATGCAGTATACAATACTATATGTAACATTTTTAATACACAGTATTATGAAAACATAAAAGATGCAGTAGCACAGACTGAACAGTGTAGCAGTTAATGTACCAGAAATATTGCACTTAAGTGATGATGGTTTTGTTTTTTAATATACTAAAAATGCTGTGTACTGTTTCACCTACATAAAAATTGTTCCAAATTTAAAAAAAAAAAAAAAAAAAAAGCCTTTAAAGATGGCACAGAAAAAGTCATTTCTCAAATCTGTCCAAGTTAGTAACTTTGCAAACCTACAAGAAATTTTTTGTAGTCCTGCAAGAAAACTTGGGAAAGATACTTATTGTTATTGACAATATATCAAAACAGCTGTAATAGCTCAAAAAAACGATCCTGCAGTTGTAACAAATTTTATCCTTTGGTTAATCTGTAAGGTTGTGTGTGGTGGTAATGACAAATAACCAATAATTCATTTGGATTTAAAAATACATTATGTTTGTATGTAAACATGTTCTATTGAATTGTGTTACATTCTGTGGCTAGGGTACAGATTCATAAAGAACACTTTCTTCTATTTTACGGAAACAATTTTAAGATGGGATAAAATGCTAAATATTCTGTCTTACAGTTTTGGTGTCTCAGGCAAAGTTGAATTAGCTTAATATTCTTTTATTACTCTGAAGGGGTAAATTTATGTTGAAAGTTCAAAGAAAATGGTTGAAACAGATTAAGCCACAGGACACTTCAAAATAATCCTTGTTTAGAATTTGTCATGTATCTAAAATAGCTGCGTATCTCAGAGCAGGTATTTGTTACTCCTTACCTACATATTTTAATTCAGACAAGAATTAATTCAGGAAAGTCCTGTGTTTTATGTGGGTCAGGCAAGCTAATCTGTGTTACTTTTGGCTGTGCCTAAGACTACATGTACACCGTTGGTGTTTTTCAGATGTATTTGATCTGACTTAAAAACTAGTCAGTTCAGATACTATTATTAGTTTCAGTACAAAGCTAAGCAAAGGCTAATAATATACTGTTCAGCTTAGCTTATATATTGACTGGAGTCTTGAAAAAGGCTCTTTATTATTCAAGGTCCAGAGTTTTTGAAATCATGATTGGTCAAAAAAATTATAAATCTTAGCAGCACATATCTAGAAGTAACAGATTTTAATAAAATACGAATTTCCTCCAGTGTTTGCTTCCAGATATGGACATTCATACACTCAAGTCTAAAGGCAGTTCCTTTTGCTTGTCAGTATTCATCCATGTCACTTAAAATCAACATGCGTGCATTTTCGTCCTCGGTCCCTTTCGATACAGAGCACAAAGTGCAGAAGTCTGCTGCTGCTGCTTTTTCTTCACTTCTCCAGGGGTATCGCCTCCCCCAGTCATTTTCTAATGGACAAATTTGACTCATATTTTTTGTTTTCTCTGCTTTGAAGAGGGAAAATGGACATTTTGGTCAAGGACTACAGCATTGACAAATAAAAGCTGTTACTAAAAGTTCTGGAAGTAGCCTCTGAAAGTCTGTCTGCTTCTTGGTAAAAATGGGAGACCCACTTCTAGTTTAAGTAAAATTGGTTTTGATCTTCTTTTGCTAAAATCTTTAATACCATGACAGAGACCTTTTACTTCATCTAAGGCTTTCATTCTAGTAATCTGCTCATGTAAGGCTCTGCTCTGGTGGACAGTTTACACTTCTCTATCCCTTTAATTTAAGGATAGGGGGAAAATACCAAGTGCTCTACCTGTAAGTTCAGTACCACTATATGGATTATAATGGGTTATCACCACTTTCATATTACTTTTTAACAGAAGTCAAAATAAGATCTCCTCACTGATCCAATAGAATTATTTCATCAAATTATTGTTGAATATATTAGTAAATAAGATTGCTCATTTCCAACTGAAAGGAAGAGAGAGGTGATGATTTAAAGCTATTAAAAAAAAAAAAAAAGCAAACTTGGAGATAATGCAAGGTTAATCAACTTACATAAGACACCAATAGGAAACATAAATATTTCTCTTCAAATTTGTTTAGACAAATCAAGAATAAACCTGAGATGGTTTTTCAATTTCCTTGGTGGGAAAACTGAGTTTTTCCTGTGATGCTCTTGCTGATCAGCAAATCCCAAACACCATATAACAGAGGGACTCTGCAAATGATAACTGATAAAGTTCTGCAAATGTTAACTGATAAAGTTCTCATACTAAGACTTTCTATATACATACCAGGAGACTGATGGCATTGTTAACGGTTCTGCTTTGAAAATGGGTCAGATTTTTTTATATATAGGCCTCAGATCCCTCCCCTAGCAGTGGGAGAGTTGTCAGAACTAGTTTCCCTACTCATCATAGGTATAGGGTAGCATGGTATGAGGAAGCATTCATTAATGTGTGTGTAGCCAAGTCAGTTAGGTTCTTGACTTATTTTATGGCTAGGCTGCTGACCTCTTTTGAGGTAATGTAACAAGTTCTTCATTATGTTCAGCAGTTTGAAATGTTTGGTCCTTTAACTCTGTCAGGCGACAAGAAGAATTTCTCTCTCTCTTGTTCTTCTGCAGTGAAGTTCTACACAGCTGGCATAGCTGACATAGTTTCATTTTATGTTAATAGACTAAAAACTTTAAAATACTTTGATGTGTGGGGCAGAGTGATCCTATGGCACCTTGATGTCTCAAAGCTTTCTTACTGGATGGAAAAGTTCTGATCTTTGTCATGAAAATCTAGCAGAGCCTGTGTCATAATGATGGTTCCAGCAAAACAAGTTAAGATTTACCCATAAGATTTACACTGCTGCCTTTTAACTCATAGGCTTCACGTTGCTTTCAGGATGAGAATTCGGCAATTCTGATGAGATTCCCTACTCAGTAGAACCCCTACCCAGACTCATGGTGTTTCTGTAGGGTGTACAGCTCGAAGTCACTTGCGGAGTGCGATATGGTTTAGTGGAGGACTGGTTAGTGTTAGGTCAGAGGTTGGACTAGGTGATCTTGGAGGTCTCTTCCAACCTAGACGATTCTGTGATTCTGTGGAGTGGATGTTCTGAAGCAGAAATCAAATTTACACATGACAGTTCTCCAAGGTGTGTTTTCTATATAAATAGTCACAGACCACTCTATTTATTACTTGCCTTTGGATGTCCTTTTATGGTTATGAGGAATTCTGAAATTGGGAAGAACTGAAAATACAGGCCAAACTCCATCCCATTCATATAATAGCAGTCAACGTATCTGGCTGTGTTACCTCTTAGTATTGCTAAGACAAGTGTGCTTTGGTGTCACGTACCTATAAGTGTTTCATCCTCCCCCGCTCACTCCCAAAATAAGTGTTTTCTGAAAGACTGGCTCCATTTTGAATTAAGGCAAGTTGAACTATTAGCCTATTAAGTGGTTTTAGATGAAGCTTAGAGTCTGGTTCCAACCTGGTTCAGGCTTTAACAAAAGAAGAATGGAATGCTGAGAATGGAGTTGAGAGTGGAATAAAGTTAAAAATAGTATGGAAAAATATTAAACACCTCCATCTACTTAAACCTTCTTGTAATAAAGAAGGCAAAAGACTTACACATCACACAAAATGAGGTTAACTAAAGTACAGTAGTAACTGGATTGTTTTTCAGTCATGACCTAAGCATTCACACAGAACTGGTGACTGTCATAGTCAAAAGTTTATTCACATTTCAAAAGAAAATGAACTATATTGAAAGACTTCCATTCACTGCAGACTTCATGTAAACTGAAAGAATATGAAGGGTTAAAGTCTCGTCTTAACATATTGTTCAGTGAATGGGATACTCTACCTTGATCTAAGGTGTTAATGTTAACAATATGGCTGTAAGAGAACTTTCTGGCAGCTGTTTGATGAGTATAAGAATCACATCTTCAGTTTGTTTGTTGGTTGCACAACCGAATTCTGGGGCTCCTGGCAGAAAGAAGGGATGATGTCAGGAATGAAATGATACAAGCACTGAACACACAGAGGAGTAGGAGCTTTCATTTTCTGCCCCACGCTGAAAAGGTATCTGGTCTGATATGCCACAATCTAGAAGTTAAAAAGAAAATGTTTTAGATTCCATGTACTCAGCTAGGAAAGGGAACATTTGGAGATCAGGAGTGTCTTGTTTTCCTAGTCACATCAGGGGAAAAGACTTAAAAGAAAAGACACTTGTTTTCAGGTTCACTACAAGAATGAAAAGGAAAATCATGTTTCTCAGGTATGATTAGTGCAGGGATTGTGATAATTCAGATGAAGAAAGAATTAACTTTTGAGAGGGAATGGAGAAAATGAGGAGAGGAGGAGGATGAATACAAAAATGAAGACAAAGATGTAGGAATAGAGAAGAGAGCTGGACATAATTAGAGGAAACAGAGAAACAGAAAACTCGGCAAGTCTAAGAATTATATAAGTAAAGTATAAAAGTGCCTGCAGAGTTGTCTGGTAGAAGAGGGTATGGAGGTATTGGTCGGTAATCGGCTGAATATGAGTCTGTTCACCTGGCCAAGAAGGCCAACAGCATCGTGGCTTGTGTCAGAAATGGTGTGGCCAGCTGGACTAGGGAGGTGATCGTCCCCCTGTACTCAGCTCTGGTTAGGCCACACCTTGAGTACTGTGTTCAGTCTTGGGCCTCTTACTACAAGAAAGACATCAAGGCTCTGGAGTATGTCCAAAGAAAGCCAATGAGCTGGTGAAGGGTCTAGAGAACAAGACTTATGAGGAGCTGCTGAGGGAACAGAGGTTGTTTAGGCTGGAGAAGAGGGGGCTCAGGGCAGACCTTACCATGTTCTGCAACTATCTCAAAGGAGGAGGTAGCGGGATGGGCGTCAGTCTCTTTGCCCAAGCAACAAGTGATAGGACAAGAGGAAATGGCCTCAAGTTGTGCCAGGGAAGGTTTTGGTTAAGTATTAGGAAACATTTCTTCACTGCAATGGTTGTGCGGCATTGGAACAGGCTGCCCAGGGAAGTAGTTGAGTCACTATCCTTGGAGGTCTTCAAAAGATGGGTAGATGTGGTGCCTAGGGATGAGGTTTAGTGGTAGCTTGGCAGTGCTAGGTTAAAGGTTGGACTAGATCATCTTAGAGGTCTTTTCGAACCTAAATGATTCTATAATTCTATATGCTCTAAAATAAATAAAATTCAGTGCTTTTTGCTGTTGGCTTGTCAGAAGGCAGGTAACGGTTATATTACATCTAAGACTCTTAGCAGGTACCCATAAAACTTTTATTGCAAAGCCTGTTAGTGTCCCCATAATTCATGAATTCTGACTTCCTTTTCTTCTTTTCAGACCCTGATTTTGTCTTTTATATTTTAACTGCTTCCCACAATCCTACCGTTCTTAAAGAATGACTTTGTAGAAAAGCTGTATAAAGGCAAAGTTGTGTCTCTCTGTAAAATTTTTGTTAAACTTATCATATAACTTATGAAATATGGAAGAGTATGTTTTGAAAGCAAATCTGCCCGAGAGTGAAGATAGGTTGGAGTTCATCTTTAAAACTAACTTTTTTTTTTTGTTTTAGTAAGGGATTGCAATTTAAAAACGTTTTCATTTTTACATGCCTCAGCAGGCAATATGGGATAATTTGATAACAAGAATTTCTTTATTGGGACAGGCTGCTGAATTGAAAAAATAGATTCATTTAACTTTTTCTGCTTAGAAATGAAAAGAAATGAGGTTGTTTTATTAGTGGCATAAATGCCGTGGTGATTTATCTATTCAGGGTTCATTTATTACTCGTCTTGAAGCTTTTAAGAGTGTGCTGAATATCAGAAAGGTACATTCTGTATAGAAAGTACCTTTTATGACTGTACCTGCTTCATTTTATTCTGGGCTGTAAGAGTTTGTTCCATATTCTCTTATACTATTGATGCTATCGTTCAAGTGTGTTTAATTTTATATCTTCAGAAGATTTTCTGATTGGTTTGAAGGAGTTATACTGTATATTTTAAAAAGCAATATATGTTTCCTATCTGGGTAATGATACACAGAGATATCTATATCTTAAGACATGTAATAAACTGGTTAGTAAATAATATTTTATTATTTAATAGTTATCTGTAAAGCTGAAATGTAGCTGGCAAGCACTACCTTTTTTTAGGTCATATGAATGAAGAAAGATCGTAACCCTGACTCCTTTGTTTTCTAGTTAAAGAGTAATGTTAATATAGTTCCAGTTGTTATCACTACATAGGAGAGAATATTTCACATATCTAAGAGCTGAAAGAAGAAAGATATGGTAATGCTTCACTATCCATTACTAGTCTGTCAGTCCTTTCAGTATCCTTGCATTAGGTAACACCCCTCTATGCTAACTGTTAAAATTATCACGCCTTTCCATCTTTTGCTCTTCTAATAAGAACTCCCTGTGTTGCCCTGTTGCACTGAAGCATGCCTGATGACCTGCAGTTGAATTAATGGAAGTTCTTTTAAGTTCTGAAAGACAATTGCAAATCTACGTATTTTGCCAGGACAATAGTTTAAAACAGCTGCTTGCAGTGCTGTTATGGTAGCCTTTGATACGTGGTTTTTAATATTCTGGTAGCTTTTATGTTGCACCCAAATGCTAGTAAACAAATAAGCAAGTGCATCTTGTGTGTGATTACACATCATCATCTGTGTCTTTGAAAGGAACAAGTGGCATTTTGTAAGCAGCAAACTCAGTATCAGCTAGCAGCATACTCTGGCAGCGAAGGCCGGCAGCATCCTGGGCTGTCTTAGTAGGAGTATAAACAAGACATGAAGGGATGTCTAGTTTGGGGAAATTCAACACAAATAGCGTTGTGGTAATCTGGGGGAAATCTAGTGGAGGGATTTGAGAATGGTCAGGGCTGGTGTACTTGCCATCCAGCAAGGATGTTGGACTAGATACCTCCTGAAATCCCTTCCAACCTGAGTTATACCTGTTGTATTTGCATTGTTGAGATTTTGTTTTTATTGATAATTTTACTGGGGAATAAATTGAAAATTATACAGCAATATGCTGGCCGCATATTTATTTTTGCATATTTCTTAAGTCCCTGCCAAGACACCCCCTTCCATGCACCCTGTATATTAAATTTTATGGGAAAAGTTGCTTTCCTCCCCATGATTGCTAACCATAACACTTTTAGGAGCACATCCTTGACAGATAACAAGGTATGCCTGTACTTTGAACCCTGCTTATCAGGGAATCAAACCTGTTACATGTGATATTAAGGGACATACCAATCACTTGCTAAGTTCTGGCAGTTTGAACCCTAACCTTCTGACCTACTCTGCCAGACTTTCAGTAGGGAAAATGGGGGGCAGGGGAGAGCAGTTTCTCTGCTCTCAGTACTAACAGTAGTTACCTGCATCTTTTCTTTTCCAGATGTCAAAAGAGCTTTATCAGATAGCCTTCCAGTTAGCCCATATCTCAGAACAATTGTTCATACTTTCTCATTTTTCTCCCCATCCTTCTCTGGGAATTTTCAGTGGTGAAATTTCTTTTTCTTATTTTTTTTTTCCTTTAGAAAAGTTCCTTTTTTTATCACTGCACAGGATAGAAGTTTCATTTTGATATTGTTAATTGCATACAGTAATCAGATTTGTGGAATTCAGAGCTTAGAAATTTGCTTGTTCATTTCTGACTGTTTAAGTAGTCGTATGGCATTCTAAACGTTTTTCTTCTGTTTGTAGCTGGCTGTATTTTCAGTGAAAAGAGATGTTTCATTATTGCTGTTGTCACTTATGTATCTGCTGTTCTGTCAATCATTTAACATACAGTTTTTCTCTTTTTTCTTTGATAGATTTAAAAATCATGCACTAATGTTTTTTTATATATATACACCTATAAAATTATGTTTATGAATTTTATATTAAATAGTATATTAGCAGCATGTACAACAACAAACAATAAATGCTGTCATGGAAGGCAGAGGATAGGATTACTGATGTACATTTAAGTTTCTTTTCTCAAACTCTGGAATTGTTGATGTTTGTAGGGTGCAAAATATGACTTGAATCTTATGATTCAGTCCATTGTACGTTAATCTTTCAGTCTGAGTATACTATAAAAGTTCTATTAAATTTGGCTGAGACAGTTAATCACCTTTTGCTCACTAGTAGTTTGTGTACAGAGAGATGGAGAACGAAGTGCTGATGCCAATAGGATGCATGGGAAAAGCACAAACCTGCACCAGTGGAGTTTCAGACTGGGCATTAGGAAAAGTTTCTTTACCATGAGCCTGGTCAAACACTGAAACAGGTTTCCTAGAGATGTGGTTGATGCCCCAGGCCTGTCAGTGTTCAGGAGGCATTTGGATAACACCCTCAATAACACCCTTGAACTTTTGCTTGTCCCTGAGGTGGCCAGGCAGTTGGACTTGATGATCTTTGTAGGTCCCTTCCAACTGATCAATTGCAACCGGTTCTGCAGGACAGCATATCCACATAGCCATTGCATGACCCCTAATATTCTTTCCAAAGTATCTTTGCAATCCATTTTTAATTTTCTGGTGTCAACTGCTTATACAATCTAGCTTGTAGAAAGAATAGCAAAGGGACTGGAGATTTAAATTAAAAAAAGAAGGAAGTGTATACAATTTATAGATTGATGTGTTCATAATATGCATCATGTAAATGAATAGAAAATGTAGCAAGTTTTGTAAGCATGAACATCCAGAGTTTGTTTCCTTGAATCTCCTTCCCCTTGGTCTGTTTATGGTTTAGATTTGACCAATATGTATAAGAAGCTTTCATTAACTTCTTTTTCAGCATCTGCAGAGGTTTGAAGTTTGTGAGTGATATATTTTAAATATCAGACAAAACGTGTACTGGAAGTGGCAACACTTGTTTTACAATTTCTTAAATAAGTTTGGTTTTTGTGTTTGTGTGTGTGTATGTACTGCTGCATGCCTGTGCTTATTTTGGATGCTTTTTTAACTGTGACATCATTGGTGTGAATTGACTAAATAAAGAAAAAGAACAAAGATTATTCCCTGGAAATGTTCAGCAGTATGTTGGAAACATTAACTGATAGTTTGCATCAGAAATTCCACGTAAACTTGGTAGTTTAGTGATAATTATGTCAATTTTCCTTCTTTATCAATCATACATGTTTCAGCCACTATCTTGAACAATTACTGCACCAGAACCTTCAATGAAAGGAATGTATGCAAATATGCCAGTTGTGAGCTGAGAGGGTCAGTGATGCCTATGTTTCGTTTTAGATCATTCTGTTGTCTGCGAAGTCTGTGAAGTTGTTTCCGTAGGTATTTCTTCACTGTGTTTCAGAGAGTGTATTTAATAACCTTCCTCTTTGAAAAAGAGGAATTTTCTACCTTTATTTGGGGTTATTTTAAGGTTTTATTCAAGGGATTCTGTGAGATGATGATTTCCATTTTGGATTCACAAGCTAAATACCTTTGTTCCTACATATCCTGAAATACCTGATCTGGTAGATATTTTCTGACCAACCTTGTATACTGATGTTTTGAGTTTGTACACTGCTTCATAGTCATCACTTGAAACATAAATGAAAACACATCTTGACTAAACTACTGCCTAGGAAAAGAGAAAAGCAACTACTATTAGTTATCCTAAAAAATTAGCTGGGTGACTTTGTTCTCCTATTTGTTTATCTAAAAAAAAAAAAAGTTTTTGTGGTGGAAACAGCAGAGTTCTATCCCACTCTTTATTACTTGCTTATTAGTTTCTTCAGATACTTTATTTTTGTTAAGTTTGTTGTACTATGCCTCTATACTGATGAAGTTTAATTATTTGAATAAATGTCATGGGTTCTTTTCATTGAATCAAATAACAAAACAGTAAACTCCATCAAGATGCTAATTAGTTAAATCAAGTAATAACAGGCTAATGCCCAGGTAAGCGACTCTGAGCAAACTAAGTGTATGCCTCAGCAGTATTGAATTAACACAGAACAGCAAACACATCTCATTTCATTAAAAGAAAAAAAGCATGACAGGAGTTGCTTGTGTTATACAGAGTAGCCTGGAAGTAAGTGCATGCTTTCAGGAAGTGGAAGACTGGATTCGGCATCCATCAGAACTCCAGAGCTGAGAGAGAACTCCCCAGTGAGGGTTTATTATACAATACTTAGGACTGAAATATAGCTCCTGAGTACAGCAGGGTAGGCTAGGCTAGGCTGAAACACTCTCCACCAACACTGTTGAAGCTGTGTCACGATGCAGAGACAAATCTTATATTTCACAGGTTCAAAGTCGAACGAAAGGGAGTGCAGTAGCATGGCCCTGGGACAAGGAAACAAAGGTAGATTTCAGTCCCTGTAAGCTGGGATGGTTTAGCAGATATATCTCAAGCAGATTCATCTTTAAATTTCATTCTTCCAATTTTTAAAGAGTTTGAGCATGGTAATTAGTTCACCCAAGCTGGCTTTTCAAGAGAATACGCATAAAGATAAGCAGCTTAAAAAGCTATTTACCTTTTATAGTAATTTGTCAAGATGTGGCTTTTATATGTGTATTCCATAACCCTCTCCCTTTAAGGTTGTACTTCACCAGTCATGTTAGTGAGTGGTTAGTGCGAAGGTCTGTGCCACATCTAACCTGTTTCTTTCTGTGGCATAAGGCACAAGAATACATGGAAAATATGCATGTTCACATTGGATGCTGCTGAGAAATGGTTCCAACATAATGTATACTGGCCATTGGTCTATTTTGGGTAGAAAGCATGTATTGATCCTACATATTACCTATACTAAAGTAGATCCTATAGTACACGTAGGATCTATAGTATTTAGCATATAGATCTATATAGTATATAGACATACATACGTGTTTGCACAGTGTATAGACATACTATACTATAGATCCTAGTAACTCCGCTTACTGCATAAGTAAGTAATTTTGGTTGTAGGTGTCCTAAGACAAGAGGTAATGTAAAAGTTGTTTATCTTGCTGGATCTCCACGTTTGGAGCTACAGTTTCCTACAGACTGCAAAATAGTATGTGGAAGTGTTGCCTCCAAGGAAGTTGTTTCAAGAGAATGAGGATCAGAGACCAAGATACAACAAATGCTTAGAATGCTGCAAAACAGAAAAATCTGCTTTGAAGCAAGCAGCTTTAAACAAAGCTTCTAAGCTTTCTCTCTCAAACAGATTTTACTAAACCACATGCAAAAGTACTGCATGTTTAATTACTTGATATGAAGCAAATGTAACATCTGGCAAGAACTTGCATGTTAAATCATGCTTACCCTTTAACATTTAAGCTGTATGTTTCTGGATTTATTTTTTTATTTTTTTTGAGGAACAATCTAAAACAAGAATACAGTGCTGGATAAAACTCTAAGCATGTTATTTGGGGAAAACAAATTTTATGTAAAAACTCTTTCATTGTTTAACCATTTGTAGGTGGCATGCTTCATCTTCTGTTTGATCATTACACTCTGAACTTTTTTTTTCTTTCGTTGGAAGTATTTAAAAATACATTTGTTGGTATTGGGTGCATTGTTATTATAGTTCACATTAGAAATAATTTCATATAATTGACAGACATTAATGAAGCATTTAATAAATGGTAGAAGAGGCTGAAAACGCCTGCAAGGCTGATGTAAGAATCTCCATGGCATACTTGTGTTTAAATTAAGAATGAGAGTTTTCTTTGCCATTTTGTAGTAATTATTTCAGTAGACATTTTGGTTTATGAAACCAGCCATATATGTAATGCATCAGATTGATGTTCAGTGCTTCAGAAACTGAGCAATCAAAGCATTTAAAGATCAGACTAACTAAAGATCAGAGTTCCTACATTTTCAGTTGCTTGGTGGGTAGCGTGTGAATTCAGTTCATGGGAAATTTCTTATTGCTCAGAAACAAGCCAACCAGTTTTTAGTACTGAGGATCAAAAAGAGAAACAGTGACAACAAGATCCTTTGAGCACCCATGTTTGAAATGGAATCTCAGTTTGCCACATGTATGGACAGCGTATGTGCTGCATTTAACATGCCTGAATTTAATTTAGACCAATCTCTGCTGTTACTCCTTCTGTGACTCCAAGCATCGGAATGACAAGCAAAGAAAATTGTTCTGTGCTTTTATACTTGCTGTTGTTTTCTTTGGAAGTGAGGAAGCCATAACAGTCACTCAGCTGCAAAAAGTGAGGAAGTTAAACTGTGATTTAGCCTCATCATGAAAGAAGTAAGGACAGAATTCGATGAAAGATGCTGAAGGGTGCTGAAGGATTGTTTTGAAATTGGAGGGATCAGTGATATATTGTGTCCCTCAGGGGTCCATACTGGGACTGGTGCTTGTTTAATATCTTTATTAGTGACATAGCAGGACTGAGTGCACCCTCAGCAAGTTTGTGGACGACGTGAAGCTGAGTGGTGCATTTAATACGATAGAAGGAAGGGCTGCTTTCCACTTGGCCAAGTGCAAAGTCTTGCACCTGGGTTGGGGCAATCTTAGACATCAGTACAAAGATGAACAGACTAAGAGCAGCCCTTCAGAGAAGGATTTGGGAGTACTGGTGGAAGACAAATTGAACATGAGCTGGCAATGTGTGCTTGTAGCACAAAGTCAATTGTATCCTGGGCTGCATCAAAAGAAGCATGGCCAGCAGGTTCAGGGAGTTCATTTTCCCCTCTGCTCTGCCCTTGTGATTTCCCACCTGGAGTACTGCATCTACCTCTGGGGCCCCTAGCATAGGAATGGCATGGACACGTTAGACTACATCCAGAGGAGGGCCACAAAAATGATCAATGGGATGGAGTACCTTCCATAAAGAAAGGCTGAGGGACCTGGAGTTGTTTAGCCTAGAGAAGAGAAGACTCTGGGAAGACCTTGTTGCAATCTTTGAGTACATAAGAGGGGCTTGTAAAGGGCCTCTCTCTTTTGAATAAGACAGATGGAGGGAGAATTATTATAAATGTATGTACTGATAGGACATGAAGTAATGATTTTAAACTAAAGGAGCATAGATTTAGATTAGATGTAAGGAAGAAATTCTTCACAATAACGTGGCAAGGCACTGGAACAGGTTGCCCAGTGAAGTTGTGGATCCCTGGAAGTGTTTGTCAGATTGGAGGGGACTTTGGGCAACCTGATATGGAGAAAGATGTCATTGTTTTTGGCTGGGGGATTGGACTAGATGGTCTTTAAAGGTTCCTTCCAACCCAAGCTATTTTGTGTTTCCATGATTGCATAAACTCTGGGAGTGATACAGAAATGGAGATGTGAAGATACAGATGAAGACTGATACAGATGGAGACTGTGATGATAGGAATGGAAACTGAGTGGGCTAGAAGAAAAGTGAGAATAAAAACAGATACCCCAAGTAGAAAGAATGAAAACACAATTGGAAAGCAGGAGAAATCAGGGTCGGAGCTGGGACAGAGAGGGAGGAGGGCAGGAACATTAGAGGACATGTTGGGGCTGGAAGGGGGAGCCTTGCAATAGGAGAGGTCAGGGAGGAAACATCTGTAGCATTTAGGTTTCTTTACAGATTTGGCAGTGAACCAAAGTACAGATGTTTGTGAAAATAGGAGAGTATACTGTAATTACTTTAAAGATCTGAGACCTGGAACTGACCCATCTGTGAAGTCAGGATGATTTCATCATTTGTAGGTGCTTTTTGTTGTTGTTGTTTAGTTGTTGTTGTTTTGATTTGTTTTACTTTTCATTTTTAAACTTGAAAATAATGTATCAAATATATCCTAAAGAGGCTTGGGTTGGTATAATCAAGTTTTCAAAATTATAAAGGGTTGGTGCTGAGCTTTGTATAATCTTAGTAGGACTTCCTTTGGAAGATGTATTATTTTATAGAATTTACTTGGTTGTCATTCTTTCCTATTAACAAGCTTAATACTAGAAATTGTTTAATTTAACAAATCTAGTTGTCTTCCCATATACTTCATTATTCAACTGGATCTGCTTTTGAAGAGTACTGCTGTACATCTCAAGCTTTGTCTATAGGATAGATGACGGTAGAAGTTAACAGTCTATTTCTGTTAGATAAAAACAGATTAGAATTGCTATCCTAGTACATATGGAATGCTTGTTGGTACTACTATTAAGTGAATCTCCCTGTACATGCATATCTGATAAAAGAAAACAAAAACCTTCCAAATATAACTGTTAGTTTGGGCTGTACTTGATGTGTCTTGTAGTTCTCCCCATTCAAATAACAGTTGGTCATCACTCTTTCTTCAGGTACAGAGACTATTTGGAGAAGTGTACTTTTCTTAGATCGTATCACTTACATCAAGGTCCAGTTTGTGACGAGTTTACCATGAAATCTTTCAGTTTACTCTCAATGTGTGCAGGTTTCTAAATATATCATTACCCACTATTTGCAAAAGCAAACTTCTCCAATAGAAGAATCTTAAAACCATTCTTAGAAACCAGAGTTTAAGTCCCTTGTTGAATATTCTCTATTCTACTTTACTCTAAAATAATCTTTTTGATAATCCTTGTGTCGTTCTGCATTAGCAAACTTCAGGTATTACTGACTGGTCATCCTAATGGCAAAGAGACATTCTGAAGTTGAAACCTCGTTTCACATGATTCTTACATGCTTGTTTATTTTGTTGTTGTCATTTGTTTTATTTTTTTTTTCTTTTTTTCATTAGCTTAATCCATAGCTACGCTTTCATTCCCAACCTTACTCTTGTATGAGACAAAACTCCACTCTTTCACTTTATCAATTTTATTAAAATTTCTTGATTGGGAAAAATCCTGTACACCCACATGCCTCTTTTTTATTTTTTTTTCCTTCCGTTGGAGTAGTATTAAAGCATGGGTGGTTTTTTTTTCTTCTGTTTTTCGTAGAGACCATCTAGGTAAAATAAGGAATGCATTTTGACATTGTGTTTCATGACTATATGCATGCACCCACACTTGTGCTGCAATATTAGCCAAGAAGTCAGAGATACTATCTGGCCAAGTAAAAGCAAATATGACAAGGAAACTCTGAATGCTGTGCTACAGTGGAGGAGTTGCCAGTGAGCTCAACATTGTAGTAAGGTCAAAAGAAAACCTACTTGGTTAACAACAGTTTCTCCTTTACCAGCTCTGGAAAAGTGTTAGATGTTTTCTGTCATTAAAGGAAGTGTTGCTTTTCATACCATGGATGCAATTATGTTGACAAAAAGCATACAAAATTGTTATATATGGTACTCATACACTGTACCCTAATTGTATGTATCTCAAAAATCATTGCCAGTGGAATTAATATTATGTTCTTCGTAACTGTACCAGATCATGCCCATATAAGCAACTTAAAATTTCCAAAGTACAAACCCTTTTTTTTCCCCAGAAATTACTGTTCATGGTAGTGTTAATAAGCATGCTCTGGAAGCACCCAGATGACTAACTATACTTAAAAAAATTTATCAGAAATGCAGAGAAATATGTGTAACTTCTGTTAATGCAAGTTTCCAGTGTGTAAGCTCTATACAGAACAGATCATTAAACATTAGTCTAATTTAAGGTCTGAAGCAGTCTACAGGAAGGCACAGTCATTTATTTTCTGTAAGGGCACAAGATACAGATTCGTTGTTTTAAGTCAATAAATGCGACTTGTAGATAAACCCCATTTATGCACTGCATTGCACATCAGATGGCTGGATGACATGTATCTCTGTGAAGACACGCTCGTTTTGGAACAAAATTGTCTTCCCAGGATTGTAAACGATGTCCTTAGCAGAACAGATTCACTGTCATGTCTGCAGCCAATCATGTACAAAGTATGGAGAACATAAGCATGCTGGAACTATCTTTGTGTGGTAAATGAAAATATGAACATACAGTCAGGGAGCAATGATGAAATGCTTAAAGTACCAGCCTCAAGCAAAACTGACAGCAGTCAATATCACATAGATAATGGGCATTTAGCAGTTCTGTCTGAGAACAAATGTCATGCTACTATTGAAGAAGAAAATTGTTTTAAAAAGAGCGGTTTTCATGAGCTCAGTGGGCAGAACTTCCAGTCTCTGCTCACGCAGCCTGTGTGGGAACAATCTCATTCATGCGCTGGACTGTTTATTCATACATAGAAGTCTGCAGAGTGACTGAAGGACATCATAAGGACACCTGTTTGTTCTGTTCAAGTTAATTCCAGTGAAAATTGCTTCCTCTTTGTGCCTTAGAAACATTCCCAGATCTGAAATCCTCAGGGAAAATATTTGACTAATCTCCTTGTTTTTGTTAAACACTCTCAACCCTACCTAAAGATTAGGTACTAAGTAGGGTAGAGTTGTGTTGCAATGCTATTTGACAAATGGGAGTTAACAGCAATATGTGGTTAGAGTAAAGGCTTATCTGGCATTCACATAGTTTGTCAAGTGGCTTCTGTGTGAGAAGCACCATCTTGCCTTTAAGAGTTGTCAAATCATTTATTTTCTGAGAGTTTGTTCAGTCTCCTGAGTAAAAGTTACCTTCTAGCATCCATAGCATCTTACGATAAGGAACTTTGCAGACCACTTGATATTCTGTGTGAAGAATGACTTTTGTCTTCACTCTATATCCACTGGCTCTATTAGATGCCTCCTCATTCATCTATCAGAAAATACAGTGAATAATGGATTCCTACTCTCATTCTCCATCAGGATACAGGCCTCTGTTATTTCTCCCTTTGCCTTACACCATCTCTTTTCCATGCTCTAGCATCCTAGCTTCCTTAATTAATTTCTTCCTCATGCTGCCACTGCCAGTTGTCAAAGATAAGACTTATTACCCTTCTCTGACCCTTTATGTGTTCTGTTTTATTCTTTGTGAGATGAGTTATGAGAAATGTATTCAGCATTCATTATGCAGGCAGCAGTGTAGAATTGTAAAGTGAGGTGTTGATTTCTGTATTTTCTCTGTTCCTTTCATAGTAATTCACCAAATGTTGGTTTTAACCCTTATTTAAAACTGAACTGAAGTTTTCATGGATTGTCAAGTATAATCCCAAAACCTCATTCCTGAATGAGAAGTCAGTTAGGAGTTCATTATTTTATGTATGTGGTTAGAATCATTTTTTCCAATGGTGGTGTATTACTTTGCGTATGTCTCCTTTAAAGTTCATAGGGCATTTAATGCTCAGCTTCATAATGTTTTCTACTGTTATTCACATCAGCCTCTTTTTTTTTTTTTTTTTTTACAGTCCAGTAAATTAGTATTCCATCAGCAAACTTTCACCCCTCTTGGAGATTGCCTGTTAAGTAGATAAACTGAATTCCACTTCTAAGTGGAATATTACTTATCTGTCACCTACAATCTTACAGATATATTAACAAAAATACATTTCATTCCTGTTTTTTGAGTCTTCATACCTGTGGTTGTGAATGACTGTGGAATTTAATAAACTGCTGTGGTCTGATGTTTCTTCCCATCTTTGGGTATGGGGTAAAGCAGTGTAGCAGATACCCATCATACCCTAAAAGGGATTCAGCCTTGATATCACTGAGGTCTAATACCACTTCTCCCTATTATGTATAACACTTACTGGTGAAGATAGGAGACAACATGGTATCTCTCTAATGTCCTCTAAAAGATTTCAGTGTTAGAGGTATGGAATATATACTTTTGTATACTGAAAACAAAATTGGCGTTGATGTAACATTTTTTAAAATGAAGGTATACTGTAAGGTCATTGTCATTTGATTTTGCGTTATCAACATACTCAGCAAAGCCATGGACTGAGTTTTCTACTTCTGTGTTTTGTTGTTGTTATCATATTGAATTTCTCTAATGATGCTTCAAATATAGGCAACAGTAGTTACATAGGTAACTGTACTAACATTTACTAAATTCCTAAACTACTTTTTATTTCATTATCAGTTATAAATTTCAGAACAGAACCAGCATGCATTTTAAGTTTGTTTTGAATAATTTTGGAGTTGCCAAAACTTTTTATTTTCTCTGTTTTTAGGTATAGACAAATGCAGCTTGGCACAGAAAGCAAAGTAGCTGAACTTCTTCACCAAAGTAAGTTAAAGTCCTTTGAAAGTGAACATGTTCAACTCATGCAACAAGAAACAGCTAAGAATCTTTCACAATGCCAAATAGAATGTGAGAAATATCAGAGAAAGCTGGAGGTATGTTATCAAAAGACATTTTACAGAGCATTACATAGTCATTTTCAATTAGAATTTAAAATGAAAAAGTTTAGGGAGAAAGCACTGAAGAATATATACATGGTTGTATTAGCATTTCCACCAAATTTGGCTGGGGCAGAACCTAATGACAAAGTTTACTATGTTTGACCATTTCAGTAGAAAATCAAAGGAAATGGAAGAGGCAAAACTATCTCATGGAGGGATGTTGAAGACTTGTGATTTGGATTACCAGTGTCCATCACGGAAATTCTCTCTTTGTGTCAAATGTCGGAATTTAGATACCTTCCTTGTAAAGAATAGGTCTTTATTATGCACCCTTACAAATAAAGTCTTTTTTTCCTCTAATCTAGTTCTTCTAAGACTGCATACCAGTTGTAGGGGAATTTCACGACAGGAATCAAAACAGAGAATTTATATGAAATTCTTTTTTTTTTTTTTTTTTTTTTTTAATACATGCATATAGTCCGTAAAATTTATACTGCAGTTTCAAAACCAGCAATAAGCAAAACAAAAATTTGGTGAAATTCTCTTAAAAGTATACTGGTAGAAGTATATAGACTTTTTAAAGTTCTCTTACATCATTTAATTACACTAAAATATGTCAGAAAGGTTTCATAGAATTTTGCGTATCTGTACTTGTTTTATAGGTTTATTACTAGAAAAAAAATAGTTCAGACCCTTTTATAGGACACAGCATCCAGTATTATCCAGCTTATCATAGTTATATGTTGACATTTGATCTCTGACATCCTTCAGAATCTATTTGTGCAAGATGAAAAATAAGTTGGTTTTATTTTCCTATACACGCAAGGGTAGTAGCTCGCTAGCTGTTTCCAACAGCTGCATGTTCATTGACAGCTGGCAATTAAAACCCCTTTTTTAACTCAGTGTTTCCAAAATAAGTGCAATTGTACATTTAGTCAATACTGCTTTATGATTAAAATGTCTACATTCACACTCACAAAGGACCACAGAAGAGCACTTGGAAGTAGACAACCCCAAGCAATACTCTGCCCTTGCTGCTCCCAGCTCTTCACAGGAGCCATGAGCTCATCAAAGGACCAAGTCCTCCCACAAAGAAGATCTGAGGATCAAGGACAGTGGGGGAGCCCCAGTGACACAGTCTGAGACACAAGCCTCTGCCTATGGACCATCCCAGGGCTGTCCAGGAGAGCCTCAGCCCCATGGACCAGGGGGCACCTGCCAGTGGGTCAGGGTCAATGGGAGAGGGTCACCTCACAGACTGACGTGTCACTGCATTGGGGTATGGGCTACATGATGTGATGCAGAAAAAGAGCTTCTGGTGTTTTCAAGAGGCTTATGTTAAGGGAAGAAACCTGTGACAAGGGAAAGAATGGATCTAGGTGATACAAGGAGGAACAAGTGTAGGAGAATAGAAGGATAAGGGGATTAAAAGCCATGTCTGTGCTACTGCATGGCTGTGTGTGTGTCTTGATGTGTGCATGGAACTCTGTTGTCATGAGGCTGCAGCCTTAGGATCTTCTCTGTCCATATTGCTTAGGTGTATATATATTTAAATATATATAAGATTTTATATTTCTTACCCTTCTAAAAGCTTTTTGATTCTATCACAGTATCCTTCTAGAGGAAATGTTCAGCACACAGCTAGACATGCACACAATACAGTGAGTGAACAATTGGCTGAAGAGTTGGGCTCAAAGGGTTACAGTAAACGGGGTAACATCTGGTAACAGGCTGGTGGCCAGTCACTAGTGGGGTTCTCCAGAGCTCAGTTTTAGGGCCAGTTCTCTTCAAAGCTCTTATCAATGACCTGGACACAGGAATTGAGTTCACACTAAGTAAGTTTGCAGCTGCTACTAAATTAGGAGTCATTGTTGATCCCCTTAAGGGTAGAGCGGCCTTACAGAGATATCTTGTGGATCCTGGTCCAATGAAAGGCGTTTTGGTCTAGTGGGTGGCATCCCTGCCTATGGCAGGGGAGAGGGGGTTGGAATTAGATGAGTTTTAAAGTCTCTCCTAACCCAAACCTATCTATGATTCTATAGTTTTGATAGATTAGAGGGCTGGGCAATCACCAACCATATGAAACTTAACAAGAGCAAACGCTGGATTCAGCGCTGGGATGGTGTAATTCTGGATGTACGTAGAGAGTGGGGGACAAGTGGATGGAGAGCAGCCCCGTGGAAAGGGGTCTGGGGGTGGAGGTTTTAGTTGACGGTAAGCTCAGTATGAGTCAAGGGTGTGCCCTGGTGGTCAAAAGGGCTAACTGTATCCTGGGGTAGAAAGATAACTAGTGAAAATAAGTGACGGTCTTTCTTTAGTCAGCCCTGGTGCAGCCTCACCTCAATTACTGTGTGCAGTTTGGATATTAAATATATCAGATATTAGAATATCAGAATGTGTCCAAAGGAAAGCAACAAAGATGGTGAAAGGTAGAGGACATGACTTAGGAGGAGCAACTGAGGTCACTTGGTTTGTTCAGCCTAGAGAAGAGATGGAGGAGAGGTGACCTCATAGCTGTCTACAATTTCCTCATGACTGGAAGCAAAGAGGGAGGTGCTGATTTCTTCTCTCCGATGCCTGGTGATTGGACCAGAAGAAATGTGGCATCAGGCGAAAGAAGGTCAAAAGGGTGGTCAAGCACTGGAACAGGCTCCCCAGGGAAGGGGTCATGCCCCAAAGCCTGTCAATGTTCAAGAAGCCTTTGGACAATGCTCTTAGATACAGGGTTTAAGTTGGCCTGTACAGAGTGAGGAGTTGGACTCCATCCTCATGGCACCTTTCCAATTCAGGTTATTCTATGATGCTATTTAAGAAATTACTATTTCTGCATTATCTCGTCCCCTTTACTGTCCACAACAGAGTTGGAAGAACGAGAGTGTATGTTTACACATTTGTATAAAGTCTGCCACCTTAACAGTAGTGCTGATAAAAAAAAAAATAAGTTTTGAAAAACAATTTGGAAAATAGTACCAGTGTATTCCTGATTTGCATTGGCAGTCTTTCTAAACAGTCTGCTTTAAAATACAACTTGCAAGGATGGTCAGAGGGTTGGAGCACCTCTCCTATGAAAACAAGGTGAGAGAGTTGTGGTTGTTCAGTCTGGAGAAGAGAAGGCTCTAGGGAGACCTTCTAGGAGCCATCCAGTATCTAAAGGGGGCCTTCAGGAAAGCTAGGGAGGGACTCTGTCAGGGAGTGGAGTGGTAGGACAAGAAGAATGGCTTTATACTAAAAGAAGGTAGATTTAGGGTAGATATTAGGAAGAAATTCTTTATTCAGAGGGCGGTGAGGCACTAGCACAGGTTGCCCAGAGAAGCTGTGGATGCCCAATCCCTGGAGGTGTTCAAGGCCAGGTTGGATGGGGCTTTGAGCAACCTGGTCAGGTGGGCAGTGTTCCTGCCTATGGCAGGGGAGTTGAAGCTAAATGATCTTTAAGGTCCCTTCTCACCCAAACCATTCTGTGGTTCTATAACATAGTTGATAATTTGAAGCTATTTAACACCTTATTGTCACTGTGTGAGATATCTTTAAATATCGATGCAGAACAAACAACAAAACAGAAATTATATTCAGCAATATACTAAGAAAAGTACTCATACCTCAGAAACACCAAGGTATCGTGTCAGTACATGAAAGTACATCACAGATTCTCATTCGAGATCCTGAGTAATCTCTATAATATAGTATATAAAATGTCACCCCTCTGCAAATGTTTACCACTACAAGTAAACTTTCCACTACCTAGAGACTGCTGCCAACACCTTGACACCTGCACCCAATATATTTTTTTTTACATTATGTAAAAAACTGAATGTTATGGACCCTTTCATCTCTACATTTGTAGGATTTATTCTTTTTCAAACACGTACCTTCAAAAACATATCATATCCTGTTTGCCTAATTTACTATTGGAAAGGTGTCAAGTCTGCAACAGAACAAACTTGAAAACAAAATTTCTTCACCCGTGCAAAGGTAGGGCTGAAAACATCACCAAGTCTAATTTGTGAGATTTAAATGAGATTGATAGTATGTGTCTAAGACAGCAGGATACAAACTGGGCAGGACAGAATAAGAGCTTTTTTTCCCAAGTGCCAGCTATGGCATTCTTAATTTTGGGGGGAAAGATGCTGTTATTGGAGATTCTGCATTTCTAGCACTGAACCTGCATAGGATGTTTATGAAGAGGAGCTGTAGAGTGGAAACAGAATTACAGAGTGGAAACAAGGCTTTAGATAAAATGTAATTTCATGTTGTTCTGTCTGTATTGGAACATTCAGATCTTAGCTGTTGAGGTTAGTTGTGGTCATGAGCACTGGGAGTGCCAGTTGTGCTAGACTTTGAGGTTGCTAAATATATTTTAATTGCACAGACATGTCTAAACTTTGAGGAAGATAGTTAAATTCGAGCTGTGTTTCCATTTTCTTTGTGGATATTTATTTTATTTGAATAACATCTTGAATATTTGGCATTCAACTGTACTAACTCTTTTGGCACTTTCCTCTCTAGAGATATGCCTTGAAACCAATGTTCTTTCATTACGAAATGTTATTGCAGAATTTAAACATTTGTTGTCTGTAGTTTTTTCATTCATTCCTTTTGACTGAATTTTTATTTTTTTCATTTCCTTTCTAATATACAGTTTGAATGTATTAATATTTTTTTCATATCCTACCTTCTTACAGAGTATTGATCTTAACTAATGGTGTAGTCACTAGCACCTTAAGTGCTTCTTGAAAAAACTTGTTTTTGTTTGGGTTTCAGCATAGTTTCTCTTATGCATGCTAAAACTAGGAAACAGCTGTTTTATACGTTGCCAAGTTTTGACTTATAAATTTATTCTTCTATGGCAACAGTTTTTTTTTTATTAATTAAATTATTATTTCAGTTGTTTGTTTCTCTTACTGTTGTGCATTTTGACAGTGTGTCTGGTATTACTGCTGTATACAGTATATATACAGTATACATATGTTTCTGTATCTTGAGACCTATATTCAGTGATTATCTTCAATGTGCAGTATTTTATCTGTGAAGTCAGTACTAAAGTTAGCTACAGTACCACTTAATTATTACTTTTACTTGTTTTTGTTTGTTTTTGCTTTTGTTTGTGTTTTTTTTGCTTTTGTTTGTGTTTTTTTTTTTTTTTTTTTTCTGCACAGTATATTGATTACTACTTCATTAACCAAACATGTTTTCATTCCAGTCAGTTTTATATTTGTCAATGTTGTTTTCGATTTTCAAGTACCATATCACTTAGCTTTCTTGTTAAGCTTTGGTTCATATACAGACCTTCGTAACTTTTGCTTTTGAATATATGACTTTTTGTTTAATCTCGGTGGGTTAAATCCCAAATGCTAATGGCATATTACCTTTCAGTAATCAGTAAATAATAAGAATCTGCTATATCTTAAATAACAAATTTTGTAATTTGTGCCTTTTACCATTCTATAAAAGAATGTTCTTCTTTTAGATTTGATTACTGAAATCTGAATCCAGTTAAAGCAACAAAAAGAAATGCAGTCACACTTTGTTGACTGGTGTGTATTACTTTTTGTAGCAGT
Organism: Anas acuta; assembly: GCF_963932015.1. NCBI lineage: Eukaryota > Metazoa > Chordata > Aves > Anseriformes > Anatidae > Anas > Anas acuta. The sequence goes on from NC_088979.1 coordinate 42,288,391, forward strand.
TACCTTATTTTTTGTAACTTTTGTAATTTAAAATTATTGTAGCTCTTTCAGAGAGGGATTCACAGAATTACTAAGGCCTTAGGAGAGTGTTATGATGGATACCTGAGTGTAATCTTCTACAAGATCTATAGGTGAAAAAATGACTGATTTTTAAAGTATTTTAATTTCTCCCATGGAAGTTATATCGATGCATTATTGTTATTTGATAACATATTGCTGAACATTTTACATTTTATGTTTTGTTTTGTTTTGTTTTTTTGCCTTTTTCAAAGCTGTGATGCTGAATCCCTGATCTTTTCATTATTCATTGTCACAGGTTCTTACAAAGGAATTTTATAGTCTTCAGTCTTCTAGTGAAACACGCATTATTGAACTCCAAACACAGAATTCTGAGTTTCAGGCGAGACTAGATACTTACGAAAAACTTGAAAAAGAACTTGATGAGATAATAATGCAAACAGCAGAAAGTAAGTTCTGACACAAATCATATTGTATCTGTAGATGTTTCTGGTGTTCTGACAAGGCGTCTTATTTCTCATAGCACTTGGAAAGTATTACAGTGTCTGCCATTCTTCCTCCTTATGCCTGACGATTAAGATGCAGTAATTACTTTGACAGAATATATTAGTGACAAGTTGTGGTGGTTTTAACCAGCTGGGCAGCTGAACTCCATCATAGCTGTTCTCTCATTCTCCTTCCTCAAAGAAAAAGGGGGAAAAATACGATGGAAAGGGCTCAAGGGTTGAGATGATGACAGGGAGGTCACTCAACAGTTATTGTCATGGGGTAAAAACAGACTCAGAGAGATTAATGTAATTTATTGCCTTTCCCTGGCAGACTAGAACAGTGAGAAACTAAAAGCAAACTAAAAACTCTCTCTACAGTTACCTTAAAGGAGGCTGTAGCAAGGTGGGCATTGGTCTTATCTTTCAAGCACTACTAAGTAATAAGATAAGAGGAAATGGGCTCAAGTTGCACCAGGGAGGTTTAGGTTGGGTATTATGAAAAAATTAATCACTGAAAAGGTTGTAAAGTATCAGAACTGGCTGCCCAGAGAAGTGGTTGAGCCACGATCCCTGGAGATCTTCAAAAAACGTGTAGTTGTGGTGCTTAGTGAGATGGTTTAATGGTGGACTTGGCAGTGCTAGGTTAAAGGTTGGACTGGATGATCTTAGAGGCCTTTTCCAACCTAAATGATTCTATGATTCTAAGAAAAAACCCGTCCTCCATCCATCCTCTCCTCCCAGGCGGTGCAGGGGAACAGGGAATGGAGGCTGTGGTCAGTCCCTAACACTTCGTGTCTGCTGCTCATTCACAGTCACTCCCTGCCCTTGCTCCACATGGGGTCCCTCCCATGGGATGCTGTCCTTCCCAAAATAAGCCTGCCCACAGGCAACAGCTCTTCAGGAACTGGCTCCGTACTATGGCTCCGTACCATGGGGTCCATCCCCCAGGAGCAAACTGCTCCAGCATGGGTCCCCCACGGGTGAGCTCCCCCCAGACCCCCTGCTCCTGCGTGGGCTCCTCTCCACAGGCTGCAGCTCCGGCCCGGGGCCTGCTCCTGCGGGGGCTCTCCATGGGCCACAGCCTCCTCCAGGCCACATCCACCTGCTCCACCGGGGGCTCCTCCATGGGCTGCATTGTGGAGATCTGCTCCATGTGGGACCCATGGACTGCAGGGGGACAGCCTGCTCCACCAGGGGCCTCTCCACAGGCTGCAGGGGAACCGCATGGGATTCTGTTGGAGGAAAAAGGGGAGTTATAGTACAATATTATTTTAATATGATTCAATAACTTTGCTTTTCTTACTATTGTTATTGTATCTTTCACACTAAAATTTAAGGGTAATATTAGTTAAGACTGAATTCCAGCACCAAGGTGAACTTCTGAGGCAAATCAGAAAAAAAGAAAAGACATTTATTTTTTAAAAATAGAGAATATAGACATCCTTTCCCTTGTCTCAAATTAAGTCCTAGCATTTATGTGTCAAAACTAAAGGTCAAAAATATTTGAATGAAAGGAAATACTATTAGTTTCAAATTTAATATGTTCTAGAAATACTCCAATCAGTATTTCAGAGAAGATAAACTAAACACTTCTTTACATTTCAGTACTATGTGATTTTTTTTTTCCTCTACTTGAGTTATGAAGCTTCTGCTGTTTTACACTATCTGGGGGTGCTGAGCAGTTAGGGGAGAACATTGGATTCTCTGGACTTTTTAGTAAGCTGTGCATTTTCATGTTCAAGGTGTATTTTGTCATATAATCATATAAACTTTTTACTTTGGAGAATGTGCATGTGGAAAAGATCACTGAATTTTGACTTTTATTCCCTCATCATGCCTCACTTTATTAATATTGAAATAACATGAAACAGCCTCTTCAGGAAACTATCAAGAATTTGTATAGCCACTCCTTAAAGCATTTGAGTGGTTTCCACATGAATATCAACAGTAAACTTTCTTGGCATCTCTCTCTTCTTCCTTTTCAGGGTAAAATCTTCATGTTGAAGGATATTTGTTGTAGACTAGTCATTTGATTGTCTTGCTTCCTACTGCTTGGAGCTTTTTAAGAAAAAGATTGAGACTATGAGACTATCTGTATCCTCATGAACATACTTTTTTGCTAAGTAGCGTGAAAAATGACAGTAATAAGAGTTTCCCCTCACTAGCAAAAATGTACGTTTTCTATCACAGTGTCAGTTGAACAGCCTGGAAGGACAAAAAACAAGATGACACAAGCACATACCAATATAAAATGCTTCTTTGGCTTGATATCTACTATATTTCCAAATTTTTTGGTGTGTCTTCCTGATCTGACATTTATGTGGATACTACTGACAGTTATGGATTTATTGAGTAGAATCTCATTGACACTTTTCTAAGAAATACAGCCCTGAACTTGTAACCAAAAAGGTGGTTTGTGAGAAAGGCAGATTAAGTTATTTGTATGTTTTTCACAACCTGAGGTATTTCAGCCCCTGAGGAATTTCCTATCATAACTAAGCCTTAAAAATCTGAAGTTCTGGTGCCTTTTTACTGCCACAACAGTTGAGTTTTTCTGTCCTACTTACTGGAATTTCTATATTGTTTTTCACAGAATCACGGAATGGTTTGGGTTGGAAGGGACCTTAAAGATTGCCTAGTTCCAACCCTCCTGCCATGAGCAGGGACGCCTCCCACCAGACCAGGTTGCTCAAAGTCCCATCCAACCTGGTCTTGAACACCTCCAGGGATGGGGCATCCACAGCTTCTCTGGGCAACCTGTGCCAGTGCCTCACCACTGTCTGAACACAGATTTTCTTCCTAATATTTAAATCTGCCCTATTTTAGTGCAATACCATTCCCCCTTGTCCTATCACTTCAGTCCCTGACAAAGAGTCCCTCTTCTGCTTTCTTGTAGGCCCCCTTTAGGTATTAGGAGGCCACAGTAAGGTCTCCGTGGAGCCTTCTCTTCTCCATGCTGAACAACCCCAACTCCCTCAGATTCTCTTGATAGGAGAGGTGCTCCAGCCCTCTCTGATAATCCTTGTGGCCCTCCTCTGGACTCATTCTAATAAGGTAATGTCCCTCTTGTGCTGGGGACCCCAGAGCTGAACGCAGACCTCCAGGTGGGGTCTCACAAGAGCAGAGCAGAAGGGGAGAATCACATCCCTTGACCTGCTGGACACACTTCTTTTGATGCAGCCCAGGATATGGTTGGCTTTCTGGGCTGCAAGTGCACATTGCCAGTTCATGTTCAGTTTCTTGTCAACCAACACCCTCATCCTTCTCCTCAGGGCTGCTCTCAATCCATGCTTTGACCAGCCTGTATTTGTACTTGGGATTGTCCTGGCCCAGGCATAGGGCCTTGTACTTGGCCATGTAGAACTTGATGAGATTTAGTTTATCTTCTATTTTTACACATCATATAATCTCAATTTGATTAAAATTTAGATGTTAGGTTAGATCTGCTTTGTTTGGATGAGTTTATCTGCCAATAAATATTTAGAATAGTATACTGATGTTAAATTTATAATATTCAGTTATACTACAGCATGCAACAAAGATGGTGCAGGGTCTAGTGGGCAAGACATGTGAGGAGCAGCTGAGGTCCCTTGGTTTGCTCAGCCCAGAGCAGAGCAGGCTGAGGGGAGGCCTGATGGCAGCCTGCAGCTCCCCTGCGAGGGGAGCGGAGCGGCAGGCACTGAGCTCTGCTCTCTGGGGACAGCAACAGGACCCAAGAGAACAGCATGGAGCTGGGACAGGGGAGGGTCAGGCTGGGTATCAGGAAAAGGTTCTTCACCAAGAGGATGGTTGGGCACTGGTCAGGGCAGTGGTCACAGTACCAAGCCTGCTGGATTTCAAGAAGTCTTTGGACAATGCTCTCAGACATATGGTTTGATTTTTGAGTGGTCCTGTGTGGAGCCAAGAGTCGGACCCAATGATTCTTGTGGGTCCCTTCCAACTCAGGACATTCAATGATTCTGTGTTGTCTCATAAATTCTATTTTAGAAGCACACTACATTTAATGTTGTTATCACTAATGATATCCCATCGTCTGCATTGTTAGTAAAGATTTTGAGCAGTATTAACACCTGAGAGATGCCACTATCGGATGACTGACTCAAAGTTGGACTTGGTATGACTAATTTGAGACCAAAGGTCCATCCAGTTTTCCACCCACCCAATGCATGCTGGTTTGGCTGTAAGGATATTATGAGAGACTGTATCAAAGGTTTTGTCTTTACAGTAGTCAAGGTGAACAACTTCTGCTGCTCCCTCTTACTACCAATCATTTCATCACAGAAGGCTATGAGGTTAGTCAGACATGATTTGTTTTTGCAACCTGTTCCCAACCGTGTTCTTGTCCATACTTGGAAGTAGGGAAATTAGCTTCATAACTTCAACAGAGACTGACGAGAGACTGACTGGTTTATCATTCCACAGAATCTCCTTCTTGCCTTCTTTGAAGATAGGTATGGTATTTGTTTTTCTCAGATTATCAGGAATTTCTGATCATCACAGTCTTTCAGTGATGGTCAGCAGCCTTGCAGTGACATCAGCTCTCTTAGCAGCCTTGGATTTGTCTCTTCTGATCCCATGGACTTGTTTATGTCCAGTTGGCTTAAGCACTCCCTAATTTTATCTTCCTCTACTATCTCATGTATGCACAAAAAATGCATTATTTAGAAAAAAACAAACGGCAACATATCTTTTTTCTGCGGAATTAAGCTTGTAATATTACTTTCTATTTTGTGACCATACCAGTAGTGAATATTCCAGGGCACTGACTTTCTTTTTTTTCCCCTAATTTTATATTATCTGTTACTTTTTTATTAAGTCCTATGCTAATTCAAAAATAAAAAGTGAAAAGCCTGCCAGTGTTATAAAGTGAATGTAGGGTACTGTATTAATGCTAGTTGTCAACAAAACTGTTTGACTGAAGCCTGAAGGCTGTGTCAGTTTACAACTGAAAATCTATCTTCTAGAAAAAAAAAATATATAATTATAAATAGATGCATGCATATAATTATAAATAGAATCACTTAGAAGTTTGTAAGTTCTCATTGTAATTATATTCTTCAAAGGACACCTTAATAATAGTACCTTTCTGGATTTTTTTGCAGTGGAAGATGAAGCTGAAGCTGAAAGGGTTCTCTTCTCATATGGGTATGGTGCTAATGTTCCTACAACAGCCAAAAGACGACTAAAACAAAGGTAAATAGGTGGCTCCTGAATTTACTTGTTCAAGATAAAGTAAATGAATGTGTGTAAATGTGTGTAGTATGTTCTATCTTAGAAACTAGCCAGTTTGGTTAACATAAAGAGTCATTTTAATGACTTAAGAATACAGAAAGAGGGCGAAGAGTAGGATCTGTTAATGTGGTTTATATATATTAATGAGCATATAGATATTTTTCTAGGTTATTTTAAGATTTTTTTCTTATTTTTTAGAAAGATTAATTTTAATTGCATAAAAACTAAGCAGCTGTAAAAACATACTAGTTACGTTCTTCATATATATATATATATATATATATATATATATATATATATATATATAAGGAAATAAGTTCTTTAATACCTTTAAAATAACTTTGTTTAATTGCAACAAAAACATATCTGTCAGGAAATTAAGAAGGCCAGAGTTTTAGAGCATCTTTACACCCACAGTATTTGATTCCAATTACATGTTTCAGTTTGCTCTGATCCCATTTGATCAGAGCAAATCCAATTGCTCAAGACCTTTTACAGTTCTGATTATCTCTATAGATGAAGATTCCACCACATACTCTACAATATTAGGTCAGAGTAACTTTTTTTTTTTTGTCTTCAGCTTGACAGAGAAGACACACTTAAGAAGGTTGTTCTCTCAGTATTAGACTCCTTCTTTGCATTTTGAGTGTGCCTACAGTTTGCTTGAATGCAGGAAAGTACGCTGTAATTTGTGTTAGCGTTAGACTTTGACCACACTTTTTTCCATCAAAATGAGAAACCCCACCATTGTTGGTGGACACGTTGGAATAGAGACAAGATAAACATGTAGCACAACTTCACAGGATATATATCTAGCATTCAGCTATCTGTATTTCAGAAGCTGGAAGTGCAGCTTTGTCAAGGAAAACTGTTTGTTTTTGCTACAAATGTGTGTTTAGTTGGTTTTGCCCTCTTAACCTCCTGCCCCCCCACCTTCTCCAATAAAAAGAAGATTTAATGTCCTTTAGGACAGTAATACACTATGATAGTTACTGTTGTGAACTAAGGACAAATGATGGCCTGTTCATTTTTGCAGCAAAGATTTATGGGCTGCGCACTGTCTCTTCCATAGTTTATACTTGTTTTTCAAGTAAGTGTTGTCAATACTGTCAATCATATTAGACCTGTCATGCACTGAGTTGCATATTGCTGTCAGAAATCATAAAGGTTTTATGTAGTACTTAAGTTTGGCATAGCTTAGTTTACTCTCTTGCATTTTTATGCCTCATCAGATTGTTTCCTAGTAACATTTCTTTTTATACTGCATAAAATTCCAGCAAGAAAAGGGAAAAAAAAATCCATAACCTTGTTGTATGTCTGTTTTAGGAGACTAGTGGGAGCATCTTTGCCTAAAATTTCAGTTCCCTCCTCCTCTGTCAGTAGTTTGGGAACTTTTCTGAGTTTCAGCAGTTTTCTAGTTTCCTTCTTTTTTCCTACCATATTAGGTTCAGTTTTATTAGATGTAGATTATGTACACATTCAAGGATTCTGCTAAATCACTTTTGAATGATGAATCTGATGATCAGTAAACTGGGATGTCAGAAATGTTTAGAAGATAACTTCCTGAGCTTAAAAGTGGCTCTGTCAGAATGTATGCATTGTAATTCCTCTTTTGTTCCAAAAGACATTAACAGATGAAGCGAATTTTAATTCTTCATAATGATGTTGGAGACTTCATAAATTTTAGAATATAAAATTAAGAACCTTAAAAAAGCCATAAGTGTCTGTATGGTCTACCTGCTGCTGTTCTGACTCAACGATAGCTGCCATGTAGAAAAAGTGTGTGACTCCTTTGGCTCCAAAGCTTGAAAGCAAAGTCTCTCTGACACCAACTTCTATGTTTAGAGCACTTAAATAAGTACAGGTACATTTTCTATTCTCTGGAAAGAGAATCTATTACAAATGTGAATAATCTTTTTTTGAGTCCACTACCTGTTTTTTTTTTAATTCCTGACCTTTGGAATCCTAAATGAAGAGCTCTTCTAAGTTCACAACACACAATTCAGAGTCAGATTAAAACTTAATACAAAACTACCTATTCAAGCATAGTGCATCATGGAGTCTATACCTCTTTGCCTCTACTTTTTTCTGTGCTATTTCATGTCTTTGGACATAGGCACTGTAAACCCAGTGTATAAACTAGTATATTAAACCCATCTGGGAACATTCTCAAGCACTGAGACAAAATGGCACTTAATCCCAAATTGAACTCTCAGTGTAGGTTAACTGCATGAGAACTACTTAACAGTAACACTTGCTGGCCCACACTAACCCCTCCACTGTGCATAGAAACTGTTTGTGATAGTGTAAATTACCACGTGCCAGAATGCTAGCAGGGGTGTTTAGTGGTTTGCTAGACAGTGGTTTGCTAATAGTTATCTCATCCTTGAGCACTGTATAATTTTCTGTTGTAGTCGGAATCAAAGTTTTCCAGTCTTTGGAGATGCAGTACCTTTGTCCCTTTTGCTTTAAATTTAAGCTAGTCAAAAAACATATTGAAAAGCATACTTGAAATACATACTTGTGCTTATCTTTAAATACTCAAAATTCAGGTTAAGTTCACTGAATAGTTGTAGCCAGAAAAAATATGAAAACTAATGCATAAGAAGACTAATGCATAAGGTCCCTAACTAGAGATATTACAGAAGTGGTTGTTTTCTGTTTTGTACTACATGGGATCCTAACGCACATCTCATACTTCATAAACAAAACTCTGAATAACTAGTTTGGAGGATATCTCTTTCCCTCAGTTAATGTTTACAGTCTGATGCTCCTTGTAGGAGTAATTGAGAAAGAACCAACCTCTTAGCGAATGCTGTTGCCAATTTCAGGTCATTCCTCACATATGAGGTGAAAGTAGAAGATTGTCTGTATGAAAGGGTAGGTTTATAACACAAGTGAAGAATATTAAGACTTCTGCCAAATCTAAAAGTGTATTCCTTTTTACTGAGGAAGAGGTGGTGGTTATGAGTGGTCAAATTCTCAGAGAAAGTATATATACTCATCTAGCTATACATAGTCTAAACCTCAGCTTAAGGGTAAATAAAATCTTCCTGTTGGTCAGCTGTAGGCCACTTAGGCTCATATATGTTCAGTATTGTGGTCAAGAACTAGATAACACTGCTGTATTTTATTTGGAGACTCAAAGTCTTAGATTTTCAATTTATGGACAATATGCATTCAGATTCTATGATATGAACTGGAGTAACTCCTCCCTTCCTTTGATATAGAAGTTTTTGAAAAATGGTACACATTTGACTGGAAGGATAGATTGTTGTGTAGAGCCATCAGATGAGTGCTAAAGGCACATTAAAAAGGGATGAGTATTAGCCCCATGTATCTTTCTCATTGTTAGAACTCTGAATTTCTCATGTCATAGTTGTATAATAGATTGGTTCCCGGAATACCTAAATATAGAGGGGTACAGCCATAGCTTATCTAGCTCCTACAGAATGTATATTGGTGAGTATTTTTTAAGACTGATTTAAGGAGAAGCCACTTAAAGTGATTACTTAAAGTGCTAAAAAAGTAAAAGCTCATAATTAATTGAAGCATCCTGACATGATTATTGCAATTGCATAGATTGTACAAATGATACAGGTAATTACTTTGTAAGAAATACTACAATGGCATAACTATAAGAATGTTATTTCAGTGCTGTTAAATTCTATAATATTTTCATTGTTCTTTAAGCTTTGACCATTCTGTTTGGTTTCCCTGTGTAGTTTATGTATTAATATTTAAATATCGATGAAAAATTAAGGTAATCAAATTCTTAAGTATAATTGTGAGAATTTCTTTTGCATATTTGGGAAAAAAAACAACTTGAGTTTGCTTTTTGTTGGCACAGTGTTCACTTGGCAAGGAGGTTACTGCAGCTAGAAAAGCAAAACTCGTTGCTTGTAAAAGATCTGGAACATCAGAAGGAACAAGTAACACAGATTTCACAAGAGGTAAATTACTGCTACAAAAAAAATCAAATCTGTAGAAACTATAAACATTGCAGAACAGCTGTTCATAAAATGAAATATTTTCTAAACAGTGTTTATTATCTATTTGATGTCAAAAAAAATGGTCTCATAATTAACCAAAACTCTATGTTAAACGTTCTCAAAGAAGTTTATATTGTGTTTTGAAATGGAGATCAAAAGAGGGATTACTTTATAGGCTACACAAGAATGTAGGCCAGACAGACAACGTTCTGATTTCTGAACAGAAAACCAGCTAGCCAAACTAGTTTGTTCTGTTTGATAGTTAATTGTTCAATGAATACCTCATTACTTTTTACACAGCTCTGCCCTTAAATCACTTTTGAAGATATTTCTGTAAATCCTTTTGTACTTTGTTCAGCTCTTGAGTAGTTTGAATATACAAATCTAGGGAATGTTTGACATTAGCCATTAAAAAAAAAAAAACAAGCAGCTAAAATTAATCTTTTTGACAATGTTACAATGGGTTAAATTTCATGATCTTATTAACATCTGTATGTAATAGCTGAAATCGCATATTACACTCAAACAGAGAATAAATACTAAACAAAAATCCTTTTGCAATCTCCCGGAAGTAAAACTTTTTTTTTTTTTCATTATTTTTAAGATTGTCTTCCAAGTTTCTCATAGGAACCAAAGAACTGCTAGACTTGCTGTTAGATATTGCCACCATATGAAATTTCCAGCTAACTGCTTTGGGAATATGGTTTACAGTTGAATTTTTAAAGCCATAGTAATTATAAATTAACATAACTATATGAAAGTTAACTTTCTATTTACAGTCCAAATGCTTGAATTTTCTGCATATTTAAAAAACTTGGATTTTATGTATTTATATTTATAAATATAACTATATATATATATAACTATATATATGATTTCTGAGATATGTATATATGAACAGTGTATGTTTTTGTGTTTATTTTTTTGACTAATACTACAATTTACTATGGATTCTTCCAGTTATATGTTAGTAATTTGTATTTGGTTAAAATATGCTTTTCAAATGTCCTTGACTTGAAGAAATGAAGTGATGAAATCCAGTGGTATCCTTGATAATTTCTTCTATCATTAGCCTTACACTATCATTAATAAAATAGGTGCTTTATTTCCCCAAACTATCTGGTTTCCACTTTCATAGATTTCTCCTTACCAGTGGTTTTATTTACATTGCTTCTAGATCACTCATGAAAGATTTAGAACCACTGACCTTAATTCAAATTCCTGCTAAATTCCACTAGAATATCTTCATCTCATTTTTGGAAGAATTTATATGAGATGTCATGTAGCCTTTTCTTGATCTTTTGTCATATAATTGTATATTTTAAATCAGAATGTGATTCAGTAGTAATTTAAATGTCCTGCAGATAGTACAGACAGCTAATGCACAGCTACTAAGCTTGTATAAAGTTAAACTAATCTCTGTTTGCTATTTTTACTGTATGCCTTGAGCTAGTATGGATTTTTACTCCAAGGTGTCTTGTTTCTTGAAATTTTTTAAAAAGCAAAACAGATCCTTTTCATCATGGTCAGGTAGCCCATTACTATTCTTTCAATTGGCGGTTGGTTCAGACATCTAGGTGAAAGCTGATGACAAAGTGATTGCACCAACTTTTGTTTTGAACTTGGATTACGTACTGGAATCCATACTTGGATTCTGCTACAGTATGTATGATACAACCTTTTAAAAACTTTATAAAGGTGGGAAAAAAAGATTACAATAACTACAATGGGTGCTCCTTGTAAGATTCTTTTTATAGAATATTCTTATCCAATTGCTGCTGAGGTTTACAGAAAAGAGAGCTTTATAGATAAGGAATCATATTGATCTTCTTGTAAAGTTTAGCCTTACCAAGAAGTAAATGCTCACTTCTCCATTCTTTAATTCATTTGATGGAACTATGGTACCTGCTTGAAAGTTGGAACCCAATGGAAAAGCTCAGCTGCTGAAAAAAACTTACCACTCTTCAGTTAGTCCCATTATAGTTTTTCAGGCTTTATTTAAGTGTGCAGAATCTTGTGTGTTCTCAGGTGTTAAAAGAATGGCGCAGGAACACATAAGAATCTTGTACATTTAGGCAGAAAGAAATTCAAGTTGCTTACAAAAAATAATACTATTGCTCAATAATAATGGTTAATTCATTTGTATATGTGTACATGAGTAAAATTGATGTGAGAAATGCATTTAGCGCTTAATTTATTATGGTTTAACAAAAATCTCTTTTAGGTCTATAGAATCAAATTAGGCAGAAAAGCACTACTATCGAGTGGGAAGGGATAGCTGTTTTTAGTAAATGTGATCCATTCTAGCTAGTAAAATTAACAAGTGAATAGATGAGTTAGCAGCATTGAAACAAGCTTACAACACCTCACTTGTTCTTTCCTACTGAAGTATTTCAAGTCTTATCAAGGAGAACAGTGAGGAACTTCACACTGTGATGACAGAATCCTTTGAAATTTGGTAGGCTATCAGGAACAGGTTCTTCCAAACAAGAGCTGCATTAATTTTGTTTCTCCTTTAATGGCAGCCTCAAAGTTTTATGCTGATATTTTTAGATCATCCTAGACATTAATGCTCCATGTCTTGAAACTACCTCTACGTCATGTAAAGACTTCTTCCATTGTTTTCCCAGAACGGATCTCTTTGATAGCTTCTGCTGTCAGAAAACTAATAGCTTATTTTTTTATTGCTTATCAATTTATTGAAGATTTGTTTCTTCAAAAAGATGGTTGCCTCTTATTTTTACTTCTCTACTATGAAACTGATAATTCACTGTGGACTAGAGTAACTTCTTTAACTAATTTATTTAAATAATAAAGATTCATATGAATTTTAAGATGTGCAATGTTATTTTCTTTCATTACACTTTTTAAAACATGAGGTGAAGATAACTCTCCTTTTAGAAAGGTCAGTATGTTGAACAAGCAAAGTTTTGTCCAAATTCTGTTTTTTAATAAAAGTGAACCATTACATTGTAAGTTCTTTGCACATTTGACAGAGTAGAGAGTATTATAGTAAAACTGCAATAAAATATAATGGAATCAGAGAAGGAAGGAAAAGAACTTAGGCAACGCAGCCTCATGTTTTGAAAATTGGGAATGAGATTAAAATCTGACCTTAGGAAAGTCCTAAAATATTACATAGGCTAGTTCTGTAGGAAGGTGGGTATTTTGTTTTGTTTTGTTTTGTTTTTCTGCTTTTTTTGAACAACAGTGTATAGCACAACTTGCTCCTCAGTCTGATTTGGCAAATGCAGATTATTTAATCTATTCAGAAACTTTATAAACTAATTGGAAAGCTTAATGATTAAATTCATTCCATTAGACCTGTTTGTATCTAAACTTTAAAAGATTTTAATTTACTTTCTTTCAAATCTAGTTAGTGTTCTTGACTTGTATGTACTCCAGCAGCTGAAACTGCTGAAATCTGGATGTTTGATCTTAATTCTGTATATCGTTTAGTGAACGATATTGTTACACTGCTCAGGATACAAACCGTATCAGTTAATATTTAGCATTGCATTTTATTGTTTTATTCCTAGTGATCCTAATTTGTGCAGGGAATAAGGCTAGAAAGGTTTGTTTCCTATACATAGGTATGACAGGCCTTTTATACTGCTCTGTTAAACATCCTGTTGGATTTTACAGTTCATATGCAGCAACTGATTAAAGAAGAAGGGACTTTTTTCCATTATTACTTTGTCTTTATTTAGATTCAATTTCCAACATGAAAATTCCATTGTGAGAGTGCTATTTCAAAAAGATGTCACTTGTAGTCAGTACAGCGAACAAACAGAGGCCTTCTGTATACTCCTTTTTTTTCATAAATGGAAGCTGTTACATTAAAACACTGAAATATGCAAACTAGGAGAATATAGACACTAGTAGCATGATTGTAGAGAAATTATATAGCTTGTTGCGTTTTTGTGAGTTAACAGGTTTGGTTTTGATATTACTATGCAATTGGTAATAATTGATTGTGATTCAATAATAAAGACATCATTGTGCTTTATGAATTTTAAAATTAGTAATGCTTTTCTTTTGTTAGCTTGACAGAGCAAATTCTTTGTTGAGTCAAGTTCAACAGCCATATAAATACCTCATTGAAACCGTGCAACAGAGGGATTCTCAAATAAGTCTACAAAAGGAACGTATTGCACAACTTGAAAAAGATGTCAGGTAATTAAGATTACTGTTTCTTTATTTTAAAATTAAATTAAAATAATTTATGTATTTATCATTAGAAAAAAAAAATGTTATTGTCCATAAAGTAGCATTGACTAAGTCTAGTTTTTATGCTGGAACTCTAGCTTCTGTGAATTCTCTTATACAGTCATAAAAATAGGCTTTAGGTTTGGAAAAGCAGGAATGAGGGAGTCAGGTTTAAAATGAGTCTGGAGTTGAGAAGAGTTCTCAGGAGGTAGAGGAAAATTCAGAAGAGTAGAAGGAAAGAATGACGTACCAGATGTACAAACGTAAAAGTAAAGAAATAAAGTAACAGAAACGTAATACTAGTCCACTAGCAAAAGGCAGCTCAGGTGTGACATGAGCAGGCTTCCTGTAGTGTAGACTCTGATTTGCTGTTCTGTCCAGCTGTCAGAACTCTCCGATCACTGAGCAGCTTCCCAACATCAAATACCTTTATAAACTGTGTTTACCATTTGGTTCCCAGCTAAACTATTGTAAAATAATTTGCCACCTGATTTTCAAGGATGTGGATAGTTGTGTCCCACTGCACTACAGAAGAATAAATGTTTTATCTGTTAGGCATTTTTGCGGTGTCTTAGTTTAGGAAATGCACATGGTAATAATTATGAAACATTAATGCAAATAAAAACACATTTTTTCCAATAAACCTGTTAAATGAATGAGAATAGAAAAAGTAAGTCTCACCATAGCTAAATACTTTATCCTACATAGTGTCTTACATATACAATCATAGAATCAGTTAGGTTGGAAAAAACCCTAAAGATCAAGCCCCACCATCAACCTAACACTACTAGGCGGTGGACCCAAGCCTACCATTAAACCGTGTTCCTAAGTACCACAGCCATGTGTCTCTTAAATACCTCCAGGCATGGCAACATCTCCACTTCCTGTGTCATCCTGTTCCAATGTCTAACCACAGTTTCCATGAAGAAATTCTTCCTAATATCCATTCTGAACTTCCACGGTTGCAACTTGAGGCCATTTCCTCACGCATTCATTCAGAGTGTTTGAATGGTTTGGGACAGTGTTCGCTAAACCTTAAGGATACCTAAAAAGGCTTGTTATACAAATTGAACTATACAAAAATTAATACATTTAGAAATAAACTGAAATCTTCACTCATAGTCCCTGACAGGGTATGTTTCACTGGGTTTATTTTTAATTCAGTAAGAATAGATTATTTGATTTTATTCCAGAAACAAGTGTTTTATTATGTTCCTAGACTTGATGTATTACAACAAAAACCTCACCTCAAAGATAAATTATATTTTTCCAGAGAATGAGAACTATATTTTTCCAGAAGATGAAAAATCACAATAGTCTGTCCATACGTAAGGTCTTAACTTCTAATTGTGAATGAAATAATCAAAGAATTCATCAGTAGCAAATGAAATTTTCAGTTATAGGTGACTTGAATTTATTTTTATTTATTTATTTATTTTTACTATTAATGTAGCAGTAGTTTATTATTTGTGTAGTGCAAAAGTCTCTCAAAAGCTAGGAAAAAATAAACATTGGAACATTTTCAGTCCTACGTTTCTTCAGATGAGGTCTTCATAGGCGTTTAACATTAGATTGGTCAGTTCATTTCTGAAAAATATGTTTCATGCCATTAAAATATATAAGAACTTAAATGCCTTATTAGCATTGATGCTCTTGAGTTTCTGTAGCTCATCACAAATAATCTGTATGCCCAGATATTCTTCCTAAATTTAGCCTGCAATTAAGGCACTTAAATTGAGAACTTGGTCGTGTTAGCTTTCCTTAGTAGCCCATGGAGGAAGTAGCATCTCCAAAAAATAGTTCAGATTTGTGATGGAGCGAATTATTTGTCAGAGATGCCTGTTAGTCTCCACTGACTTTTGACCTCTTAAAGTTCCTTAAGGTTAGGGAGAAAAATGTACCTGCACCACACAGTGAGCATCCATGGTAAACATATACCAGCAATACCCAACTGTGGCAAGCTGGGGTGTGCTCACCATCGGTCAGTCGTTCTGTAAACGAAACTGGTCTGACAAGAAACTGCTTTTATCCTTAATGGTTTTGCAGCAAGAAAATAACACTTTACACATCAGGTGTTTTAGTAAGAAGCTTTTTCCTGTAGTTTCCAATATTCCTTTTAAACTGAAATGTCTGATATTCCCTTATCACAGTTTTACCTCAGTTTTGCCAGTTTCATAGCCCAGTGAAAATCCTTGGAAACAGACCAAACTGTATGCCTTTTTGTACATATTAGTAGTCCTTAAATTCGTTGTTGATAACTACCTGTTTAAAACAAATTTCCTAAATTATTAGCTTAGAGTCCCTTGAGCACTGGAGAAATCATAATCATGTATAAACTTGATAATGTTGGTTGTTTGCTGTTCCATATAATGTTGGTCATTTGCTTCTCTATATCTGTAACTGGCATCAAATGTAGAGGAAGGGATCTCTAACCAGACAACCATTATATTCCAGCAATCCTCTGTCAGGATAACCTTTTGTATCTACTAATGATTCAGTATATCTACTGATTTAGATTAAATTAAAATTAAAATGGCATTAAAATTATATTAAAATTGAAATATCCTTTAGGTAATTTCAGTGGATATTATGTGGAACATTTTGGCTCTCATCTATTGCAGAACTGAATTCAGAATATGATTTAGATAAATGAATAAAATAATCCCTACCAAATGTATTCCAAGTAAAGCTCTGCTATATAAAAAGATTTAACAGTCTTTCTTAGTTTATCAAACAACTTTTTGTTGGTTTGTAAGTGGAATATTTTTGAGAGTACAAGAAGAGTGGAATAGACTCAGACAGATCCTTTTAATATGACTCTTGAGAAATCCATCCAAGATCCATCCAAGTTTACTTCCAGCATGGTATTCAGAGTTCACTTTACCCAGAGATGCTTATGTGTCCTTATGTATAAGCTTCATAGCTCTAGAGCTATGTCTTCCTTACACAGAAGAAACTATTTCAGTGTTGTTCAAATAGTATTCAACGTTGCTTGTTTCAATAGCTGGCAACTTGAAAGAAGAGTAATGGTCAAAATATGAACCAGAGTGAATCAAGGCTTGAAACTAATATATTCCATCAGATCCGGAGCTACTTTGGTTGCTTGCTGAGAAATATTTCTGTTCTGAATACCTTCCACACAGCTGTGTGGATCTTTAGCCATACCTTTACCAAGAACTGCAAGAGCTATTCTGGTTGGGGTAAATGCTTCGATGAGCAGCTGTCAATACTGTTAATTATTTCCATGGACGACTTAGGGACCCATCATGGTTGTGTGGTGCTACTGCTTAACTTCATGTGTAAAGGTGCATGTTTGCTGCCACTCAAAGATGAGAGAAAAGGTTACCTAGGGGTAATCAAAGCTTTTTCGAATATTAGCTGTGATCACTACTCCTGTCCTCCCCACCCACCACGGAATTTTCCTGGACAGGCTGTCCACTGTGCTGGCATTCTGCAGCAGAGAGAACTGAGGTACGATTGGGAGCAGGCTACCTTGTATGCTTGTGTGCTCAGCCGTGTATCTGCAGATATGCTTCAGTAACAAAATCTCTGGTCTTGAGTAACAAGGCATCTACAGGATGAATTTTTGATGGTCCACATATCTCAAGATATTCTATTAAGTAACCTCTCATTTATGTTAGTACAAAAAGCGCTTTCATTAACAAAATTAAATAGTGATGTTTAATAAGAGCAGTTGTATGTATGTGGATGACTGCTTTGTATTATAAAAAAAGCTCTTGAGTATGCAGTTCTTTAACCAGAAATGAAAACACTGCATTTAGCACTCCTTTTGAAAAGAAATGCCTTGTAACGATGTCATGCTGTGGGAAAATAAGACTATGGATTTCATTCTTAGGTGTGTAGTGAAGTAATTGTAGTTTTGGTACATAGTTTGCTGCTAAAACATCTAGGTATATAAATAACTGGCGACATTAAACAGGACTTCATTCATAAAGAGAAGGTATTTATTTTAAATGTACTCCAATTTCTCAATACCAATTGCTAGTTTTAAAAGTAGCTCACTTATCCGAAAGCATTCCTCAAAAGCCTAACTGTGTGGCAAACCTAGAAGTAGTACAAGGATTTTGCTAACTAAGAAGCTATATACTGAAATGTTTCTTACCTAAACATTTGGGGTTTTCTAATTGCCATTCAAATATTATAAAGCTCTGCATACAGTTTTGGTTGAGTTTTTCCCATCACAGAAGGAGCAATGAGCTTTTTATGAGAATAGTACCATTCTGTGTAACATGCATCATCTATCCAAACACTACTGCAACTGGCCTTTTAAACAAAGTTTGTGCAACTATATATATTTTTTTCTGCTAATATATGTTTTCTGATCTGTATTACAACTTTTAAAAGTACAACTTAAAAAAAAGATTGTGGTTGTTTTCTTAGATTTTTATGTTTTTTTACAATTTAAAAAAGTAATTCTTTTTCGGTTTGGACACTGTTCGGACAGTTCTTACACCACCTGAAGCATTCTGATTGAAATCATTAAACAGCAGTCTCCTAAATGTCTTTAAAAATTTGATCTGTCATTATTTAGCTGCACAGTGAGAGATCTCTTCTGAAGAACTTATTATTCGAAGAATTTTTATACCTCCCTTTTTAAGTACATGAGTTAAAAAGAAAACTCAACTTAAGCTTTCAAAACTAGCTGCCTTCTCTGAGCTAATCATCAGTAATTTGCAGAGAAGGGATATACCCACGTTGTAGGTTCAATTTTATGTACAAAGCCTTCTCATATACTATTTTTAGATTTGATCGTTTTGATGGTAATATTTGGATATGAACACAAAATGTGAAAAAAAAAAAAAAAAAAACACACCAAAATTGAACTTCAATTTTCAACTTTATCTTGCTCTAACTTGAAAGTAACAGAAAGAGACAATCCTTATTTCATAAAGCATTTAGAATGCATGATTCTCTGAAAAAGAAACCTACTTTTTGTCAAACTGAACAGAAGCAATAATAAAATCCAATAATACATAAAACCATGTTTATTTAGTGTGTCCAACATAAACATATTATCCTAAATATCTAATAATAGAAGCTTCTGTACAGGCCAGTAGCTGGTATACTTGGATCAAAGATTTAAAAGATGTCTCAGTTGCCCAAATTCAAAAGGATTTTAAAAGTCTGAGACTGGGAAATGTTAGTATTCATTCTCCAGGAAAAAAAAACTTCACCTAAAAATGTATTTCTTATGATATCCAAGCTACATTGCCTGTAGATCCTGAGGAAAGCAAAACAAAACAAGCCAGTGATTGCTATAAGCAATGGGTGTGTAGGAGACAAGTGTATTCCCTGGTAAGTCCTGTGCTCCTTTTCCCTGGATTCATGCCTGAGTAGGTCTTGAAAGCATGGTGGAATGAAATTGCATGTCCTCCTAGACATGTGTTTATTTATTTATTTATTTATTTATTTCCTCTGGAAACCTATGCACACAGGAGAAGCATGAGCTGTTTTTAGTTAATTCTCCAACTGGACTTTTGGGGGATATTTGGACTTACATGATATATCACAAAGGGTACCTTCCCCACACTCCGAATGGAACAGCCAGTGGCCAGGACTGTGGAGCAGAGCAAGGTCTACACTTGCCCTTCAGTTTCAGAACAGCTGTTTGTGCTGTTAAATTACTCAAAGGATATTAGATCATCCCAACACAGTCCATTTCCCCCAAGCATTGACATGTTTTTTCACCCGAGACTGACTGTTCAAGTCATTGGAAGATTTATTTTGATACAGTGCTGTTTAATACTTACACACATCTCTGCACCATGAAAACTTGAAAATATGGTCAGTTAAAAAAAGGTTAAGATCCTGTGTCTTCAGGTGGAAGTTAAAGCCCTGGAGCTCAGCTACAAGAAGCTGGTTTGTCTAGACTCATAGGTTATGGTTTCAAGATCATAGTAAGACAGTTAAGACACGCTGTCACCAAATGGGGCAGTCTTATCTTCAGCATTAGGTTTCAATTTGGTTTGGTGATCCACATATAAAATGACTTTAAAAACCACTCCAGTGTTCATTCAGGTCAGTAAAGCGACCTACTCGCGAGGTCACAAATTTCCTAGTACCAACACAAAGAGAGGGAGTACCATTTTGTGGTTAGGGATAGGGAGGGATGATCTTTCAGCAGCAATTGCCATTTAGGTCAGCTGAAATGAACTGCAAATGAACTGCTCTCAGATATGTTGCACTGCAAATTAGAACTGGATTAGTTTAAACTGCTTGCTGATGGAAGTGTGAGATGGCTTAAAGTTAGAACCACGTTGACCTTTTACATCCAAGATGCCTGTTCGGAACAGGGAAATGTTCAGTTCTTAATAGGGAAATGTTCATTCTTCTTCCCCAAACTGAACTTTAAGAAAGTTTTACTTAGTCATTATAGGTGTGAATTTATTAATGTTATTTCTGATAACTCTGCTTTCTCACTCTGTTGTGTATATATGCCTCTTTTGCAGTATTCTTTCAGAAGTGTATGAATTAATTTTTTCTGTCTGCAATGATGTAAAAGCATAAGTGTTGCAAAATCACTAAATCTGAAGTCTGAACTTGATTTGGTAATTCTATATTCAAAGGGGTTTTATACATGACAAAACACATTAAGTCCTACTGATTTACAATAGCAGTCTAATTCCTATATTTGACCATAAACAAAGAAAATTAGAACAATGCTGAGGCTGCTCCACATGGATCAGTTGTGTCATGTTCTTTCAGGAGATGTAACTAGTATAACTAGAATGGGTTCTATTCTGTGGATGAAATTAAACCTTGAACATGAATTTCTGGTTAGTCATGAATACTGACGTACATGCTTATTCAGTACGCTATTTAAGACATACAGGAATCTTTTATTGTTGCTTTTCTAATACATTTGTGAGTCATTCTCTAGATGGATTGGTTTCTGCTCTTAGGAAGTACAGAAATCCAAGAAAAACTTTCATATCAGTAAGTTATAACAAATGAACCCAGAAAAATCATAGTACAGCAATTTCATCATGATTAAAAACATCACAGAAAATGTTTCTTGAAAATACTGTATTCTTGAAAATACTGTAATATCTTTGTAGTTTTTCATAAATGTTAATACTTTCCTTTTAAATAACTCAGTAAAGCAAAAAAATAATTTGGCCAAAGTATACACTTTTTCCAAATTCTAGTGAATTCGTAGAAGTAATTAACAGTCATAATTTACAATACAGAGCTGGTAAGGAACTGCCAGAAAATCTCTGGGACGAAGGATGATGATGTTGCTCGTTTAAAACTAGCAAATGATGCACAGACAATTAAAGAAAAGATTGATTTATCCTGTTGATTATTTCTTGTTTAAATGTTGGGAATACTGAATAACTTTTGTTTGCTATATATGTAATCACTCACTTCAATTTATAAAATTTTAATACATTTGCTTTTGAACTCGTGACCTGATTCAGTACTGCATATTTGCATTCCATATGCAGAGTTGCATTTTGCATAGTTGTTGATTCATATTACAGTTTATATTGCAAAATCTATTTAGTTAAGTCATGATAATGGTGTATATAACATTGGTTCTAATAAGAAAAATTATGTCTTTTAACAAAACAAAATTATGTGCTGGCATTGGGTATGCATTAGTGTAAGATTTATTGTTGAAATCTGTTGTTTGGGCTAAATATGAAAATACATTTAATTGTATTAGATGAATTGCTGGGTAGAAGGAATGTGTATGCAGAACAGTGTTCATATTCTGTAATTACGAAAACAAAGGACAAAGTTAAACCTGATGTTGCACTATAAAGACATACCTGTATGTTGAAATAGTTGTCACACTGTTCACAAGGCAAACTTGATTCCTTTGATTCTCTTGTAATACAAAATAAAAAATAGCAAAAATACGTTTACAAGTTCTGCAGAAACTACAGAGAAAGGGAGAGCTGCACATTATGCTTTCTTGTATTTATTTTCAGAATTCTAAATACAGTAGTATCAAAAGAGGTCATATTGAGAACACAGTGTGTGCTGTTTGTAGTGGTGCAAACAACAAAAGGAATTCACTTTTTAATATGTAAGTGCAGATATAGCAAACCTTACTCTACTTCTAAAATGAGCTCATTTTGCAAAGAAGAAACCAACAGTTAATAATAGAAGGTTCTGATAATGTTTTTAAATTACCCTTCAGAAAATTAATTAAATAAATAAGATTCTGAATAGAATTACACTTTGACTAAATAAGATTTTGTATACATCAATGCATTCAGGCCCATTTATAAAAATTCCAGTGCTTAAACATACAAAAGGATCATCTGATACAATTACTCGAGCAGATTTTCATTGTTGACAGTATTTAGCTTTAGAAAATGCATGTTTCAACCAGAATACAAGATTAAAAGAGATTATCTGTTGCTATTACTGAATTTCCTATCCTCTTTTACCAGTCTTTTAAATAAAGAAAAGACGGCTTTGCTGCGTGTCAAGAATCAAATGGCAGCAGATTTGGAGAAACTTCTAACTCATCGTGAGGTAATCTTGTAGTTCTTGTGTTACTACCATAAACTACATTTTCTCTCTCTCCTGAGCTTTAAACCATGGGAAAAAATGGTTGAGTTTAGTTTGATTTTGAGTGTTTTTGTTGTTGTTTGTTTTTTCTGCGTAATCTTGAGAAACACAGATGATGTCAAGCATTGTGGAGATTATGAGTTGTATTCTCAGTTGCTAAATTATGTCTGTTGACTTAGTCCCACTGCCTTTTCTTATGAGTAAAACATATGTGTTGAAGTGTTTCGAATTTGCAATCATTTAACAACTATTTAGATAAAGGTGATGTAGTTGATACGCATGCAATCTGCAATACCTGCGTGGGCCAAAGTATGCCCAGGATGTCTCTCTGCTCTCTAGACATCAAGACCAAAAACCTGGGCAAAGCATGGCACAGTTCATTTCCAGTGCACACATCTGAGTTTCTCTTCAACTCTAAAGTACAATTCAGGGATAGGAAACGGGATGATAGTCACCTAGGCTTCATCCAAAGTCAAAGTACTTCTGTATGTACTCACCTGAGTTTTATCCCAGCCAAGAAGTCAGGGTGCTTCTGGAATATACTCTCACATCTAAATGTATACGAAGTCTCGCCGTTCAGACATAAATGCGTTATATGGGGATTCCCAAAGGCCTTTTGTAGAGATCTTGCCCTAAACAATCTTAAGAGACTAACTTGTTGAGGAGTATGGGAGAAGATCTTTCTGCAGATTAAATGTCTGAAACAAAGGATAGAAATGAATTACGTTTACCTACATGTTACATAAATATGGATTTTCCCCCACACTCCATGACAGGTGAGTTAACTATTTCCACAGTAATATGAAAGGTTTGCTAAAGCTACAGAATACTGAAGATACAATATCAAAAACTGAGTAAGAGGAGTTATTAAATGACCTTCCAGAGTTGCTGAATGTTTTGGCAAAGATCTGAAAAGAAAATATAACATTCATGAATCAAAATTATGAATGTGAGGAAGAGCAACACAAGCTATATACACAAGGTGATGGAACATAAATAACATGTTACATGTTCAGAATGATCATCTTGAAGTCCTTGTATCAATATTTCTCTAAAAATACCCCTTCAATTATCACAGAAAAAAAGAAGATGGGGAGATGCCTTTCAAAGAATTTGCAACTCTCGTAGTGCAACCTTAGAAAAGATACCTTATCACTTATTCTATTACCATTATTTCCACAGAAACCTGACTATTCACACATCCTGAAGTCCTCCCACTCCACCTCCAAAACTCTTCTCCATCTCCTTTCCTTGCTATTGCTCAAAATTCCCTCCTTAGATCGGTACACCAAAACTCATCTCACGAATTCATCCAAAATATTTTGTCTGTGCTAACCACTTTAAAAAAAAAACAAAAAAACTTTTTTTTGAAAGAAGTCAAAATGATTTCACTGACTGCAGAATTTAAGTGAGCCCTAACGTAAGTGAAAATTGTACTGTCTTTCTCCTGAGTGCAGATCTCAGATGTGAAACAATCACCTTAAATTAAAACAGAAAGAACACAAGTTCTTAACTTGTTTACTTTCTAGGCTAAATCACACTGGGTGGTCATCTGATGCAATATCTTCCCAGAACAGTTTTTACATTTAACCCTCTGAACTGATTGTAGTGCTTGTGAAGATCCATGAATGGTGATTATAATACTCTAGTTACAGAAGAGAGTAATTGAACATGCTTCCCCAGAGTAATTTGCAGGTGGGTGTCGTTAACCCAGTAGGATCATCAGTAGGTGTATCAGGAGTGATCATTTGATAGCTCTTATTTCTGATGTCTTTATCTACATTGTACATTTAAATTTCAAATTTAAGACCGAGTCTGTTACACACATGCAGTTTGGATTTTGTTTGGGTTTGCTTTTGTTTTTTTTGCTATGAAACACACTGCTATCTATTAATATAATAGAAAATATTTTAAGCATTTTTAGATAATTTACAAGACTGCAATTATGTTAATTATATGAAAAATAGTCTGAAGAAACTAGTGAATTAATTGCATAAAGGTATAGTGAACTTTCTGAATTTCCAATATAATAGGACCTTGGCAGATTGATTTCAAATTTAATTATTTCAAAACTTCCTGTTCCTACGCTCTCCTAAGTAGTGCTGCTCCCAGGTAGTCCTGCTCTCAAATACTCATGCCTTTGGTGCCTTGTTCTCCAGAACAGGTACTGTATTGTATTTCACCTTCTTCAAAATCCCTTACTACTTGTTAGGACCATCAAACACTTGAGTCCTGAATCAGGTGCCAAGTATTGATCATCTTCATCAAGTGAAGAGTGCTGTAGGAAGGATACTTCATGGGAACATGCACCTTGTTACTCTAGGTATTGTGTATTATCTATAGGTGGTCTCATATCAACCAACATGCATTGCAGATGATTAAAGTGAGTAGAATATGATTAATAAAACAAAAATGTATAAAATGTCTGCCTCAAAGCAATGCAACATTATTTACATCCAAATAATAGCCCCTATGACTACCCACTTAAGCTGTTCCTGATGTGCAGCACTTTGCTTCTTTGTGTCATTTCACTACTTAAAATTTTCTGACTGTGGCCAACAATGCAAATTGAGTGAGACAATGCTGAGTGAGACAGGCTTTATACAAAATAAGAAACCAAATACTTAAGTCTGCAACAGACTTCATCATGAATGCTCCTTGTACCCTGGAAGTTAAGAACTTGAGCAAGTATTTCCAAAGTTATTTAATTTTTGCCAAATTTCTTTTTTATACATGTATCTGCTAAAAAATCGTCCCTATTAATTATATTATTTCACCTAACAGCAACAATATTCAAGTTACCCATGCAAAAAAATAATATAAGTACTGAAAAAAAAGCATTAGAAATTGCATGTTTGGAGAAAGAAAACTAAGAAATGCTAGTACAGGGCAGAGCGGGGGGAGAGGGGTGGAGGAGGAGGAGAAGAAAAACAATAAAAATAAGCTAAAGTTCTTTTAAGAAAATGTTTGGAGAAGTAACTTTTTTTTTTTTGCAGGAGGTGAGGGGGTGATTATGTTTACCTTATGTCATTTCTGTTTATTCCTAATGCAGCCTTTTATTTTTCAATTTTAATGCAGGCCTCTTCCAGTAAGCTTACTTTTTCTTGATTTATCTAAAAGGCAAATAAGTCATGCATTGAAATCTTCATGAAGGATAGGACAGCTTAGTTTACAATGAGTTTGTCTTCAAATAATTTTCTTTGCCATTTTAATAAAAAGTTATATCAGATATGAAGCAACGTCACAGTTTCACAGTAAATATCCCTGCTAATAGAAAAACAAAAGGCTATTCTTGGACTAATAAAGACTAACTTCATTTAGACAGGGTGTTTTGAAATATAAGTAATATGCATTCTTCAGATTACATAAATTATTTGTAGAAATATGGATTACAAAATATGGATTACGGTTTTAAGTGCTACATGCTGTCATGTAATATCAATATCAGTCTTGTTTAATCACTGTGCATACTGAAGTATCATCTCTTGCTAAGAATTACCTTGTTGCCCATGTTTGCAAGTAAGGACAGTAGAATTCTTGAATAGATAAACCCAAGATATTCATACTTGATATAAACTAAGGTTTTAAGTGTGTTAAAAGTACAAGCAAAACAACAAAATAATGTTAATGCTGTCTTACGGTGACATGTTTCAATAAGTAGATAGTTTTGATTTAAGGTTTTCCAGCCTGTGTGGTCTCAGGTTGTAGTAACTCTTTTTAATGAAATGTTAGAAGGTGGGTGGCTGGTTTTGGTGGGGGTTAGTTGTTTTTGTTTTTCATTTTCATCTCCTTGTGATATCAGCTGGATTCATAACCCTTGATTTGGAGATACTGATAGCATTTTGTAAGCTTTTTGGATAAAGAATTTACATTTATGCTTAATCTTAGTTCACTTTTCACTTAATTTTGGAAGAAAAAACTTTAATATTAAACTCTGAATCTTGGCAGAATCCATACAGGGCTCTTATGTGAGTTTTTTTTATTACAGGAAAAAAATGACACTACATATTATTTCACGTAATAAAATAGTTCATTATTTCAAATTATGTAGACTAAGCTAATTTGATTATTACTATATTTTGCTGTGGAAATTAAAATGAAAAGTGGTCATTTGACTATGTGCATTCTGAAAAAGTTAGGTCACCTATGTGGGAGAAAACCAAGATTTTTTATTTTATTAATTTTTAATTATTTCTTGGCCTTCTATTTCCTTTTTTTTTGTTGTTGATTAATTTCATAAATGAATGGGGAAGACATTTTAATACAGTTTCTCGTGTAAATCATTGAGAATCTGCTGGTACAGTAAACATTTCTATGGATTTCTTCTTTGCATGGATAAATGCAGATTTTATTACTTGAGAACAGGTTCAGTGGCATCACTGAGAACAATCTGTAACCAGAATCATGCTGGATGATTGTGATGTTTTTAGAGGTTCACGACTATGGCCTTCACAGTGCTGCTGTCCTTTCTGAGCTATCAGAAGGAATTGGGGTGTGCGGTACTGCAATGCCATTTGTAAGCCCCTCAGTGCATGATATTGAGTACAGTAAGTACAGCCAAATTTTTCAGCTGATTTCTAACTAAGAAACTTTATGTTTTGTCAAGATAACCAATAGGGTTTGTAATTGTTTTTCCAGATCCAACAGAAGAGCATAAAACATTGTTTGAAAGAACAATGGAGTCTCCCATTAATAACCTCCAGTGCTCTTTTTTTTTTTTTTTAGGATATTTCATATCCAGACTTTTTTTGTATTATTAGTTGTAGTCTGTGCTATCTTTTTAATCAGCTGAACTTTTGACCCTCTGTCTTTATCTGTGGTAACCAAACCACACACATAAGAAACTTGTGCTCTTGATTCATCCCACTCTATATTTCGTCTTATACCCAAAAATGCAGCCCCTCATTAAATTTGTATAGTCAGAGGGGCACGAGAAGGAAAGATATTCCTTCAGAGAATAAATCAGAATGAAATTACCCCTTATGCCTGAGCTGACCCAATGGTCAGCTGCCTTGCCTCTTTGCTCCTAGTTTCTCCTTCTCTATCCTCATCTTGCACCAGCTCTGGCACTTCTCTAACACTGCACTCGGACCTCTCAGATCACTAAACAGAAACCTAACGTGACCCCAAAACCAAAAGTGAATTGCTATCTGTTAGTTTAGCTTGTTTGAATCACCTTTGAAAAGGGTCCAGCAAGGAAAAGGGCAAATAAAAAGGCTGATATGTCAATATCACTTACCTGGGGAAGAGAGGGAGTAGGCATTTTGTGTCCAGAACTGCAGAGCATACCGAGTTTCTGTGCCATCCTTCGTCTGCATCCAAACCGCATCCTTTCCTGCATGTAACAGTAATCTATAACTTATAGGTGCTAAAGGGCATTTCTCTGTAGTGCTAAAGTTAAGTGGGATGAATCCACTAACACTGTTCAGCTGAAGCTCTTGATCCATGATTCCCTTTTATCTGTTTTTCTTTTTCTTCAATTCCAACAGTCAGCCTTTGACTAAAAGAAATATTTACCGTGAGCTCTCTGATCTTGGCTCTTCCAGTGCCTTTCATGGTTGATGCATTTGTTAGTATTTTGGAACATCAGAAGTGCAATTTTAGACTTTATCCATTGGCGTATAACCCTCAGATAAAAACTTGGAAGGGCAGTCTGTCAGCACTCAGATATTTGGCAAGAAGCTTTAGCAATCATTTTCTGAGGTTACATTTAAGAGGTTATAAATTCACTATGCTTTGATGTATGGCATTGTACTATTTCTTCAGATACTTAAGATGCAAGCTTATTGTAATGCAAGACTGTGCAAACGTATAGAAATTAATTTCTAAAAACTTGAAAATGAACAAAGTGTTGTTTACCTTTTTAATGTGGGATTCATAATCCATTGTTTTTGAAAAAAGGAGCAACTGCTATGAATGTGTTTTTTTGATGTTTTATAGAAATATTCTAGGAGGCATGAAAAGAAACAAAAGTGAGACAGTGACGTAAGAGACAGCAATAGAAAGCTTTTAAATAGGTATTCATCTGAGAGTGAAGAACAGTTTCAATTTGTATGAATATAGGGGAGATAAGTTACACTACTTTCTTAACTGCTAGAATTCACCTGTGTGCAATATACTCTGCCAGCAGTCATTTTTAATCTATAAAAGTATAACTAATAATTTGAATCTATTCTACTAAGAAGTAAAAGGGTAAAATTTATAAAGTTAGCCATGCAAATGAAGCTTTTCTATAATATTCATTTATTTCTTTATGCCGACACGCTTAGTTTTCAGGACATGAATATTATACACGGGTTGAAAAGATATGAAAACCTGCTGAGATTTTATCTCCTTTACACATCTGTGCACTTGTAGTACATTAGCAGCTGTGCATACAAGTGACAGAATGTAAACTTGCTGAACTAGTCACCTGCCTTATTGACACATTCATGTGTTACTGTGCCAAAGCTCTTCCAGTTAAGTTAGCAACCAGAAAACGGGTTCTGGCTGTCTTCAACGGGACAAAGTAGAAAAAGTGTAGTAGTAGTTTAAATAAACCTATTTGATATCAACCAGTTAAATGGATACAAACACATGGGGCTTGATTGCTGTTTGTTTACTTAAATCAATTTAGCTTATGTCAGTAAATTGTTGTGTCGCTCGAATTGAGGGCTAAATCTACCTAAATACATGTGCCTGAATTAGTATGAGTCATAGCCCAGACCAAGTTAAAAGTTATTTAGGTTAGCTGTTGCAAGATCCCATATTTTTAAAAACTAAGTATAAAAAACTCCTATTTAGCTGTTCTTTCTGAGAATAGTCTACTCAGGTTAATATTAAAACACTAATTGCCCAAGCAACTATTATGTTGAACTTGTATTGAACTTGTACTGATTGGCAGGTCAAAAGCTTTCCAAATTGGAAGTACAGCTCATCATTTATGAATAAACATAATGCTTTTCTCTACTTCCCTGAAACCTTTTCCAGGTTTTCACTGTTTCTAAACAGTATGTGAAAATACTGCTGTTTAGTAACTGAGTATTTCTCTGTCCTTCATCACAGTAACTGAAGACCTCACAAATACTACCCTTGCAATGTAAAGCAGAAAAGTGTTATTAACCTTGTTTTGCAGAAGCAGCAAACACAATGAAAGAAATAGTGGCTTGCCCACAGCTCCACAGAGTTTGTGGTAAGGCTTAAGCCAAGAGTTCATGTGTGCTAATGCAGTGTCATAATCACAGACATTCTTCTTTACTTATATTTTTCAGATGAAAGGCACGAAAAGAAAATCTCCTCGGTGTTTATTCTTCCTTACTAGATGTGAATTACCTCTTTTATTTTTTTTTCAAAGTTATATTCTTATATGTAAATTCATTGTCATTTGGAAGTAATTTCACAAACTAATTACATTTTTACTTTGTATTTTTATGAGAATTTACATTGACATTAATTTTTTAAACCATGTCTCCTGAAAAGGCCACTTTCCAAAGTCCTGTGCATTTCTTAAAAAACAAATTTAACAGTGTTTTATTATTATTTGAACTGTAATGTAGACTTATTAAGTTTTCCGAGTCAATATGGAACACTTCAGAACCTCAGTTCTTAGTCTGGGTCTTTGTTCTAGAAGTCACATCTGTACTATGAAAGGCTTATCCCTCTTCCTAGACTTAAGTAGCACAGCCAAATCAGCTCCATACTGCTTGTGACTGTTGTCGTCTAGACCAGACTAGCTGTGTCCACAGCAGTTTTTTCTAGGCTCATGTGATGGTTGTGTTACCTAACAAAGATGTTCTTTCTTTTGGATTTTTTGTTTTAATTGAAAGTATTCAGAATAATGTAAAGTTTAAATATAGCTTGAAGGCACACAATGTGTTTGAGGATGAAAAGCCTGCTGGGATAGTGTTGGGAGACTTCGCAGAACCAAAGGCAACTCAGGTGCAATTTCACCTATGCTTCCTTTCGAGAGCAATGAACTGTTGAACAGGACTGAACTATTCCTAATCATACATAGGTGAGACCTAGATGAAAGCATCCAAAACAACCAGGGAGCAAGATGATGTTTGTGCACTATGGCTGGATAGGGTTCAGTGCTCCAGCTCCTTGCTGTTCTGTTTCGCAGTCCTGATATATTCAGAGAGATTGGCTCATACTGTCCTTAGCCATTTTTACAGAATTCTGGTTGTCTTTATTTTCAGCTAGTTCTTAAAAATACAGCTTCTTTAAAAGGAAATTTCTTCACTAGCTGGAAAAAAAAAAAAGAAGAAGAAGAAAATTCATTGCCAGCTAGAGCTCTTATGTGAATGAGATTAAAAGTGTACCGTATTTTGTCCAAGCAACCAGGATCTGATGGGATGCAAGAAAGAGAGAAACATAAGGTAGCATTGCACAGATAATGGGTAAGAACAGAGTAAAAGGTAAAACAAATGAGAGTTAGATGAAGTTAAGAACAGAAAATAGTTATTTTCTTATCCTCAAATTGTTGAGAGCAATGTCAGATTTTTGCTTTTTTAATAGATGGTTGCCAAATGCATTTTCTAAAGTGTGTATAAGACTGGAGGGAGTCCATGTGATTGGGCAGGAGAAACAGCTACTAATTAGTCCTATTAGGATATGCATAGCTTGTTAATGGCTCTATTAATGGCTCTAAGAGTGTTTTTTAAGAGAACTTCTATAAATAAGCAGGCTAAGGTTCCCAATGATTTCTGTAAGTCTTGATGAATATTAGACTTTAAACATGGACTAAACGTGGATTACCAGAAGCATTTGCAATTCCATGACATTGTTCTGGAATTTTAATGTTTCTAGAGTCTGAGAATCCAGTAGTCTGTGTGCTAGCACCTACACATCTATCTTATGCCAGTATCCTGCACAAAACCCTATTACTTCTCAATAGTTATCCCATTATCTGGGACTGCAAAAGTGAAAGGAAGGATGGGTGCTTTTATTCTTTTCCTCTTCTGAGGAGAAGCAAAGTCTTGTGATGTGTCTGCGCTTTACCTTACTTTGATCAGTTACTGTTATATTCTCACATTTATCTTTCTTACTTTCGTATTCCCTTACAGTGAGGGGATGTCCCTCACTGCTAGATTTGCTACTCCCACCATTTCTTTCCATCTCCACAGTGACCTTGAGGATTCCAGATGAGTTTTCATCATTTAATTATTAGTCGTACTTTAAAGTATGGCTAGGTCTATCCTTAGCTGTAATTAAGTTATGATGAAGAAGATTGACTAGAAGTAACTTAGGACAGAAGGCCAGTGTATGGGTTTTAGGAACCTGGAGAGTAGCAACAGCTGCCATCTGCAAAAACAGAGGTAGAGAGAAGTTCAGAGGCTCATAAAAGTCTTTGGAGTCACAAGGGGGAGGGCAGTACGTGTTTAATCAGGGATGGAAGCTTACTGGATGAAAGGAGAAAACTGCTTTGTTGGGGGAGAGGGGAAGGAAGGGGTATCTGCAGGGGTTGGAAAGATAGGATTGAAAAGAAGTGATTGGTAACAGGTGCCTTCAAACAGTCTCTAGTTCTGTTTCTTTACCCTCTTTTCTGTTTAAAAGATTGTACACGATAATGTCAAAATTATATGTGTTTCCAAAGTGAATGACTTCCTGCTCATCTATGTGCTGCAACTTGTTTTATATATAAAAAAAATGCTGATGTACAATGCTTAGCTCTCTTTTTAAATGTTAAGCCACAAAGTAATTATCATTTTTCTTATGCTACGTTTATGTTCCAAGATTCTAGTTTCTATTAATGTTCTGCATGTTTTCTAAGTAGATTACAGGGACATTTCTGCATCACAAGTAAGCCCTGGAGCTATTCTCAGCTTAAAGCTTCGAGAAACAAAGTGACATTTACATTGCTAAATGAGTGTAGAGAAGTTTCTAGCTCATATTTTACAAGGAAAAATATGCTCTTAAGCAGTATTCCTCATTTTTGTTATCTGTTTTGTTGTTGTCAAGCTTTAATAAAATTTGAATTCCAAACAGTACTGAATTTAGGGGGAGGAAGGATTTATCATTTGGGTACATTCATTCTCTTCTTGAAGCTGTATTATTCAGAATGTCTTACTAACTTTTACAGATATCCTTCAAAGAATTATCTTTAAGTTTGCAGTGGTATACAGTAAACATCTGTGTATTAAATAGTGATTTCTAGTCAGAAATTCTTTTCTTTTTTTTCTCAGAATCTGAGAAAACATGATAGTAACACAGGATTTATTAATGTCGATTAAGTAAATCCAATATAAATACGCTTTTACTCTCAATAATAGAAAGTTTCATAGGCAAAATGCAGTTCATGGATTATGAGATGGAATTGGCATGTGCGTTTTAAATGATATATTTTTGACAGAGACAATATTACTTAGTGATAGACATTTAAACAAGAAACCACTGGCACTAGGGTTTTCTGAACATTTAACTAATATTTTGTTATATTCAGTTTTATAGCCTTGGCTATGAATATTTCAGCCACATTCTGCTGGTTACACAGCTGTGTAAAATTTTATTTTTGATCACTTTATGGTATCATTTGAATACTGCTAAATGGAAATTGAATTTAAATACTTCACAAGAAATACCAAAGATGGGGAGAATCAAGCTATAGTAATATGTTACACTGTTGGGAAATCCATGAAATGTTTCATGATAATATATGCTAATACGGCTGTTTTGACATACTAGCATTTTTAGCATGTTTCATTTAAGAAGACCTTACTCTAGAAATGATAGTTTTTATTAAATTTGTATTTGACTAAATGTCACAATAACTCAGATTAAAAAAATACTTGGGAGTTTAGTCTTCGTTATTTAGTCTTCATCATAATTATAAATATATTTTTTTATCTTTAGTGCACAGTGAAAAAAATTCCAAAATTTAACATGCAAATTCTGAATTATGAGACAATGTATTTCCTGTTTTTCTTAAGAAATTGGAAAGATTTTAACTGTTAAGAAAAAATTGAAACATGCAGCTGAAATAGAAGTATCTGAAAGATGGAAGCTGTTTCCTGTAATGACTGTGCCATTTTATTGTTGCTACAGTTCTAATGTGTGTTCACCTTATAAAACTGGAAGTAGTTGGTAGATCCATTTAGTCACAGATCTATCCGTTCACTTTAAGATTTTATATGAACGTGGATGTAGAGAACTCCCGAATTAAGTGTAGTGCAGAGAAGCTATCAACATCCTGCATATGGTCTGGCATCCTTCCATCACCCCGTTATCAGGTTCATTTGTTTGATCAGAACATTTCATACTGTATTCCAGCTTCCAGCTTTACAATGTGTATCCATGTGCCTAACATGACCATATGTTCCAATCTCACATGAGAATTCTTGCTGACTTCTGGTATTTCCAGTACAGCTGCAGCAGAGGATGCAGCTATGTCAAATACACTCCGCCTTACATGAGGGTTTAAACCATGATGTGTGGAGCTTTCTTAATTGCATAGATGGTTGTTAAAATCTTCTTGGAGATCCGGCATGCATGTGGGTTTTAGTCCTGATGGGCACACAACCAGAGCATTCCACTGTTGATGCTGAATTTGCACCATTCATGACGCTGCATCCTACCCATCTGCAATCCTAAACAGTGGAATGAACTTACCATTTGCTTCATTTTACTCTCTGCTGCATCAAAATACATCTTCTGTAGTGTATTTCTCAACTTTCACATTTTTCATCATTAATAAGGTTAGCATTTTCAATTCTGTGCTAATGGAGTTGGTGACTTTTCCACTCTCTGCCAAAAAAGGAAGACAGCTCTTTCCAGGGTGAGGGCTCTTTTGTGGTGTGTCTCTAGCTGTTTGGCAAAAAATAAAACCCACGAGGAACAGTTCAAAAGCAGTTCTTTATGGGAATTGTCAGTATTTCTAAAGAGAAAACATTCTAGGTACTACTTTTGTTTGAGAGTCTCATTCCTGGTCAATGACACATACATATCTCCTTTCTCTGAGTACACTCCTGAGTTAGAGTAACATACTGAAACTTTGTCTTCACAGTACTTCACAGACTTTGCGCAAGCCACAGCATAGATTGAAAGGTGGAATCGGGTTGTATTTCAGTTCTGTGGTCTGTTCTTCAGAAATACGTCATTGACTTGATGGTCTATGCCAACAGCCTGTAATAGAAGACTGTTTGTTCACCTCCCTTTTAACTGGTGATCTCTGATGATACTAAAGAGTATTACCAGTGCAAAGATGATTTAAGATGTTCTTGTTAAGTCAAGTAACAAGGCAGAAGAGATGGATCTTACGCAATTTTAAAAACTTAGATATCTATGTCTGAAAGTCATCTAGGGATTTGTAGTCAGAAAGAAAAACAGGCACAGTTAAGGTGTGATTCACCATATCCTCATTTAAAATCAGCAAAATGAGTTGCTAATTATGAATCTTACCAACAGCTTTAGAGAGGAGTCAGACAAGTTGGTTTGCCTGTGTTTAAATGTAATTTCTGAAGTTGTCTGAAGTTCAGTGTGAGGAAGTCCACCAAGTATTCACCAAGGTCACATGCTCCAAAGCCAAATTACAACCAGAGGTCTCAGAAAGATCCCTCTCCATCTTAATATCAGCTGGTAAACAATACAACTTTACTTTTAATACACTCTTAATTTCCACAGGAAATCACAGTAGGAATCTGAGAGGGATCTGAGTAAGAAAATTCAGAGTTCATGGCGGACAATATTCTTAGTGTTTCCTCTACCATCACCCTATATGCCCATCAGGCTTGACCTTACTGAGCACTCCGAGACAGACAACTGTGAATCCAGTTCCTTCTGAGCCACCCTGCCCTACCCATTTCCAGATTTAAATCACTTTCACTTGAGAAGAAGTTACAGGAAGTATAAAACTGCTTTTTCTCTGAGGCCTTCCAAAAACATTTGGATACTGAACATGAGCTTTTAATTCTTGGAAGACTGAGAAATCAATTCAGAAATGAATTGATTTACAAAACACTACCAAATGGATATAGCATTGTTAAGTGTCATTTTTGGTTTCTTGAGTAAGTATTCTTTAACGTACCCATAACCTCTTTTGCTGAATTCTGCCTTTTCCGGTGACTTGTTTGAGGACTACAATAGCTGCCTAAGCTGAAGAGTATGTGCATGCGAGGAAAGATTTCATTGACCTAACACAAACATGTTTTTCATCCCAGTACAGCTGTCTTCCCTCACTTGCATGTTCTGTTATAGCTGTTGTTGTTGTTATTTTAAAGATTAAAGTATGGCCAGAGTAGTCACTAGACTGCAGTACAGTCAACTGTTCTTGGACCTAAAGACAATGCTGTAATCTCTCAAGTTTCTCCAGACTGGATACATATTTTTATTTTGCGTTATTATTTAGCCACATGGGGACCATATGGTAGTTAAAGTGGGGAATACAAGCTTTCCCAAGATGCTCCTGAACATACATGCTATACTCTAACAATATGTAAGACTAACAGATAGAGGGGAGGGGGTGGTGACACGTCTACAACCATTGTCTCAGTGCTTGACTCACATATTCTGAGAGATTTTAAGTTTTGATTAGCATTTTTGAGAAATTAACCCCTCTGGTTTTATCCCTCTTTCAGCTGATTTTCCTTTTTTTTGTCAGCGAAATTGGCTTTCTTGTTTAAGGTTCATAGTATTTAGTGCCTCTTCTGTGTTTCCATTCTTTTACTGGGAATTTATGCTGCTTTCTTCTCTGGGAACACTTGTCAGTCATCAAAATTCAGTGGTTCTGCCAGAATCTGATGGATTTTCTAGCACAGTAATTTCATGTTCGGCATCCACAATAGACATGCTCTGCTTCAAAATGGAGTTCTAATCCAAGGCAAAGTTTGTAGTCATAAATTCTATTTGTAAAACTAAAAGTAGAATACTTTTTGTCATCATAAAGGTTCAGATAACTGTGCTGTTGTTAAGGGTCACTTTTGCTTTAGAAGATATTTACCTGGGTGCAGTAATTGTGGCTTTATTGTATGAGGAGGGAAGCAGATGGACCCACTGCCTGCTTCTGTGATGATTTTAATGCTATGAACAAACATCAAGTTTATTATCAGAATAAATCTGTCTTCAGTCCAGAAATACAGGTGTCTCTCCCTACTGAGCATCTTTGACCTTTCAGTTTGGTCTATGTAAATTTTCTTTTCAAGATGATTGTATAGAGAGTATTTGAAGGTGCAAGGCATCCCTGCATAAAATAAGAAATGATGTTTATGTAATTGATTCCTGTAAGTCAGTTGCATTTTCTTAACACATTTCTTGTTTTGCATCTGCTTCCAGAGCATGATATGTAATATATTTCATTTTATTTGCTTATATAAATTGATTTTACAAGTTTTATTTATTATAATTATACACACATATAATATTAAGGGCCTTTACAAGCTGTTGAGTGCACAGAGGGGGATTCTTTCTTGCTTTGATTATAGTTACATGACAGAGTAAGAAGAAAAATCCTCAGGCTTCTTGATGATCCACTGAAAAAAATTAAATTACTGTTTTGGTAAATAGCCATTGAGCTTAATGTAGGCTTTATATATATATATATATATATATATACTTTATCAGTTATTTACTTGATAAAACAGCATTCTATTTTATGTCTCAGTCATGTTCAACATCAGGCAATTCCTTTTGTTTTTATTATGATTACTTAAAATAAGATTGTTATATTTAATACTATACTTATTTTGAATTTATTAGAACTCATTTGGGAAACGTAATTGGCTTTTCTGGTACAAGCATGTTTGAGCATGTATCAAGGACAACAAAAACACTGTTAACAGAGCTCTGTTTATAGAATCCATAACTCCAAATACATTTCTGCTTGATACTGCTGCCTTTTTAATTCTTGTGTTTGGTCGTCCCTGTCTTCTAATATTTAGTTGAAATAATCAAATTTTGTCCTTCCTAATCCCAAACTGATCTTCCGTCTCTGTTCATGTAATTTATATTTCAATTATCCTTATAAACAGGTAAAAACAAGGTTAAATAAAATATAACTTTTACTTGCTTTAAGATCAAACATCATCACAGGAAACTCAAATTCTACTGAAATACAAATATGCAGACAGCATCTAACTATTTTGCCTTTTGTACTTTACCTTTTGAAAATAATTGGCGCTTTGGTTTGTTTCCTTTAACATGGTTTAAAAGCTTGCTGGTTTTGATACTGTATAAAGTTTTTACAGACTTTACAGAGAGAATTTCATCACAACAGTACTGATAGCATTCCGCCTAATAAACTGACAAGGTAGAATAAGGAAAAAATCCCAAAACAGAAAACATTTTAATCAAAGAGCAACATGGAGAATATTTGTGCCTATCCTTTGTCTACACATAAATATGTCATTTATCAATTAAACAAAGAAACAAACACTGGCATACAAAATGCCTTTTGCTAGTTTTAATTAAGGACGTTGGAAATCACAGCACAAAAATAAATAAATAAATAAATAGAAATGGACAAGTCTATTCTTCTGATAGTATTCACAATGCAGTATATGTTACCTTTCCTCAGCTCCCACTTTGTCACTCCCATTGTTCTCAGTCTGTTCATTCTAATCACTTATTTTGAATTCCAGCTACTAATTATATATGCAAAGGTCTCCGTGATTCTTTTATAGTTTAAGTAAGCTTCATTAAATGTGGGTAATTAAGTGGAATGTGGGATGTTAGATTGTTCTAGTATGAGCCTGTGTGTGTTTAGGAAAGCTTACATGATCAATGGTGTGAGTGCCTGTTCTAAAAATGCAGTTCCTTTCAACACAGCAATTCAATACTTCAAATATGTGTGCGAGGTGAATTACAATTGCATGTTGGCTACCCAGGATGAAGGATGTTTTAGGTGAAGTAGAAGGATGAGAAAAGTAAATGATGAGGAGAGTGAGGTGAGAAATGGATTCAGTCTATGACACCTGACTTTACTTATCTAAATGGAAGTGAGCATTCGTCCCTTTGCTTTACAGCAGCTTAGTCACTAGCAACCTAGTCAATATGTTAGTGCTATTACAACACAATTCAGCTGACATGCCAATAGGTGTCCACTTAGGTGTAATGGAAAATTAAATTCCTACCTCGTGTGTAGATACTTAAGTTTAGACATGTAAATGAAGGTGTTAAAAGCTTGAGCTAAAATTCCATGTGTCACACAGGTCATTACTTTGTTGTTTGTTTGTTTTTTGTATTTGTGCTGGTAGCCAGAGCAGGTTAGCATCCTTAAACAAAAATTTTTCAGCTTTCTGTGGGCAGACTTTCAAAATATTTCATGATAGAGTGTGTCACTGATATTTATACGTGTGTGCAACAGTTGCTGTATATAAGCAGTGTTTTTGTCCCAGTTGCATACTTGAAATTTTCCCTTGCTTCATCTGAACCCACCTTTCCAAGCTAACTGCGTTGTTTTCCATTATCTGTATTGCCACATTCCCACAGAATATTCCTTAGGTGGGGACTGGGTGCTGGTGTTCCCAAAGTTAGGGGCAAGTGAGACCAAAGCTGTACTGCCAGCACAGCAAGGAGCTGGGTGAATCCACACACAGGTGTCAGGACACACAGTCCTCCCAAGAAGAATTGCTGTCTGGCTCTCCAAAGCAAAAGTCCTCAGACTTGGAAGCCTCAATACTGTGAGGCTTAGCCTCAATACTGTGAGGCTTAGATATAATGGCTTTCCTAATCCAGGAGCCAGCACAACAAGGTCTAAATAAATGGAGCAACTTTTTACTGGGGCAGATAATGCTAGGACAAGGGGAAATGGTTTTAAACTAAAAGAGAAGAAAGTTAGATTAGATGTTAGGAAGAAATTCTTTGCTGAGAATGTGAGTTGCCTTTGGTGAGGCACTGGCACAGGCTGCCCAGAGAAGCTGTGGATGCCCCATCCCTGGAAATGTTCAAGGCCAGGTTGGGTGAGGCCCTGGGCAACTTGATCTGGTGGGTGGTGTCCCTGCCCATGGCAGGGGGTTGGAACTAGATGGTCTTTAAGTTTTCTTCCCACCCAAGCCATTCTGTGATTCTGTGACCTCCACAGAGGACTTGGGACATACAGAGCCTTAGCAACACTGTTTTTTCAGCACACTGAGGAACCAAGGTGAATAATGTAAGTGAACAATTTGCACGGGACTGCATTGACATAGAACTATGGACTTGATGTGGTAAAATTGTCCAAAAATTTCAACCATCCATTTCTCTTCACATCTTCCCTTACTTAGCTTATCCTGAAACTAATACGTCCTACACAAAAGATTATTTTTGTCCATTTTGAACCCTATACCTACTTTCCCCCTTTTTATTTCTGTTCAAAATGGAACAAATCCACATATTTCTCCTATGCACAATCTTCAAACCTTTTGCACTGCGAATTGTCCAGACCGAATTGTCAGCTTTTAGGATTATAAAATAGTATTGAATCATGGTAATGTGCTAACAGTGCCAGGTATTGCTACTGAATCTTTGTTTAGTATTTAAAAGTGAAGCTAAGAAATAAGGTTGTGTTAAGGAGCATAGAAATCTTTAGAGATCTGAGTAAAACTACTGCAGTTTGGGACAGAACTTTTTTGTCAATGTTACATGAGTAGAAAACTACAAATCTCTTGCAAGTGCTGTTCCAAATTTCTTTTCTTGTGTAGCAGTAGACATAGTAGTGATTCTATTGGATTCAGTGTTTCCTGTGGTATTTTGCCAATTTTGTTAAGGTTTTTCTTAGTGAATGTGATTGTAGAACAAATATGAAGGCAGCTTGAACTAAATTCTCATAATAAATTTGGCTGTGATGCCAAATGAATTTATTCATTGTGGGCTAATTTGTCATCCCCACTCCTTGTCATTCCCTCCCATAGTTTCTTATTTGGGAATTCCACTGTTAGAGTGGAAGTTCATACTAGAGCTGACTCTCCAGAGCCTGTTCCAAGTCTGAAAAAAGGCAGGGCTGTCAAGTACAAGACAGACACTGGGAGGAGAGAAGACCTTAGAGTGCTGAGAGGATTTTGATATGAGAGAATTTGACCCTATGCATACAGGTTTCAACTCTGTTTCTGAAATAAATCTGCATGACAGTTTTGAGGTTTTGCCTTGTTCAAACGTGCAGCTATTTGGTTTACAGAATAACCAAGTTTAACTATAGGAACAGCACTTGTTAATGTCAAAACAGTGTTTATGTACAATTTAATCTCCTCTGATAGCGTACTTATTTGCTATATACTTGCTTGAGTTATTTTCATCAAGAAATTCTGTCTATGTGTCGCTTTGGCAACATCTTTGCAGAGTTTACAACTTTGAAAAACATGTTGGCATCAGCTATGCAGTCCTTTCAAACAGCTGCTCTGCAGTCATGCTGTTTTAACATGCCACCACACATGGCTGAATTATGCAAATAGTTAATATTAAATGACTGAGATACAAGAACAATTTGTACACTCGATAAAGCTCATCCGTGGAGTTTAACATCCATTCATAGAACTGAATTAGTGTGGGGCATTTTAAAGAGAACAACGTGGTTCTTTTGACTTTAGGTAAAATATTTGTATCTTGTATTAAAGGCAATAATGGACAGAGAGAAGCTATATGTCAAGAATGTTTTAAAAGGCTTTTCTTTTAAGTGTTTATTAATAATGCAATGAAAAAAGGATGTGCATCAATATAACTGGCAAGTGCTAAGAAATAAGTAAAAGCAAACGTTTGCCATTCAGCTATAAAATTGTAAAACTCCTTTGTTTTAAATGAGTTACCCTGTTCTAGTTTAGAGATAAGATAGGATGTTAATTATTGTGATGCTAATCTTTTAGTTTTCCTACTGACTTTGCTGTTCTTGGTTCTGCAATAATGAATTGTGAATCACAATCTGGAGGTAAAACAACAGATAAAACACTCTAAATTCTGTAACTTATAGTAATTATACCCATTACATGCTGGGGGAGAGAACATTAGGCACTAGAAGATGCAAGACAACAAAAGAAGACAGCCAATTAAAGTCACAAAGTATTATGAGTTTTCCTTTCTCCCTTTACGATACCAATTGAATAATGGATGCTTTCTGCTAAGTAGTATGAAAAGGCTGCTTTTTAAGTAAATTCAAATTGTTTATAAAGCAAATTATTAGAACATCCAAAAAAAAACTAAACATTTTCTTGTACTTTTGTTTTTCTCCTCCTATGTTGGAACTTTTTATGTTTCATGAAATTTCTTTTCCACCTGATCCCATTTTTGCTGTAGGTCCTCTTAAGGTTTTTCTCTGACTTTTCTAATCCAGATATAAAGACATATATATTTCTCTTAATATATTTATAAGGCTTCTGTGCAAGACCTAATGCTTGAAAGCACAATTTGTCACTGTCTTTCACATTAGATTTGTAAACTCCCTCTGCCTGACAAAACAAACTCAAAATAATTATTTTAAATTAAATGAAAGCTTAAGTTAAAAGAGATGCTGGGAGCACAATTAATGTTCTCCTTTACAGCATGTAAGCAATACAAAATTGGAGTTGTATAAATCCCATGTGACTTTTTCACTTTCTTACTTTTACTAGTATCCAATTAGTAATCATGTTAATGATGGTCATGCTTGTTGTATTTACTGATCCACTTATATATTTCGTTCGGTGAATATAAATTCATTATTAACAAAATAGGTTCAAATATAATTTTACTGAATAACTTAGTGTTGTCCTTTTGTGGTTTATAGGAACTAGCCGTAATGAAACAGATTCTAATTAATCTGCATGGTAAACACAAGGAACAAAATTTGCCTCAGTCTAATATTGATGTAAAAAATACGACGGCAAAGAACATACTAAACCCTTTAGTAAAACTGCCACCAGAACATGAAGAAGAAAATATATTTACACCTAAGCCAACGTTATTTGTAAGTACTATACTAAGGGTAAGTGCCACAGGTTTTTTGATAATTTTCCTCACATTTTAGAACGAAAAAAAAAATAGGTTCATACTTCAAGGAGATATATAAATAATTCAGCTTAATATTTGCAGCTCTTTATGGTAATGTTTAATTTTGAAGAGATAAATTGCAGCTTATGATGTTATTTAGCTGTTTGGTAGTTTCTGCATCTTAAGTTCAAAGTAAACAAGATAAAAAAAAAAGTGATTGTAATGTTAGAATTATTTAGCAAAATTTTAATAGCTACAGAATAAGTATATAATTTTAAATCTACCCTGAGCATGAGTTGAATGTGTACATATATCACAAAGAGCATCGGTAAGAAAATAAACGTATTTATGTATATTCCTGCATATATTATATTCATGTATATGTATAAATTTATGGCCAGAGATTTTATCAGGTCTTTTACTAAAGAACTTTAATAAGTTCTTTACTAAGGTATTACAAAACCCTGTTTTATTCCTTTAGAAACTAAATGCTTGAATTTAAATACTTCAAGTTGCCTGCTTCAGATTTAGTGCTTCTAGTATTTGAAAGCTTCTGAAAAATAATTTAGAAGTTTCTTACTATGAGTGTGTCTCAACTGATAAATTTAATAAAGTTACAATGTTGAGTCACAACACAAATCATGACTCAGATTTAGACTGCTTGAGGCTACCTTTAGGGTAGACTGGTTGAATCCACACGAAGTAGAATTCTACACCCTATTTTTTTTTTTTACCTTTTTTTTTTTTTCTATTTTTGTCCAAATATGTATCTTTTGTGATCCAGGATCTGAGTGGTTAATCTGTCCTGTCTTAGGGGTATAAAAATAATGTGGAAATCTAAAAAAAAAAAAAAAAAAAAAAAGGTGCTTTGGCATGTTTTAATTGTTTCTCTTTGAAAAACTCTATCCTTTTCAGACTTTGGAGTAGGGAACTGAAAATGGGCCAATGGCAGAATTTCTTACTAGATGGGGAAAGAATTTAGTAGTCCTGTGAAGAACCTGCCGATTTCATCCAATTTCTATAATTTTAAAAGTTAGTACAAATAAGCAGATTTATTTTTATAACTGAGAACTTAAAAAAGAGAGAAAGATGGATATTTAAATGTGTTGAGGATCCAAAGCCAGCTGAAATTGAAGATTAACTAGCTATTAAGTCTTGGAAGAAAAGAAATAGCAGACAAAAAACTGAACTAGAACAAACTTAGAGGCAACAGACGGAAGAGATAGTACTCAGTAAAGTGCGAGTTTGTAGTGACCCCTGAATACAGAATAGTCCCTACCTTGTTGCACCTCCAAATTTTTAATTTTTTTTTTCTCTCTATAACAACCATTGAATTTGCCACAAGAACATTATGCTATCCTGACTGTGTAGCAGTAGCCCATAGGATTATGAAGGCAAGGAGATGTTGATCACAGATAATTCTCTACAATTAAAATACTTTCCACATCGTCAGAAAACTGCTGAGTTCTTTTATTTCGGATTATAATTTTTTAAGAACTATATTTGTGCATGAAGTGTTGGTTAGTTATGGTACACGTAAGATGTCTTTTCTGAGTTCCATCCATTCTCAGATACAAAAGTATGATGATGGTATTTAGAATGAAATCTATTTATGGTACACTCAGCTCATGTTTTCATTGTGATCTCTATTTTAAAACAAATCCTTTATCTTATCCACTTGTTGTTACCTAGAAATAGAGAGGTTTTAATAAACATATATAGTAATAACAACCTAGAGTACATAGTCTTATTTTTAATTTATTTGAATTTGAGCAAAAAGTTAAATTAATGCTGCAGAGGAAGGAAAGAGACTTTAGTGTAGATTGCATGTTTTTGTCTAGACTTTCGATTTGTCTTACAATTAAGACATCTTTTATTTTTTACAGACAAATACAGAGGCACCTGTATGGTACAAGAAACTGCAGAAGAAAACATCACCGTAACATTTTTCCAAAAATATTCAAAAAAATCCTTTGGGGAGCTTTTCTTTGAAGAAAGATCTTTTCACCATAATTATGCCCTTTTTACCATAAAGGCAAACAGCTGTTCTGTTTTCAACTGTTATTTAATACCTGTAAAATGGTCTTATGCTTCATAAAATATTTTTTAGATTTGTCACATGAACAAAATGTGTGGAAATAATGCATGCAGTGATTTTACTAATATATATTTGAATTTTAAAAGATAAATAAACACTAGCATATTGTACACACAATCTGGGCTGTTAAATGGTGTCTTATTCAGAATGTTCAAATTAATGCATGCTTCAGGTTTTTTATATTGTTTTTCTTGGACCCTGTGTTTCATGCCACATTCCTTGCAACTATTCTGGCACACAGAAATC
Source organism: Anas acuta (assembly GCF_963932015.1). Taxonomy (NCBI): domain Eukaryota; kingdom Metazoa; phylum Chordata; class Aves; order Anseriformes; family Anatidae; genus Anas; species Anas acuta. Next base: position 42,333,063 of record NC_088979.1, read on the forward strand.
AAAAAAATATATTTACAAATTAGCATCAGAGTATATCCTACTTTCTTTGAAGGAAATACATCACGTCAAGTGAAAAAAAAATTATCAGCCTTGATTGGTTTAGTTTGTCAATTAATGTCATTTGTTTTACCAAACAACCATTAAAAATCTTCAGATGAAGGAATAAAATACATCTTAGTTATCAGCTCAGATACTCACTGGGCTAGATATGCTAGCTCTAGTGTAATTGCGTCACTATAAAAATAAAAATGGAACCATGAATGTGAGTGCTGTAGCATGTAACAATGAAATGGACAACTTGACATTTATAATTGTATCAAAATAAACCCCATCTTCCAAGAATACTGTCTGCTCACCTCTTCCACTGCACTGTCCATTTAGACTGCAGAGAATGTCTCCAGTGCTTGAAAGCACTTCTGACTGCATATGGTACATTTATGTATGTGTGTGTGTATATATATATATATGTATGTATGTATGTATATGTATATATATCACATAAATATTGATGGCATTGTTTAAGTGACTGCATACTGAAAATATTCGGTACACATCAAATTTCATTTAAGAGGAATATTCCTTTTCTTACCTCCTGTTTCCTTGACAGTATGTCTTCAACTGATTCATTGTTCCTAGCTGGGCATGAACAATATATATACACTACGTTATATACTATATTATACTACAATCTATATGTATTAATATATATAAATATTGAGGTTATGATTGCTACCTATACTTTTATTCTTCATTTTCTAAACATCAGTCTGAAACAAAGTAATACTTCATCTACTGCAGGTAAGCTTCAATTCCTCTATTTTTTTATTATTATTATTATATGCTAATTTTGAGAGAGTAAGATAAAAACACTAGCAATTGCACATCACAGGATTAAAATTTTGTTTCTGTGATTTTAAAATTTTGATTCTTTTGATTCAGGAGGCAAAGTGTGTAGACAGAGGTAATATCTTACAAGAATAACTTGTTCACTGAAAAAAAAAAACACTATAGCAATGTTTGGGCTCACATACATATCTGTACAGGCATTATTGGATAAACTTTGATTTCCTGAAGTGTAGAGCTTTCTCTAACATTTTTTTTTGTGAACAGAATCACATTTTTGCCTTTCATGTGAAACCACTCCCATATGCAGATATTAATTCTGTAACTGATATTTCACATGATTCACACACAGCCCATAGTTTAACTTCCCAGACTATTCTGCTTGTCTGTTATCACCCAATAATCAATAAATCTAGAACGACTGTGAACTATTCTAGGCAAGATACTAGTAGGAATCCTAAGTATTCACAATTTGTTCTCCTATAGTATCCTTATAGACAAATTGGTGAGATGTGGTCTATAAAGTGGATGGAAATTTGGCTGACACACCAAGCTCACGGAAATGTGATCAACAATGCAAAGTCCAGCTGGCAAATACTGGCATCCCTCAGCAAGGTCACAGGCAATGCCAAATTTGGGGGAGTAGTATATATAGGGCAGGGTCTCAGAGGGGCATCAGCAGGCTGGAAAGATGGGTCAACAAGAACCTTATGAAGTTCAACAAATGTAAATACAGAGCCCCACCTCTGGGATGGAATATCCCATATGCCTGATTAACTGGAAGGCATCTTGGCAGAAACAAACCTCAACATCCTAGTGGACAGCAAACTGAACATGAGTCAGTAATATGCCCTAGCAGCAAAGGGGGCCAGCCGGATCCTGGTCTATATATAACAAGTATATAAAGTATAGCCAGCAGATCAAGGGAAGTGGTTTTTCCCTTCTGTTTGGCATATGGGAGACCACATCTGGAGTATTAGGTCCAGTCTTGGGCTTGTTCATGACATTGACAGATGGAAACATATGGACATATGGAAGACATCGATGGTGATTCAGCAAGATGGTTTGGAGTACATTTATAGAGAAGGGGAGGGTGAAAGAATTAGACCTGCTGAGCCTTAAAGGGCTTGGGGGTTTGTGGGGGTCTCCAAATACCTAATGGCATGGTACAGAGACAACAGAGCCAGACATCTCTTATAGGTGCAAAATGATGGACTAAGAGGCAATTGACACAAGATGTAATGGTAGAAATTTCAATTGGCTATCATGAAAAATGTTTTTACCATGAGGGTGGTCAAACACTGAAAGAGAGGTGGTGGAATATACCTTGGAGATACTCAGAACTCAACTGGACAAAGCCCCGAGCAACCTGATGTAATGAACCTGCCTTTGGGTTGGACCAGATGACTAGTTTTCAGAATTCCTTTCCAACTTAAATTACTCAGTGGTAACGTTTCTAAATATACTAATACAAGACAGGGACATTACTTCTTACCACATGTTTAATCTTTCTGTGGAAATAAAATATGCAAAAATGTTGTGGTACTTCCAAAATGAAATGTGCTTTGTAAATTTCTGCATTCTGCAGCTGCCTGATTTCTAGGAAGGCTGACAAAATATTGTACTGATTTATAGTGAAATTATGTTGACATTTAAACAGTTCTTCAGATGTCAGTGACATATTTTTTTAAAGTAATAACAAACTCCTTGACATTTGCAAAAATAAAAGTAATCTGTTAGCATATATTGATAATTCATAATGCTCTTGGTAGGTTCTTGTAATCCCCAATCAACATTTACATTTTTATTCCCTGTTGAAGATTCTGTGTTTTTCCTGTGTCTCAACATTAGATTCTAAGGCTATAGTTAATTATCTAAGAGGAGACCTTCTGAGCTTTGCTTGTGAAAGCTAGAATGTCACTTAAATATGACTATTCAAACATGAAATGCCCTGCAGCAAAAAATTAATAAATCTTTTTGCTCTTTAAATAATGAAAATGTTCAGTTGCATTACCTGTACAGCATTTTTACTGATGTTATTTCCCACAAGCATATTTGCAAAATGTATTAATCCAAAATTATTCTTCATGAGATGGTCTTTTCAGATTCCCATTGTAGTAGGTCTTGTGTCAATGAAGTATGAGTCAAAGTAATGAAGTAAAGATAAATGTTTAAGGGTAGTCATGCATATAAGCAACTTGTGACTGAAGTGCCCAACCCACATAATCACCCTCAGTTCCTCTTTTTCAAACCAAAGAGAGAAAAGAAAGAAAAATCTCTATCCGCTATGACATTTTTTAGTACAATATGTTGCTGTTACTTAAGTGTGAAGTTTCGTAAGTATATGGTTTGAACAGGAAAGAAGGAAGGACAGTTGGTTTAGAGCAGGTTAGGATTTTTTTTTTTTTAACAGTATAACTGCTTTCTCACATTTTTCTCACTTTGTTGAAAGCAAAGAAACTTCTAAAGAATCGTGGAAATCTCTTGTTCAGGGAAAATAAGTTGAAAATATGAAATTGCTTTTTTTTTTTTTTTTTAAATAAGGACCTAAACGTTTAAAGTGTGCTGCTGAATCCAGTGGTCATACCTCGCTGGCACTGTAGTTTCTAAATACTTTCTCTGCAAAGAAATTATATGTCATCGGGATTTGCAGTCTTCCTCCCCTCCGAGACTTTCTGTGCAAAACAGTGATGTAACCTTGGAAAAGAGGAACAACTGCAAATTTAATATTTGTTGGTATCTCTGTGATAAGATTTGCTACCCCTTAGACTTTAACTTATTTTCGAATTCAGGTATCGTTTTATGTGATACCTAGTTCCGGCAGAAAGGAACACTAACTCTGACATTTCCACGTGGCCAGGTAGACTTTTTTTTGCTCCTGGTATGTGTTCATCAACTTCCATGCCTTCGGAAAGCACAAGGCAGAGAGCTGGCTTCCTAGAAATAGCGTAGTACTTTCAGGAGAAGTATTTATGATGTTGCGTAAATACCTCAATTGTCATTCTGCTTGAAAACAGATTTATATACAACAGCTTGAGCCTGCAACATCCTGTCATCTTCCAGGCCGCTCTCATTAGGGAGGTCTACTGAGGAAAGGATTTATCTCCATGTTAACATTGCATTTAATAAAACACATGCCAGACTTTGCTGAGTCAAAGAAGTATATCCCTGGAATTTTTGTGTACCAAAGCACATAGATGATCAGTATTCATTCTTGACCTCTGAAAATGAAATGAGTGTCCCTAGAAGATTAAATTTTGCTTAGTGTCTTTGGGCAATATTATCCCCATCTTAAATTCCCAGGATTGGCTGGGAACTCTTGACCTTTAAAATGCAAGCTTCCATAGCTTAATAAGGCAGTTACACTCGGAGTATTTCACACTTAAGCCTGACAGCAATCAGCAACAATGCAAGATGCTAACTCTTAGGAGACGGCATTGCTAGTGCAGTGGTTGAAAATTACAGAAGAGTGACGGTGTTGCAGAAGGTGACGGCAATGAGGAGAAGCAGGTATGGGTGGCTCTCTGCAGATGTTAGACCCTCAGCAGCTCTTTAAGCCCTCTGCTGACAGCACTAGAAGCACCAACTCTGTTCCACAGTTAATTTTGCAGTTCCCTGGTTTTCCTCCCTCACTAAGAAGTTTTGCATAATACTAGATGCCTCTCAATTAACTGTAAATAACCCCCCCCTCTTTTTTTTTTTTTTCCTTTTTCTATTTTGAGAGTCTCCTTTTTCTCAGGACATTGGAACTGGGTTCAAATAAAGGGTGAATTTTAGTCAGCTTATCCTTTAAAGAATGAAGAGGACAAAAAATTCATCCTCATGAAAGCAAGAAATTGCAGAAGTATTAAATGCAAAAAGTTAGGATTGATCATGGAAATAGCTTTTACTCAGAAACTTACATGTTTTCATAGACTGTGCCCTTTTTGAAGATACTACAGAAATAACCACTGTAGAAGAGAATGCTGCTTTGATTGAAGCAATAGAATCAACTTTGTTTGACCATGAATAATTGAAGTCTTTGTGTTAATGCTTCTTTTAAGGAGTAGTGGATCAGTAAATGTAACTTAATTGCAGGAAAAGTCTTATGGATGGAATTTATGACTGCATTTCAATGAAAGTCTTTTCATTTTTCCTTCTTGGTTAAATAGAAGAAGGATTACTTAGATTATTCAGTCTTGCAGCTGAAATGGTTAGCAATTCCCAATGCTCCTTTTTATCGTGATTTTAGAGATACATATTGTGGCATGCAAGACTTTCTCTTTTGCTTTCTTACTCAGTTCTTTAGAAGAACTTGTTTCTTTGTGTATTATTATTAGGTAAAGCCTGGCAATGTAGTGCTTGACTTTTATAAGGAAGTTGTCAACTAGAATTTATATGTGGTTTTCAAACAGGATTGTTACCTAAGTGCAGTGGCCCTTTGTAAATGAAAGAGCTGGAAATACTCCCACTGAGTTCTCTGAGACCTTGAGAGAGTGTCTTTTCTGTGCCCAAATTTCTTATGCTCCCCACCACTGGTACAGAGCCACACGTACGGGAGACTTGTCACTCTGCACTTCTCAGGCCTATGATTTTCAAGCCCAGACAGCTCCCAGTGCCAGTGAGTGGAGCCACGTAAGCAGAGATTCACAAGTTGTCACCCAGAGCTATGTGTAAGATGTTCACACAAACACTAATAGCGCTCATCTCTTCCGTGATGCTGTGAGAACTGTAAGCAAGGAAAAAATACAGCATTTTGGTGCAGTCTATTCATTGGCCACCTTTTCCTTCTTGGGAGTTAAATTATTTTAGTGTATAAATAAAATCTGAGACAGTCTTCATTCTTGGTCATTCAAAAGGAACCATGCAGCAAGTCCTGTTCGGATGGCTAAGTCCTTTCTTTCAGATACTTCATCAGAGATCTCTGTGTTCAGATCTCAGGTACTGATCAGACAACTCCTAAGAGACCATCAGGCACCACTGCTTACACATTAATCTTTATTTTATTAACTTATTACTTAAATACAAAGTCAAAAAAAATCCTCTTAGTATTTATGAGTAAAGGGGTACGTGCCTGAAAGTAACAACGAGCAGTAAAGGGAATAATATGTCAATGACTCGATTCTTACTGAATTAGCACATTCCCTGTCATTTTGTGTCATTTCTTTCATTATTGCAGTAATTAACTTTGCAGAATTGCATTTGTTCCATTCAGGAGGGAACGGAGAACAATAACAGTGTTTATCAGCAGCAGGAGGGAGCTTACCTTTCTTTCTCAACTCCGCAAAATCTCTGCAGGCTAATCTTAAGGCACAGCTAGGGTGCCCTCCTACACAATGGGGCCTGTCTGAAACCTCCCTTAGGGAAACCTAAGTGAGCTGATTAGATCTGTTGTCAATGAAAACAGAATACCCAATCCTATGAAATATAGCGGTTTTGCATTCTGACGTGCCATTTCAAATCTGCCCAAGCTGAAACCTTTGTCATAGTTTTACACTGTGATAACAATTCTGAGGTCACTTAATGACTTGAAAACAAGGACAGAGCATTTTCAGTCTATTAAACTCTGTGAAAGTACAGAGAAAGAAACGATGTAAAATTCTTGTGTTCCTAATTGTAATAACATCAAGAATCTTTGATAATTCTCTATTATTTTGTAAAGTGAAATATAGGTATACAAATCAGATTATTGCTTCTAATCATATTTATTTTTAACGCAAAGCAAAAATAAAAATCCTGTGAACATACATGTTTAAGTCGGTTATGAATGAAATGCAAATAAAGTTTCTCGAAATTAATTTCATTTTAAAATGTAAAGGCTGCTGTACTGCATCATCTTTGTGGGTTTGTCTGATCTACTATCCTGTCTCCAAGAACTGTCACAGGTTCATGATGGAAAGGTGCAAAGTCGCCATGGGCAAAGAGTAGATTGGAGCATATTTACTGATTTGAATGGTAGTCCTAGTACTCATAAAAATGTGTAGTTTCTTTAATTTGCAAGCTTTCAGATTTGTTGGATGTCACTGGAGACAGGAATACCTGATCCACTTTCTCACATATTTTTATTATTGTGTTTTCAGTTATTCTTTCATTGAAGAGATTTTCTGTGTTCTTTACTCTCATAGCTCCTATTTAATTTATGAAAACATAAAGATTTAATTGTAAGGTGCTTAAAACTCTGCTTCAGTGCCACTCAGCCGTGAAGGTACCAGAAGTACAGGTCTCAGTGACCACCTAGAATTGTCCTAGGATGATGCCAAGTCCTACAGTAGGGCTGTACACAGGGAGATGACTGTACTCACAGTGCTTCATTCTGCACAAAGTGCTGACTGTGGGGTTGGGCAATAAGAACAAGTGTGAGTCTGAACATCTATTGAATCAGAAAGCAGAACCCGTTTCTCCTTATGATCATTATTCTAAGCACTAAGCTGTAGCTGATGCTTATGTTCTCCCTCTTCATGGGATGTTCACTGATTGAATACACAGTGGAAGTGTCTAAACAGACCTGGCAAAGCTGTTGGCTTCCCAGCACTCTATAGCAGTAATGCTGCTTCTATAGGAAACTGAGTATGTTCCTGTTTTCCTCAGACGGGATTGAATTTGAGCCATCCCCTTGAGTGTTCACAGAAGTTAATTTTTGGACAAGATAATGACAGGAACATTTCTGTCCTTCAGCTTTGAAAAGAAACAGACTACACAAAATTCAGAGCTTCCAGTCTATTGGTTTGAAGAAGCATCTCCTACAGACTGTGTAGCACTGACAGGGTACTGAGGTTAATAGATGCCCCTTGCTTCTTCATTTTCTGTTGTCTACTTCAAGTGTCCCATTTTGCCAGTTTTTATTTATCCCATTCTTAGGCACCTAACTTTGTGAAGTAACAAAGAACCTTGGACAAATTTTAGAGAGTGACTATGGACAGCATGACTGCTTCAACACTTCACTTTGCAAAGCTTAGCACTTACTTTTCAGTTTTAGGTCGCCAGTAAAAGTACATGTAATTCAATACAGCAAATTTTGGAGCCATAGTATTTGCTGGAGAGTGGATATTCTAAAACAAAAAGCTTTAATGTTTAACAACGTCTTTGTAGAGGGGAATTCCTTAAGTTGCATAACTCAGTGTGAATAGGCAACTTGTTCAGCCCTGGCGATGATTACTTAGCTTTCCGTGAGCAGTGTTTTCACTCTTGCATTCAGAGCAGAGGCAAGCAGGCATTGCATCATACTGTCTGTCAGTGCAACGTTTCTGAAAGAAAAACTGACATGAGACAAGTTTAATGATACCGCAATGTCCCTGGGATCAAGAACATAGAGCTTCTTAAATTAGATACCAGGAAAGCTTATTGCCACTGTTTCATACAATAAATAACCTCACCTGGACTGGAAATGCTGCAAGGGATCATTGCAAAGTGCTCCTGCTGACAGAGCACAGGGGACCAAGCTGGTCTAACCCCACCGTGATTAATAATTATCTCATACGTGAATTTCACTATGTTCAAGTAATTGTTTTAATGTAAGATTTCAAATAACAGGGATGGATACAGATGTGGTATTGATGAAAGCCAGTTTGTGCAATTGCAACCTGCTCTATTCACATGATCTGAATGCTAACATGAAGCAGAAGAGTTAACATCCTCTTTGTCCCTTCCACTTTTACTTCTTTCCCCTTTCAGTGAAGCCATATCTGAATTCAAAACTTAGAATTTGAAAAAGTGTAGTGCTGCATTGTGAAATGCTTTAAAACATGTAGAACACGACATGATTTTTATTGTGTTCCAACCAAAGTGTATGTTTTAATATTAGTTTTTTTTCTCCTGTACATAAAATATGTGTAAAATACAGATATATATTTTTTATTCAGAGGTTACATGTGTTTATGTCATAGTATCTTAGGCACTTCGTAGCCCATAGTGCGTGTGCCAGCTTTATGAACTACTAGGCCTTGCTCTTGAATTGCACAGAAGCAAGGTTTTCTAATCACTTAAAAGAAGCTTTGCATTTGTTAATCTACAAAGTTATCAATATGCAATCTAGAGAGAAAGAAGCCTTGTTTTGTTAAAAGAGTGAATCAACTTCTCTCCTTTATCTTATTTATATCTTCGAAGCAGCACAGGGATTAAGATGTATTGTTAAGGTCTTGCCTCATCCAACTTGCCACATTAGGTATGAGTTCATGCATACGCTGCGTCCATAGCTTTACCAAGCATGCGATGAGCTGGTCAGGTAAACACATCTGAAATGGGCTATACATTCATGGAGTGCAGTTTTCCATGTCATAACACAATAGACATAGACTAAGCTTCCATTAAGTCATGCAGCAAGAATACGTAAGGCCCAAACGTGAACGTTCTGTGTCAATATATTAGCAAAGTGTTTGATGTTCTTCTCACTGAAAAATTACTTTCTTCTGTTCTTCAGGCCTGAAATATTTTGAGAAAGGCTGAAAATCACAGGGAAAAAAAGCAACATTGTGCTAAGCAACTGTTTAGATATATTGTATATTATTTAACTCAATATACTATTTAATATGCCTGAGAACTGAAATTAAAAACATCCTAAAGAACCTTGAAATTGAATGCATCTGGAGCTCATTGGAATAATAGACAAACTAAGGTGATATCTGTAATACTGTTCTATATAATTAGACATCTCACTTTTTATAACATATTATTTACCCTTTTTTTTTTTTTTTTTTTTTTTTTAAATGGACATATTAACTTACAGTCCTTATTTGTGAAGGGGGCTGTTTCTGTGTAGATGCATTTGGATAGATGTATGTCAGTTTTAAAGCCCTGTTGTGAACAGGCTTTTCAATCACTGATAATCACTGTCATTTTTCCCCTACCATCTTATTTCCAGATTGTTCCAGTGCTGGCAAATTGGTCGTTTTCTGACCGTGCCTTACCTAATTACATGAAACTAGACAAACTGTGAGGAGGCATTGCTTCCTTGATGGGAGGAGTTCATCACGAGGCAAATAGAAACCATGAAGGAGGATGCAGCTGTGCCTTTTCTTTACATTACGTGACTAGAAATACCAAAATTCCCCCATCCAGCAAGCTGAACATAGTCATCATCTCTGCAAGCCCTCAAGTGAACAGGAGGTAAGTCTTGTGATGGTGTGCAGCCACGTTTTATCAAGGCTGATCAGCTTCTTCAGAGTGGAGGACTAGGATCTCTGGGGTCAGTAGTGTTTGGTTCATCCATCTTTGGTATTGGCAAACCAAGCGCTTGTGATGGCCACTATGCACAGCAGCAACCACAGTGAGTTTTTAGCTTCACTGGCAAACCCAAACACATTCTCTGACTTCTGGAGTTTTGGCTAAGATGAGCATTTTAAACAGTCTGATCACACAGTGACATTCCTCTTCTGTGGTGTGATTTGGGGTGAAAAACTGGGTACACTTTCAAAAAGCTTTCAAGGGAGACACCTGATGCATCCTTCTACTCCAGTCTGAGGTAGGCTTTTGTAATGTCTACTTTGCTCTTATCCTTCCTGACAAGTGACAGCCAGTTATTCTGCTCACTATTGAAAGATGTTTCAAGTGCCTTCAGTGGAGGTCAAAGCTCACAGTCTTTAGGCAGATGCATGGAAAATCAGTACGTGGTATTGACATTTTTGGAAACTATTTGCTGTTCTTAAACTTCCTCTTTTTTCAAGAAATGTCAATCAAGATACCAGGATATGTTGAAAAGTGTAATGGTCATCTGAGTTACTACCCTTATCATTAAGCAAGAAAGAGCCCTGTCGTAATTTTAATATCCCCTGACTGAAAATCCGTCTTTTGCAGCTGCTGCTCATAGCAGAAAAGCTAGTTTTTGTTTTGTTTTGTTTTGTTTTTTCTTCCACCAGTGACATACTGTTAAGTAGATAGGAGATACTGCCTAATTCTTTGTGTTGAGTTGGGCTGGCTCCTCTGAGCAGATGATGGAATTGGGGTGCACAACAGCAAAAATGAAGCAGCAAAACCATGTTACAGGTTTACATCTAAATCAGGAATTCCTGAGCTGTTCTGCAGATGTTAGTGGTCTATAAGCTGCTTTAAAGTGGTTCTCAAATACTAACAAAAAAGATTAATTCCATCAGAACATAAATAGTGATACTCAAGTAAACTCAGTTTGGGAGACATGATCATGATTAAAATTCTCTTGGTTTAACTCCAGCCATTCAACTTCCACCCTGGTAGATCTTCATCTGATAACTCAAAGAATTCATTGTCACTGATTTTCCTCTGCTTAGGCATCTATATTGCGCATAATTTTTAAGTGTTTCCCGAAAAGTTCCTTCTAAAGCAGCAGCTATCTGTCTGTGAGCTTCTGTTACTCCATGAGGTGTAACAAAGAAGGAGAGCAAGCCTATTTGCAATACATTTAAATCCATTATAGAATATATATATATATATATATATTTCATCTTTATTGAAAAATAAATAAATAAATAAAATGGGGCTGTAAACAGGAAAGACAGAAAACTGCGTTCCTAAAATGAGCACCTAAATTTACTGCACGGTCACTACCTTCAGAGGGAATTAGCCTACATCTGGAGGCCTACCCGTCTCCATTGGCTATCCACAGATAATTTCACTGAACAACTGGGTGCTTAACAGACAAGTGTGAAGAATGGATTTCAGCCCCTCTTGAGCTGTGGATGTGAAAAAAAATTGTTTTGGTAAAACACCCTCACTAGTGCCTCTTACAGTATAATCTCTGTACAATTACATGAGTTTCATCTGTTTAAGCATCTAAGTTTTACATCCTCACTGTCCACCTGAGGAATCGCCTTGAGCTAACTAGCCGTTATTAAGCCCAGGTCTTCTCCATGTCTTCATATACATCTATACTGGAAGATGAGTTGTTTAGCAGGATCCAGCATAACAATGAACAGTTTGTTGTTTCAGGAGGCAGGTTTCCCACCTTCATTATTTATTTCTCCCCCACTCTTAATCTCCTCAGCAAAGTTGATCAATTAGTATGTTTTCTTTTAAGCCTTTTAAAGGAGGGAAATAGCAATATTGTATTTAAAAACGAGACTTGCTGTTTAGCAATTCTAGCCAAAAATATTGAGCTAAATCAAGCAATGCGCTTTACAGAAATGTTTTGCATAAACTCTGTTATCTTTTGCAACTTTATTCAAGCTAGTTTGACAAGGTCTTGTTTTTCATAAGCACATACTGACTGCCCTAATTTTATCTTTCTACATTAATAAATCCCTGCACTGATTATTAACGTTAAGCTGCTCAAAATCAATGTCACAATGCAAACTTATAATTACCTGCATCATTCCATTTACATTTTCTTTTAAGTATTGGTTCGAACTCTAGCTTTCTTAACAGTCTTCTGGAATATGTCTAGTGTTCTAACAATTACTGAATATTAATCCTGAAAGCTCACTGACCAGCTCTTTTAAAGTTCTTGGTGTGAAGTTATCCAGACATACCGATCTAAGAACATTAATAGTAGCTGTTTTAATGTGTTCTTGAATTACTGTTGAAATGGAAAATATTTTGTCATTATCATTTGATACAAATATATTACCTACTCTTTTCCCAAACACGGCACAGGAATATTCAGCGTGTTTTTTTCTGCTTGCTTATCAACATTCTACATTTCTTTGTCTAAAAACAGACATGGTAGAATTTCTAGTACACTTTGTGGATTTTTTTTTAGATCTTCTTTTCAACACAGGTCATTGACTTCTTAGGTATCTTTTTCTTCTATATTATTTTTCCATAAGCACTACTGTCAGATTTATATTCACTGTTACTATTTATTATTATTGTTATTATTTGTTTGTTTGTTTCCCCAGCTGTTGGGTATTTTTATTTACAACTGCTTTGCAAAATCCCCTCTAAAGAGGCATAAAAGGTTGTTCTTTTGAGGAAGGAATTTTTTTATTTGTTGTTGTTTGTTTGATTGTTTGTTTTTTTAATTAGTTTCTCTGGTATTGTAGACTTTAAGGCTTGTATTCACCTTGTTCAGATTCTGCCTAATTATTCAGTGTTTACTAATCTGGCCTACTCTTTCAATGTGTAGAATTAGCCCTTTAAAATCATGAAGGTGAAAGCTTTTTGTTTCAGACTTCTCTGCTGATTACAACCAGCATGATTAAATAATCATTTTGTGATGTTCACCAAAAAGGTCTGGGTTTTGCATTGGTTACCAGATCTGAGGATTTTAAACTTGTCTAGTGCACGATTCTCCTATGCTGGTTGCAAGATTATTGTGAGTACTGAGACTACTTAATTTTAGAAATTGTTAAAGACATTGACACCAATAGCATGAGCTCTCCTGCTTCACCACTAAGGGAACAGGTACATGACACACTGAAATTCAGGTCCTTGCTCTGAATATAGCAATTCAGATATCACAGGGAACATAGTCACACAGGATCATCAGCTTGTCTGGGTAGCCAAAATGGTCCATCAAGGTCACTTTAAGGCCCCTAGCATTGGAGCAAGCAGCACACTGTGTTGTGCAGATATTATGCTCCCAAGTCCCCAGGATCTTCTTTCTGCACATTACAGACAGTTGATTAAGGAGCTTATCCTTTCTTCCCCTACTTGAAAGAATGCAGCATAAGAGGTGAAGGAATTTTTTCTGACCACATCCCTTAATTATTTGTGTTCTCAACATCAGGATTTAGTTCCAAATGAGTGTTCGCTGCCCTACCTTATTATGCTAAGAGGTTCTTAAACAAGTATTATGTCATTGCTTTAATGCCCTCCTAGCCTGTCTAGCCAGACCATCCCCTCTGCCATGTCCGAATCTGTAAAGGCTCCATCTCCCAGCTGGTGGAGCAGTACTTCACAAAACCCAAACCATTCTACAGCACTACTCTAATCGGGAGACTTCAGCCAAAACAGAAGCAAGCATGCCCATCTTACAGCGTTAGTGTTTGCTAACAAATTTTCAGCATAAACACTCTGGAGCCAGAAATGCTGTCTTTAGTAGTAAAGAATGTGGTTTTGTCTCATATTCAAGCAGTTAAGCAGCAGTATAGGACCACCCATTGCTAACAAATGTTGCCAACAGCACTTGCTTTTACAAAGCAGGTAGCCTCAGCATGCCTTAGGTGAGGCAGAAGAAAAGGGTGGTGGTAGTTTCTAACAATATTCGAAGTGATGGACAAAGCACCTTTCCAAAAATCGTAAATGTTATTCTCTGAGTATGTACTTTAATTAATCTTGTGTAATTATACTTCGTACAGATTTCCATCTGGACTAATAGTACATAAATAATTAAATGACATGCTTAAGGAGCATGCTGTTGTAGTTTCTGGCCCTGCTATGCAACAAGTCAGAGCTGAGAAGCTGTATGACAACCGATGAAAATACAGGAAACACTCGTGTCTTACAGCTGAGTCAGTGACCTGTTGTTCTCAAAAAAGCCTGTTGTAATAAACAGTCTTCAGTTCTGAAGTACATCAAGCCTATAAAGGTCACATATGGGACTGGAAAAAATAAAGGATTTTGCTGCACTTCCTCTTCTTAAATGGGCTGAAAACACTTGAAATGTACCTGAAACCAAGAGATCTGCGGCTGTTACCTAAAGTTATGAAGAATCTTTAAAATCTGAGTAAAGATTGAGTTCAGCTACTGAGTAAGATGTCTTGTTTCCTCCAGACAGGTTGATGATTCTTAATCCAAGAATTCAAGTAATGAGCAGTTGAAGTTTCCATCTTGAAGCATCTGTTCCGCCAAGTCAGCACTGGCCTTGATAAATAGCAAATCAGACTGATGCATGCAAGTGTATACACACATGCTCAAGTTAAACTTGAGGGAAAATACTTGAACAGATCTTTGCATAGACAGATTTATATAATTAATCTGTAATTAGGCTTTATACAGTGCAGACTGACTCAGGTCAAAACACAGAAAATGCAGACATGGTAGGATCTTTACCTGTTGCTGCAAAAATAAAAAATAAAAATCAAAGGTTATTTGTGGGTAAGCGTACATACCTGCATTTAGTTGTCACAGACCTTCACTGGTATTCTAACTTACTAATTTTACATTGAAAGAAAAATATGTTTAGCTAAAGGATAAAAACAAACCACAAGTACAACTGCATCTGGGTGCTTTTAGTAATCTTAGTCAACTTCAAACATTGAGTTTTGCCTCATTTTTAAACTGTGCAAAAGAGAAGCTTGCATACACCACTTGTTTTATATTTGCCTTTACTGAGCTTTGCGATGGTGATTCCCCCTTGGCCTGTAGAATAGAGGACTTGGTTGTTTTGCAGTGTTTATATCTTTATATTCTAAAAAGCAGTCAAATCCAGCTCTCTAATGCTGGAGTCACTCAATTCAGGAGGTTTCTACCTGACAAGATGTGCCAGTTCAATTCCAGCAATGAAAAATGCCAAGCTGGTTTAGAGAAGGTGCTCTCTCCACTCCAGGCAGTGTGGTAGAGTGCCTAAGGACTCATCTGGGAATGGGAAGGTTTTACACAACTGTCCTAGGGCGTACAGAGGGATTGAGAACATGAAACTTACTGTCTATACGTGCTTCACACTAAAGCATTGTCAAAAGGGAACTAGAGGTATTTTCCTGATGGTAAGTCTTTGCATATCAGGGCAGAAAGCTGGAAGTGGATGACTATTGAAATGTAAGGAGGAGAAAGACGTCAAGATGAAGTGCTTTGTTGTTGTTTAAAATACTTGCCTGAATTAATTAGGAAGTGCCATTTTCTACTTCAGGAAGAATATCATTTTTTTTCACAGTATTTTGTGTAAAGTGAAATGAAAAATGGCAACTTGGCTTGCCTTTGAGGAGGCGAAGGGAACACCTCTGCAAGCTAATCCCGAAATGGCAACAGATAAAGGTACACAGCAGCAAACTATCATTTCATGATTTTCCACGTTCACTTTAACAGAAAGTCACCCTGCTACATTCCTCGTTGTGGTGGTGCTGTATTACACAGCGCATGAGTGGCATTCGCAAAGCCTGTCATGACTTAAGATGGTACCTCCTGGCTCCAGCGATCTCGTGTTCACTGGAAAGCTAGAATGAGACGAATGGCTTTCTCGAGGTAAAAGGATCACGCTTTCCCTTTTGACAACCGAAAGAAAAGTGAGAAGACATTTTATTCCCTTGGGGAGATGGATTCTAATGGGAGGCCAAAAGCAGGTGGCTACCGACTTGTCAGGAAGGAAATTTACTTCCACTTCTCTAGTAAGTTTACATGAGAAAATGAAACGGGTGTTTTCTGACTCAGGACGGGCCTCTGAATACGCTAAGAGCACCTGAAATTATGATCAGACAACTTCATGTGGCCTAAAGTCTGTCTCAGTTGATGTCCTCAGGTTTCCCTCACCTCATCGTTACAAAACACCCCATCCAAGTCTTTCCACCCCTCCCCTCCACTCCAGTGCTGACCCCTTTCCTTCTCACCAGCACAGAGGGCACAGGGTCCCTGCCTAAAGGTGCACCTCATGCCGCTGATGAATTGGTTAAAAAGGTAGATGTTTTTTAGTCTCCATCCCTTCCACCGGTCCTGAACTCTTCGGCCCCAACCACTCTCCCACAAGGCAGTGCTGGGCTCCACCACCGCCAAGCTCAGACCGCCTGGGACCTGACATTTGTTCTTGTTTTCTCCTGTCTTCTCTAATGGGTACAGCACTACTAAGCGAAGAGGAATGCAAAGAACAAGGGAGTTCAAAGCAATCGAGTCTACATTCATTGAGAATGTCTGGATCCTTGCCCGCCCAGAACCTGGAGCATTTACATAGTTTCAGAAAGTTTAACCCTTTTTCATTAAACCCAGCAATGTTCTTCCCAGCGCGGAGCGCTGTGCTTTTCTTATCAGTGACTAAACACATCGGAAGGCGTCCTTCACAAATCCAGCTCCAGGCTCTCACCATTCTGCGTTTTATTTCCCATTTTTTCTCTGTGGGACAGGAACTTAAGACCTGGAGTTCTCTGTTGTAAGATGCTCAGAGAACTGTGTCACAGGGGAGCGAGGGATCACTTACAGTAATTCCCAAAAGCTCCGGCTGAAGTTCTCACTCACACGATGGAGCTGAGCTGGGTTTAAAAGAGCTTACTCTTTTTTTTTTTTTTCTTTTTTTTTTTTTTCTTTTTTTTTTTCCTGCAAATTTGTCTGCTCAAGTGTAAACTCACTTCTGGCTCTGCAGAATCAGAGAAGAAACAGAGACGTTCAGAAATGATTATAACTAGAAACTTGTATTTTTTTCTGATGATTAATTCTGAGCAAACTACTGTTCAGTTTTATTTAGGAGATGATGTTAGTTGGCAGCTTATTACAGACCTTCAATTTGTAAACAATATTTATTTGTTGAAAGAGGTATAAAATCTAGTAATAGTGTAAATCCTTAAAACAGGCTATCAAATAATTTTTGCCTGGACCTAAGCATTCATTTAGACTATCTCTAAGCTAAATAGTGCAGCACTGCGTAGGTCAGATAAGCAGCAAACCTGAGTAGGAACAAGAGTCGATCCGACTTGCCTGTTTAATCGTTAGTGACAGTAGGAATGCTAAAATAAAGATTGACCCTTTCAAAACTGCCTACTCTTTAGTAACCTTCCATCGACTGCTGCTTGACAGAAGGCTAGGACCGGGCCCCTCATTAGGGCAAAAACATGGAGATGGGATTGGATTTGTTTACCTGCAGTTCAGACCTAACTACATCCTTTAAAAAAAAATAAAATAAAATATTAAAGACATTCAGAGCTGCTTCTGAAAATGTTTAAGTATACACAGAGCCTTACTCGGTGATACCGCCCTAATTAAGCTGCCAAAGCGTCTGCCAGAGCAGGCCCTTTATAAATGTACATATATAAAACAAAGCAAAACAAAAAAACAATTTTGAAATTATCTGTTTATCATTCATTTAATCAGACGGAGGCAAAGCGTGTAATTAAAGTGTGCAAGTCTCAGAAACATTTCAGTTACTACAGCCATGCAATTTACATAAATGTCTGAAAGTTACGGGCGTATGTGCTCCGCCAGATGCTGCCTAGCCCCGCGATCCCGCTGGTCTTCTAGGAGAATTACAGCTGAAATAAGGTGCAGACAGCACATTTTTAAAGCTGTTACAGAGCAGTCTGCCCCAAACTTGTCATTTCCGAGGGTCACAACCACAGCCGGGAGAAAACAGGGTTATGCGAGGGGCATCGCACAAACCCCAAACGAGACCTGTTTGCTAAACACCTGTTTCCAGGCTGGAATGGAAAAAAAAAAAAAAAAAAAAAAATGCTGGCGATGAGTCCTGGGGAAAAGGACGCTGAAGTTAACACACTGTATGAGCTGAATACGTGCTAGCGGTGGATGGAAATCTGCACTACTTTAAGGGCTGCGTTGACGGGAGCAGCCGGACCCACGTTAGCAGCAAGGAGCACCAAGCAGCTACACGCTGCCAGCCGCTTCGTGCAGCAAATGCTGTGCTGCGCTCCTCCGGGCTCCCTGACCGGCCTTCTGCACCCACACCCTGCAACAGCCTCCTCGCACGGGCTGGGAGGCGTGCGAGGCTGCCCAGGTAAAAAATGCTATTTATGTTTTTGCACTGGAAAAAGGGCCGTGTCTGTGGATGACAGGGGCTGGATGTGGGGAGGGCAACATTTCTCCAGATTCCCTCCGTGCAAACCCGGACCGCAAGGCAACAGAAGGGTGGAAAGGTTTGGGTGTTTTTTTCCTTTTTTATTTTTTATTTTTTTATTTTTTGGTAGGCTGTACTTTTCCCAGACGGTGTGAAACCTCTGTGGCTCTGTCCCTCCTTCCTTCTCCTCCTCCTGTGGCGAAACCCGAGGGAGCCCCGCTCGCTGGCCTGCCCCTGCAGCGGCATCGCTCTGCGCCCAAACCACACCTCAAAACCAGCGCGCGGACAGAAACTCGCCTTGTCCCACAGGGGAAAAAATAATCACAGAAAGAGTAAAAAAGGGGTGAGAGAGCGACAGCGTGCCTCAGCCTTGTCCTCTCCCCTTTTCGCTTCTTCCACCTTTTTCCTCTCCCCTGCTCCCAGCCACTTTGATCGCAGCGCTTTCCCCAGCACACTGGACACGGTAGCACCAACATTTATTCACGGCAGCTTTCGAGCACGAGCTGCCTCCGGGACAAAAATATATCGATAATAATAATAATAATAACAAATCTGAAGCGACCGGCTTTAACGCCCCCCACCCTGCTGAAGGCGAGAGGTGGGCAAGGCGGCTACACCCAGCCGCGGAGGGCTGTGCATGGCACTAAAACCCCCTCAGAGGGGGCCGGGGCTGCCGGGCACTTGTTGAGGCTCCCCTCGCCGGGCCGGGCCGTGCCGTGCCGCGGGGAGGAGCCCGCCGCCATCCCGCGGGCCCTGAGGGCCGGCCCCTTCCCCGCGCCGGGTGGGGTGCGGGGGGCGGAGAGGGGGAGATAGGGGCGGAGAGGGGGGGAATAGGGGCGGGCGTGTGCCGCCCGATAGACACCCGCGGCCAGGTACGGGCGGAGGCACTGAGGGCCACGCCGGGCTGGGGCTGCCGGGCAGCGAGAGCCGAGCAGGAGCCGGAGCCGCCCAGAGCCCAGCGCCCAGCGCCGCTGGGTCCGTGCCGCCGCCGCCTCGCCTCATGGCCACCCGGGTGCTGAGCATGAGCGCCCGCCTGGGCGCCGTGCAGCAGCCCGAGGAGCCGGTGTTCGCGCAGCTCAAGCCCGTGCTGGGGGCCAGGGAGGCGCCCATCTTCCCCGGGGAGGACATGAAGCAGCAGCAGCCGCCGCCGCAGCCGCCCCCTCAGCAGCAGCAGCAGCACCCGGGGGGCGGCGGGGGCGGCGGCGCGACCCTGCCGGCGGAGGAGATGGTGCAGGTAGGGGAAGGGGGCTGAGGAGGAGGAGGAGGAGGAAGGAGAGGGTCGGGGGGAGCCGGGTGTGTGTTGGGAGTCGCCGCTGCTGCCCGGGGTGGGGTCGCGTTGGGGTGGGGGACGCGCAGCGGGGGGCTCCGTGCCCGTCCCAAAATCCCGACGGGATCCCGGCTGCTGGGGGAGCCGCGGGTTGGGGGCTCGGCTTCAAAGCGAGCTGCCCCCGGCTTGTAAACAGGAGGGGGGGGGGTGGAAGGAGGAGTGAAAACAACCCAAAAACTTTTAAAAAAGCTCAAAAAGCTGCCTGGCGTGTTAGGGCAGCCCCGGATCAAAGCGCCGGGCCGGTGTGTTTGTTGTGTTTTCTGGTGGTCTGCCTTTGAAGGGAGGGCTCGAAAGCCGCTCTGGGGCAGGGGTTGCTGCCTGGCAGCTGCTTTCTCTTTTCGGGTGCTAAACGGATCTGGAATGAGCGCCGTCTTCTTGACAGGGCGAGGGGGAATGTAGCATTTGCCCACTGGAGAGTGCACGATAAATGTTTTGCCGATGACTGTACCAGGCATGCATCAGGCGCTCGCCACCCACGGATTCCCTCGCACCACTACACCAAGGGAACGATCCCCAGTAATTAAAGAGCTCTCCCGGCACGGCACCGAGGCATGAATAGGGACGTGTGGAGCCCGCTGTTAACCAATTACACACCGTGCAGATTTATTTTATTTCATTTCTAACTTTTGAGCGTAGTCCCCGGGACGCTTCGCACGAGGGGTGCGCTGGGGTAGCCAGCCCGCCCTCCTTTTATTCGGTGTTATTTATATCTTCGCGCTCCGCGTCTCTCACCACACGCCCTTCTTCCGAGCCCGAGAAATGCTGGAAGCGCAGGAATCAGATGTGGCCAAACATCGTCTGAAGCGCTGGGAGAGCCGGCCGAGGATGTGGCTGCTTAAAGTTCGCCTTTCAAAGCGGCGCGGGCGAAGCAGATCGGCAGCAGCCTTCTTAAACAGCGAATTCCCGAGCGCCAGATCTGTAGATTAGGCACGGAGCCTGTCAGTCCTCCCTGTAGTGCTGTCTTGTAGACATAAAAGATGAAAAGTTTGTCGTGCGCCCAGGCATCGGATCAGTCTTGGTGCTTGCTCTGCGTGCCGGCACTTTACCTTCCCGTTCTTGATGATGTTGATTAGCCTCCCGGTTATAAAAGGCAGCTTTTTATTTAAAACTTCCCCTGTATTTAACTCGGGATTGGCTAAGGAGCACTGTTTGTTTTTTTTTATTTATTTATTTCTGAAGCCTCACGCGACGTGCGTGCCGTCTTGTTTCTCAGTGGGTAACAAGTCATGGGGGTTATCCTACATTTTCTTTTTGCAGACGAGATGTGAAATGGAGAAATACCTGGCACCTCAGCTCCCGCCCGTCCCGGTCATCCCTGAACATAAAAAGTACAGACGAGACAGTGCCTCGGTCGTAGACCAGTTCTTCACTGACAGTGAAGGCTTGCCTTACAGCATCAACATGAACGTCTTCCTCCCCGACATTAGTCACCTGAGAACTGGCCTGTACAAATCCCAGCGACCCTGCGTAACCCACATCAAGACCGAACCCGTCACCATCTTCAGCCACCAGAGTGAAACTACTGCCCCAGCCCCTGCCCCTACTCAGGCCCTTCCCGAGTTTACCAGCATCTTCAGCTCTCACCAAACTCCCGACGTGAACAACATTTTCATCAAGCAGGAGCTTCCAACTCCAGACGTTCATCTCTCCGTCACGCCCCAGCAAGGCCAGTTGTATCAGCTCTTGAGCTCGCCGGATCTAGATATGCCCACCACGACTCCTCAGGCAGCCGTCATGGACTCCCTTAGCAATGTTTCCATGCCCTCAGCCATGGCAGGCCTTAACACCCTCTCCTCGGCGGTTCCACAGACTGCAATGAAACAGTTCCAGGGTATTCCCCCCTGCACCTACACCATGCCAAACCAGTTTCTTCAGCAGCAGGCCACTTACTTCCCCCCTTCGCCCCCAAGCTCAGAGCCTGGGAGTCCAGACAGACAAGCAGAGATGCTACAGAATTTAACCCCTCCTCCCTCATATGCCGCAACTATAGCTTCCAAGCTGGCAATTCACAACCCGAATTTACCAGCAACTCTGCCAATAACTCCCCAGAACATCCAGCCAGTCAGATACAACAGAAGAAGTAACCCAGATTTGGAGAAAAGACGCATTCACTACTGTGACTATCCTGGTAAGCAATGTGTTCCAGAAAACTGAGCTCTTGTGATAAGAAAGAGTGATTAATCACAGTCTTTTTTTTCAGCTGTAGTATGCTTAGAGAAATAAATAATTTCTCGTTAAAATAGATTTTTTTTTTCTTCAGCATCTTATTTTGCATGGTGTGTATTTACATTCTTTAAATAATGCACATCATTTTATTTGTGTCATTTGTTACCCTCTTAAACTCCTGAGCGCATTTTCCTGTGTTATAAAAGTTGTGTTCCATTTAAAACATAGTAAAAAAAAAACAAAAACAAAAACCTTCTCTAATTAAAGTCAGTGTGGCTGTCCAGCTCATGCTTTTGCCTTTCCAGCTCCTGTGATGGAGCAGAAGCTGAGCTTGAATCTGACGCTGAAAGACTCACTTCAGTTCCTGGCAGCCAAGGCTATGGCTGTATCTCCCCTGGTACAAATAGGGAATTCAGCTGCCTAGATAAATCCATTAAAGCTACCTTTGAAAATTGTCTACAGATAAATTCCCTTCGAGCCTATCCTTCTATTAAATTGCACTGGAAGAGGAATCTAACTCTACAAACCTTTCCTTCAAGTAATACATGGTGCCAGGTGTGGGACACTGACACCGCTCTGCGCACACCTAGAAATCGCGGCTCTTGGTTCTCTTTCCCTTTACAAATACTACTCACAGTGGTGTATAGCCTGATCGGTGTGCAGCATGATAACTGCATAATGGAAAAGTGATGTAGAGTTCTGGGTAACAACAACACAGACTGGCTTGAGCAAATTCTTTAGGAAATTTAAGAAAAAAAAGTCTGTCTCTGAGTTGTTAATTTATGTAGCAGGTGTTACTATACGTAGATTGTTCTACACTACATTAGAAGGTATTAAGTCTACCAGAAACATTTTTTTTTTTCCTATGTAAAGCAATGTCTCCTAGGAGCTTTCTATATTAAATTATACTTCTAAATGATTATGGTGCCAGAAGGTAATAAACTTAAATGTTTCCAGATAGTACCTCAGCACTGCATGAGGAAGTTTAAATGTAATGTGAAGTGTTCCTATTCTCCCTACTGAAACATTTCTCTTCCATTTTATTTTATTTTGTTTTAGGCTGCACGAAAGTTTATACAAAGTCTTCTCACTTAAAAGCGCACCTGAGAACTCACACGGGTATGTACTCGCTCTCTCGCTGGGTCTTGCTCATTAATAGGCTATGCATCTTTTGTAAAGGCAGAAGCGTTTGATCTGCCATCTTCTCCCTGTTTTCTGTAGAGTGGTATGAGATCAGGCTGGCAGTTAAGAAAAGTTTCGGGTTTGGCCAGTAAGAATTCTTCTTATTCTTAATGCAGTTTTGTTGAACCTTTTACAATACGAAACTCAAATCAGTTAAGAATAAAGCAGATGGAAGTACTGCTTTTCAAAAAATAGGACTCGCTTCCTGTGAATAATGAATTCAGCATAGTAAGTGCTCTAATTTTAAAAATTTATCTAAATAAAGAATTTTCTATTCTGAGCTTTATCTTTGGCCTGTTGGAATTACTTATTTTTTTTCAGAAAGGTCATGAAAATTCCCCAGGTATCTCCATTTAAGTAGCCCTTAGCATTAAGTGTGCTTTTTTATTTTTTTTAAGACAAATTGTTCTACAGTAAAAAGAACAGAGGCTTCATTTCATTTTTTTTTGCTGGTGAAAGACATTAAAATGGAGGAAACGAAAATGAAAACTGTTTGTGTGTAACATTTGTGTTTGTACCTTGATCAAGTTCTGCCTGCAGCTACAGACAGTCCCAGTTCGTGGGCCTGCACCGAGCCAAGCTCAGGACAAAGCTTTGTTTATCCACGCACGCACAAGCCGTGCCTTCAAAGAACAGTTATTTGAAGGCAAAACTTCACAGGGTCTGCCCCTGAGAGTGGACCCATGTAGACAGAAGGCATGACGAGAAAGGGAGGTAGGGGGAGAAATACCTAGCTCCCCAACAGCATGTTTGAAGCTATTAGGATAGTTCTCTGCTGGGATCTTAAATCTTTACAGTAAAAAGACAATTGCTTTTTTTGTTTTCCTCTGTGGAAATAAAATGAGAGGGCTACTACTCTTGCTTCTAAAATGGAGTGCGAATGCAAACTCTTACGTGTAAACATCAATCCAGAGCAAAACAGGAGTCACAGTTCAAGCAATTCGCTTAGTGAAGCAGGCTGTCAACACTGTGGTTGTGCTGTTCAAGTACTGGGATTTCACCTAAGTTTAACCCAAAAGTCAACAGAACAGAACACGAGCTATGATCTAACAAAATATTTCAGTATCTCTGGAAACAAGGCTGTGTATTCAGCAGCTGCTCTGAATGTATCGTTAGCTTATTGTAGAGAAATCGAGTATCTCCAGGCTAAATGTTACTATGGAAAATTTGTTTTGATAAATGAAAGAGTTATCTGTGGTGCAATCACAGTAAAAAGTTAAAAGCAACTGTACAGGGATTATTGCTGAACTGTAGTATTAGACTAAACAAGAACACACATTCTTGATGCATATAAATTCACTCATTACCAACTAGCGTAATAAAGACGTTTTGTGAGGCTATAAACCTGAATAATGTCACAGAGTGCTATATTACTGCTCTTTAATAAAAAATCTGTAAGTGTGTGTCCGTGCACTTACGCATTTCAGCCAGCAATTGAGTCTCAGTTTTAAATATGTCACTTGCTTTCTACAATAACTAGGCAGAAGATTCTACTCTAAAAATGAGCATTACTTAGGCTTCGTTTGAAATGTACCCTTTCCCTTTTTAAAATAAATCTGTATTTTTTGTACTTTTGGTAATGACTAGGTTTTAAAAGTTAGTGTTGGTGCGCATAGAAGTATGTGTACATCATTAATGTACATTGCTTAGGGTCACTAATGTTTATTGTTACCTTCACTTTTTTTTTTTTTTTCACTTATAGATGTTTGACCTTAGAAATGTGGATTAATGTGCAAAGGTCAGAGAAGCTGATGTATTCATGGAAACAAGAATGTTGTTTTAGATAAAAATCTAGTGAATTTAGGCAAGCCTGGAATACAAAGGGTCTTCTGGGGAGGTGAATGAAGGGATAAACTGTCTAAAGTGTTAACATGCAAGAATGCGAGTCCATATCCTGTTACCTGCATTATTTCAGAGTTTGGATTAGTTTAACTCTCTTGAATATTCATTTAATACTTGAAGATTTCCAGTACAGATTCTAATCTCCCTCATAACTTACGGCTGAAATGTGTCGATTAACGAGCAGGATCTCTGATGCACCCGAAACCACATAAATCAATTAACTGAACGCTAGCTAACGAGAGTGGACACAATCTCAGGGCAACTGAGTTACGCTGGGGGCCCAGCTCCCTGAGGATTGCAGGGGAATCTCCCTGCTGACCTCAGAGGAGAGGGACTTCATACGGAGGACTGGATTTGAGGGTGTGTTTGTGTGTGCATACAGTCCATTTTCTGTGCACCCCATCCCCCAGAACTATGACTTCATACGGTGTTTATTGAGCTTTGATTTTAATTTATTATTTTTTTAAAGACTTGTGAAGCTTTTACCTTCAAAGTCTGAAGTAATTGTCACGTAATCCATTTTAATAAAGTTGTGTGTGATATTCTTTCAAATCCCTTCAGGGATAGCAGACCTGTTTATCTGGCTAAACCCGTTCTTTAGTAATCATGGACCACTGAAGTTGTTTTCTCCTTATTCTTAGTTTCTTAACAATACCTTTTAAAATTGGCTGCAGTCTCTCTCTCATCCCAACCAGTCCCCGCCCTTCTCAGCAATCTGTCATCTTAAAATAAAAGAGCCTGCAGCAAAGTTTGTCTGCCATTAAAAGTCAAGACAGACCTTATGGTTTTCCTTTTGTATTGGAAAATCTCAGCCTTTTCACAGTATTTATTTAGCAGTCTTTCTCTGCTGAATGGCTTTCACTGAGTCTAATAGATGTTCTTTGAGAACAAACTTAAGGAAAATGTTATTTTTGATAGGTGGAATGCAGGCTATAGTCTTTCTTAGAATCCAAATATGAACATGTCAGACTTCTATGTTTAAATAAAACCGGAGGAAGCATGCAAGAGGAAAATCCTGTACTTTTTTTTCTTAGGTGTTTACCTTGCAGTGAGTCAGATGGTATAAACTGGTATAGTTCTTATCTAATTAAATTATGCTGGACTCTGTATTCACGCTTTCGTTGTTGATTTGGAATCCAATATTCATGTAAACAGCTAAGCAAGGTTAATGTTCCAGTTGCTGATGCAGGCATACTTTTTTTTTTTCCTTCCTTTAGACAATGCTTTAGCATATGTAAATTGCAAAGTAAACTTTGGCTGTTGATAAACTGGTAACCCAAAACATGGAACATAAGCAAATATTCAGCTGCTGCAAAGATAACACAACATTGTGCGTCCATCTTTGTGCAGTTCTGGAGCAGATGTCCAGTATGTTTGAATAGCTTAAATACTTCAGCGTGCTATCTTAACTCGGTATTAGTTCTTCCTGAAATGGGCAGAGTGATATTCAGCGTGCTGAACTACCTGTTGGAGCATCTGTCAAAACAGATTGGATTTTTTTTTGACATCTTGAAGCAGGGATTTTCTTCTAAAATGATTCTACCTGTTAGTCATGGAACGAGTTTAGTTTCATAACTCGTATTGTGCAACTGGTGTGTATAATGTGGGGGGGGGTGTTAGGCATTTATTGCAGGCTGTCCAGCATGAAAACTACCTTAAGGCACACGCATAACAGCTCTGTGTCCAACTAGAAAAACGTGCCAAATGTCAGCGCAAAGCAGTTGGTTGCCGGTTGCAGATAAACCTCATTAGAGATCTCTTCTGTGATGTCTGAGTAGACACATATATATATCAAACTGTCCTTTAGAAACAGCGGTCCTATAACTTTGCCTGTTGCATTTCTTTATGTGTAAAAATTTGGGACTCTTGAAGTTGAGCCTTTGATATGCAGGCACCTGGAATGCCCTACCTGTACCCTACCTGTGATACTGCAGCAGAGCTGCTGGCTCTAGGGTGTTTTTTTATTATTTCCATGAACAGCTGCATTCTTGAGAATTGTGTATGTTTTTTAGAGGAAAATCTGTCACTGTTTTGAACACATCAAGGCGCACACATCGAGGACGTTTTCCAGCTGCATATTGGTTTTCCGTATACAGAGTCTTTGTACAGGCATGTTCTCTGATCACATGGTGGGTTTGCCATTAATAGTTTCTAACATTAACTGCAGAACTATTTCATCTCTATCTATAGATCTAGTTTGTATTTGGTGATGGGAAGTGGAAGCCGAGATAACTCCAGAGAAATGGCATTTCTCTAAATGAGATGCACTCAAAATACTTCCACTATCCCTGGTTATTTCAAATGTTACATAGGCACGGGACAGCTGCTATCCTGTGCAGTTCCTCAAGGTGTTAAACGTTTCATTTTAATTTAGATCTCTGCCTCAATCGATCCAGAATTAGCCTGTGATGGTACACCAGAATTAGAACCAGTTGTGTGCAATAGACCTCAGCAGTCCTCAGGACTTTGTGCTCTGAATTTGCCATAGCTGTACATGTATGCGTGTTAATGGTGGCACCATACGGCATTGCCAGGCATTCAGGATGCCTGTTCTTTAGAAGGAAAGATGAGCAGTATTGGACTCCTACTGGAAATAAAGCACCTCACAAAACCACGTATTGACTCGAATCGTCCTGAGAATTAAAGGAAGGATTTCATTCGTGTTGTACGAGTGGAGAACTGAAGCTCCACAAGGCTCTGCCTCGCTCATGGTAGCAGTTTTCTGTGTCTGTAGCAACACTTTATCTTGGAAAAATCTTTTGGATCATGAAAATAGCCATTAAGTAATATTTCCATGCAGATTCTGTTTCTTTAAACTGTTGAATGAGTCAGTTGTGCAGATTATACTTTAAAGAGATGTCAGTAAATGCCGTCATTGGTAGAGAGAATAAGGAAAAATGGAGGAGAGTTAAATAAAATTGTTGACAAAGTGCATTAAAGTGCAGTGTTGCTAGACACTGCTGGAGAATATGTTGGTATCTTTTATTTATGAATTCTGCTAAATCCATTAGTTGCCTGTGTGAGAAATGGAAGTACATTATTTTCCTCTGCAAACCACAGTTTAAGGGAAAATAATGCATTTTTCAAACACTTTGTGGATGATTGCAGACCTTTGGATTAATTGATTCAGTTCTTTATCTGTAGTCATAACCTAAACGAGACATGTTTGAATGTGTTGCTCTTTTCTGGGTGAAGTCTTAGCAATATAAGGCTAAGTTTTAATTAAATATTACCGGGCATTCACGTCAGCGTCTGGCACTCCATTTTTAGGATGCAGGGATGAAATTCCAAGGTGTCAGGTGAGGGATACTCCTGCTAGACTTGAGATACTTAAAAGAAAAGCCTGACATTTTCCTTTTGATTAAAAGCCTAGAAAGTCTCTCTGAGCATGAAAGCTTAAAGCAAAAACAACAAAAAAACACTGTTGTTTCTGTCAATTGCTCCCTGAGAGGATTAAACTTCAGTTCCAGGATATTTGATTCCTGATAAGGAAACTGTTGACCTAAGAGACCGGATTTAAATATAGTTCATTTTGAGACCGCCCTACATACGCTAATATAGTCCAAGATTCACAGCAATTGCCAGTGATTAAAACTTTCCATTATTTGATTAGACATTCCTTATTGTAATTAATTTCTGAGCTTGACTTGGACAATTGATTCCTGGTTCCACAGAACGTGTTGTGAGTGGCGGTGTTTGTTGTTTGTTAGATGACCTGCACCTCCCATCGGTGAAAGATTAGAAACATGTAAGTAATGTCCTAGTTTAGTCTGAGTATCTTGGTAGCAGCATTCCTGTCCTGTCAGGCTGCATTATTTATATTCGGTGATCTCTAACAACTCTGATTAAGGACATATTAAAACCTTTGATTTTGGCAAGTGTACAGCGCTTCGCTTTGAATTAAAATAGCTTTAATGTATTGCTTTCAGCTTTTTTTGTGTGTGCATACAGTAGATGGAAATCTGGAAGTCTACAGTACATGTTTAATGAATTCCATTTTAAGAGCACCTCTTATCTGACTACACAAGAGCCAGTGTTATTGGTATGAGAGCTAAAGAGCTGTTCTTGCACCACAGGCGTGGATGAGGAAATGTGTTCTTCAGCACAGAACTTGTAGACACGGCCATGCACCCCAGATGGCATGGATTTCTTATAAACCTACTTAGAAAAAATTCCTTTCCTCTTTGTTTGCATATCTCCTTGTGGAGAGACCACCTCTGTTAAGACAGAATGTTATGCCAGAAAGAAAATAAACCGTTTCGCAGGCCAGTCAAGATTCCCCAGTAATCCTTGAACTGCGTAAGACAACACTTAGCAAAACAAGAGCGCTTCGGGCGTTGGTGGGAGCTCTGAGAAAGATACTGCCCTTACATAGCTGTAGTCAGAAGTGGAATGATGCATAAGGTTTTTTGACTGTCCTATTTGCTTACCAAACAGTTACCTTTTCTCCTGTTCATGCTTTTGTTGGAAAGATCAAACGCTACTTGATTTATCAGTGGTGGGGCTTACCAAATGGAACTCTGTTACGGGATTCCTTAAAATCCTGTTTTATTGTGAAATAGCACTTAATGGTCACCCATTAGCCCTTACTATACTAGGCACAGGCTTTTATCACATTTCTAAATGTGCAGCATATGTTATGCATTCATATCACCGGGGGACTGGATGTTTCAAGGACTACATTTATTTCATCACTCGCAAAATAAGCTGGATTTCCTTCAACCTCTTTGTGCGCTGTCAGCCTTCTAATCCCTCTCCGTCTTGGACAACACAGAGAATTTCGATGCACGAAAGAGCTTTTAAGCAGCTGAGTTTTTTTTTTTATTTGTTTTGAAATTTCAGCTTTCTGTTCTTTCTCTGGGAAAAAACAGCCTTGAATGAAAGCAAAAATGCAAGCTAAAAATCTGCTTTTAACAACTGCAACGCCTAGTCAATGACAGAAGGAAGGTCCAACTTTAGGTGAGCTTCCAGAGGTAAAAACTTATTTTGAATGAGAGCAGAAGGGTACAGAAGTAGCTGTGTTTGATTTCAGTCAGCTGGGAAGAGACAGGAGTTTAAAACTGGGATGCTGTAACCTAGAGGAGAGCTATTTCAGGCAAGCTAAAACGGAGGAAAAACACTGCATTTGTTCCTAGTTCTTCTAAAAATTTGGTTGTAGTATGTCAGCGAACTAAGACAACTAATTCTAAGATGTGACAGAAAACTTGGGGGCCAGATAAATCTCTCTCATTAGCCTGTTTTAAAACTGGACAGGACATAGGTACCTACTGGTACAATCACTACAGTGCAGAAACTTCTGCTTTTCCTCCCACCTTCTTATCACACCTAGTTGCACGTGTTTCAAGGCTAGCGCCTGGCACTGTGAAAGTTAATTTGAGTGGGGCATGGTGTTTTGTGGTACCGATGGGTCTGAGTCTTGCCCCAAAGCTAGGCCAGCCGCTGCTTGGGCCAGGATTACGTGTTGTCTGGGCTTTCTGGGGCTGGCTTTCTGCTATTGTCAGACACGTCCGTCTTCTCGCTCCTGAGGAGGCAGATGCCAGACAGCGATATGGCACGGAGAGAGCCGAAACGTGTTGTCTTTGTCAGTGACTCATGGAGGCGATGCGTGCCTCCTCACAGAACTTCAAAGGGGTCCCTTCCCCACCCCCTGCTCCACCACCAGGTGAAAACACTTTCCTACAGAACAAGAACGGGCATTTCATCTTCTAGCCAGCTTACTCGCGTCGGCTGTGTCTTCTGTTCCCTGTCATGTCCAGCAGCAGCCTTGAAATGTAGGACCTTGGGTGAAATTGTCCCTTTTTAAGTCGCTGGAGTCACCGTGCCTGCTCTGTCAGATGTGTGGAGGCTGCTGGCACTCCCTTGCATTTCCATTTGACAGAGGCCTGTTTACTTCGCCCGTAGTTGCAAACACTTAGGTGGGTCTCAAATGCTCTTTAAAGCACGGAGCATTAGGTAGCTTGCACATGATAAACACGAGTAACATAAAAAAGACGGAAAACTGGGAGGAGGAATCATTTTATACTCTTAGGAGCCTGTAATCAGACATTGTGTTTTTGCAGTTTGAAAGCTGTGCTGCTTTTTCTTCCTCAAAGAAGCTCATAGCTCTGACAGAAAATAAGAGACACTGCAGGTTTCGGTGGGTGTAATACCTGTATTTGTGTTTCTGCATACCAATGCAGCTGACTAACTTTAGGTTTGAAAAATCTGGCCCATAATGTTTGCAGCTTTATATTTAAGGAAAGAAATTCTAGTAGTGAGTTACAAAAATAAAGTCACACAAGTCTTTTCTTGGGTGAGGTGAGGAAGCTTACTTTTTTGTTAATGGAGAAATTCATTGCTAATGGGGGGTTTCAGTGACTCTTTTCCAAACAGCATCTTAAATAGAAACATTTTCTAGAACAAGGTCAACGTGGTAAAGGGTGTTTTCTGAATGACCATCATCCACCCCGTGGGTGGCACTGTACCTTACCCACATGAGTATGGGAACTACCGTCACTGCCAGTAGATAGAATTAATGTTAGGAAAGCACTTGGTGTATTTTTAAACTACCGTGTCGCATGAAGATAAATTAAAAGGAGAAGAGCCAGCGCTGTGACTCACCGGCCCAGATAATGCTTTTGAGGTATCAGCATGAATCCCAAACCTTGGGATCTACCTTGGGGTAGTTTGTGTGTCAAAGTGGCCAGTATGGTCAGCGTTTTATATGTAGATATCCAGACATCTTTTTGACATCTTGCAATCCTAAGGCATTGTGTGTGTGTGTGTGTATGTATATATATATATGTATATAAATATATATATACGTGTGTGTGTATATATATATATATATATATATTTGGCAGACAAACACATCGCAAGAAAAATAGTCTTCTTTCAGGCTAAACCCCCTTATCTCTTGTTAGGTGCTTTCTGTAAAAGAGCTTCCAAACTAAACATTAGTACTTAAAATTTCTATGCTCGAGTACAAGCCTGTTTCTCATGCTCTACAAATTTATTTTTAAAACTGTAGAATGGATGCCTATTAACAGTTCAAGAACTTAAAATACATTTTGGGATGTATAAGCCTAACAAAATATTTTAAATCAGTGATACTGGAAGGAGGTTATGCAAAAATCCAATTAAACTTATGAAATCCCTATCCTGTTGAAGTATAATTTAAAGGAAAGCAGTTCTGTTTCCCAGAAGTGCTGTGTATAATATTTCTGGCTTGGGAAGAAAGGGCTGGAGTGTGCTATTTGGCTAGAAATCGGTACCAGCTTCCTCCGTGGTGTTTTAGTTGAACAGTGTTGACATTCTAACAAATCCCGTGGAAGCTCCCCTGAAGTGGAGGAGTTAGCTGTTTTCTTGCTTTTACAGTGAAATATCTGTTTGATACAGTGATCGTGTTCCAGTAACTGAGCTATACTGCGTTCATATTTGATGACCAATGGCATTCTTGGTTTAACACCCTATAGAAGTCCTAAATTGCTGGAGGAAAACCAAATATTTCTGAGACTTTGCAGCTACTGTATTTCACACAATCATTAAAGTAAACAAATCTTACATTACTATGTAGCCAATGAAAATACTGGATAAAGGGTTCAGTGTCCCTTGTTGTGTATACCTGTGTTGTTTGTTTGTTGTTGTTTTTTTAAAATAAATCCTCCAGCCCGGAGTGCTCAGTGCTTTAAAGTCAGTGTAGCAAAGCAGTAGGATCACTTCAGAAAATGTAACATGAGGCTTTTTTTTTTTTTCTCTTCCCTTGCCACAAGAACTTAAACCAAATTCTTATTTCTGCTAAATGACAAAAAGCATGTGTATAGACCGGGAGAGAGCAAATGCTACCAGCTAGTTGTCCTTTTGCTTTCTTTAAAGGAGTGAAAATAATCTCCACCTTCTTCTTCTTGCCCCCCTTCCTCCTTGCCCAAAAGGAAAACATTTGAAATTGATTCAGTTCTTAAATAGAACTTTCCAACGGAAACTAGCATTACAAACATAGATATTCAGTATTTTACCCCTAGGATTTATTCAAAATAATCTGGGCCTCTATATTGGCGCTAAAAATACATTTTCCAGTTCTTACTGGTAGCCAAAGCAGGGGTTAAAAGCAGCATTCTGGCTTTAATTTCCAGTACATAAAAGTAACACTGTTAAAACAATCTGTGTAAGGCACCAGCTTGTTCCCCTCTGTGCATCCCCTGAACGCTGTTCAGTTCAGCTCAGGTCTGCAGAAGGCAGCAGGGCTTTTCTGCACGTGCCGCTGCCCCATCGCCTGGCTTTTCCCCTGAGCTTCAGGAGCTCTTTGTGGCCGTGGCAGCGTTACAAGGTGAGGTGACTGCTGCGGTGGGGTAAGCTGTGCAAGTTTCTAGATATATCTCAGGGAACCCGGGTCCCCTGGAGTTTGGTGGGGGTCTTGCCATTGAATTCATCATTGACTGGGAGCCTGTCGTGTCCAGCAAGCCACGCCATTCACTGCAGTCCTGGCTTCTGGTGGTTTGTATGCCAGGAGTCTTCGCACCACTTGTATTGTCACAAATGAGTCAGAATGGGAGGTCAGAGGTTTTGTTTGGTCTTAGAGTCAGGTACTACCTGTACGGGACAATTCTGAGACTGCTTGTTCAATACAACACAGCGCAGCACTCAGTGAGTTTCTACATGCTTCATACACCTCCTCAACACCAAGCTCCAAAACCATGGGTTTAGTCTCCGGGTCTCCGTTTCATCCATTTCATTCCAGGCAGTCCTGGTCTCTTACATGCTAACTGCTATCTTCCTGTCTTCTTGAACCATTTCTCTCATGGCCAATTCTGAAAATTGGTAAACACCTTGGGAGTATACAGAGACCCATCTATTGATCTGCTCTCTCTGGGCAGTTTTGTTGGGGATCACGAGCCTGGGCAGTTACAACTGACAATTACAGCAGTTTTAAGTGAAAGTTTTTATTAAAGATTGTCCAGAAGCTCTTACAGAGTCATCTTAATGAGACTACTCTGGATTTAGGTTAAAAAAGAATAATTCTAAACCAGATAGAAATATCTGATTAGAAGAGCTTAAAGCCGATATGGAGGAAGAGGGGAAAGAAAGGAGAAAAGGAAACCCACTGTTTTTGGGTTAAGGTGTTTCAAATGCAAAATTAACACTTTTGTGCAACTCCTGTGTATTTTAACACACAAAAAAAATATTCACAGGAGATCACTCTAGCGTTATTCCTGTGGATCAGCAGTGCAAACCTTACAAGACCCAGTTTAAATAAATGAAGGATGATGTATATATTGCAAAAGATCCTGAGCACCGAATAGAGATATTTTCTGTCACTTTGCCACGAAGACCAAATGCATTATCTCGGCTGGCTACTCTGACATTAGAAAAGCATTATGCACTGTGTTTGAATGAGATGTGTATTTTAACCTGCAGTCTAACATTGCATGGAACAAACACAAATACCCTATGTTGTAGGTCACTCCAGTCTTTGGTTGGTATCAGGCAGGATAAATTCAACCATGACAGAAATTTGTAAGAAATTGTGGTCTTGATTTACCATCTGTCAAATAATTTTGAACTCTGGGAGGTGATTCCAGGCCCCAGGTTTGTTGTTTTCTTAAGGCTTGATATCGTTCCTTTGTGATTTCAATAAATCCTGGTTGCCTTTTGTGCAAAGAGGAGGCATCTTGTTTAGTTGGTTCGTTTTTCTTTTAGAGGTCTCGTTCTAGTTGTGATCATTCTGCAAGTATGAAGGTACTTCCCCATGGTGAGCAAACAGATGACTTTACTGCTATTAGTAGATGGAAAGTTACTACTTAGGTGATCAGAAGAAGCAGTACAAACTCACAGACAAAACCAGTTCCATGATTTCGTTTAAATGAAAATTAAGAGACTCTGGAGTGCTGTTCTAAAGTTTCTCAAATGGTGTTTTCTGCAGAACAAGCAGTTGAAATGCAGGATACTGGCTTGTCTTTTTTTTCCACGTGCTAACGTGATGGTAAAACAGGGAACAGGATGAGTCACTCCACAACACTATAGGATTGCAACTACGAGGGTAAAGGTCTGAGACCAAATGGAGAGGGAGAAAGGAGGTCTGTAAGCTGTATTGGAAAGCATTTTTTTGAAAGCCCAGCCTTGGTCTGATTCTGCTTCAGGTGAAGCTACTGCCGAGTGCTCGCATAAGCTCAGTTTTCTTTCTCTCTTTGCCAAATGGATCAAATAAATATAAAGGATAGGGATAGCAATTGATTGCAAACTGAAAGGTGTTTTTGTCAACCAGCATCAACCAATAGCCTATAAATAGGTAATCTTAGGCTCTTTATATGAAGCTTAGTTGTATGGTGACATCATGTCCATACCAGCTCCTGAGCAGGTGTATGTCCGCATGTAAAGTTCTCTTTTCACATAGAAGTCATCTTGACTTCGTGGCTTCGTGTTTCTCCCATTTCAACAAACAAGTCCATAAATTATAGACGTGCTTCAAGTACCCTGTTTATAGTTTTAAAATGGATGAATGCAAGTGTTTTGGGTGGTTGGACCAGTGTATTTAGGTCTAGCAGGATACTTCAAAGTTGTATTCAGATTTTCTGTAATGTAGCAAGATGCCATGCTCCGTCTACGTCAGCACAGACCGATAGAAACAAGCAAGCACTTGCTACCTCTAAAATACACCTATTTAAGTACCTGATTGTAGAGATTTAATTCTGAAAACAAGGACTTTGGTCTTTTAGATGCTTTCTTCTATATATAGCTGGCCCAAACCAGCATACCACAAGATTTTATTGCCTCTGATGTTTTAGAAAATATTATCCCAGTTGTATTTGTAACACACTGTGCACCTTTGTTCGCACATCAGAAGATCTTAAACAGATCTATACACTGTAAGGAATCTTTATAGAAATCTTTCTTCTAGTTTCAGACTGGTTTCAGCTTTTCAAAAAGCTCAGTTTAACTTAATTTACAAATTTTTAAAAGGTACGAGTGTTCAATCACAAACTAAGCCTGACTGTTACGAGACCTTCTCTCTACTCCCTCTCATAATGAGATGGATGTGAGGAAGCATATTTCTCATGCAGGGATTTTTTAAAACCTGTGTTCTCTGTGCCGTAGCTGTCTCTAACTTCAATAAGTAGTAAGCTTATGTTTGAAAGTTTCTGAAGTGGTGCCATTTTAATGAAGCATTAATCAGAGGTTCAAGTGCAAAATTTGCTGAAATAGACAAGGGGTTGTTAATTTGGGGCCTGCTGAACATGCCTGTGAATAATTGGGAAGGATCAGTTCCCACTTCGTTGTTGTTTTTCATTTTAAACTGAGCAGCAGTGTTGGTGCGATCTCACGCCGATTTTCTCCGGGAAACGGAGCGACAGCTGACAGTGCTCTGCCTTCTGTCTTTCCAGGTGAAAAACCGTACAAGTGCACGTGGGAGGGCTGCGACTGGAGATTCGCACGCTCGGACGAACTAACGCGCCACTACAGGAAGCACACGGGGGCAAAGCCCTTCCAGTGCGCTGTGTGCAACCGCAGCTTCTCTCGCTCTGATCACCTGGCTCTCCACATGAAGAGGCATCAGAACTGAAAGCTGGACTTGTTGCTGAGGCAGTTCTGTATCTATGCAATTTCCTATTGACTCTCGACATACAACTAAAATGAGTTTAATTTTTGAGTATGGATTATCCATTTAAAAGAAATCTCAAAGGCAACTGGAAATGTATATTTTGTATATTTATGCAGAAAAAGGGAAGACACTGTATCACAATACCGGAGTGTTCAAGTCATTTGTTTGCTCTCATGATGTATATGGCTTTAGTCAGCAGGTTTCATCTCTTTACAAGTATTATGTCTTGACACATGGCAGCATTACACTTTTTTTTTTCTCTTGTGGTGTTTCGACCAAAGCACTGTCATTGTGACAGTGTTTAGTAAATGAATTAATGAGAGGCTACACATGAATGGACGCAGTGGAAAAGCCATGAATTGTAATCTGTCAGGTTTTTACTGGACATATTTAGTACTTGTGTTTGTTGTTTTTTTTTTTTAATGTTAAATCATTCTGTGGAGAAAAAATACATAGAAAAATTCATAAACAGCCATAGAACAAAACATTTTGTTCTGTATGTTGCATGTTTGCTATGACAAAGATTTTGTAAATATGCAAATCAGCTTTTTAGGTTTAATACAAAATTTTTCTAAGAATTACCTGAAAAAAAACAGTTGTTTTACATTTGATAACACGGCACATTTACAAAAAAAGTTACTTAAATACCTCTCAAAACAATACCAACTTAGCTTCATTTTTCTTAAGAGAAATGAGCAAAATGTTCAGATGTTTTGTACCTGTTAACTCAAATGGTGTGCACTGAATATTCAAAGCAGGATTTCGTTTTCAAATTGCTTAAAAGGGGGGAACATTTAGAATGAACTGTAAAGTAAATGTTGGAAGCTTACATAGTGGGGATAGTTATGGTATACATACAGAATGTTAAACCTCTTACTATAAGCTAAACTTAGTATCACTTTAAAAAGAAGGATTTAGGATGCAATTTTCATATACAGACATGTTAAGCTGGTTCAGCACGAGTATGATCTAGTTTCATGTGGATATTGCATATAATTTATTAGAAGGCAAAGGATACAGTAATTTTATTTAAAATTACAGTGCAGTTTAGTTAATCCACTGTTGAGATGGACACACGGGAGAATTTACTGCTGACAAAAGTAGCTGAAACTCCACTGAAGTCAGTGAGGTGGTGCCCTTTTATGCTAACAATGACTTTGATCCACAGTGTTCAGCCTTGAAATAGTAAGTGACGAGCCAAAGATGAGGTTAGACCATGTAGGATTTGGCCAGGCAACAGGAGAAAATGAAACAAACGTAGTAAAAGTGTCTGGAGTTCACAAGCTGTAATATTAAGCTGTCAACCAAAGGGTAAAATAAACAATCAAAATACCAAAAAAGGGTCTTGCAGGAAAACCTAGCTTTGTTAAAACTGTTGTTTGTCTTTATTTATTTGTGGTATATGATAGACTCTTTTTTTTTTTTTAAGACAATTTTACATATACTTGATAAATTATAGTTTTGTTTGTTATAGTTAGAAATGTTGCTCTTAATGTAAATAGTTGACAAATGATGTAAATAATTTTGTAAGGCTTCAAATGTTTATACGTGGAAACACATGCATAAATTGGTTGCTGTTTTGCTTCTTTTGCCTCCCCCTACCTTATTTTTGTATTGTGGTATTTCCTATGCAAATGATGGAGCAAACAGCTGTATAGTTGTAGAATGTTTTGAGAGAGAATGAAATGGTTTATATATAAAAGACTTTTTTTTTTTTTTTTTTTTGCAAAATAAAACAAAGTGCCTAATGTGCCTGTGTGTGTGCCCTCTGTAGCTCTTGACAATGACAGTTCTGTGTTTTTGCATTACAAACTGGAAATCATAGCAATATTAAGCTAATTAAGAATAAGAATGCATATTCTTTCATAGCAGGGATTGTCTCTTTGGAAAGTACCTAGCACTTCTGCATCCTGCCATGATTAAAATAATAAATGTGAAGTATTAACTTCAGGGTGCTTTTCTGCCACCAGAACTTTAAAGGAAGTGTGCAGTAGGCTGAGAACAGTTGCAGTAGTCCATCCACAGGCATGTGATAGGAAAGGAAAAATACTCATTGGGTGCATACAAAAGTATGCAAATTCTCTCCCACTTTCAAATCAGGTAAAAGCTGTTCACACCCATCTACAGCGTTGCTCAAAAGTCATTTCTCTCCACAAAGTTCCTTCCATGTTCTGGAAAAACAGGAGGCTCCCAAAGAAGTGCCCTCCACAGCTGTCTCCTTTTCTGTTATTTTTGCTCAGAAGATGTAAGTACGATTCAATTTAGAAATTCAAGTTGGTGTGGGTTCAGATCTGGGGTTGCAAATGTGTTTCGATCCTTTCTGCCAAGCTTAAAGAAAATGGGTACACTGAACTTTTTTTAATGAAGTAGGTCTTACAACCAATGCAAGTTTTTTTAAATTTTGTTTATTATTCCAAATTCATATATCCAATTAAATGAACTACCAATTTACTCAAAATTCAATTATTGTCCTGTAAACTGTGGCTCTCATTCCTGTATGTCTCAGTTCTTTCCTTATGATCTAGCTTTGATTTTTCTTTAATTGATTTTTCTCTCTTAATTAGCCTCTTCCATTTCACATAAAACCAGTTCCATGCATTGACTAATCCCCTCCTTATAGAAAATACCAAGAATAGGCATTAGTAAAGTCAGTGAAGCCCTGGTTAATTACCAAGGAAATCTGCCTGCGTCTAACCTAACTGCATAACCGCAAATACAAGAGCAATGTTTTGGAGGCCTGGAACGATAATTCCCAGCAGCATTACTGCCGCATTGCCCTTTTTTGATCCAGCAATTAGAAAAAGCGCAGTGTTTCTTCGGAGTGTTTCTGCAAGTAGGGGAAGTTGGCAATGAGTTTGGCCATCACTCATGTGCTGTCACAGCTAAGAGAGAGTTACCAGAGCTTATTTTCCTGCTTATTTTCCAGGGTGAAGTAAATAACAGCAGTGTTCCAGGGCGCTCGGTGCGCCAAGCCTCGCCGTTTGGCTCAGCCCAAATAACTCGCGTCCCATTTGGGATCGGACCGGTGGCAGGTTTAGTGGCTGTTCCTGGACTTCTGTAGATGAAGACAGCTCCAGTTTCTGTGTTTCTCATGCCTTTCCACAACGAAGGCCCGCTGATTGCATGGTTTCAGCCTCTGACGTTTCCTCACGCTCCTTTTAGATGTTTCTGTTGCTCAGCTACCTGCTTGCATAAACCAGCTTAATGGCTCCTTGTTAATCTTGAATGAAAGGCCATAATTAGGCCCATCTACTTCAGCAGCACTTAGCCTAACACAAACAGAAACACGAAGAGCAGACATATGCGCTGGAATACATTACAGAACTGAAGGCGGAGAAGCTTGCTTCACTGGCGAGTGCTACCTCCACGGCTCATGGTATTAAAACAGCGGTTGAGCAGCCCGTCCGATCTCAAAACCTGCAAGAAGAGGTAGCATCATCACAGTCTCTGCGTGGTTTGTTTGAAGCAGTTGGCGCAGAGTCCCCTGAGGTGCTGAGGCAACTCTCAAATCCAGCTCTCAAATTATCATTCCACGTGAAGGGAAAATCCAGTTGGCAAACTGGCTTTTCTAGTGATCACGTGAAAGCAACGTTGTCCTCTCCACTGGGTGCTGAGTTCCTTCCTGTGGTTTTTATATTAGCTGAGGGCCTGATCCTCCGCAGAAGTGCCTCTGTGCCCACATGGGAATCCTGTGGCCTTCATTAAATGGGATCCTCTCAAGGATCCTCGTTTTAATCTGGTCTGTAAGGTGCCACGAGGCTCTGCCATGCTATACAACCACAACAATGGTTTTGCTGTTGACCTTCATGAAAGAGAGTCCGGCTCAACAACTATTATCCAGAAGAATGTGGTGAATTACTCATGTGCTGAATAATGCATCCTGGCACTTTACGTGTAAGAAGGCAGAGGGAATGTATTGGCCAATGTAAGCAGGAGAAGCAGCCCAATGGATATGCTTTTAATCAAGTGACTTGCATACTTTGCTTGTGTTTACTTATTCCTCCTCTCCTTCACCACTAACCATTATGCTGTTGTTGTCCTCTGCCGTGTTTCTAGCACCCCCACAAATGTTGTTGTTTGGGATTTGGGATTTGAGCTGACACAGGCCACTGGAGAAACTTACGGCAGACCAGGGAGAAAGGTCTACAAAGTCCCGTCTATGGCAAACGAGACGTGCAGTGGTTCCAAAGATTTCTTTGATGTTGTTGTTGTGCTTTTTAAAAATAGGTACTGTTTATATATAAATATGTATGCAAATACATATTGGCATCTGTGTGTATGTGTGCCTGCTCGCTTGAATATTCAATTTAATTCTGACTCCTGGCAAACACTTGCTTTTGAAAGCGTTTGATGGCAGAGAGATCCACAGGTTAGCTGAGGAGCAGAAGGGGGAGGATAAAATGGATGTTCCTATGTTTCCTCGTGGAATTTCTAAACAATTAGGGAAATGTAAAGGTCTGTTTTCCCTGAGCTGTGTACACTGTACTCAGGAAAATGCAACAGTGAATTTCTGTTTCCAATGAGTAGGTTCTTTGTTTTTTATTTTGAAGTCTTTTAAATTCTTTTGGAGAGAGTGAGAGAGAGCTGTACGGAGAAGGAAGGGCAGTTACAACAACAAAGCTAATTAGAAAAAGAAAAAGAAAGTAAATCTTCAGCCGGGCAAGCTAAAAACATGATTTATTTCTGCAGGAGAGCTTGCGCAAGACAGCAACCTGAACTGAAGTCTCGAGTGTTGCTTGTCAAAGCACAGTTCCTCTTCCCCTACCTCCACTTTTCTCTCCTGGTCTCTGCCCGGCCCTGTTTCTGCTGCCCATCAGTCTCAGGTTTAATTCATATTCCTCATTGCTCCCATGTCTCCAGCTACCACTGCGGCTCCATCCCATCCCATCCCATCCCACCCCACCAGCTGGGTGCCAGCTCCTGCTCCCAGCAGGGACGCACATCTCACCTAGCTCAGGTTCCAGCAGTGATTGCTCTCCCTGAGAGGGCAAACTGCAGGGAAGCGAATGGTAGAAGCAGCTGTGTACAGAGCACTGACCAAGAACTGGGGAAAAACAGCCTGGAAGTGTGACAGCTTTTCTCTCTTCTTCAGAAATTTGTGTCTGTTCCTTTTTTCATTTGTGTGTCTTTTTTCTTTGACTCGGGCTGTGAAGAGCTGGCAGAGGAGTGAGATGAGAGTGTCACAGGAAGAAGGTATGAACCTGGAAAGAAATGTCTTCCTCGCTGTCCACTTCTCTTTGTGGCACGAAGAATATCAGCACAGCTTGTTTACTTTCTGCCAGCCTCTCTACGCTGTATTGTATAACCAGGGCAAACTTCCTTTTTTCCTTACGTACAGTGCTTGTGTCAATATATAGGACACTCTACAACTACGCACACAACGACTTTTGCACCCAGTGTGATTTTATTTCTCTGCGTGGGGCTCGGGAAACTGGTGGG
This sequence comes from Anas acuta, assembly GCF_963932015.1. Lineage (NCBI taxonomy): Eukaryota > Metazoa > Chordata > Aves > Anseriformes > Anatidae > Anas > Anas acuta. The sequence continues at coordinate 42,374,970 of NC_088979.1, forward strand.
AGCCTTCTCCTTCCCATGGGACAGGGTGAAGGCATGTGATGCCGAGGGGGATTCTCATACTGAGGCAGTAGCTCAAAAATGTTCAGCTGTTCAGTGTGGAGTCATGGGGTTTTCAGACTTGCTTTTTTGTGCTGACCATCCCATTTTCCTGCCTCACTCTTTTTCACTGTAGTAGAGTCATCTCAACAACAGCTTCAGCTACAGGAAGCTTTAGGAAAATGTGGTTTGACTCTTTCTCAAGAACTGAGGAGTCACATTGGCTGATTTGCCATCTTTTCTGCCTGGGAAATCAAAGTCTGAAGTCTCTTCTAAATAATATCCCCAAAGGCCATTTCTCTTCCCAGCCTCAGTTGTTGTTTCTGTTTATACTTGTTTGGTTTAGCTGGCTATTGTTACTGTGGTTTGTCATTATTTCCAACGCATCGGGCTGGATCACTAGACCAAAAAAAGGACGTAGGCACCCTCAGAGGGACCCGAAACCCAGTCTGCATGCTCTCCCAGGTCAATACCCAAGCTTCAAGGTTGGGTACTCGTGCTCTCTGCTGTTCTCTTTTTCCAGTCCCACGAATCCTGCGCTCTCTGCTTCTCTCTGGCCTCAAGGAGGATGAAAATAAACTCTGTGGAGTCCTCTTTCTGGGTCCAAATAGTTTGTAGAGTGGTGAGCTTCCTAAGAAGTCAGGGATTCAGGCTTTCAGCCTTTTCAGGCTAACCAGGAATGGGCACCATGGTCCTGGCCACCAGAGGATTGTCCTCCTTCAGTTATCGTTGGATAAAAGAGGACCACCATCACCAAATCCCTTCAAGGCACTGTCTGTGCAAAGAAAAGCAGTGGCAGCTTGTGAGAAGCTTCATCGTGTATAAAGGCAGAAAGCAAGCCAGAAGTTTGTGTCAAAGCCAGAGAGCTTTGACATTAAGACCCCCAGAGGATTTAGGCAGGACAATACCTAGTTTCTGGGTCCTGACCAGGGATAAGAGTGACCTGAGTCCTTAACAGCAGGAAGCCTGAGGCTCTGCTGCATATCTTCACAAGCACAGCTTGAGGACCATAAGGAATTTTAAACTCATAAATTCATGGGCATATAGAGTTTAACCTGTAGGGTTAAACATTGACAGTATGCAGGTTTTCTGGGTTATATGCTTGCATTACACCCCACTTTAGGTGCTAAATCCTTTCTGAGTGATTTTTTGCTTCAGTGAGAAGGAGCAATGTGCAGCTTTGGTAACACATAGCTGGGGAAGGCTTAAGAAATTTGTTTCTGTGGACTGTGTTGGCACCAGAGCTGGACTTGAGGTCTGGGTCTGTAGGAGCCAACTTCTTCTTCAGTGTCACTGGTGCAGAGCTGGCACTAGCTGAGCACTGCCAGCATCTTGCAGGTGACTCCAGGCACCTTGCACACACGTCAGGCTGGACCAGGAACTTCCACGGCTGATTGAAATGACATAGCAAAATAAAATTTACTTTGAAAAATTGCTGCATTACAGTATGACACAGAAGAGCTGAAGTCTGAGTGTATTGCTCTCGGGGAGCTTTCACAACAAATTTCTGGATTTCAGTCTTTTAATTCACAGTGTCTCCTGGGACTGGGTCCAGATTTTGTACTTATGAAGATGTTTATTTTCCAGTTTTGTTCAAATACAGCAATTTCCCAAGAGCAAAATTTTTGAGATTTTGACTGTGGAAGATGGCAGAATTCTTGCAAGATTAACAGCATTTGTTCTATAGCCAGCTATCAATTAAAAACCTTACATGGTCCAAAACACTCCTCTCAGCCCATCTCTGATGGATCCCTTAAATGAACACTTGAATTCACAAAGTGCTGCTAAGGAAAAGCAATAGTAATGTGTTCAGATGCTCTTGAAATTGCTTTCTTTTTTTTTTTTTTTTTTCCTTTTGTGTTGTTTTGGTTTTCGTTCTCACTGTTCTCAGCTAAATAATGAAATAGTAGTTTTCTTATACAAATATTTCAAAGTTATTACTAAATTTACCTGTGGCTTTCCCTCCACCCCAAAAATTAATAAATCGTTGTTTTCCTAGCACTGTATTTGGTTTCTCTCCTGTGCTGTTATCAGGCTAGAACTAAGAATCATTCCTCCTTTGAAGAAGCTCAGACAAATGGGTAAGCCAGGCTAAATGTCCCCGGGGGAAAACTTACTTCATTTCTGAAACATTAACAACAGCAATCAAATGAAATGTGAGTATTTTCAGAGTACATACTGTGCCTTAGGACATTTAAGCTACTTTCTTGAATAAAGGAACTTTTCAGTAACCTTAAAGAAGCATACCCTGAAAAGACAGTTCTGAGTATCAGATATTTCTGACACGTACCATCTGCAGAAAAAATAGGCTCAGGGGACCCATGTATTCCTCTTTTATCTCCTTTCTAAGCTTATTCTGTGTATTTATGTTGCTTAGCTTGCACCTTGTAGCTGGTAGTTTCCCTCTGACAGATCCTTCTGTTTTGTGATAGTCCCTTAGAAGCACCTCGTGCTGTTTCTTCTTAGTGTTACTTAGTTTGTTGCTGCAGTGGAGAACAGGGTGCTAGCTGAAGTCTGGTGAGCTGAAATGAGGATGGCCATCTGACCGATCTTCAACTTGTTTCCAAGCAAGGATTGTTTTCATGAAAATATTGCCTGCTACCACGTGTCAGTGCACTTCAGCATACCTGAATAAACAGCTGGGGCTGGAGGATTGGCTGATGAAACTGAATAAAATCAAACTTTATGCCATTTGCACAACTGTGGTTCGGGATGGTTTGGCCAGCGCCTGGACAGACATCTGATTTGAATTGTTTTCCTGAGGTCAGTTTAACTGCAGAGAGTTCCCATCTGCTCCCTCTCATATTTTTTACTTCTTAGTGCCACTGTGGCATTAGCAAGATGGTCAAATGTTGTTTATTCTTCCTCAAGTGTCTCATCCGTGGCAATTAAGCACAACCATCTGAAAAAACACCCTTACCAATTAAAGGGAACAAATTAATCTTACAGCTAAGGCAATGCATAAAATCTATCTGCAAGCAAATGTTTACCCCAGGAAGACAGGTAGGCAGCCTCCTCCTTGCAGCAGTGTAGTGGTATAAGTCTTAAGACTGAGAAACATGTTTCTGTACAGGTAAACTAAACATGATTGGGACTGCTCCTTGGCACTGAGGCTGATGGAGATGGAAACGGCTGCATCCGTGGTATTGGTCGCTCCTCCCCTCCATGCCCTGCATACAGACTGCCTATTGAGAGCAGTCTGGTCTGTGCCAGCTCTTGGCCTGCATTTGGGAATTGTTTGGGAAAGCTGGCCCTGGCCCCGTTGTGCCAGGCACTATGCTAACAATTAAACTGCACAGACAATTGCCTTCCAGTGCCTGGGAACGCTCCTTGGCACTCTCTAATTTGCCAATATGGACGTTAGCTTTGGAGTTCAAACTTTGGCAGATTCAGCTTGGCTTCCCCCTGGCTTTAAAAGGAGGGAAAAAAACAAAAAATGGCATTCAGGGGAGCAGTTCTGCTGCATGTGGTCCTTCTTAGAGCCTGAGAAATATGCAAATACACAGGCTCTATTGATTTTCTTCAAATTACTCTGCATTGACAATAGAATAAAGACAAAAAGCAGAAATGACCCAGAAAATTGCCTTACTATTAAGAAAAATGAAAGGGCATTTTATTTTTATTTTTTGTTATTTTATTTTATTTTAGTGAGTGACAGAGCATGGGGACGATGTCTATATGGGGTGCTCAGCTGGGAGGCTCCTCAGGGAGCTATGTAGAGGAAATGGGAAGAAATGTTCCTTTTTAAAAAAAAAATAATATGAGAGAGAGAGAGAGGAAAGAGGTCTAATCCCTTTGAAGCTCACAGTTTTATGAGAGCTTTGTCCTTGGGAACTATTCACCAAAGATGACTAGAGCCGCTTCGAGCTTTGCAAAATTACTACAAACATAAGGTGAGTGGCTTTATCATAAAATTGGAGTGGCCATTAAAACTTCAAAGGAGACGTATGACCTGAATTTTACCTGTCACAGTCTGGAGTATTTATTATAGGAAGATTTGATTCCTTTCTTTAGTTAACAGCCTGGTACTCACGTGAGGTCATGGGCTAGATTATAGTTTTCATTGGTGGTATGACAGATTAGATGTTAATATTTTATTGCTCCTGACCTTGGGAATCCATAAACCATCGGACAGGTGAGAACTGAAAAAACAACAACCTGGCTCCTTTCACAGTGGGAGCATATTTCTAATACCCTAGTGTGGCCATAGTGGTATGTTTCCATTGATTAGCATCTAACCAGGCTGACTTTGACAGAACACGTCCCTTAGAGGATGTTGGAGACTGCATTCATTTAGGAGCCCTGGTCAAGCAGCACCACTGCCCATTTACTGCAAGCTTTGAAATAAGAATGCCCCAAAGGAGAGTCAGAGTTGGCAGTCAAAATGGTAAGGAAGGAAAGACACAGTGATAAAGCCATGTTTTTCACAGCAACATCTACGTATTTTCCCAACCTTTGTCCTTCCTTCTAAATCTGCAGGTTCGCTGTGCTCATACCAGCATGGTTCAACACCTCCTTGTCTCATGGGCACAGAGGTAGCCTCTTCCCCTTGTTCTTGCTGGGACTGCCACATTTGCCACACCATCATTTGGTTCCCTTTTCTAATGCCTTGGTGCACTCTCATTTTCAGTCTTCTCCTTTCACTCCTTCGAAACTCTGTCCCAAAATTCAGGTCTTCCTATGATTTCCCATCTGCCCTTCCAGTGTTTTCTACCATTCTCCTGCCTGCTCCCAAGAAGTGCTTGTAACGGCCCACTTAAGAGAGCAATTGCCACACAGGTCTTTGGCTTTCCAGGCTGCTTGTATTGAATCTTAGCAGGCAAATAATAGGTGCATCTGAGTGAACACGCTTGCCTGCAACTGTATTTGTAAATATTCAGAATCATTTTACTAATATTTGCATGAGTCTGAGATGCTTATTGTTCTAAGAGAATATGGCAATAGTATTTTAGCAGTACTCGAGTGGGATCCTCTATAAAACTGTTCATCTGCGTTTTCCAGAGTTGGTTAAGTAACATTTGCAATATCCTAGTTGAGGAAATAAAAGTGGTAAAAGAGAACTTGATTCAAAGGCACAGTATTGCTGTGGCACAATTGACAGCATAACCTGTGGGTCTGGATTCCGAGGCAAATACAAACCTGTACATAGTTTCCTACATCCAGATTAAGATGTCAATAGATCTGAAAGATGGGATTTCAATAGATTTTAGGTGCAACAGTAGAGATAGCCAGCTTGCTAGTACTGCTCTACTTCTACAAGTAGCTCTACGGTCAGCCTAAAAACAGTGGTACTTTTGCTTATTAGGAATAATGATGGTGGTAGACAGCTTTTGCATAATAGGCCTGTGGGAGCACTACTTTCTCAGGGATTAAGAGGACCACAAGACATTTTACTTTAGACCACTATTGAAGTCATCACCAGCATGACATCCCTAGTAGCCTTGCCTATGCAGACAAGGCAGGGTCCTCCTTGGAAAGCAAGACTTTACGAAGGGAACACTGGATCTGCATCAGCTGCTGAGTTCAGAAGCCAGTGACTGTTGTAATGTAAAGAAGTAGACATACAAAATCTAGATGTTATGATTTTAAGTGCAAAAGTAAGTGATCTACAGACGTGTGTGACAGGACAGGCTCAGACCTCTTCCAACAGTGTAATTGAACTTGGAGATAAGATTACAATCTTTGAAATAAAATGAACAAACAAAAAACAGATTATCATATAGAGATGCAAGCCTGCTTCCCTAGCTGAAAGCCAGACCCTGTCAGAGCTATCCACCTATCCCCACTGAAGTGAATGAGAACTGCAGGTCTCTTGGGACTTTGACCAGGGCATCTCTGTCTAATCCTGATGGCTCTCTTCTCACCTCTGCCACGACCTGAAAACCCACAACCTTGTCTCTCTTGTTCACTCTATTTTCTTCATCCTTCTCCATTACCTCCCAGTCCTAGCCATTGTTTATCCTGATAATTCATGGCCTGCTGTTTCCTCATTCCTTTCTCCCTCCAGTCAATACTGTTATCACAGCAGCCCTAACCACAAAGTTTCTGACTGGCATTGTGGTGGGATGTCCACCCTAACTGAGGTCATCTCACCATCCTGCTACCAGGAGGACCCTTTCCTCTTCCAGGACAGCAAGAGAGAGACTTGGCCTCTCCTTTCTTGCTGCATCAGGCCCCTTGCATTCCCTCTGCTCTCTGCCACCATACCGGTACCCCAATCTCTTCACATATGGAAAACCTAGGATTAAATTGTTCCACCAGCAGCTAACAAGCCACAGCAAAACTGGCCTGGCTGGTTGGAGACCAGCCAAATAGCAATACGGTGGATCATGTGTCACGGGTACTTATAGAAATGAAATGTCACAGCACTCAAATAGAGAAGGAAGACTTGGTCTCAGGCCACGAGGTGTAAAAAAGCTTTATTGGAATCTTTGCTAGTTGAAACTGATCATAAACTACTTATTTCCACTGCTAAAAGGGGCCTGGCAAGCAGCTTGCTGGGAAACATTTTTTTTTTTTCAATTACAAATATATGAATTGCAAACTGGATACCAGCCTGAGTAAGACTTGTAGAAGCAGATAGACTCTCTAGAGTACCTGGGAAAAAATGCAGTGGAATAAAGTCCAGAGGTAGGGTATTTACATTGCAATTTTATTAAAAATCCTGTCTGAGACAAAATATAGACTGTAACTGCCACGTATAAGGTTGTGATGCCACAAAAAGGAGCTGAGGCTTTTAGCATACTGTTTCTGGGAAAGTCTATTTCCAGTTTCTATTGTCAGTGTTAAAAAAAAAAACTCATAGGACCAGTAGGATTTTGTTTTAAGTGATCAAGAGAGTTGAACCTTAAAGTGTCATAATAAAGACAAGTGTTTTAATGAATAAAGTGTGTGGCATGAAAAAAAATCTAAGAAAAGTGTAAAAGGTAGGATTCAGAAGAACAGAGAAATTTCTAAAGGCTTGACGTGTTCTGTTATGTAACAAAGAAGTGAGAGAATCCATATGTGGTGTTTCATGTTAGGCCTAGGGATAAAACAGGTTCTTCAGATCCAAATAATCATAATTAAGCTGGATGCAAAAGTGTACATTAATTTAGCAAGAAAGTTCTGCTTACAAGTACCACAGCCAGGCAGCTAATCACACACAGAAGGTATCTTTTTAGTGGACAGGGTGTATTATAGTGTCTGATCATTTGTCACAGCGGAATTAAATGAGCAGTGGATAACACCAGAAGCAGCAGTTGCATCCAGTCTCTCTTCTTGATGTCCAGCTCCTTCTGTAGCCAGACCCAGTTCCCTCATAAGACCTGCCACAACTCAGCCTGGTCACACTGCTCCAGCCTCTTGGCCTTGCCAGGCAGTGTCTGCCCCAGTGCCCAGCCCATAGTCCACCATGTCTGCTCTGCCTCTCCCATCCACCCAGGCCTGTGTCACTCCCCAGCTTCCTTCCCATTCCCACAGTTTTGCTTCAGGAGTCCCCCAGTTCTGACTCTTCATCTTGTTGTCTTTCCCATCCAGCTCTCCCTCATGTCCAAACTGCTTGTCTCCGTTAGCAAACCATGGTCATGTAGTCGTTGCCTTGCTCTTTCTCAAGCTCCTTATCTAGACTTGCTGTCTGTGTTTACACCATTGGGCCCAAGAGTGCTTCCCAGTTCCCATGTCTGGATGTGTACTTAGTCATGCCCAAGCTCCATGCTGGAATAGAAACCTGGATGTGTATGCTGGATGGGAGCTGCAGCGTGTCCCAACAGGCCTGACAATTCAGAGGACCAGGAAACAAGGGCCCCGAGATATGCTGCAGAGCAAGTAAGTACAGATGCAGCAGCTGTTTCTCAGCTAGCTGGCTCTCTAGTCCCAGTTCCAAGTCCAATTTTCCGTACGCAGTCATCACTCCCCATCTCCACGCCCAGCCAGTTTAGGTTTCTGTTCCCCACTTTGAATCCATCTCACAAAATTTCTCTTCTCAGTGGATCCCATTCTGACCTTCTGATCACATCTCTGAGTCCAATTCCCACTGCCTTGGTTCCAGCAGCAGTCTCCTGGAGTATGCAAGAGACAGGTTTCTTGCTCTTGGGCCTTGTACATGACCCCTTTCCGCTCCTGGCCACTGCTACTAGCCACAAAGTGATGAAGAAAATCTTCTTTCCTTTAGCTCAATTGTTTTGTGGAGACAGCCAGCACTTGTGTCCATAGGCGCCAGAGTCCCACCCCTAGTCTGAAGAGGATTTTACAGCCTGGTCATAAAAAGTTTGATGCCAAATGTCTTGGACATGTTATTAACCTTAATGTGAACAAAGAACTTGGATCAACATACATGGTGAGAACAGATTCCCTGCACCAATGACCTAGTAGCAGGCCTCTACCCAGACCTTTGTTGTGTGTCCAGAACCATCTTTGTGCTTGTAGGAAATTGTGAGAAGCTCAGACATGTTCAGTGACAGCAGGACTTTAGTCACTTTAACCAAACAAGTCTCTGAGCAGGTGCATAACTCAAATTTTCAAATTTGTCAATTGCCTGAATTTGGGTAGATTTTTGCAGGAATGTGGAAAGACACATAACTAGGTTTGCCAGCATTGCAAACTGTGCTGCAGGGAAAAACCTGACCGCCAGCTGTTTTCAGTCACCAGTCTTACATTGTTCCCTCCTGGAAGAAGCTGGAGAAGGCAGTCCATGTGTGCCCTCAACACCAGGCTCTGCTCTAGACAGGCTTATTTCTGAGCTGTGTGCTGTATCTATGGCTGCACTACAGCTACTATTGCTCCAAGGGTCACTGTCTGTATTATTAGGAGCCAGGTTCAGGCTACACTCACAGACAGGACTGTCTGGTACTGTGTATTTTTGTTAAACTAGGACACAAAGGCTTTGTCTTTCAGCATAGGATCACTCTGTGGAACAGGGTGCTTATGAGAAGCTCTAGACTTTCCGTATCTCTAGGATATATTTAAAAGAGTTCTTAAAATGTTGATTTCACCTGGTCATGGTCTTTAAGGGACAGCTTGGGGGCAGAGCCCTCAGGATTACTAGCTGTGTGTTCAGTAAGGTCACTGGGGGCTGATCCTCGACATTTCAACTCTACCTGCTGGGGAGCAGTTATGATCTCTGGCTGTGATTACTGACACTGAGCTCTGCTGGAAGGCAGCTGGGGCTGCCTGAGCAGCTGGGAACCAGCATGTACCCATCTTTTGCTGCTTTCTGGAGTCAGGATGTGGCTGAAGGATGTACCCAAACCCAGGAGCTCAGAGGGGCTCCATCCATACACCTGCTTCAGGGACATGCCAAATGCTTGCTGAAGTTTGCTGAGGGTTAACTGCTATCTCACTCACTCTGTGAATTGTCCTTCCCAGTTCTGTATTTTCCCCTTTTCACAGTGCATTTGTCCCCATCTCCTTGTATTCAGGCTTCTAACACTTAATATTCTCTTTTTGGTTCCCTGTCTCCTTTGATGTATGTATAAAAGTTCATGGAGCTGTTGAAGTCCGTCAGCTGATGGACGCAAAGCACCATAAAATAACCCAGGTCACATACCACATCCAAGTCAACCTAAACCTGGGCACCCCAAACCCTTTATGCTCCTTTGGCTAGTGCTGCCAAGAGGAGCTGGAGCTTTCAACTAGATCTGACATATCAAAACCAAGCAATTCTCTGTCTCTTTGTTCCATGGCCGTATCAGGTTCTAGTCTGACTTGAATGGGAGAGGTATTCTTAAGACTGCTTTTGTTTGTTTATTTTCAGATGCGCATACCACAAAAATTAGATTACGGTTTGGATTTTGTCACGGCTGTCTCCTGCGAAGACTGGTTCTGTCTGTAGCAAGTAGTTTCTGGAGGGCTTCTTCTATTAATTACATGCTGCCACCCACTTATTTCCTTAAGGCAGATTTTGCATCCCTGATTTCCGTGTGAAGCTTCCTTCCTTTAAGGTAGTATGTCTCTAAGGTGGGCAAACTGACATCATAGAAATGGCATTTACAATCCAGGGGTCAGAATATTTTTTTTTCTGCCACATGGAAGGATGGCAAGCGCACGGACTGTGTGACAGAGAGCATTAACTCATTCTGTGCTAGCACAGTAAGCGATTGCAAACTGAGGCCGCAGTGGGAGATGTAACTGTTACCTTGATCCTGTGATCCCACATATGCTTAACTTTACATTTGTAAACAAGGAGAAGCACAAGATAAATACACAACACTAAGGAGATGATAATTTGGAAGTTTGTTAACATAATTTACTTTTTACTGGTTAGATGGCAGAGTGTTTGGGGCATCTTGCTGAGGGGCCAGAGGTGCGAGTGCAAGCCTTGATTCAGACTACAGTTAACGGTCGCAGTCAGCCGCATGTATTTGGACACTCAGCCATTGGACTGTCAAGACAGAGATGAGGGTCTGCCTACACAAGTAAGGCCTCACATGAGCCTCACAGACCAGCCACATGCAGAGAAATCTCTAAACTTGGTGTACATGTTAGTCTTGCGCTGCAGGGTCTCTCTGGTGACTTGGTGAACAGTGCTTGGCTCACAGCAAGGATTCCTACATGTCATTGCTGTCTATCTCCATGGAGAAATCTGGGAACCGTGGTTTTATGATAACCAAAGGTGATCATGGCCTCTAATGATTTTTTCACTTTTCGTTTGTGTATGTGAGTACCTTTGTCTTGTGTGTTTGAGTACCTTTCGTTTGTACCTTTGTGGACATTCAGCTTTCCCCCTTCTGCACCGTGGTCCTTGCTTGCACTAGCACCATGTTTTCTTTACTTTCTGTTTCTCTTTCTCTCCCTGCCCTAATGAATATTTACCTGTTCTGTTCAACACGATGGAAGGTTGAGACAGCCCAGCTGTGTACCTGGGGTGTTCCAGGTTGATGGCAGAAAGGTCTGGGAGGAGGTGTGAGATGTGTGTCGCTCTTCAGCCTCCTCCAGCACAAGTGTGTCTCAAACCTTGAGCTAGTGTTTTAACTGTGATGTACAGGGTACAAAGGATTTTGCTGCTGTGGCCTTTCTCAGCCACATTTTGCATTATCTTATGTACTTTGTGTGCCCTGAGCCCTGCAGGTAACCCGGGGTGGTGATGGTTGGTGTGTGTGAAGGCTTCTCCATTGAGCTGTTTAACACAGTCCCAACCCAGGCTCTTTTGACCTAGGATGCAAATGAGCTGCTTTCTGTTTTCATCTCTGTTGTTTCTTTTAACCTTTCCTCATTTTCAAGGAGAAATAAAAGGAAATTCTCAAAAATATTACTTAAACAGGCACTTTATGCAGAATAAAATTAAGACAAACTAAATTACCCTGGTGCTGTGAATTTGTTTGGCTGAGAGAGAAGGTTTGTCTTGTCCTTTCACCTAAAGCTCATTAAAACTTCTTTCCAGACATGTTTTGCCACTCAAATTGTACTCCTGCACGCTATGAAAGCAACAGAAAATTAATTCATCTGAGGTTGGCTGCCCATCCCTGCCCCACTTTCCAGTGTGAAATCCATATGGCCATCAGGACTCTGCCTTTTTGGGATGTATTTGGGGTTGCACCTGAGGCCCCATTTCCATCCCCAAGCAGTGGGAAAACTCACCTGATAGGCAGCTGCAGCTTTCTTTTGTGCAAGGAAATCCCCTCACATAGCATAAGGCTGTTATTGTGAAGGTAACTGACTCTGTGCCACCTTTTCCATATTAAACGTTGGCAGGGGAATTTACCATGCCAGGTAGAACAACTACTGAGTACTCTTCTTGCACCACGGCCAGTGAAATGTTAGTTACCAGACTGCTGCTACTTGAACAACAGAAAGTTTTTGAGGGTTTGAAGGAACATCTCATAGCTTCAGAACCACCCAAAAACCATCTTTCCTTTCCCCTTTCCCCTGTTCCATTCTCTTGGTTTTAAACTGGAGTGAAAGTTCAGCCCTTTCACGCTTTGTAGGATATGGATAAAAAGAAACAGAAGCATTTTTAGCTTTTAGATTGACATCTTCTTCTTAGTTTTATGTCCCTGATCTCATCTGCCCTATAATTGTGTCAAAGATTTGTTTGGAGTAGTTGTGGTTTAAAACTGGAGAAAGCTTTGTCAAAATTTATGTGCAGAACGTCTCCTGCAACATGGTTGTCGGTTCACGCTGTGTGACTTTATTTACAAATACAGTTCAAGGAACAGAAACTGAGTAGAGTGTATTTTGACAAATATCTTAAAACAACCCTCCTTTGAGACAACTGATTTTGATTTTTCCAGCTCCCTTTTCCAAAAACAGGAACTTAGAAACTGAGTTCCATTTTATTTTCTGATCATTTAAGTCATACTTCCTCCCAAGTAGTGACTTCACAATTTGCATCAAAGCACACTGTTTGTTCCCCAAAGTTACTATTGTTGGAGGGTAAAGGTATAAATGTAGCCCAAACCTGTCAGCTATTTGGAGACTATTAATATAGGACTTCACTATATTGCTAAAACCGCAGAGAGCTATACCTCCTATAGATTCCATTCAGGTTTTTTTGTTTGTTTGTTTGGTCCTTAGGTTGCACAGCTGGCCTGAGCTGATATAAATGTTATTCTGGGGAGTACAAATAAAGCTAATAAATCTACCTGTAAAAATTTTACTGGCTGTACTACCTCCACACTTAAAAATGTTCACCCAGGAAAGTTTTTTGTTTCAAATGCTTAGTAAAAAGTACGAATATGTGTTTTTATAACCTGTAGTCCTCCACTCTCTAAAGTTACATAGAGGCCCTGATGGAAATTATCACTGAGCAAGATTTTTAGTTCTCCTGACCACACTAACACAGTGACTTAGTTTGCTAAGGAAGCCCAAATGTTCCTTAAAATGTTGCTTAAATAAAACTGAAAGGAAGCTGTAGAACCTCTGCTTAACAATAGCAAACAGAAAACAGTGAGAGCACTTGACGTTGAAAATTTAATTTTCACCACCATGTATTTATCTGAGTTTAGCACCCACTCTTAGCTGATAAGGAATAACTAATCATGATTTAAGCATTTCTTCAAACCTAGCAACCTGTTGAACAGCTTCTTAATGTGCCTATCAATCACTTGGAGATAAGGATAGTTTGCACTCATAATAGCTAGTTGTAAAAATAAATAGAAGTTACTATAACTAGTTCAATCAACAATGGGATCTTTGAGGTCAGAGTGGAAATAATCAAACAGTAAGTATGAATAGGCTGTAATTTTTCTGATTAACAAATGTTTTGCTTGTCATGTGATCTTGAGAGCTGCTCTTAGCTTCTTAGAGGACTAAAATACATTTCAGAATGTATGTATTTACATTAGAGGGTTAAACAAACACATGCACATACCAGTTACCTTCTAAAGCTATCTGTGCATGCAAAGTTTCTTCTTCTTTTTGAAAGTATCTTTGTCGTAAATTTAAATTTTCAAAAGGCCACTTTATAAAACATTGAGCATTTGAAAAAAAATGGAAACCTAATAGTGTGTAGAAAGTACTGTGGAATGCAAACTACAAATTACTGACATACAAAATAAACATATTACTCACATCTCTCTGATACAGCTGAAAATATAACAGCCAACAGGAACATATTAAGTCTCAGCACCAGTTGCTGATCAAAATAACAGTGCCCATATATAGCCAGTAGTTGTGCAAGAGGAATAGGAGAACTATGGCTATATCTGTATATACATCCCAATCAATGACAACCACAATCTGAAGATTGAGGAGACACTGGCCCTAGCTTTATGAATCCAGAATAGATGCTCTGATCACCTTTTGGAAGCACCTGTTTTTGGAAATGATTATATAAAGATCATAACCCCCTAACATTTGGTATTTAATAATTGCATCTGTGTTATATATCTAAAATAGCAAATGAGATGATGTAAATAACTTTCTTCTCTCCTTACATGTAGCCTGTACAAAAATACAGGGTCTTCTGTGTTCTGTGGTAATCACTGCAGTGATTTCAGACAGGGGTAAATATGTCTGTAACCCTGATATTGTACTCAGAAACTTGTATATGCCCATGATATCGTACAACCTGGAAACATCTGTGCTCTTAAGAGACGGAATCACAGAATCACTAAGGCATGAGGAGACCCTGGGAGGTCTCTCATCCTACTTCCTGCTCAAAGCAGGAACCATAAACCAAAAACATAAACTCAGACTGGGTTGTTCAGTGCTTATCCAATTGGGCCTTGAAAGCTTCCAAAGCTGGAGACTGTACAGCCTCTCTGGGCAACCTGTTCCAATGGGTGGTTATCTTCACAATTCTTTTTTTTTTTTTTTTTTTTTTTTTTTTTTTTTTCTTTCCTTGTGCTTATAGCTACTCGGAATCTTTCCTTTTTTCAACTTTTGGCCACCACCTCTTGTTCGCCTGCCATGCACCACTGTGAAGGACCTGCCTCTGTGTCTTTGCTGGCCTCCCTGGAGGCACCAGTGTTAGGAACTCCCATGGGCATCTTTTCTGCAGACTGAACAAGCCCATCCTATGTACTGTGCAAGGACTCCAAATGGAAATAAACAGCTGTTGGAAATACTTATGTTGGTAAGAAACCACAGCATATTTCCTCTATCAGTTGTTTGCTTCTAACCTTGTTCATTCAGTCATGAAAGGAGTGACAGCACTTGACAACTGTCTCAGATCTTAGATGTTTAATTAATTTTCACCTTTACCTTCCTGAAGAAGAGAATATCCAGTTCATCACAAAGTCGGATACTAACATTTGACCTGATTCTGCAAAGCAATGAACACTCACAACTTTTGTATGTCTGACAATTCCCAGAAGCCAGCCTTCTATTAAATACAGCAAGGGTGTTGGCTATTTGGTGTATTTCAGTATTCAACAATATTCAAAAGGAAAAACTAGTCAGGAGACAGCAAACTACAAAGCATTCTAGAGGAAAATTTGCTTAAAGACCATGAAAGAATGAGATTCACTGATGTCTAGGAGGAGCAGACAGAACTTCAAATACCATGGAGTCATTTTGGAAAAAAACTTTTTGGAACAGCAGATTTGTGGAACTCACTTTGTTTACCACACAAGATCTGAATCAATTTTGTGGAAGGAAAAGAGCTGTTCTAAACGAGGTGCTGTGACTACTTACCTATCAGTCACTTTGATCTATTTTGACTCATCCTTTTAAATTTGAACACAACACAGGAATACAGTAACTTCCACAGGAGCTGATTAAAGAAAACAGAATATATATAATGAGCAAATCTCCAGCATTGCAGGCACTTTAGCTGGAACTTGGCCTTTCAAAGAGCCATCCAGCTTTTATTTTAAGGGTCTCATGTGGAGAAACCTCTTGATCCCTTGGTAGGTTTTTCCATTTGTTCATTACTCTGATAGCTGAAAAAATAAAAGATGTATCTATTCTCTAAACACGACAGTGCAAATGTGTTCATTCAAAGGGATCAAACCAGAATTTTATATGAATTTTCCAAGTTACTTCTTAGATCTCATTTGTGAGAATGTGTGTGTGTGTTTGACTTAAACCCAAGTCTGTCACTGCACACTTGTTTTATGTTTCATAAACTTAATAAGACCTCTAAGTAAATGAAGTGGGAAATTATTAAATGTCACTGAGGACACACATAAATATCAACTCTTGGCTTTAAAAAAATGAGTCCTCTGGAAAACACGTTGAGTAAACTTATTAGTATTTATGTAAAACCACTCAGGTCTCCGGCAATATAATTCTAAAAAAGGTCTTCCCCTCAGGTAAATAAACCTCAGGTTCTTAACTACTTGTAAGGTTTAAAATGTCATAACGCAAAATATTGCATTATTTTGGCTTAACAAAAGCATTTTAAATTGTTTCCAAGACTGCAGTAAGGGGTCGTTTGTGGTGCCAGCAATGGCTGTAGAGAAACAGTCCTTATTTCAGGGCAACAGCCGAGCATCTGTGACGTTTACAATCATATGAGTTACAGTTTAAAAGTTTAAAGCTTTCCCGTAAATGATGATCATAAGGAAATGGATTAAAGAAGCAAAATATAGAACTTGTTGAACTAGTCTCTATTTTAAACGGGATTATATCTGACAAAGCCTTTTGTTTTAAAGTAGCCATCTCAACAGCAGCAAGAACAGATTGGGTTACTTAAAGGGCCACTGACAACACAGAGGAAACAGAAACCCCTGCGAGTTAAGACAGGGTGCCTCAGTGTCGGAAAACAGGAACTGTTTGGTGTGATATCATCTGCTGGTTTTGCTCATTCCCCCCAGTCACCTCATTGCCTTTATCAGGTTGTGATTCAGTCTAAGAAGGCATGGAGCAATAAGGAAAGAAAACTCCCCTTTCCGCTGCTTTCACCCGTGTTGGTGAGCTCCCCATCAGAGGACTGAGCGTGGGAGCCTGGAGAGGGAAGCTGTAGACCCCAGGCCCATGTGTCTGGGTAGGCATGTGGCTGGTGCATGGAGACCTTCTTCTGCACCACTGGGTACCCTGGCTGAAGCTACTGTGATCTCTGGGAATGGGAACAGCACAGGAATGAATTACATGTTTGATTTTGATGGGTGATTTTACCTTTTCCTTTACAAATACTCCAGTGCCCTTTTCCCCTCTAACTGCACAGACATACTGTTAAACAGTGGAGAAACCCACAGAGCTGTTCTGTTTAAGAAACAGGAAAATGTATTTTAGCTTTTGCAAGGTTAAAAGGGGACAAGGCTGTTTAAGAGCACTGAAAAAGTGGGATGATCCCTTCAGGCAATCTAAGAAATCAAACTACAGTTTAAAGGACATCATTGAGGGATTTTGATGGAAAAAAACAGGTGGTCTTGTAATCATTTTCTGAACAAGAGTATCCAGTGTATCCAGGGCAATCACACAGGGCTCAGGAGTGCTGGGATTTTTTGGATGGAGGCCACATGAGATAGCTCACAACACCTAGGAAATTCCAGGAAAATGATTTTCAGGGCCTCTGAACCACGCTCTAAATGACAGTCAGAGGAGGTGGAATTCAGCTTCAGGCTGTAGATGCCTAAATTGTCACTGCAGGCACAATGGGAGCCAAGTGTCTGAGCACCTAGCGTGGTCAGTGGAGTTTTAGCCAACACAGCATGTGTCTAGAGAGCCACGTGGTATAGAAGTCTTCCTTGTCTCAAGTGGAACAACTCCTTGAACTTCCTGAACTGACCATATGAGCCAGTTTTTATGGATGAGTGGATAACTTCACAGAGTTTTGAAAGAACTGCCTAGAATTACACTGAATATTAAAAAAAAAAAAAGGCCAGGAATTATCTACAATTATCTATGCAGGGAGCTGAACTAAACCTAAGATAATTTTTGTGTTTTTATGAGCTAAAACTGAACCATTAACTTGATATTTTTGTGGAATGTAGATGGCACCTGAAGAAAGTCTTTCCATTTATTGGTTTCACTAAAACCTAATTATTCATAGTAGGGACACATTCAGCTTGCAATGGTTTCCTCTCCCCCAAAGCAAAGGGTTTGCCCTCTGCACAGCAAATTGAGTCTTGTCCTCTTGTTTCACTTCACCTGACTCAACATCCATGCAGCTCAGATTCTCACTCCTGACTAACAGTGCTGATTTATGGCTAGAGAGAAAGAAAAGCCAAAGTCCTTATCTTCTGCTTCCCTGCCATATTGTCCAAGTTCTCTGTGGGACACAAAGACGCGTCTTCTTACTTTCATTATGTGAAGGGAAACATCTTACCCTTTCATTATGTGAAGGGAAACAGGTGACGATTACCAGGTAACATACTGGTCTGAGTTGGATCAATTTCTGTGAACAAGAACCCCAACTGGAATCAACTATAAATATATATATTCAACATTTTAAAGTACAGTTTTAAAGTAAGGCTGCAGAATCTTGGGCCTTTCTTATCAAGCCTTTTCCCCTCACCAAGTCAGTCATCCTATGCCAGAGGCTATGTAATTAAAAGAAATTTTATTTTACTAGTAAAAATTATAAGTTAAAAAACAAAACAAAACAAATAAACAAAACAAAAGCAAACAAACAAACCAAAACAAAACAAAGAAAAAAACCAAAACACCACCACCAAACAGAAAAGCTCCAAAATCATTTTATTACTTTACTTAGACTTCTTGTTTTTCTTTTAACTTTGCTAGCTAAGGAACTAAATGAAGACTTTCATCTTACACATTTCTTTTAGAATTATCAGGTTATCCATGAATGCTTGGGTTGCGTCTCTGTCATCTGGATTTCCAAGCCAAGTCATTTCCTGTTCAAGTTTTGCCTAGGGTCAGGTTTACTTGGTCCTTCTATCAGATAACTGTAGGCAATCATGGCAAAGGTGTTATCAAGATTAGTCATCAAACTTTGATTCCCAGTTGATAAATAATAATAATAATGATAATAATAATAATAAATCAATTGGTGAATTTACCAAAAGATAAAATGCAGTTTATTTAAATGATTCTGCTAAACTGTACATCAACAAGGCACAAATTTCATAGGCCTGTTGAACACTGAGTTTTGCTGAGATTACAAACACTGGAAGACTGACATGCATAGTCTGTTAAAGCCATGTGTTTCATGCAGATGTGTCTGAATCTTTTTTCCAGAAATAAGCACATGAAATATAAAACATTGCCCAATTCTCCTGTATTAAAATGTGGTGCTGTGGTGATGGACTCCTGAAAATATCTACAAAGTATTAATTAGGTTGTCCTGTTACAAGAATAAGACATGTCAGTTTGAACTATTAATCATACTCATCATTTTCCTGGTATCTTCCTGGTATCTTCTCCTACAAAGACAGGCTGAGGGAGTTGGGGTTGTTCAGCCTGGAGAAGAGAAGGCTCTGGGGAGACCTCATTGTGGCCTCCCAGTACCTAAAGGGGGCCTACAGGAAAGCTGAGGAGGGACTCTTTGTCATGGAGAGTAGTGAATAGGACAAGGGGTAATGGCTTTAAATTAAAAGAGGGTAGGTTTAGACCATATGGAAATATATATTTTTTTCCATATATGGAAAAAAATCTTTTTTAAAATCTATTTTTATTTTCTATTTTTTATTTTTATTTATTTTTTTTTAAGAGATGCTAATATCCTCTCATTTAAGAGCAAAATCTGTATGTGTGTATACTTACAGAGACAAGAGTTCTCTCAGTAATGCTTTTGTCTCCATACTTCCCAGTCATATTGTTCAAAAGGGGCAGAGACACCCAACCTCCCACATCTGTGTGATCTGGGAAAGAGTGTGTTCAGGCAGCTGGTTGTTCAGGAGTCTATGACATGGACATATGCAGAACTGGGACCAGCAGCTACTCACCTCTAGGAAATTGATGAGAATACTGAAGGGATATCCACAGCTGAATGTGATAAAAGATTGGCATTTTCCAGAGGGGACAGGTTGTGGCTGCTCTTTTGCACAAATTTTCTGATGGCTGAGAATAATAAAAATGGTTGCTTTGTTGTATACAGCTGCACCTTGCACTGCTAATAAACGCTGTGGTTTGACAATAAGTTTCACCAGAAATTAGTGACTTGGGACCCCTATATGCATCCATGAATTTTCAATTCAATATATTCAATTTCTGAAACAATTTGCTATTGCTGGTTCACTGCAGAGCTCTCAAGTTCTTCCTCTACTTGGAGAGACACAAAAAGTCTTTCTGCAGCTCACGCAGTTCAGTGAAATGACATTCTTATGATGTCTTCTGTAGATGAGGATAAATTGCAAAGCATTTCTGAGGCAGGAAGAAAGGATTCGAACAGGATAATTAAGGTGTACTTCGATGTGAAATGGCATCCCTGACTAACCAAAACATAAAACATTACATTAGTTCCGACTTAACTGTCATCCTGGCTTTATCTACTCTTATTTACAATAGATGAGATGTCAAAAATAAGCAAAATATATGAAACAAGACCACAAAGTTGAGTCTAACATTTGCCTTAATGCTCAATCTTCCCATTTCTAAATTTAAACTAATATTTCCAAAATACATTTGTGAATACATTTCTTATTTAAAAGCAAAGAAAAATTCCCTATACGGATAGGCTTCAAAACTCCCTAATTATTTTTGAATCTTGCTGCAATCTGTCAGATAATTGTTTGATCTTTCACTCTTTTAAGTCAATGTCAAAACTATTACTGAGTATAATAGGTTCAGAACTCAGGCTGAAGAAGGGAATTTTAAAAATACAGACTCTTGGCACCACGTACCATAACATTACTGAAGGCGTATTATATTAAAAAAGTCTTTTTAGAACGAAGAGAGTAAATTTCTTTGAAGTTATTCAGCCTATTGGGCATGTGAATGTACAACAAGCACATAGTATGTTTGCCCATTGAAGACTCTTGTTAGGTTTTAAATGATAAAAATTCCAAGCACTGTAAATGCTGGTTGAAAACCTCATTTGCTTTCATAGTTCCAGAAATCCAGATTTCTCACAAAAACTAGGTACATCTGTGTTGTTGGAACAACTCCATTCTTTACACCTTCTCTAGGTCTAAACACTGTTTTTTTTTTTTTTGTTTGTTTGTTTACAGCCAGTCTGCAAGGAGTTAAGTTCCCCCTTGCAGTAGGTTCTGGCAGTGGACATGAGGAGGTGCTTGCTGCACTCACTGGGTGCATCTGCATCAGCTATTTACCACTCTGGAGAAGTTTCACAGAATCACAGAATCACAGAACTGTAGTGGTCGGAAGGGACCTCGAAAGATCATCGGGTCCAACCCCCCTGCCAAAGCAGGTTCCTCAGAGCAGGCTGCCCAGGTAGACGTCCAGACAGGCCTTGAATATCTCCAGAGAAGGAGACTCCACAGCCTCCCTGGGCAGCCTGTCCCAGTGCTCCGTCACCCTCACCATGAAGAAGTTCTCGTGTGGAACTTCCTGTGCTCTAACTTGCAGCCATTGCCCCTTGTCCTATCCCCACAAACCACTGAGGTTGGCTACATCCTTCGGTCCCCCACCCTTCAGATATTTATACACATTGATGAGATCCCCTCTCAGTCTTCTCTTCTCAAAGCTGAACAGACCCAGGTCTCTCAGCCTTTCTTCATAGGGAAGATGCTCTAGGCCCCGTATCATCTTTGTGTTCCTCCGCTGGACTCTTCCCAGGAGATCCCTGTCTTTCTTGTACCGGGGAGCCCAGAACTGGACACAGTACTCCAGGTGAGGCCTGACCAGGGCAGAGTAGAGGGCAAGGATCACCTCCCTTGACCTGCTGGCCATGCTCCTTTTAATGCATGCCAGGATCCCATTAGCCCTCTTGGCCACAAGGGCACAGTGCTGGCTCGTGGTCAACCTGTTGTCCACCAGGATCCCCAGGTCCTTCTCCTCAGAGCTCCTCTCCAGCAGATCATTCCCCAGCCTGTACTGATACTTCAGGTTGTTCCTTCCCAGGTGCAAGACTCTACACTTGCTCTTATTAAATCTCATTTGGTTTCTTCCTATTAAGTTATTGATTTGGTGCAAATTCATCTTGTGTCTGCAATTGGAGTCATGCAGCACATACATGAGACCACCCCATGGTCATTGTGGGTGCAGGGTACCTCCAAAAGGCGAAAGCACATCTTCCCCATGTCCTCCAGCAGCTGGCATTCTGCACAAGCACGTGATTCTGTTGGCAGCCTCAAAGCAGCCTGGGCTGGCTGTGCAGAAACACACTTTGCATTGCCTACTAGCTATAGATGTGTGGTGTCATGTGCCCAGCACAGGCAATTGCTATGAATTTATTGCTATAAAGATGCTCCTAGAACGAAAGCGGACCACACCAAGTCAAACCTCGCTCCTGCCTTTTCTCACACCTCCCCAGCTGGTAATATAAATGCCTGCAAAGTGGTAACTCACTTGAAAAACATGGCAGGTGTCTGCTCTACCCATTTGCTTGTGTTTGCCTTATCTCTAGCTCTGTTGGATTTCTCAGTCAAGCAACTTCAGTTATCATCTAGCTCTCTCACAGATTCCATAGACCTTCCTGAACAGAGACCATGACACCTGCTGTGAGGAGACCTGTGCAAAGACTCAGCAAAATATTAATTGCAGACTCAGCAAAATATTAATTGAGACACTAAAATATAAATGGTGCACACAGTGGATTGCAGAATCATTCCTTGTATCTGAATTTATCCCCAGAATAAAGTTTTAGTGTTTATTAAAGTCAGGATACTGAAGGGACTTTTGTGCTAACTGAAATCCCATGCAAATTAATAAACAAAACATAAAAATTACATTGGGCAAATTAAACTTGCAACACTGCTGGGAAAACAGTTTTAATGGAGGGCAAGTCTTTATGAAAAGGTATATGAACTGGAATCCTTGGGTATAAAAAGGCTACCCATTAAACCTTAGAGAAAAGGTTGCTGCGAGCAACCTGTGGTGATGAGGCTGTTCTAAGCCTTGCACTGCTGAAATCACCAAGGGAACTTCTTGTGATTTTTTTTTTTTTTTTTTTTTTTAAAAAGAAAGCAATGAAAAATGTTTGTATGCCAAGCTTTAACCTGGGACTGATTTGCTTCATGTGACTGAAGCCTCAGTGTGTGTGCACTCTGGCAATTGAAATACCAAACTGTATGAGAGACCCTTCCTTTCAAAGGACAGATGGGTCCACAATAACTGTACAATTGCCGCAGTTGATGCAGAATCGGAAGTTTTGTAATGCTTGGAATAGGAGGATATTTAGCATGTCTACATGGCACAAAGCACTGCTTTGCAAAGCTACCTCTAAATGAGTCGGAAGTAGTCCATCTTCATGCAACTTTCTCCTCAGGCTAATGAACTTTGCCTCTTGGCAGGGCTAATTAACCCATGTGAAGTGCTATGCTAATATGTCTATATTGTGTTTGTTACCCACATTACATAGTTTCAAGTCAGGTTGGCTATCTCTGCATTAAACTGCAGTCATGGCTGTGCCAAGGGCATCAAAATACCCTGCTAATGTGAGTCTCAGAGCTTGCCTCTGCCTGTGCTCCTCAGAGAGAGTTCTCATTGCAGGCAGTGGGAACTTAGCCTAAGGAGCCCATGACTGGGCCTTTAAACATTCAAGACCAACATTTTGAATAATTGACTCTCTAGTTTGCCTCAGGATATTATGATAGTTTTCAAAGGCTGGTTCCAATATAGCAATAAGCCACAACAACGTGTGTGTTAGTATGCAATCGGTGCATGCCTTCAGTGCATTGGCATGGAGCCTTTACCACCCAAGAAGTAATCCCGAAGTAATCCAAAGCCTACTGAAATCTGTGGAAAACTTTCTATTCAGTTCAGTTGGCTTTGATTTCCACTGACTTCAACAGGTTTCAGATCTGCCCCAGAGATTCCAGTCCCTCACACAAGGACTGTTTACATGAAATCATTAAATAAAATATATAAACAGCTCTTGGAACAAGGACCAGCACCTAGGACTCTTCTTGGTGATGACCCTAATCACAGTGCTGAAGTCATACCCTTTTCTCATACCCTTTTCTGTTTTCTCTCTCTTTAAGCCCATGCAGCCCATGAGTGGTGTTTTTTTTATTATTATTATTATTTTTAAATTTAATTTAATTTAATTTTAATTTTTATTTTTTTCCATGCAGTCCAGCCTGGCAATTTCAGCACAGGCTTGACCTGAGCACTCCCTGGGGACTTGGAAGATGAGTAGCTTAATGTCTTCAAATGGGAAAAAAACATAGGCTCCATATCACATATCCTTCATGAATGCTCTAGCCACTAAATGGTTGTACATAAAGCGGTTGTTGGCAGCTCTTCCCTTGGCTGTGTTTTACAAAAGGTGGTATGAAGCACCCTGTTGTATGGAGGCAATTGGATGTAGACAGTGTGTGGGATGCCTTAGGAAAGATCTGTGGACCAAAGCTCCTCATCTTGTGGATCTCAGCGAGGCAGAGGCATGAGCAGGGGCCACACTCCTCGGCTCTGTCATGGGGAAAATATGTCTGCATATGCCCAGAGGCACATTTCAAGGTCTGTGGAGAACTTCCCAAGGTAAAATTGGAGAAAAGTGTTTAGATGTAAGTGATCATATGCTTTTTAAGCCCCACATTACAGGTTTCTCACAGTCCTGGCCTGAGTTACTCATCATCACAGCACTGTACCAACAAACACAAGGCCTTCTCCATCCATGGGCTAGCTCAGTGTTAGCTTCCAAGTTAGTGCCTACAGCCATACTATACAAGTAAGTATCCTTTAAGCCCATGCAGCTAGGTTTTGTTTAAACTCCTGTTGAAGAAAAATAGAGATGGAAACCTAAGACTCTGATTCTAAAGAAAAAAACTTCTGGATTTGGGATTATCAAGAAGCCTTAGTCAGGTATTAGTCTGGCACTAACATTCATTTTTACTGTGGATCAAGAGCTTCTTGTTGAGTAAACTTTGGTAATGGGTGCTACAAAGATTATAGAGATGATGGTAAGATCTGAGGTTATAGGAATGTGTTTGCTGTTTGGTGATCATATGAGTAGAGTGGTATTTCCACGGCCAGGTGAGTAAAAATATTGCAGGAAAGGAATTAAAATGCTCTGATATTTTAAATGAGTATCCTCATGGAATCATAATTTAATAAATATATTTCTGATATACAGATGAGTTTTTTCCAAATCAGTTATGCATGAATTTCATCCATGGGCAAATTGATTAATGTATTAACAGAGAAGTAATTATCTAATAGGATGTCTATTTAGGTAATGTGTAGTTAACAATTAATGTGCCATTAATAATAGTTAATGTATACTGTTTAGTTAAATACACTCATTAATCAAAACAGAGCAAGCTACAACAATGCTAAGTACTCCTGTATCAGTGTATTGCCAGCTTGGACAGTGGAGTTAATTATAGGTCAGATGCTGATAATCTTGCTCAGATCAAGGAGTTCCTTGTCCCTTTAATAGCCTCAGGGAATATTTCTGCATTTCACTTTGAGATGCTCCCTGAAGCTGCTCCCAAGACCACATGCACTGAGTCTGCTTCTCTACTAGTAAATTAAACAGTGCCAGGGCACTGGAACTGAAGTTGTCAGAGCAGCTGTTGACATGCTTTTGGCCTGGGCCAGCAAGCACTCTCCTAAACAATTCCCTGGCATGACCGGGGAGTCAGCAGAGGCCAGGGACTATTCCCAGGTGGCCGTGTGAGTGTGGCCACCCTGTTTTGGGGAGTAAGTGAGTTTAATACTAATGGCATGGTACACTGTGGGTTGGCTAGTTTTGATGCTGAAGAATGGTCCCAGGCAAGTGTAATTTATTAGTGTAAGTGCCATTGAGCAGCACAAATGGTAAAATCTGCAAATACAGCCCCAGCTGTGGCTGAAATCTACTTTGTGGAGTAAAAGGGACTCCCTAGTAGTTCACAACTGTGCTACATGCTGCATTGCCCGTTGAGTAGCCTTGCCAGGCACACCAAGGCAGTCTGTGTGCATAAATGGGAACTGTGTGTGTGTGTGTGTGTGTGTGTGTGTGTGTGTGTGTGTGTGTGTCAGGGACATCCTTTTTCCCAGCCATGTAACCGAAACCAAATATTGTCTCTTACTTCAAGCGATGTATAAATCTATATGCATATATACACATATATATTGCTGACATGTAGCAATTGTTGATGGAGCAAGCTCTGATGCTGCTGTTAAACTGCACTGAGTAGTTAATCAGTGGCTCTATTTTATTGTTTTTGACATTGCTTTCTACAGGTTGAAGAAGTTTACCTTTATAAGAAGCAGAAAGTTGACAGATATAGTAGATAATTCTGTTATGCCTGCTTGGAAATGATTAATGCTAAACTTTTGAACAGGTCTGCCTTGAAAAGGAAATGTCACCTGTTCAAACGCAGCTTTGTATGTTCTCCTGTGGTAATGTATTCAGTGCTTATCGAAATGCTGATCTGCTGGTAGTTTCAGGGAGTAAAGTGAGTTTCAGCAAATGAAGCCCAATCCTGCAGGTGCATGTTCAGGCAAAACTGCCATTAGTTTTAATGAGAGTTTGTCTTATTCAAAAGTGCAGGATGAAGCCGGCAAGTGGGTAAATGTGAGCACAAGGGTGGGTTTTTATTATTAAGTATATATTGTTGTGCTTATGAGACCATCCAAAAATGTTTGGAGTTTGTATGAATTTTTCATGCAAGAGCAATCACTAGAGCATTTTTATGATTTATTAAATTCTCATTTTATTTCCCTCCCTTCCGGCTGCTTAATAAAGAGTCTCCAGCTGTTTGTACTTCCATTTGACAGATAAAGTAGACCCTGATTCTGCAAAACACCTAGGAACATGTGTAATTTCAAACATATGAAAAGTATCTTCTGACTGAAATGAGCTATCAGTGGGCTTGAAATTATGCATGTAAAGAGACAGATTTTCTGAATTTCTTAAGTGCCTAAAAATTTAGACATGGTTCAGTGGGATTTTTAAAGATACTTAAACATGTTCCTGACTCCCTCTGTAATGATTTCTTTAGTACTCCATGTAGGAATGAGAGAATAGCCGATACAGAGCACACTTTTACACTAATGCATTTCAAAAAAAATGCAGTTTCTGTAGTGTAGGGAATTAGGAAAAGCAGGTTAAATTTAACAGGAATGCCAGGAATAGAGAGAGACTAAATGATTGCAATAGTTGACTGTCATTTCCTCTCTGGAATTACCTGAAACATTTACAGGTTTATTACCACGCTGCCTCTCAGACATACTAGAACCTAAGCAAAATAAAAGGTCTTATGATCTATCAAGTTGTTTGAGGAACTCCAACTACTTCTTCTGTTCATGAATCATCTGTGAGTTGTTCACGTTTTCCATGAATTTGTCCATTGTTCAGATTTGTATGAAATTTATTTTCTGGGAAAAGCCTATTAATTAACTAACCGAGGAACCAAAGATTGGGGCCAAAGGGCCAGATTTTCAAGCACTCTCTAGGGAGAGTACTGTTTATACATATTTCATGGGAGGGGTTATAATTTCAAAAATAATTGTGGTGGTTTGGAATTTGTAAATGCTTTGGGTGGATATTGTTACATATTAAGTTTTTTGAAGTAACTAAAATTCAAATGACATTCTTAGTCATTTAACTATTCAGTATTTGAACTTCTCCTTAGAAAGTTGTTTGACAAATACCAACACCATGGAGACTGTAATATTTATGTACTAATTGAATACAAATAGAATATTTCCTCTACCACTTATCTTTGTACAGTGGAGACAGTTCCTCATTCCAGATCTGTCCCCCTATCTATCTACCTATCTATCTAAGCCTTGCTCTGTTCAATTCTTCATGCATACTACAAACGTTCTCTCAGTAACATTTTCACTTCACACACTTCCCTTTTAATCACTTCGTGTATAAATAATGCACTGAGAATCACTTTGACCCTTTGAGTTTGACACTACTGAAATTGCAATTCAATATGAGTAATTTTGCTAATACATATTTAAGTTGTCCAGTTTGAAGTTCTTATTTTTATCTAGTTTTCAGCTGGATTCACATGTTTTGAATGCCACGAATTTAGTTCTTTTGTAGAGATGTGAGGACATTTACTGGGATGTTTGTTGTTTTTAATTGAATATTGCAAAACGCACAGAGCTGGAGGATAAAAATAAACAGTCTGTATTGACTTTTAATGGAAATGATTAGAAAACTGGGTTTATAAACCTCTTCCTTTTAGGGTGTATCTATACTTCAATCATGGTTATCGCTGTTGCCAGTGTTAATATTCCCACAGTAGCTGTAAATCAACTAATAACTGCAGCAGTACAGGGCTCTGCTAAGACAGACCACACAAATATTTACCTGGCTGAGTTATATATATGCAATCAGTACTAAACTTCATACTGATGTTGCTCTTGCTCTGCCTAGCCAGTTTGCAGTTAGCTCTGCCCTGCCTGCAAAAGGTGCCATTGTATCACCGAGTGTCCTTTCAGAGAGAGCTGCAGGTTAATTGATGAGCAAGGAGTGCTAGTTTAGTAAACAATTGATACCTCAGAGCCAAGGGGCTGGTGCTGGGTGGCTTGGATGATTAAAACACTATTTTAAGAATGAGGAATACTCTAGAAACCTTGACATTAGTAGTGATGATTGCAATAAATACACCAAAAGATGATCATATTTCTGCTGCAAACACACTTGTTCAAAGGATCAGTGGCAAGGTGACTTGTTTTCAAATGAGTCTGGATGTGGTGGGTTCAATACAAATAACAACAGAAATATAGGAAACCTATTTTGTGCCTGAATCTTGGAGATTTCACATAATTCCTAGACTATCCCCAAAGAAGGAAAACAAAAATTGGTTTAATGGCTTAAATGAGGTGAAGGAAAAGAGAAATCTTTCTTCTCTGGCATGCAGTGACAATTAAGCTGCCTGCAGACCTTGCAGAATCAGCAGATGAAAGAGCCACCAGACCTTGGAACCTCTTGTAACACCATGCAGAGGAAATTCAATGAGAAATGGATAGTTGATTGGAAAGGCTTTTTTTTTTTTTTTTTTTTTTTTTTTTTTTGTGCTCCTCATGTATGATATTGCAGCAACATTCCAGCTGTTAGAGGCTTTCTGTTGTTCTGCTGGAAGAATCCTAAAACTCCTAGAGTATGCGAATAGCAGTCTGATTCACTTCCCATCCCTGTGTAATGCTGACCAGTGCCACAAGTGTGAGCTGGTGTATGGTGTCAGAAGAACAGAAATCATTTTGCAATCACAAAACACTCATTGATCATTCATCTTATGCATGCATAAATTATTAAGTAATTTAAATTTAAAGTATTTGCCATGGTAAAATGTGCTGCTTTACTGATGCACAGAAATGAAATACATCTTCCAAAGAATCCCTGAGAAAGTCCCCTTAATGCGCTGCCAGATCCTGATGTGTAATTCCAGACACAGATTAAAGTACAAACTAGAAAATACTGGTTGTTTGACGACAGTCTCTATAATGATGCCCAGACTTTTTGTTTCCTCTCTAGTTCTGTGTACCAATACAGACCTAGAGTAAACAGAAACATGATCTTTCATTACCTTGCATTCAAGCAGCTGCAATAAAAACTGCTAATGGAAGACGAGGAAAGGAGGGAAAAGATCAAATGCCCTAAAAGATATTTACACAACATAAGAGTTTTGTGACCATAAGATACTATTTTGAGTTTATGTACAGTGAGTGAAGAAAGAAACTGCACTTTCAGGAAACTTTGTAACAAGAATAGGTGGGAAAATAATTATATTGCATGTCTAGCTTTCCCTTTTTACAGACAAATTATATGGCAAATGCCAAAGCAAACAGTTTATAAGTGAAGCCTAAGGTTTATTCATTTGCTGTCTGATCAGAAGAATTTATACATACCTGTAGTATGAGTGTCTTGATTTTACATTTTCTGTTTTTAAACGTGGGAGGTCTATTAAATCACTGTTAGGAAAGTTCAGACACTTTACTTTGGAATTTTATTTAGAATTTAAGGATTATTGCATGATTTAATGTGAAAGTATTACCTTAATTACCTTTTCCCTCCTTTGAGTAGATAACTGGCCTACTGAAGAGTGGTGGAACAGCAGATATTTTAGTGAGACATTTTTGATTCTCTCTTTCATAATGCCATGAACAAGCTAAGGAAACATAATCTCTAGGAAATAATTGGAAAGTAGGACAGCCTGAAAAATCTTTCTCAAAACATAAGCATGAGATTCACTGAAAATTGTGAAGTGCTTCCAAGTGGGGTGCTTGCAGGCTTATGTCCTGGACCCAGACTTGGTCTAGATTTTCAGTAAGGGTCTCTATGATAAGCTAGAGAGCATACACACACACAGTTAACTTGCAGATGGCACCAATGGAACTATGCTCCAAGCACTTTGGAGGAGATCTTCAGAAATCTGATGGGCAAAATGAAGGGATGGCCTGAAATCCAAAATAAGGGGAAGTGCAGAGAACTACACTTCAGAAGAAAAATACAAACATAAATAAAATGGACAATAACGACAGATAAAGCAACACAGCAAGCAAAGATTTGGAGATTACTGTGAACCACAAGCCAGTTAGGAATCAACAATATGATGCTGTTGTCAACAAGACAAAAACAATTGGGAGGTGACTGCTTAGCTCTGCTAAGGTATTGGTGAAAGCTTGTCTGGAAGACTCAT
This sequence comes from Anas acuta, assembly GCF_963932015.1. Lineage (NCBI taxonomy): Eukaryota > Metazoa > Chordata > Aves > Anseriformes > Anatidae > Anas > Anas acuta. Next base: position 42,404,981 of record NC_088979.1, read on the forward strand.
CCCACTTTCAGGCACTGCACATGAAGAAGGATGTGGGCAAATTCAAGGTGAAAGTAAAAAGCAGGGTAAAAGGTTTAGAAGATATGACATACAATAGAAATTGGATTGCTTGATATAAAAGGGGAAGGCTGAGGTGGGAACAAGTTAAGAGTCCACTACAATAGGATTATTATAGAAGGAAAGATTTGCTTGAGGAAATAGAAAATATCATTTTTTGAAGGCTTTTAAGGATGCATTAGACAAGCATCTCTAAGGATGAGCTGGGAACACTTCTTCTCAACAACCTCTTGAGGTCATTTACAGCCTTATGATCCATTGATGCATACCAAAACAAATGCATCTGAAATTGAACTTCTAATCTTAAACGGATTATTAGAAAACTTTGTGTGTGTGTGTGTGTGCGCTTGTTATATTTAGCACGCCACCCTCCTATTATTTTCCACAGACAGAGTGTTTCATAATTTTCATGTCAGTGTTTTCTTAGTACTCGATGATTTTCATGAATATTCACATTGAAAAGGCTTTAGGAGGTCTTTTCTAAATAAGAATCATATTCCGAAGGGCTTTACTGTCATTTTGTAGGTGTTTGTTAGATGCCAAATACCTCTTTAGTCTGTTTCCTCACAGAGGGTAAGGTTTTAATCTCTCAAGATGATTGTAACTTTTGTATTCAATACACATACTGAAATTTAGTTGTAAACCACATGATTGTTAGCAATTTTTATCCAGAAATTGTATACAGTTCCTTCGGTTTCCAAGCCAAATCTCAAAATATTTTTTCACTGGTACTAGGAAGGTTCATTTGCATCACATTTGCTTCATTTGCATCTCTTGGCAACATTTTTTTGGTTCAGAGCACTTACCCTTTAAAAATATACTTATCCACAAGTAGTGACCTCTGGATGCTACCCTCAGTGTAGTCAGTGAGACAAGACTGTGAGAATAATTGACGTTCTTGTTATCTTGATAACATTTTGTTATCATTTAAGAAATTATCTTGGATTGATTGAAAATAAAATTTACTGTGAAGTTTTCAAGCTGAATTTAACATTCTACTTAAAGGAATATTAAAATTCCTCATGTAGTTTTGCCAAAGAGGAAACTGAGAGGCAGTTTTGCTTTAAAAAAAAACCTGTGAATGTGACACTATTTTTAAAGATGTTTTGACTTGACTCAAATCAATGCTGTTTTCAGTGAAAATAGTTATGTCCCATCATCAGAGCTCACTATAAAATCCATTTGTTAGCAGGAGAGACACACATAAATTAATCACTGACAGAGTACAAGGTTATACTCATCGTAATAATAATGCAGGCTCTGTTGTATGGAGAATTAGGTGATAAACCATCTACTTTATGGCATGCAAAGGATCAGATGTTGCTGAACTATATAATTTGCTGCAGATTATGAAAACAGGAGGTTCAACAGTCACAGGATTAGATTTATTTTTTAACCTAGGCTTTAGCTGGGATTTTGGTGCAATCTTTGTGGGCTGTGCATTGACACACAGATAATAGACTTCTCCTGTGATAACTAGAAACATAATTAACATTCATTTTTTGTGCACTAGTGAGATGCCTGTCTGCCTTCCTCCCACTTGTGTGGCTGCAGGCCCTCTGGAACAGAGCTCCAGACCAATGCAGCCCATGGGCCACAAATTCCCACCCCATCTGAAAAGGAAAGCCTTCTCCCAGAGGGATGATGGCAGCAGAGAAAATATTGCAGCCCTGGGCAATGAGTGAGGCAGGCAGTCTGGCACTGTGGCTCAGCAGATCTCTGAGACATGAAGTCACCTAAGTGAAGCCACCCCACACACGTCAAACCAACTGATGGATTATGTATGTGTGCTTCTTCACCTTTCAGTTCCACCCAGTCAGCAGGCCTTATGTGGGATGTAGGTCCAGTAGGTTTTTATCAGGGATTCCACTTAAATTCCCTTTCCACCAACATGAACTTGACTTTCTTGGGAAGAGTTCACATGCTGTTTCACACACCTGCAGGGATTTTAGTAGAGCTGCTCATTATCCCAGTCCTCTCATCTGGGAAGATGTGCTTACACCAAGGATGCACCTCCTGTGGCTATTTTCTCTTTGAGGTGAGGGAGGTGAAATTGTTTGCCTGGTATATACCATTCATTTTCCTCATGGTAATGGGTGAACACCTTCTTCTTGCTGCTGGCTTTCCTTCACTGAACCTGGAATGTTGCACAAATTTTCCATGTATTTGCCTAGCCTGTAGGGCACTCTATTCCAGTTTCATTCTTTAGGTTTCTTTGAAGCCAGTGAAGTAGGACTGGCTCTTGAAAGTGCAGAGGTTGGGCTCCAGTCCATATTTATATCATTTTATGCCTTAACTGCGCAGATTATACCAAACGACAGACCAGGCCCAAATGAGACTTTAACGAGCTTCTTAAGTCAACAAGAAATGTTTTGGTTTTTAGCATACTGATTTTTTCTGCTGTTGCTCATCCTGAAAATTTGACAATAGATTTCTGCTAAAGATTTTAAATCAGACCTTGTTATACCACGTGAGTAAAGGGAAATAAATTGTTTGTATTTTATCATTTGCACTTGAAAATTAATAAAGATTTTTCCACTACTTTCAGACCAAAATAATACTTTCCCTTAGATGAAGCAGAAGACTGTGGTCACAGCCCATCTGAAAAAAATACAGTAAGATATGTACTCTGCAATTGAAACTCCCTACACTGGAGCATTTAGTTGGTATAAGAGCAGTCTTCTTCAAGGGGTATGACCAGTACAAAAAACCCTTTTGCTGGTATGTCCATGTTTGTCAAAGACTGGAAGTCCAACTTGAAGTCACAGATCTGTCCCAGAAGAAATGCAAAGCACAGACCAAGTCCAGGCTGTTCAGGTAAATCCAATGTTGCACTGAGAACACGCAGAGGAGAAGTCCTACTCTGAAAAAAAAAGTGAACAAGCTTAGCAAGGGAGATAGGAGATTTGATCATAAATCAATAAAATTAAGACAAGGACCCAAAATTCTAGTTTATGCATTCAGAGTGGAGCATAAACAATTTCAGTGACAAAGCATGACAAACTCTGAATAAATACTACAGGATGGGGTTCCTAAAAACCGTTTGACAGCCAAACATTCAGAAGATGTTGAGAGGCACCACAACATCTTGTTCCCTGGCTAGTGTACACAATATATTCTCCTCAATCTGGCAACAATGAGCTGTCTCATCTTTCATTCTAGTCTGTGTACTTGTCCTCCTTTTCCTGATCCTTCCTGCAGAGCCATGTCTTTTCCACATTTTCTATGTTTCATGTACACTGCAATTATTATCTTTGTGGCACTAACCACTTGAAGTTCTACAACATCTGCCTAAGTTGATGGAGGCCTTCTGTCATTTTCTTGACATGAGCTTTTGTTACATTATCAACAAAATGGTCAGATAAGCCCTTGAAACTGGGTAAAACTTAGTGGCCCTTCAACTTTTAGTGATCACCTTTGGAAAACAAAGGTGAATTTAGGGGACCTCTGGAGAATTTGCCTTTGCTTTCCTTAGTTCCTCATTTTTCTCTCTCTACAACTTTCTGAGGAGGGGAAGCAGAGAGAAATGTGCAGATCTCTTCTTCCTGGTGAAGAACCTACATGTATGATAGAATGCATGGGGATGCCACAAAGCTGCACCAAGGGAGATTCAGATTGGGTATTAGGAAAGAAAATACTTGCTAGGAGGGTGGTCAAACACTGAAGCAGGCTCTCTAGAGGCGTTATTGATGTCCCATGCCTGTCAACGCTCAAGAGGCATTTGGATAATGCCCTCAATAACATACTGTAACATTTAGTTAACACTGAAGTAGCTGGGAAGTTCTTCTTGATGATCTTTTTAGGTCCCTTCCAACTGAACTATTCTTGTTTGCCTCTGTTCAAGTCATTTGGATTACAACTGTGTTTGTCCTTGCTTACCATAACACTTTTAATATACATTAAATAATTATAATGCTGAGTCTGAGGCCATTCTTCATACTCCACTAACATTTCATTTAGGGCTGGATGAACACATGATGGTGATTCCAATTTATTACCAATTGCTGAGCTGTAGTAAATGTCAGCTAAAGAAGAGCTTAAATATCTTCCAGTGCGAGCATTTGCCATTGCAATTTTGAAAGGGAATGAGATGATTCATATCAGCATTCACTCAGGTTGGTAAGTTGGTTCTCAACTAGTGCATGTTTGTTAGCAATTTCATACTGGAGAAGTTATTGTTGAAATTAAAATTTTCCCTGTGTCTGTTCTTGGAACTGTGTAGTACACGTGAGCATACCTCAGGAACCAAAGCAGAGATTAAGCCCTCAGGGTCCATCCAGAACACTTCACTGACAGTGGGTGCAAGGTGCCTTCAAAGCACATCTTCCTATGTCCTCCAGCATTTCACACACTATGCAAGCACACAATTCTTTTAGTAATGGCAGAACAATCACAGATGGCTGTACAGAAAGCTACTTTGCACTGAAACACGTGCCTTGAACAGGCAACTGGTGTCCTTGTTCCTCAAGGGTTAGTATTGGGACTGGCAGTGTTTAACACCCTTGCATCAACAGTGGGATGAAGTGCAACTTCAGCAGGTTTGCTGATGACACCAACCTGTGTGGTGCAGTCAACACACAGGATGGAAGGGATTCCATCCAGAAGGACCTGGACAGGCTCGAGACATGGGCCTGTGTGAACCTCATGAAGTAACACAAGGCCAAGTGCAAAGTCCTGCATCTGGGCCAGGGCAATCCCAAGCACAAAACCAGTCTGGGTGGTGAATGGAGTAAGAGCAGCTCTGAGGAGAAGGACCTGGGGTGTGTTGCTTGACAAGAAACTCAACATGAGCCAGCAATATGTATTTGCAGCCTAGAAAGCCAACCGTATCCTGGGCTGTATCAAAAGCAACAGTGCAAGCAGGTCAATGGAAGTGGTTGTTCCTTCCTACATTGCTCTTGTGAGACCCCAGCTGTAGTACTACATTCAGCTCTGGGGCCCCCAGCACAAGAGGGACATGGATGTATTAGAATGAGTCCAGAGTTGGGCCATCGAAGGATTGTCGAATGGCTGGAGCACCTCTCCCATGAAGAGAGGCTGAGGGAATTGAGGCTGTCTAGCCTGGAGAAGAGAAGGTTCCAGGGGGACCTCACAACAACCATCCAATACCTAAAGTAGGCCTACTGGAGAGGGATTCTTTCTCAGGGTGTGTAGTGATAGGACAAGGGGGAATGGTTTAAACAAAAAGAGGGTAGACTTAGATTAGATATTAAGAAGAAATTCTTTGCTCTGAGGGTGGTGAGGCACTGGACCAGGTTGCCCAGAGAAGCTATGGATGCCCCATCCCTGGAAGTGTTTAAGGCCAGGTTGGATGGGCCTTTGAGCAACCTGGTCTAGTGGCAGGAGTAGTGAAACTAGATGATCTTTAAAGTCCCTTCCAACCAAAACCATTCTATGGTTCCATAACAACTTCAATACCAGAAAAAGTGTGTTGTGGAATAGCTTCACAACATTATAGCTCTACTATAATAAATTTCACCACATTATGGTTCCACTGTGATGAATTGTACCAAATCAAGCCCTCGTTGTTCCTTTTTTTGTAGGCCTCAGAAGTAGCTACTCTAGTTGCATCCACTGGAAAATGCTTTGTGATGCAATATTCTGCCCATGTTGTGTCACAGTCCAAGAACGTACAAGTGACTTCAATGGTAGCCTAATTCAATGTTGCCAGAAAAAAAATGAAAAGGAACAAAAAGCAAGTGCTTGACTGTAGCCAAGACATCATTTCTTTGATAACAATGACTTTGATTATGAAGCAATGATTGATTTTATCAATGATACTAGATTACAGGCAATGATCCCTCCATTCTGACTACTTTCATGTACCTGCACAAAGCTGGTGGTTGTTACCTGTTAAAACACCTTCCACTGTTACCAGACAAACTGTGTTTCAGATACATTTACAAGACTTTTTTTTTCCTACTGCAGACCTCTTTTTTTTGTTTGTTTTGTTTTGTTTTTGTTTTTACCACTCTCAGCAGTATAACCTGCTCTTTTTCCAGGTCCCTTTCCATTGTGAATAGAAACTGTTCCCAGCTCTGTGGCTGGACCTTGAACTGGGAAGGCTACTTGTATCCCCTAGTCATTTTGAGTTTGCTGAGTTTGACTGATTGCTGAGTTTGAGTGATGTACAGAAACATCTCTCCAAGAGCTTTGTGTTGATTGTCCTGTTGAAGTAACCCATGTATTATTTATCATAAGATACATTTCAGAAAACAAAGGGTTAAGATAGTGAAAACTTTGCACGTTTCTGTCTAAACCTTAGTCTTTCCTTGTGCATTTTCCTTATGTTTCCAATTCTAACCCACTTCTTTTCTACTGGAAGAAAATGACGTCAAGCAACTACTCCTTGTTCCCATTCTTTCTAGTTCAGGTGAAGGGTTTTAACAGATTAATGTTTCTTTGATTTGGACCTTGGAAAAAACCATCCATAACCTGTTGCGGTGTTGGTAGACATTTCACTGTTAGCAGTCCCTGACAGTGAAGTCTCCCAGCTATACTCCCTGAAAGACATTTATCTTTGTCATGATTCCATTTAGTATTTGTTTTTCTTAACAGTCTCCTTTTATTCTGTATAACCCAACAAAAAACATAAAACAGAGGTACTTAGGATAACTGTGAAAATAATAGAGATATCTCATTCTTTACAACAAACAAATGAATATGAAGTGCTTCACACACTGCAGCCTTACAATCTGGATGTTACACAAGTAAAAATAAATGCACACACCCATAAAACTAGTAAAACTGGCTGTTGCAGCTACACATAGTTCCTTGTGTTCATTAAAATTCTATCTTTATTGAGCTTATCTTGATTGGCATGCAGATCAAAGTGAAAACGTAATAAATAAAATAATATATATAATGGAATCCATGGAAAGAAGCTATTCAGAAGATAATTCCAGTAAGTAAATTGCAATGCAGTATTAAAAACAACAGTGCAGAAGCATTTGAAACATAACACGTCATACACTCTTGAAGGGCTGGATCCTGAGGCCATTACTCACTTGTGTAGACACACTGACTTCAAAAGAATTACTCACTATGAGTAAAGATAGTTGGAGTAATACTAAACAAGAGAGTATTAGCTCCTCCTATGCAGCCGTGTAGCTGAATAACAGCACTGCGTGAGTGTGATCCTGTCAGCAATACCCAGTTCAGTCCATAATGTCAGCTCCAAACCCTCTCTGAGACTTGGTGAGCCCCAGCACAGGGCAGAGGATCCTTGATGAAATGCAAAGTGGGGAGGACAAATATATACAAATCTGAAATGAATTTAAGCAAAAATCCCCTTTTTTATTCATGTTCACTTGTGCTACTTATAAAATTATTTTCTTATTTCCCTAGCTCTTGTTGGCCTTTTATGGCCCATACATGGAAAAGTGAGCTGGATTATCCTTGTCTCATCTATTATTAAGAAAACAGTTGTGCTTTGCTGAACTGGGGCCCCCATTTCCATAGATGAATTTTTATAGCTATTTAAATGTAAGGAGAAAGAGCAATTTGACTTTCAGATGCCAAGGATGAATTTTCAGGGCAAGGAGCTAAGAATTTATTTTTTTTTAACACCTTAAACTGTTAACTAGAGTCTTTTGATGCAACCATAGTACATGAACATAAGGCTTCTTAACATCATTTTTGCATTTTTTTCTTGGCACAATTGCGCTTAAGTGAGATAAAGGATGATCTACAAGGTTAGTCACAAAGGTGAACAAAACAGAAACTAGATGACAGAGTCTAGACATCAGAAACTAGAAGACGAGGTATATACATCATGGGCTATCGAACAGAATTAGTTCAATCCAGAATATGAGAGAGAACAGGTAGGAAAAAAACAAACAAATAAAAAACAACAGATTAGAAATTTAAAAGAAACATTTCTCATATAAATTTGGAAACCTAACTGGCATCAATGGCTGCTGATTGCTTACATTGTTTGAGCATTGGGAAACAACAAAAAGACCTGGGTATGCCAGATTTTGGTTTTCTGGAAAATAACATTGAGGGAAAATTTCTCCCACTGGTCTTTCATCCCTTTTATGTTCGAGCATTCTTATTACATACCCAGTATAACCAAGAATTAGCCAGACTGTCGTACCATAAGGATGAGTTTCAACAGAGAAAAACATTTATCTGTGGTTACAGACTGGCTCTCTGTGAAAAACAAAACAAAACAAAAACTGGTTGCGGCAGTACGTTCTGGAACTTCTAAAAGCAGAAGATGAGGCTAAGTTTACCTGTCTGCCTGCCACTGCCTAGAGTGTTTTCCCAGGTCTCAGCTAGTTTATAACATATGGTTACCTGCAGTCATGTGAAAATGTTTTCAACCAGCCTGGTGAATTTTTGGCAGCCACTTCTGTTTTACAGAAAAAATATTTCACGCTATTTTGAAGTTGTAGGAGGCAATGTCCCCCTCCTCAAAATAGTTCTAGATATTTTGAGCCCAATCCACTACCTCTTCAACCAAATTTTTTGTTCATATGACTCAATCAATCCCAGCAACTTTACATCCGTGTCATTTCGGAGTAAGTACTATAGTGAACCAGCCCCTTTTGCTCCTTTCTTCCACATTTTTCCACTGCCATTGTGAAAGATTCAAGAAAATTTTCCACATCTGAGAGCTTTCTGAGTAAACAATGGAAGATATGGCATCCTTAAAACCCTGACAAGCATCTCAGAGGTTATGATATCTGTAATACTGAAAAATGCCACCCAGGTTATTTTTTTTTCTTTCTCTTTATCTCATTTATATTTGATTAACAAAACTAAATCTGATTCCAATAGCTGAGTGGAGACTTCTCTTTAAATGAAAGATTCACCCCTAGTTCATTGAAGCTCTTAACTGACACGGAAGTTAGCTGCATTATGTGGGCTTCAGGCCATCCCCAGCACAATCAGTCTTCGTCAAGCTGAAACTTGCTGTGTTTAGGCAGGCTGGGATTTCTAAACAGGTTGTTCAGCCCTATTTTCTATGCTCAGTTGCCCAAGGTTTTGTTTTCTTCCAAGAGCAACAACAAAGCATTTGGCTTACAAAAGTTTTGAAAGAGTATCATTTTGAAAGATTTTCTAGCCTTAAAATGGGCAGTTCCAGTTGAACAGACTGCACGTTTCCAAAACAGAATGGTCTCTGCAAGCTCTGAGGGACTGGTGAGCTGTTATATCTGACTTTTCTCTGTAATTTGTGACCTTTCGTGTATGCAGCAACACAGCTACAGTTTGACAGCATCTGGAGATCTAACTGAGGGCACTTCAGGACTCTGAAAAAGGATTCCCATTGAGTGTTTAACGCAATCACATTTATTAATAAGGTGCTTAGAGCCTAGAAAGGGCACAACTGTCTACTTAAACCTAAACAAAGATTAATACCCTTTCATGTGGTGTATGTGTTTGCCTGGTATTTGATGTTGTGGGGCTTTGGTACAAAACTGGGAAAAAATGCTTTTCCGGCATGTCACGTTCAAGTAAATATATATCCATAGGAAAAAAATAAAAGGAAATCAACAAAAAATCACCCACCCTTCAGAGGATGTAAGTTATCAAATCTGTCAGTATCTCTTCCAAACCAGTGTAATAACAATCTATACAAGGTACAGTTACTTCTCATATAGGAAAAAAATCATCAACAAGCCTATGTCCACATAAACAACTTAAGGATGAAATGAAAGGTTCATCTCAATTATGTTCTTAATGTAATATCATTAATATGTGACCCATACATTTAACTAGCACAGTATGAATGAAAGTTACATAAATATCCAGCTTATTCAACTTAGCTGTTATCTTCATTGATGGAGTCAGTCTCGTCCCTTTTGACTGCTATGAAATTCTTAGATATTCACCACCCATGTTGCCTTCACTAGCTTTATGCTACTGTAGTAGCTCAGAGAAATAGGAGTAAAAACTCCGGAGATTTTAGATGGATTCAAAAACTACCAGTAGCATTTACAGAATTTCTAGTGGTAACCATAGACTTATGTCTTCAGATCTACACAAGTCTGTGGTAGACTGTATACTCTGTGGTATTCTGTGCTAACTGAATGTTGTAAATGTTGGAAAGGTCATGTCAGTTCTAGTGTTTTCCTAGCTCCAAATTCCAACCAAGACAGGAATCCTGAGGTGTTAAATGCCACATGGAGTGCCTAGAAAGAAACAGTCCTTTCCCCAAACTGTTGCTGAGGTTACAAACATAGAAGAAAGAAAGTACCGTTATCCCTATTTTATAAATACACATGTCAAGAGATGAAAGGACCTGCCTCTGTTATTCATGGAAAGATTATCATTGACTTCAGTGGGTGTAGTATCAGCCCTATAGCGGTATGAAACTTGGCTCCTAATTACATTAGGCCCACGTAGACTTAGTTTCAGCCACAGTTCATTTTTATCGCCAGGTTGTTAACCTGTAAACCAGAGGTATTTCAACTGCTGACAGAGTCTGACTTGCGGTTCTAGGCTCCCAGGATGCTTGACTAAGAGAAACCCATGTCCAGTCACGTTTCATTTGTGCTCCAAGTGCTTGGCTTCCATCAATGGCTTGGGATGGCCTGTTCTCTGCAGATTAAGAGGAAACAATATATGACGCACAGGCTTGTCTCACTCACTTCAAAGTGTGAGCAACAGTGACTCACCCACCTCCACAGAAATCTTTAAACCCAGTGCTGAGCTTCCTATTTTCCTTCTTGTGTCATAGATAGCATTACCGTCTTTTGTTTTCTCCAGCCCACGTTCACTTGCTTTGCAGAATTCTGAATCCAATCTGGCAGTGATTTGTTTTTAATTTATTTTTTTAATGGTGCCTTTGGGTTCCAATATTCTTTCTTAGTTTACTTAACCAAACAGCATGTGTTTAAGTTTCTCAGTAACTCCAAGTGTTACCAAATAAGAATAATCTGCATAATATCTTCATGAAAGGGAGGCTTGTTATTCACACTTTGTTATCATCTTGTCCCAACAGACAGCTGCTGTCACTGTTTGCCCTTTTCAGTGGAAGTGGGCTAAATTCATCCCAGTCACAGATCGAGGTAGGTGGCTGTGGTGTAGTTCCCATCCATTCTGAATAAGACATATTATATTGAATTATTCTTTTACAGAACAGGGAAGCTTATTGAACAGAAAGGATTAACGTGACTGTGGACTGATCTGACCCATGCATGACATCAGCTGGGACAGAAAAGACTTCCATAAGATCTTCAAAATATACTTCACTAGGAATGACACAAATAAAATCAAAATTTACCTTATTAGAAAAGTCTTACCACATTTCATTGGGAAAGATTTGTCTGCTCTTGGGCTTCCAGTCCAATAAGGGAATTCAGTGAACCTGGGTCACACATGGCTGAGTCAATCCTGTAGGCTAGTATGCAAAAGGTGGATACTGACACCACCACTGCTACTCCTACACCACTCTTTTTCAATTATATTGACCGTGGCTGCTCTGCCTTCTGCTGAACCCAGTGCTGTTGATATGCATTAGACATGATCTAAACATGCCTAGAAGACTGGGATCCTTGTGGGCCTTAGGCAATGGAATACCTACTTTGTAAATCCCAAATGCACTTGGGGAAACGGCAGTCTACATACTTAATTTTCAGTCAGGGTGTCAGTGGTGTAACCTTAGGCATCAAAGCAAATTTCGTAATGGATAATTTTGGGTAACTTAGTGGGGCAAAAGTTGTTGGGAAAATCACGTTTCTCTTTCTTTGATGAAATTTTCTTCGGTTGCACCATAAATGCTTAGGTACTTTATTTGAATCTTGCTGAAGGCACCTGCCTGTCTGAGTTTCAGCTCTTCTGGGTGTCCAGAGCTCTGCTTTGGCACATGCCCAGAACAGTTTAAGAAGCCTGATAGCTATCTCCCACCTAAGAAGCTAGGCATTCCTCTGCTGAAGTCTCCTGGGGGGGCTCAAACCGGCAGACATTCTCAAAAAACACCAAACGCACACCCAGAAGGCTCCTTGGAAAATGCTTTGTGGGTGCTTTTTTAGAACAGACAGTGGAGGAAGATCTGCCACCCACCTTTTATACAATACTCTGTGGTTAAGCTGTTCGCTTAGGAAGTTAGACTATGATTAAACACTTCGCTCTGACTGAAGAGGCTGAAACTAATGAAAATGTCCTCTCTGGTGTGACACTGTTGACTTTTCCTCTTGATGTTGCTTTACTGTATAGCAGAGAACGCAAAAGTCACTGGACTGGCTTTTCTCTACAGGTGCATTATTCTGTAGCCTTGTTGTTGGGGCCTGCACAGAATAGGTTTAGGCAGAGCTTCCTTCTTCCAGCCTTGTTTATATTCTTTATAGTCAACACCCTTTCAATTCAACTCAGATGAGCAGGAGACGTGACACAGTAAAGACTGGAACAAATTAAATCCTGGTCTCCCACTCAGTCCTCTAGAGCTCTAGCCAGCTAACTAAATAGGCAGAAACATTTCCACCACCGGTGTATTTCAGAAGTATACTTTAGAAAGATGAAGTGTAAACACCTACTTAGAGGTTCTGGTCTGTGAATGCAAAATAAGATATCCTAATCTTTCTGTTTGTTGTAAAGTAGCTGAAAATGCCTGAATGGTGAATATGGTGAAAATGTAGATTTGGATCCTGCCTTTGGGCACCTGACCTTCCTTGTTGTGTACATAAAGCCACATACGTAGCCACTGGTTTCTACTGCAATAGCCCACCACACAGGCTGCAATTGGGATTAATTTTTGCTATCCTTGATAAGATCTAATAATGCCAGTTTGTATTCCTTTCCACCCTAGCTAGCAGTTCTCTTCAATTAATATAATTTTGCTGTTTCACATTCCACTTTTCTTTCTATAATCATATATTTATCATTTCACTTCACATATATTCTATCTGTTTTGTAGAAAAGGATTTCAGACCATTCAGCATGGCAGCAAAGTTATATTCTATTGTATCTATGGTTTCTGTCTGTCTTCTTCATAGTTATGCTTTTTGTTTTTGCTCAGTAACCAAACACTGAAGTGGATTCTTGCTGGAGAATGTGAGGTCTTTAGATCCCTGCCAAAGCAGAGGAGACTCTAGGGAAATACCTAAAGCCAGAAGAGTTAGTCAGTGGGTAGCTGGGTTTTAGTATCCTGTAGAAGTTCTGTCTCTGAACTGATGGTAACAGCAGAAGGTGGGAACAATGCAGGAGGGTCATATCTGTATGGGGAGAGAAAGTGGTTGCAGGATCCAGGAAGGCGGTAGCAAGTGAGAATCTGTGTGTTAATTTTGAAGGTTGAGAAAGGCTATTGTGGGAAGCTCAAGTGGGAGTTTTTTTGTTTGTTTGTTTGTTTGTTTGTTTGTTTGTTTTTCCTGTAGAAGAGTGGAGGAAGAGTTAGGAGAAGTCAGGACATAGTTGGTGCCAAAGAGATCAAAGTTGTGCTAGTGGAGTGTGTTAGTGGAGGAAATTTCCCCTCAGGAAAAGGACAACAGATATATTGACAGTGGGTGGAGGCTGCTGAGGAAATACGGTGATTAGCAGCTGAATGCTTTGGAGGAAGAGAGACTGAGATCCGACTGAGTAGGACTAGGGGAATGGAGGCAGGTTTTCATCTTCCCCTCCTTATTGCTTCCACTTCCAAGGTCCTCAGAGCTCCTGCATAGGAACAGGGATGTATATGAAGGACAACAGCCTCTTCTTGCATTCTGCCTCTTTGTCTTTTATTGTGAGAGGACAGAGCTGTTTGGAGGTGGTGACCATTTGGGTAACCTGTTATGTCTCTACGTGACTTGCTCTGTTATGAAAACCAGAGCAGTTGTGGCATCTCCGTCCCCAGAGAATTCATGTGCTCAGCTGGACAAGGCCTCGGCTTAGATGATTGTTAGTGCTAGTCCCACTGTGAGCCAGGGGCTGCAGTAGATGGCCTTCAGCTCTCCCTTCCAACAGTCTCTCCCAGGTTCTAGGAAGTTTTTGGTCATAGAGGCATTTTTACCTTTGGCATCTTATGCTATACCTTGTTCCATTTCTCCTTATTTTTGCTCAAGATAGTAGTTGAGCATAACTATCCAATAACAGTGATGTTCCCACCAGCTTGCAGTAATGTATTCTGAGATCATGCTTCTGTAATAGAAAACATTCTAATTTAGAGAATACAAAGAAGGCCATTCAGAGGATTTATCTGCCTCTTGCTGAATTCAGCTTGCAGTTCAGATGCCTACTAATCTCCCCATTTTGTCCCTCAAAATCATCACTTTTGCTTGACTTGCCTGTAGGTCAAAGGGAAGTCGACTTGGCTTCTTTCCAGATCTTGTTAAAGGCCATTTCTGAAGTCATAAATGTAGTTTGCTGAAGAATAAAGGCACACCTTTTCCTGTATGAATTGATAATATAGCTCCCTTTTGCAACACTCACAGCTGAAGCTGGTAGGATGGTTCAGATCAAATTTAATCTCCATTCTAACAACACTGAGGCTTTTGAGAAATCAGAAAGATATTGCCTATGTTTCCTACAAAAAAAAACCCACCCACTCACCCAACCAAATCAAACCAAATCAAACCAAAACAAAAACCAAAGCCTCTCTCTAAACTGAATGACAAAATAGGAAGAATTATACTATTTCATGGATTTCTTTTGAAAATGAGGAAGGAGAGGGTAGTGCCTGAATCTGTACTTGGTCCCTCAAGCATCAGTGAAGCACTGGTGTTAAAGCCCATCCACCGTGTCTCCCTCTGCTCTTGGGGAGCTGCCAACTCTCCTTGTCATCCTGAGAAAGTGTCTATCTTCCTGTGACTTTAGAAGGAGTCTGAGATGACTAACCCCCTAATTTACATGCATCACATAGGTGATTAATGTTAGGTAGGATGAATTGTGGCCACATTGAAACATCTTACCTTATTTTCCAGATCAAAGTATCTCATGTTTTTGTTCTGATTAAACAGTTTGGTAATTAACAAGAGGAGCACATAAACATTTGACATACTAATTAGGGAAGCCAGCTGTTTACTGGGTCTTTCCATTACCCTGCAATCCTGCTACAACTAATATGCAATAGCACGTGTTTTATTATGGACTTCCACAATCTAACCATAAAATTGAATAAATATCTGTAACTGCAGCTCTTCAAGTGATATTACTAACAATGAGAAGTTTTGTTTTGGATTCAAATCAGAATTTCACTCCAGGTTAAGTTTTAAAATAAAAATTTAAATCTTTTTATTCTGTGGCAATTTATGTTTGGTTTAGTTGTGACACAGTTCCAAAACAAATTTTGAAATGATATTTAAAGTGAACTGTATTCACAGTTTGAACCAATCTTTCTGTCCCGGGGACAAGAGAGCCATTCAGATACCAGTTCTCAGTCTGAACAAAGTGTTAAAAAGTAACGAGAAATTTCATCAGTCTTTGTTGGTAGTGGGTCAATGGACAGCATTACCACTAAACTGCTGGATACTACCCAAATCATTTTGCTTTAAGATTCTGAATTAAGAAAAGTGTTTAAGAATATGATGAATACTCTTCTGAAAAGCACTAGGTCAACATATTCTAAATGGATAAATGTAAGGCTGTTTACCAAAAGATTTTTAAGCAATAGTAAAAAACTCACCAGAAGCTTATTCAACCTACAAAAAGAAACCTATACAAACTTTAAAAAAAAAAATAAAAAAGAAAAACCTTAACTTGATTTGAATAGAATGTGAGCTAAAGAACATACATAAAAAATCCATTTATGCTGTTGTTTGAGTATGCAGTGTGCAACTAAAAACGTTATGATTGTTTGCAGAGTATCTACTATTAAACTAAATAAAAGCATGCTGTGACTTGATTGACCTATGCATCACTGCATGCCAATCTATTTGAGTTACTTCACAGTTTGGGAACATTCTCACATAATGCTATACATATTCTTACTGCATTTGTTTTTTCAAGTTAACTTGACCTTCTTTTGAATCATACACATCATCTTCAATGTACAGCTGGTAAAATAATTTATTAACAGTGATTTTCAGTAAAAAAGCATCTCTGCTGCTTCCCATGGGCAAGGGGCTGATACTAACGTCACTGAATTCATTCACAGAATCACAGAATTTCTAGGTTGGAAGAGACCTCAAAATCATCGAGTCCAACCTCTGACCTAACACTAACAGTCCCCACTAAACCATATCCCTAAGCTCTACATCTAAACGTCTTTGTAAAAGTCCAGTTTATCTGAGCAGCAAGAAATCTCTAATGTGATGTTAAGAGGAGATATTGGGCCTCTCTTACAGATAACAGACTCTAGCCAGCAGTGGACTGTGCTCAGGACTGTGCAATTGAGGTGGTTTGTAAGTTTAGAAATGCTGCAGCCGTATGCAGAGGAGGTGGCTTGGCATTTGGCACTAATTTCCATCCTGCAACTGTCAAATCCACAATCACAATCCATCATACGGAATAATGGCTTCCTTCTTCCTGCTCACTCCACAATCTAAGCATGATTTTCCATCTTAAATGCATCCCATCTTTCACATATGTTTTATTTTATTGTACATAATCAGACACACGTTATGGTATCATTAGAAAGTAAATATTTATTAGTCTTTGTCAACAGTGATACTCCCTGTATTGACATTTGATACTTGAAAGTAACCATTTATTTTAAATGTTATGGTGCATTGTGGTGCAACAACAGATGACAATTGTTGATTTTTCAACAATGGTAACTGCTGGGCTGAATAAGCAATGAGATAATCCCGAACCTATTCACTTGTGAGTGGTAGAAAAGAGAGGGAAATGGTGAAAAAGGCCAAATTCTGCTTCAGGATGTACCTATGTTTATTCCAGGTGTTTCTGAGAATGTTTGTAGCCATGCCGAATTAGCAACTTTTTACACCTACAGAAAAATTACCAATTGAATGTCTAAAACTGCTTTAAATATTATATCCTTTAATATATAGCAAATGTAATTCATACAATCTGATATTTAAATTAGTATTATTTTTACTTTTGCCTCTAATAACAAGTAACATTTAGCTTTGCCTTACAGGAAATGCCTTAAAAAGAAAGCCTTGATATATTCCAGATTCTTAGCCAAATGAAAGTTTAGAAAGACAAATGTGTTTATGAGCTGTCTCCAGGGAGTTAAATTTATGCTGAGTTAGAATGCAAAGACTGGAAGTAAATCATTTTCCATTGCTAAGAGACTTTTACTTTTCAGTCTTAAGATAGTCTTTTTTTGGCTGGTCCTTTTGGGGTTGAAAAAAGGATTCCTCAGAGCTTTTCAGAAATTACGATCTGAAGGAGAATTAGGAAACAAATTAGTTTACTGAGTAAGATTAAGTCAGTGCATGAACAGGGGGACAGGAAAGATCATAAACCAGAGAGACCAGTTCAAACCAATTTTCAGATAACTCCTCCCTTTAGTAACATTACTGTAAGTTACAGATATTACATCATCAGAACAAATGATTATTTGCTAATCTATGATTCAGAAGGCCAACCATTGTTAAACAGCACCTTTTGGAAACTGGTTAACCTTTTACATTCCATTTACTTCATCACCAAATTTAAAGATGCAAAGAAGCTATAAATAAAGTGTACTGAGAGGCCACTGACTATAAAAATCAGAAAAGTACATATAGTTTGTACAATGTACAAAGTACAATGACATTTATCTGTCATTTTGACAGAGAACTGGCAGAAGGTCTCAGGTAGTCAAACCTGGCACCAGATGCCATTAGTACAGTCATAGAACAAGCACAGTACAAAAATCTTCCCATAAACCTGCTTAGGTAATGTATCACTTCTCTGACAATTCAGTTTGGGGAGGCTGTACTGTACTTCTCATAAAGAATGTTAATTATGATAAATTCTTTGATAAGCACATCTGCAATTTGGTAGATGAAATCAAACATTCGTAATCATCTCCTGTAAGGACACTGATATCTACATCTGTTCAGAACTATATATTTTTTCTATCCCAATAAATACTCCTCTTAGAGGACAGAAATACTTACGTAGATGAATGAATGAATGTACACATTCAGTGTACAAAGGTGCCTCAGGAAACACAAGCAGAACATGCTACTGAAATCAGAATATAGGAGAAGAAATTGCTTAAGGATGGATCTTTATTAGTCTTTCAGTTTGGTGTGTGTGTGCTATTTTGAAGGGAGTCCTCTGACTGTTCCTACCTAGTATGCTTTGGTTTGCATCATGGAGCCTCTCAGAGCAAGCAAACTGGATTCCTTTTAGATGACCTAATGAGAAAACAGGCTCCAGAAGACGGTATACCTAACACCATCCAGTTGCTACTGGAAATTCAGTCAACAGGACCAAACTAGAGCTAGTCTGACGTCAAACCCGTGAAATGTGTGCAATGTGCACATCATTCCTCTGCACCTACTCCCACAGTATTTGCTAGAACAGGTGTAGCCTTAGATACCTCAGGTTTTGAGAGGCTCACTGCAGAGGTCTCAGAGGGGTTCATAAATTGTCCAAAATTGCCTCATTGCAATTTACAGCTATTCCATTTGTTTGTGGTAAGAGTGGCATGGTGCCATCTAAATTTATCATTTTGTCATCTTTCTTAGAAAGGTGTTTAGATGTTAGAGACCTGAGAGCCTTTAAGACTGTCCATTTATTTTGGTCATTTGTGGGTGAGTATTCTGCTATGCACTGCTAAGTGTAATTAGGCTATAGATTGTGCTTAAGGTGGTTTTCTCCATAGCACTACATTTCCTTTATTATTATTATTATTTATTTTATTATTATTATTATTTATTTTTACATCTTGGTTTACTTTGCTCTTGTTGGCATTCAAAGCTGAAAATGCACTAAGAGTATTGAAGGACCCTGAAGAAGAAGCGTATTTCATTAAAAAAATAATCCCACGGACACTTGAGCATTGCTTGATTTCCTTGGGGCAGACTTAACACTGTGTGTGCAGACGAACCTCTTAACTTTGTGCTTTGTGAGCTGTTTTTCTGTGGATATAGTAATGCATTACATTGATGTGAATGACTGCACAAAAGATATAGATGACTTTCACTCTCTATCTGTATGTGATAAGGGACTTTTTGGTCTATGTGTAAAGATTTTAATTATAATTGCAAAGAAAAAAAGCATCTCATGAGAAGGATGCATGAATTCAGAGAAGTCCTAAATAAATCAGTATAAGCTAGAGAAGGATAAGTGAGAGGAAGTCTCCACAAGCCCCCAAAAGAGACAGTTTCTGTTCCCTCAAGTCTGAGAGTGCAGGATTCAGCTCAGCCTAATTTATGGCATCTACAGTGTAGGTAGCTGCATCTCATTTAGGTGTTAAGCTTCTATTAAAGTTAATGGAGACCTTAAAGGTTGCCTAAGCATAGTCTTCTAATGCCATTTGAGATGCCATCAGGAATATGAGACATCTGCATGAAGCCTCCAGATAAGACACACGACCTAGCTGTGACCCATGCTCTTGTAGAGAAACTGAATAGTGACACCACACAGCATCAAACATGTTGTTAAGACATCTATGTTTGGGAAATTGAATTAAATCTGAGCTTTCACTTGATTATAATGGGAACTTGGACAAGCTCAGATGTAGGCAGTGGTACTGCAGAGCTTAAATTCAGGCAAGTTGAATGCTACCCAATATCTCATAATAAATGCAATGAAAGTGGTAAACAAGTACTGGCAATGTGAAGAAAAGCCCTATTCACAGGGAAGAAAGGACAGAGGTAGACTGTGGTGCTATTAATGAAGAGAAATGACATATTTATGTGTGCTAGAAATAGAACTGTGTAAATAATGGATTTTGGGGGTTCGGCGGTGGAACAGAAAATTAGAAAACAAATTCCTTTCAGTTAACCTAAAATAGATGATTTTTAGTTTTTGTTTGTTTGTTTGTTTTGTTAACTAATATAAGGAACATGTGCCTCATCTAGTTTGTTAATGACCAAGAATTAGATTTCTATGTAGCCTGTAGCCATGGGTTAAGCATGGTAGCTATATTCCTGTAGCTGTGGATTAAAAAGCTTAGAAAGGATGCTGGGCAGGAACCATTGGATCACAAACTGAAAATTAACATGCAGTGATATGACAGGAAATAATAAACAACCCTAATTCACAGCATGACTGGAAAGCTTATCTGCTGTATTACATATTTTATGGGTTCTACTCTGCAACTTTTGCTTTGATTGCATTCACTTGAAGTGCCACGATATGTATTCACCCATGTGAGTGAGCAAAAGTGATTCATCATGCAAGAAGATTGTGAAACTGGGCAGAATCTTTTACGTATCTACGTGTTCACCCGTCTCCAAAATAATCATTAAAAGACATCACTTGAAGGGTATTTGAGGAAGATTCTTATGCTCTGACATGAGATTTAGACCTGAAAGTTTTTTCTGGTTTAATTGTATTGTTTAACAGGTAAAATATTTCAACCAAACACACTATTATAGTTTTGGAAGTATGGAAACTGATGTAGGTTATACCCATTCAGGGTCTAGAATAAGCTATAATCACATTAAAATTTATGTAATAGCATTGCTGTGCCTACTTCAGAGCACAAAACTGTGCTCATAAAGCTTCTGGGTTTTACTTGTTCTGAGTCACCGATATAAATGAGAATATTCATGTGAAAAAAATGAATAGACTTTGGATCCTGATCAGCGTGAAAAATCTATATGGAAAAAAAAATTAAAAATATGTGATATTATGTTCATACCCATTAGCAGTTTAAAGCTACAAGTGTTTTGGAATATATAAGTTGAATTTTTCAAAGATACATGTTGATACTTCATATTATCACATGGAAAGTTGTGCAGTTGGCAGCAAAAGTTGCTTTTCCTTCAAAAAAAAAATAAAATTAATATTTACTTGATTGCCTGATAAAAGTAATACTACAAAAGAATATTGCAAAACCTTGGAGGTTTGGCATGCTTTTCTATGTGGGTGGAAAATGCTGTTATGAAGCCAAGCTGAAATGAATCATGAAACTGTAGCATAAGAAATATACTAGAAGTTCTATTAAAAAAAAAAAAAATGACAGCTAGAACCCAGAATAATAAAGTTGTGGGCCTTACAAGTACACACAACATAAACATGTTGCTAGAATAATATTGAGTGGTATATTCAGGACAGGCTTTGGTTGCAAGGACAGCGGTAGGGTTTTTGCCTTTGTTCACAAGTTTATGCTCTGAACTGAGGTGTTGAGATTAGGAGTCCCATCATCAAGACAGTTTCTAGGGGAACTCAAAAGATACAGGATTTCCTCTCCCCTGTAAGTTCTAAGGGGCATATCAAGGGACATAACTAATTTCTGTCAGTGTATCTTCTGTGTTAATGAGAAGTATCAAAATAATGCCATACAGATTAACCCACCCACTGTATTTATCTAAAAACCATGTGTCAGCAGGTGGTCAGGTTTCCTTAGCCTTTCTACTTCTTGTGTCTCAACACTTAGGGGACAACATGAGAGAAAGGCATACAAAGTTTGACTGCTATACGGATAACCCATGTGTCTTCCTATCAACCTAAAGCCACAACTGCCAGGCTGAAATAAAGATGCATGTAATGCCAGGTAAAAATGAGAGAGTGTTAATCTCATGCATAAACATTTGTGCGTGTGTATGAAATAATGCTGTGTAAAAGAAGGGCAGGAACCTTTCCTCACCCAAATGCCAAGTGACAGTGGCTGGCTTGCATCAATGCTGCCTAGCACCACTATTTTTTACAGTAGACTCATCCTGGGGACTGCTTGGAGAGACAATCTTTAGGACAGGGCCAAGGAGTGAGCTAAAATTCAAGCAGTGTAACAATAAAGATTCTGGCAAACAAGTTCAGTAACAGATTGCCTGTTATTTGGCTGTGTTAATGTACCCATTGTGACTCATCACAGGTAAACAGGTATTGTGGACAATTCTATTTCAGTCATTAAAAGATATGTTCTGCAAATGTACTGCATATACTTATCCAATTGACTGTTCCAGTCCTGTATTCCTACTTTTTCTAGCAAACATTAGACATATTCACCTACTGACAAATGTGAAGCTACTCTTGAAGCACTTATAGAACCATAGAATATCCTGAGCTGGAAGGCACCCACAAGGATCATCAAGCCCAAATCCTGGCTCCACACAGGACCACCCAAAAATCAGACCAAGTGTCTGACTGTGCTGTCCAAATGCTTCTTGAACTCTGGCAGGCTCAGGGCCATGGCCACTGCCCTGGGGAGCCTATCCCAGTGCCCAACCACACTCTGGGTGCAGAAACTTTTCCTAACCCCCAGCCTGACCTTCTCCTGTCCCAGCTCCATGCTGTTCCCTCAGGTCCTGTCGTTGTCCCCAGAGAGCAGAGCTCAGCGCCTGCCCCTCCGACCCCTCATGAGGAAGCTGCAGGCCGCCATAAGGCCTCCCCTCAGCCTGCTCTGCTCTAGGCTGGACAAACCAAGGGACCTCAGCCATTCCTCACACATCTTGCCCTCCAGACCCTTCACCAGCTTTGTAGACCTCCTTTTGGACGCTCTCTAAGTTCTTTTTTTAAGTCCTTTTTATATTGACCAAACCTGTACACAGTGCTCAAGGTGAGGCTGAACCATCACAGAGCAGGACAATCCTTTCCCTTACAAAGTATGATGATATCTTTAGAATTCAAGACAAAGCATTTCTTTAGATGGACCAGCTTAAGAAAAGAGGAAGAAGAAATATCAGATGGATGGAAAATTGTGTTCATTGATGTTTTTTAGGCCCCAAATTTTGGTTTCATTTAAAAAAGAATAAGGCAAAGAACTATTTAAATATCTTCAAGGAATTTGCTTTTAACATGGGAACAAAGAACAAACAAACAAACAAAAAAGTACACTAAAAGACCCATAAAGCACTGTTTTTTAAAGCTTTAAGTCTGTAGGCCATTTTTTGAAAGGAGAAAAAAAAGGAACTAAGAGGAGTAGACTGCTCAAAGTGCAGGTAGGAATATGCACAGAAGCACATGTGAACAGGAGGAGCAGGATGTGCTTGTTCCCTAGTAGTTGTTACTTGTAGCTACTTCTCCCTGCCTCATGCATATGTGTGAGTAAGATCCCAGGGCTCTTATCACTCACCTGTCTGGATTCAAGGCCACTCCCTGCACAGGCTCATTTATCAGGTGCCTTGGCTGGGCATCACGAGCTGCATTTGGCCTCCAGGCCTTCACTCGAGGTATCTTGCTCCAAGGTCCATATTCTGCTGCTCTCGCTGTCATTGAACAGTCCCTTATTTCCCAATCTGTTTGTTATCTCTCAGGTCTCAATTTGGCCCTCAATTAGTAACACAGATAAGGAATTACTGACGTTACACTGTGATTTTTATTGACACCAAAGAAATTCACTCTAGGTGACATCTCCATGTCTTTTCTGTAATGAAGGTGGATAATTATAGAACATATTCTTGAGCTCCAGCATTGGCATGGAAAGACCTTTACATGTCCCCATAACTAAAGTCCAACAGTCCCTGCTCAGCTCTGATGCATTTGTGCTTATGCATCCACTTAAATATTTTAATTTATTTTACAGTTAGTTATTTCTTACTTGCTTTACAATTCCATAAACATGAGCTCACTTTAAAACATATGACTGGATTAGAGTGCTTGTAGTATTTACTATAAATGAAGTTTTTGCAGTGTTTAGATATATGTTGAGTATAACATATAATAAAGACTTTTTTTTTCTCTTTTTCCATTTCACATAAAGCTAGGAAAAACCTGTTTCTTATCAACATTTTTATATAGAAATAAATAAATAGAAGAACTAGAGAAATAATTAATCACAAAATTTCTACCAAATTATCTTTTCGTCAGCTGTATTCAGTCAATACAAGACTGGGGATTGAAGACATATGGAAAAAAAAAAAAAGCATATGGATAGATAGAACACACTGTCTGTAGTCAGCCAAACAAAAAATATAACTGTACCTCCAGTCCAGTACTGTAGTCAGCTGCTTCTATCATCATTGACTGTAGGTAACATTTCTTCAGCAGAAGCAGGAGCTGAAGTCTTCACGTTCCCTCAGGAAAATTCCTGATTATTCCATAATTTTTTGTTTCAGAAATTGTAATTTGCTCTTCTGTCTATATAGCATATTTGGCAGTAGGTGAGGTTTTACATATTATTTAAAAAGGAATCGTTTTCAAAAGTACACACAATTTTTCTCTGTGCTTGGTGTTTCCTATCCTACCCAAAGATATAATGTGAGGTTCAACTTTTCATATCTCTCCCAGAACCCAGGATCAATAAGGAGATGAGCAGCTAAATAGAGAGTGAAATAGTTTGTATTTACCTATGTCTGAATAAGCTACAAGTATAATAATAATAATAATAATAATAATAATAATAATAATAATAATAATAATAATTCTCATGGAAGGCATCAATAGATAGATTCCACAACTTGTTAAAAGTTGTCTCAGATATACCTCTGCCCTTTGAAGACTTTTTTCCTTCACTAGGCTGATAACGTTATCTCTTTCATTTAACTGTGGGTTCCATGCTAGGATATTTGCTGGAAAACAACTGAAACAAATCAGCTAGAAACTCCATTTGGCTGGAAACAGCCAAAATGGGGACGGCAGAGAACTTCCATAGAGAAAAAATTGTGATAGTATATGCAGAATCCTGATATGATAGCAGTTCAGGAATAGGTGGTTACAAGGCAGATAAATTTCACCATCTGTGATCAAACAAGAGAACTAGACACACCTGCTAAAAAAATATTGAGTCCTGGTCAGAAGTGTACAACAGTTTGAGAAGATCTAGGTTATCAGGGAGGTATATAGGGTGCAAGAAGCTGTTAAAAGAATGATCCATGTTCTAACTCTGGTGTGCCTGTCCCCCAAAAGAGTAAGCTCTGTCATTATTGGCCTTTAAAACTACCTCTGCACTATGACTGCCCTCATTCCCTACTGAAAGTTATGAGAGATGGAGCAGGAACAACCTTGACCTGTGTTTTGGCTATGACTCTGTTTGCCAGATAGAAGACCTTGGCAGAACTCTCTTCTCTGAACAGTGGGAAGCTAATTTTTTTCATAAAAGTTTAGTTATGTGTTTGTTTAGCTAAAGATAGTGTTAGAGCATAGCATCCTGTTCATCACTTCAAAAACAGCAAGACAATTTATTTTTTTTTAATGTTAGGTCATGTTTCCAGTATTGGAGATTGTTCTATAACTAAAAAAAAAAAAAAAAAAAAAAAAAAAAGTATTGTGATTTCAGGAATTGCCTTTCTTACCCTTCAATATTGTTAAACATTGGTCCACAGAAGCACTTTTTGGCCTTTAGGAGAGACATATTCAGGAAGAATGCTTCATTTGCCATTCCTTCCCTGAAAGATCATAAGGTGCTGAGGAATATTGCAGTAAACATTTCTTTTCAGTTTATAAGGGCTGTAGTGCATGTTTCACTCCAAAGTCTGCCACAGACCCAGGCCTTTTTAGGAGTCTTCATCTGCGCTTTGGCTCAGACCAGGCTCCCACATGCCTTCTATTAGGAAGGTTTCAAGGTACCAGAAAGGCAGCCAAGCCCTTCTTCACATGATGTCCTGACACTGGTTGGATACAACATTTTTCCTCAAGGGACTGAAAGGGTGGATTGCATTCCTTGGCCCCTGGAAGGGAGAGGCCTCACGTAATTCTCAAAAGGTAGCTCATGGCTCATAGTTGGAAGGCCAGCTGTAGGCAAAAATAGTCACAGCAGCAGTGTTGGCCTTCCCCTAGAATATGTTTTTTGGTAGCAGAACATCGATCTCACATCACTTAGAAGTAATGTCCTAGCAGAGGGGTTTGACACCCAGGCACACTTTCACACTTGCATCCTTTGCAGTGCTAAGTGGTGTATCTGTATTTGCTGAGCTGCACTGTTATATGCTGTTTAAGGTATGCAGCCACAGTAATGAGCCTTTTCTCAGAGCTGAAAGGACCATCTAATTCAGCCTGCTGAGGTTATCTCCACTGTGAAATAAACTTTTGTCACCTTTAAGCATGTTAGTGAAATATTCCCTGTTCATCTGACTAATTCCCCTTGACCCAGTGGAGGTTCAAGCTAATGTGGCCATGAGGCACCATGTACTAACCATGTACTACTTGGTCCTGTGGGCCACAGATCTCTCTTTTGAAAGACTCCCTTTTTCAGATGTCACCCATGAACCCCTCAACTGTTTTCTTTGTTAGCCTCAAAAGAATCTCAAATTCCTTAAACCCTTATTTTGGCATGACAAGGAACAAGTTTCTCAGCTGTATACATATATATATATATATATATATAAGATAGATAGATTGTCTTCTTCTGCTGGAACTATTAAGGAATCCTTAGAGATGACACAGATAGAACCCTGTCTCACATACCCTTGGACATTTTCACACACTGGCGTTTGTTCACCTGACTAAGCTGGTTAAATGATTACTGAAGCTGGTAAGAAACATACTTTGGGTGCTGACAAATATAATACCAACCTCTAAACCAGATACTATTAAGGAACTGTTATGAAACTCATATTTTCTTTGCCCATGAAATACAGAAGTGCTGGCACTGTAAGGACACTGAATTCCATAAGGACAGAGTCATGTTTATGTCTCATGTTAAAGCTTTACATACCATGGTCTCATCCTTACATTCGAATCAGATGACTTATTTGATATTTTTTTTCAAAACCTTACTCTGACACAATGAAGCCAGATCACATATTCTGGATCTACACAGAGTTCTTTTAAAAATCAGGATAGGACCAAAGTTTTCAGTTTCTCAAATGTTGTTTGCCAGTTTCACAGATAGGATGGAAAGGCAGACAGTTAGCCAGAGGCTATTTAAGTGGGTGTCTAATTGCATTAAGTTTGTTATGAATTAACCAGATTAGATCTACCAATCCAGGCTAGAGATCATGCCACCACCAGAGTGCCGGCAGCCTCTGTGGCTTCCCTGAGAAGTGTGCCTATCTCTGAAATCTGGAGGAGACTGGGGATCAGGCCATACATTTACACAACATTATTCTTTGGTCGACAAATCAAAATCTGATGTTTGCATTCACAGAGCTGTCCTGTAATCATTATTTCAGGTAGTCTCCAAGTACTCTCACCTCCTACACATCAGGTCATTGCTTGTGAGTCATGACAGCAGAAAACATAAGGATGTCAAGAAAGGATGTCAACTATGGAAATTTCCATTACGAGGGTTTCCCTTTGGCAGAATAAAATGGTTGCAGTAACCGTGTGGATTCTCTGAGATGTTGCCCAACCAGCTCTCCTTCTCACTGCTGTGTAGTTTTATAACACCTGAATTCTGTAACGGAAAAAAAAAAAAAAAAAAATCACTCTTGGTGGAATGGGTGGTGGATATTTAGGGTGCAGGTGCAGGCTCAGTGGATACTGCTGGCCAAAATAATGCAAGCATAAGTATGTGAAATTCAGGCATGCCTAGAGTGAAGTAGAAATGGACAATGCATCTGAAACAGCCATGGTTACCCAGGGTGAGTAATTGGCTTGCCAAAGGGAAATCCTACTCACTGAGAGTTTCCACAGTCTTCAACATTTCTTGATTTTGTGAGTGTTGCGCCAGCTGTAATGAATAATAATTGTAAGGTGAACCTTTGATTTTATTATCTGTTGTTTGCCATAAGAATTTGAAATCTAGGTGTTGACAGTGACATACAATAAGATCAGCTCACTTGACCAGTCTGGTCTCACTTGTGGGACTGCTTAAAGGAACATGAAGTCAAAATGCTGCAATCTGCATCAGGAAATCAAAAAGTAAAGTGTAAACCACTTTTTTTTTTTTCTTTTTTTTCTTTTTTGTTTTTTCTCCAGACTAAGATGAAAATTAGTTGCTAACCTCACTGACAGCAAATAATGGTTTCTGCATTTTTCTTAGATGTTGTGTTGTTATTGGACATATTTTCAATATGCTCTATGAGGTAATGCTTAATGTTTCTTAAGAAATAAGCCTGGGGCATGTTCATAGTTGGCATGAAAGAGAATATTTTTAGTGGAAGAGGGTGGTAGTGTACTGATGATGTACATGATAAGATGAAGAGCGAAAAAGTACATTTTTCTGCGTGTTTAAACTTTTTAAATTAGAAAATGTGATCAGCTCAATGTGATGATTCAGTTGAGAAACAACACAGGGAAAAGTGACCTAATTTATAAATTGTTTTGTCTTTTCCACTGCCACTGCCACCGCCACTGCCACTGCCACAAAAAAAAAAAAAAAAAAGAAAAGCTAAATATATAATGCTCTGTACATGTTCTGAGAAGAACCTTTCTCTCCCGTGCTATTTTGTCAGTGTGAAATTTCATATGTTGATTTCATATGTTGATCTTCAGCCACGTGATTGCTAGGTCTTACAGGAAATCAGAAATACATGTAGATGGGAAACTCTTCAGGAAATGAATTGTGCAGAAGGAAGTGATGTTGATGACTCACTAGTTTGTATTTTTCCTTCTGAATCAGAACTAGGTGGTTGGCAGGTTCCTGAGGGTGCATTTACTGTGGGTCTGCTACGTTTTGGGTGAGCAATTAATCCTGTAGTCCTTTTCAGAGTTGCAGATCTTTCTCCCAGTTTGAGGCCTTCATGTAGCCTTTTCTCCTTTCCTTTCTCCTGAATTTTGAAATGAGCACTCTGTAGTCTCCCCATTTTCTCTCCTGTTTTATCAAGTCACATCCCACTATGCCTTGAAATATTCAGCTCTAATTGCCCTCTTTCTAACTGCTCCTGTATCTCTGATTCAGAGAACACAGGGGTAAATTGAAAATCTGTTACGATCTCAGTGGCTTGTGGCACAGGTCTGAAGTCTTTCACCAAATGACAAAGGAAGACACTATGGTTCTCAGATGCCTTCCTCACCCTACAATGCCATCTTTAACAAAGTAACCAGCAGCAAGTACTTTAAAAGAACATTTTAACTCCAAAATAAAGTTACATAGGCAAAAGGCTGCTCTTGATGTTCCATGCAGCTCATAGGGTGTTTCACACTAAGTTCCCAGTGCTTGTCTTCAGACATTGATTGGCTTCATTCAGCATCTCTTTCTGAAACACACTTCCCAGTGCCAGTGAGGTACACCCTTTATTTCTGTCTTCCTGTGTGTTTATACTCTTGACAGTTGCTAAAGTGAAGGTATGAACACATTTATTACCTTTCTACAAAGGCCTATCTTATAGTAGTGTATAGACAATATTATTTCTCCATTTCAGCACCAGTCATAAAACTTAGTACTGGTCCTTTACCGGACAATTTCTTACTGTATCAATGAAGGAAGTTCAACATTATTACTTAGATTTTTAAATGACATAGGCTTTTGTATTCTTACCAATTATTGTAGCCAAGTTTGACATAGACACATAACCTTCAAATATACTATTGCATGCCACCTGTTTCAGAAATGTTCTGGCTGGACTAAATTCTGTTTGCACTTTGATAACAGAGGTGACTTACTGTCCTTTCCTGAATATTTGGTGTTCAGACAAGTTGTTCAAGTTATTTTATATGTACTGTATACACACTATGTATTTATATAAACATGATTTCCTTCCATCTATAACACAGTCCGTCATGGTGAGTATAAAGAAAACCTGTTTCCCCAGCTTTGCAGATGGCAGAGAGAGGCATAACAGAGGTTAGAGCAATATCAATATTGCAATCATATATAAACAATTTGAGACACAGGTGGTAAGCCTTGACTGGGCCTTCTTTTAGTTCTTGTAAACCATAGTCAATATGGGTTTTATCATGTATGGAAAACAATGAAAAGGTCCTTTTTCAGCCTCAGTGTATCCATTGCTCTGTGGGCTGATAGCAGTGTCATTTATAGTATAAAACTCTGCTGTCTTGAAAGCCCACATGAATCATTAGAACTGCATTGTGAGTAAGCCTCAGCAGATCTGAACCTGAGATGTTTCACTCTAGCGCCCTGAACCAATAATCCTATTAAAGTAATTTCTTTCCGAAGTTTACTTAGAATTTGATCACCATACATAGGATTCATTTCCCTGAACTCATCTGCCCAGTGCCCTCTGAGGTAGACTCAGACACCTATGGCATTTGGTTATCCAAGACACCTGCATGGCCCTAACAGGTATGGGATATCCATACCCTTCTGCAGTAGCAGCTGTTGTTCAGACAGGATAACTACCTGTGTTTGAATGGTGCTGAATATTGTTTAAGCAGATAATTTGGGACCGTGGGCAGGATTTCTGTCACAAACTCAGATCACTGAGGGCAGAGGTCTTCACACAGGTGATTACATGGAAGCTTGGTGGTTAAGTTCTGCTAATACTCAAGGTACATGTAGTTCAGTTTGGCTGCTCACAAGTGGGGCATTTGTAGTCTCATGCAGATACCTTGAACATCCTAGGCCATCTCATATGGTTAGAGGCCCAGTGGCTATACCTGTACACTGTTATGTGAGATGGACCCATTAAGAGGGCAAGTGGCAAGCCATAACTCACATGCATGTAGCTTAAAGCTCCTACATCCCAAAAACAGTGTAACAACAACCATTGTTTCCTTATTGGAACAGTCCTTGGCCCATGTTATCTTCTAAACAATGTGGAGGCACCTTCTGGCAGGTTATTAACCTGTGCTGAAGCCAGACTATTGTGTATCTTAAAACAAAACAATATGGATGCCTATAAGCCTGTGATGGAGCTCATAATTTGACTTCTTTTGAATCTCTGGGACATAACAAGAATGTTGTTTTAAGCAAATTCATTTTTTCCATCCTCCTGAGAAATGCTTAATATTTATTTTTAGTTTAAAAGCTCAAGGTATTTCCAGTGTATTTCGTTCTTGATTTTAACAGTTACTTTACTCAAAAGCTTTAGGAAAACTTATTATCTTACATTTACATGAAGGATTGCTGTATCAATATAGCTATGATTATTTCTATAGTGCCAGAAAACACAAAGGAACACCACATAGCCCTTAATTATAACTTTTCACGAATGTAATTTTATAAATTTTACAACTTAGATATTTCTACACCACAAATCATAATGGGTTTATGTATTTGTCTTTCTATACGTAAAAACCTAATATTGCAAATTAATCAAACATCTATTCTCACAGAATGATTAAGATTGAAAGAGGCCTCTAGAAGCCATCTGGTCCAACATCCATGGCCAAGTGACCTGGTTAACCCAGAACAGGTTGCTCAGGAGCATGTCCAGGTGGCTTCTGAAGATCTCCAAGGAAGAGATTCCACTACTGGGCAGTGTATGCCAGTGCTGTGTCACCCACTCAATAAAGAAGTTATTCCTGATGTTTAGATGAAGCTTCTTGTGTTCCAGTTTGTGCCCTTTGCTTCTGGTCATGGCACTGGGCACTGGGCACCACTGCAAAGAGCCTGGCTCTATCATTGCACCTTCCTTACAGGTATTTACAGGTATTGATATGATCCTCCCAGAGCCTCCCCTTGTCCAGGCTGAATAGTCTCAACTCCCTCAGCCTTTCCTCAAAGGAGAGGTGCTCCAGTCCCTTGATCATCTTGGTGACCTTCTGATGGACTCTTTGCAGAATGTCCATGTCTCTCTTGTACTGGGGGGGATGGGGAGGAGTGGGGCAGGACTGGACACAATACTCCCGATGCAGCCAAGAGTACCATTAACTTTTCTAGAAGCCAGGGCACATTGATGACTTATGTTCAAGTTGGTGTCTACTAGGACTCCTAGGTCCTTTTCTGCAGAGCTGTTTTCCAGCTAGGTGGCCCCCAGACTGTACTGGTGTCTACAGTTGTCCCTCCCCATGTTCAGGACTCTGCACTCCTTGCTGATCTTCTTGAGATTTTTGTCAATGTACCTCTCCAGCCTATCAGGGTCCATCTGCAAGGTTTCATGGCTCTCTGGTGAGTCAGTCACTCCCCTCAGTTTTGTGTCATCCACAAATTTGCTGAGGGTGCACTCTGCCCCATTGTCCAGATCATCAGTGAAGATGTTAAAGAGAACTGGACCCAGTATTGACCACTGGGGTACTCGACATCCAACTAGATTTTTCACCACTGACCCTCTGTATTTAGCTGTTCAGCTGTATACACCTCACTGTCTGCTCATCCAGCCCATACTTCATCAGCTTCTCTATGAGGATCTTATGGGAGGCAGTGACTTACTGAAGGAAGAAAATATCTGCTGTTCCCCTCTCATCCATCAGGTTGGTGATTTCATCATAGAGGTTTACCAGGGTGGTCAGGCATGATATCCCCTTGGTGAATCAATGCTGACTTCTCCTGATTATTTTCTTCTCCTTCATGGAAATGTTTTTGAGGATTAGCTGTTCCATCACCTTCCCAGGGATCAAGCTGATGTTGACTGGCCTGTAGTTCCCTCAGTCCTCCTTCTTGATGTTCTTGAAGGTAAAAGTAATGCATGCTTTCCTCCAATCTTTGTGCACTTCTCCCAGTCACTGTGATCAAGCAAAGACTATTGACAATGGCCTCACAATCACATCTGCCAGATTCCTCAGCACTTGTGGGTGCATCCCATCATGGCCCATGAACTCACGAAGGTCCAGTTTGATCAAGGATTCCCTGACCTGATCTTTTTCCGCAAAAGATACAAATTCCTTACTCCAGCCAGTATTGTAGCAACTTTTTAGGTGTATCTCTAATATCCAGTGGCTTTATTTCAGAGATGATCCTACCCCACCAAATGTCATGTCTTGAGATCTTGAGTAAATCAGGGATTTCACCATATAAAGTACTGTAACTGAGGGAAGATTTAGGTCAATATTTTCTCAAATTTACACCCCTATTGACACCCCTCTTCTCTGAAAATGACTCTTTGATGATATATCTCGAGAGTTTATCATGAACTCTCATAATAGTTAATATTTTTCTTCAAACTTCACCTCCCTGAAGTCATGTACTTATAAAAGAATCTCAGCTCTTATTTCAAATTAAATGTTGTTGTAGAAATGCTTGAATGTGTGAAACCTGCATAACTCAAATGTAGGTGATCTAGATAAAGGGAGTTTTCACCACCATTAAGGTATGTCATTTACTTTTTAACAGCCTTTTGTAGTTCTCATAAAGAAAGAAAGTAAGAATTTATTGCACCATAAGATTTTGACAATTTAATAACTTGATGGAGGTATTTGCATTAAAAAGTCATTGAAATCTTAAATTCAGATAGAGAATTAGTAATAACTGAGATATACAATGACTTATTGCTAGCAAAGGAAATAATTTATTAACAGAATTGATCACTGACAGTAGCTGTGGGAAGTTATACATGAAATCCTGATTTAATTGCAAAAGGTGCACATACTTCAGAGCTGGCATTTTACTTGCTAATCTAGAAGAAGAAAAAGGTACAAGAGACAGTCCTATTTGCATCCTCTTCATAATTATGTGGTTAATTGGCATGCTCATCACATTGGTACGCCAAAACAGTGGCCGCATAATGAGATACTCTGGCAAAAACATGCGTTTTATATAACTGCAAATGCATGAATCAATCTCTTAGTTCAAAGTGTTTTTACCCATTATTTTCAAAAAGCAAACCCATCTAATTCTGCTTGAGGCAGGAACTGCATTGCTGGGCATAGTAAAACTGCATACTGTTTTCATGTATAACTGACTTGTAAGCCAAGATACCAAAGGGCACGTTTCTGAAGCCTCTGAGGGCTCCCAGTCATACTGGCAACAAACTGGCCCTTTTTGAAGGAGGTGTCTAGCCTATACAGCCTAACCAGTCTCACCTACTGTGTTTGTCTGCCTCTCGCAGATTGCTTTGTGACTGGCATCCCCCCGCCCTGCACGACCATGCCAGAACTGTGGATAAACAATGGGATACCCTGGCACTGGGATGCATTTTCATAATGATGAAAAATGAAGATTTCACAGATGGTGTGACTCAACCTCCCACTTCAAAGGCAAGTTAACTGCAGTCTCTGTTATGGCCAGACGATGCCCAGCCCTATGTGAGAGAAGTGGGAGTTGAGGGCAAAAGCAGCTTACTCTCCTTGTGCCTCTTGGCACAGTCTGGGATGGAAGCATCTCACAGCCAGTAGAGCTATCCAGCCTGTGTACAGCTGACTGGGAACAGATAAACACGGTATTATGGATAAATGGAGCAAGCTGTGCTGCCCTGCTCCCTGACATAGCAAATCAGTCAACTTTTCTCTTGGAAAGCTGAGTCCCACTTGGCTCACCTGTGCCAATTCTTCCCCAAACTCTCCTCCAAAGTGCTTGAAGGATGCCATCTGTACATGAAATTGTGGCAAAGCTGTTGAAATGTTCAGTTCCATGAGTTGTATTGCAGCTTGGTTCACAAGGGTTGGAATATTCAGGACTGGATATTAGGACTATAATGACAGAGAGAAAGAGGCACTTGCTAAAAGGAATTACATGGACTAATTACCCTAAGGAAATTCCTCTTTCTGTCTCCTTCTGTGGGATTGTGGAGAAGAAAATACATTCTTACCTTGCATGCTTTATTGCAAGGACTAATATTAGGTGAGATCAAGGTAGGTAGTGTAAGTTTCTGTTTACCAGTTAGGAAACAAAGTCCCATTGCACCTGCGCTTACCTATCCTTGATGCTGGTGCGTTACTACAAACAGGTAGGAGTAGAAACAGAAAGATATCTGATGTGGTAACCTGCAAGTACGGTGTCAGGTGCTTGACTCCTGAATATTTAGGAGCACCTTTTCACCCATAATTTACATGGTCACTCTAATTTTTGTTCCAGCCTCATCATGACTGTTTAGTTTTGAAGGAAATTGTAAACCTTCACAGATATTAAATAAACTCTGGCAAATACTAAAATAACACATCTTAGAGAACATTTCAAAGCAGAAATGTGTGTTATAAAACAACAGGCATACATAATGATAATACAAATAATTTCATTTTATGTCTCTGGTGATTAATTATGTTAACTCAGCTTTGGATGTTTATGGCATTCCTGAATCTCAAAGAGAGAATCACAGCCTTTTCACAGAATTTCTAGGTTGGAAGAGACCTCAAGATCATCGAGTCCAACCTCTAACCTAACGCTAACAGTCCCCACTAAACCATATCCCTAAGCTCTACATCTAAACGTCTTTTAAAGACTTCCAGGGATGGTGACTCCACCACCTCCCTGGGCAGCCTGTTCCAGTGCCTAACAACCCTTTCAGTAAATAAGTTCTTCCTAACATCTAACCTAAAACTCCCCTGGCGCAACTTAAGCCCATTCCCCCTTGTCCTGTCACCAGGCACGTGGGAGAACAGGCCAAGCCCCACCTCACTACAGCCTCCTTTAAGGTATCTGTAGAGACCAATAAGGTCGCCCCTGAGCCTCCTCTTCTCCAGGCTGAACAAGCCCAGCTCCTTCAGCCGCTCCTTGTAGGACTTGTTCTCCAGGCCCCTCACCAGCTTCGTCGCCCTTCTCTGGACCCACTCAAGCACCTCCATGTCCTTCTTGTAGTGAGGGGCCCAAAACTGAACACAGTACTCGAGGTGCGGCCTCACCAGAGCTGAGTACAGGGGGACAATCACCTCCCTAGCCCTGCTGGTCACACTGTTTCTTATGCAAGCCAGGATGCCGTTGGCCTTCTTGGCCACCTGAGCACACTGCTGGCTCATATTCAGCCGACTGTCCACCATCACTCCCAGGTCCTTCTCTGCCTGGCAGCTTTCCAACCACTCATCTCCCAGCCTGTAGCTCTGCTTGGGGTTATTGCGCCCCAGGTTTTCTCATACTCAGTTTTATTTATTTATTTATTCATTATTATTATTATTATTTTTATAGTTCTATGACTGAGAAGCATTTGTAATCATATATTCCAAGTATCATTTCAGAACTATAGCAAATTGCTTCAATCATTTCAGAGAAATTGGTGTGCACAATAGGAAATAATGAAGATGGATTCCCATGCAGTAGCAACATGATATGGGACATTCTAGGCTTCATATTCCTTGAGTCAAAATTTTAATATTTCAGATCATTTTTGATACACCTTGTCTACCTCTGTATTAGATAGACTCCTTGAAGGCACAAGAAAATGTGCCATGTTCATGAAAATTATTCCTTATGCTTTTTGATGGAGGATCTTAGGGGTCAGCATTAGAGCTGTTACGCGTTATGAACAGCATGATAGGCCTAAACATACAGAAAAACTGCTTCTCGCTTCCTACAGGTGTGAAGTAAGTGTGAAAGAAAAGGAGAGTCTGTAGCTGGGACGCATACACTACTTTGGGTACAGGGTCACTGAAGGCTAATCCTTCTCCTCATTGTCCAGGACAGGGCTACAGAAGAAGAGCAAGTTTTGATCTTGTGGGTCATCCCATCACCAAATGACTCTGTGGTGTGTGCCTGAGGCTGCTCAGCTAAACTCTGCTCTGTGCATGAGCCTGCGGCAAACCACAGCTTAGCCCTCAGAGCAGGTCTTTGTTATCACCTGGCAGCATGACGTCCCACACATACCCTACTTTGCTGAAAGGGCAGAGTTAACATTTAGGTCATCTGAAGAGACATCAGCCACAGTCAAAACCTTGTGGACAGTACTTCCTCCATCACCCATGGCTGAAAAAAGAGGCTGTGTCCATACTGCAGGGGTGTGTAAGACCAACCCAACGTGTTAATGTCATTCAGTTTCAGGTGGCCAGCTACCTTCCTCTGCTTCTCCATGTATACCTCCTGGGTGTAATTCAGCACTCCTGACTTTAAATATATAATATTAAATTGTCTAAATCTAATCTACTTATTTTGTCTTTGAGTGGAGAGAAATAGGCACATTCAGCTGGTGATTCACCTACCCATCTGAGATACCTATCTTGTAAAAGGATGATTTGCCTGTCTCCTACCAGTCACTGAAGATAGAGCCTGAACAACTAACTTGTGAACTTACAGAGGTTTTATGTTACATGAGATTAATCCATGCCTAGGCGCTTACTTGTGAACTATTTGGCTGTGGATCATAGATATGAACAAATATTATTACAAGAAATAAAATGTAGGTGAAAGCTTACCTTTACATTGAGTTTAGAAGTCTTATGTTTGCAATGTATTCTGCCATCAAGAATTAAAAAAAAAACTTTTTGTGTATATGTGTTCATATGTTTGCATAGGTTCATATGTTTGTATACACAAGAAAATTAGGGTGTGCTGGTGAGGTAACTAGCGATTGTGGCTGTGACAAACTTTCAGGCACACAAAGCTTCCTTTAGTCTTATATATATATACATATATATTTGCATATAAAGGAGTCAAAATGGGAACTTGGAAACCTATTTGTCTTGCAGTGGATGTACATTTAAAATCCAAGTATGTTTGGTGTTCTTCATAATATATATACCATAATGTTATACACCTGTACCTTTGAAAACACTCTTTTTTATATTATTGCACACATGTACAGAACATATACTATAGTATATGTAATAGCAATTCTGAATCAAGTTTAATTTGATGTATTATCTATATGGCATATTAAAGATAGATAAGTAGATGTACAATTACATATATCTATGCTTGATTATTCTGCATACCTGTATGAAATATAATTGCCAATATGTCAAACTTGTATGATGTTCCCCATACTTCATTGCTTGCTCACGTTCCTTTGCAACTAGAAAACAGCCTTGAAGATTTCACTGCGGGTATCTTGACCCAAGATGGTGAAAGACATTGTAATGAGCCCCTTCCTATTCACTTTGCCAATGGTGTTTACAAAAAGACAGGAGAAACAGCACACTGCTCCATTACATTGCCAATAACACACTGCCAAGCCCCAGGTGGGTGTGAGCTTAAAAACAGCCCAGCTGCTCTCACTGGAATCAGCTGCTTTCATGGCTGCCACATTCTGGGACCTGGACAGTGACAAAGTCACTTTGAAAAAACTAAGGAGCTCAGGATTGAGCCTCGTCAATGTATGAAAAAGACGAGTAAGATAAGAGTGTTCTAGTCATCAAATAATTTATTTGGAATACATGTCCAAATCTAGTGGATTTAAAGCATTCCTTTCTATTTTGTTTATTTTTTGGAGGAATGGATTGTGTTGTGACTAATGAGCTGCTGTCGAGAACATGAAATTAATTAATTGCTTGGACTTAAGGCTGCATTTCATACAAAAGATTATCTGCACTGTGGACTGCTAGCTTCTTTTCTTGTAATAATATAGGCAACAATTACTGTATATGTCAAATAATAATAACAACAAGAAGCAAATCAGCTGTTTTTTCAGCTGTAATTCTCAGGTTCTATTTCATTTTCTTTTGAAAATATTCTCAGGGCCAAATATTGCCCTTCCATGTATTTGTCTCCAAAGTTAAGAGAAATTATGCGTGTAGATCTGAGCTTAAAATCTGGACCACTGGAATGGCTGTGCTTTTTCTGTTCCCCTGCTTGCATAAATCCCATCTGTGGACCTGATCCAAAAACTTCTGAAATCAAAAGAAATCTTGTAATGACTTCAATGGATTTTGGACTAGAGCTAAATTATCATGAAATGTTTTTAATTGAAAAAAAATGGCAGTTCATCAAAGCCAAAGCTCTTCTTAAGAAATAGCTGGTTTTGATATATTCATAGTCTTGAAAATCATTTGGAAAGAAAAGTTTGAATTGTTGAAATTTACAATAAAACTCTGTTTTTCTACTTCTATTCATTAATTATTTAGTTATAGTAGAATATATAGTAGTAGTATATAGGAGTATATAATAGTATAGTAGTACAATAACATTTTAAAGCAAATGTTTCCCTATTATCAAAATAAAAATGTCAAAGTGTCTGAAGTAATTTTTCTTTTGCTTTCTTGTTAAAATTTGATGAAATATGAAGCTTTCACCTTATCGCATAATGGGAATTTTTTAAAGGACAAAATTCCAATGGATGAAGAAACTAGTTTGTGAAGAACTCTTAGGCCATTAGTAGAATAACTGTGTGCCTATGGAGAAACTTCATACCTCCTGATAATGTCGGATATAATTTTCTATCTACTGCATTCCATACATTGAAATGAGGCAGTGCTTTCTGAATATTATCTATTGCTGGTTGTTGTTAAAAAGAGAAATTAAGAAAAAATAAAAATTCACTATTTGTTTCTCCCCATCCCTGCAAAGCCCCCCAGCTAACATAGTTTCTGTCACCAGAGGAGAGAAGCGTTGATAAATTAAATCTGTCATCTATCTCTGCCAGGTTGCTAATCGGTCTCTACATTCAGCTATTAAGTGTAATTCTGATGGGCAAACCTTGCAGTCTTCTCACAGCATTATGGAATAATGTGTCTTCTTATTGTGAATAAATGATGTCTGAACTACCTCAGCAGAAAGAGTGATAAAGTTATTACTGAGGAATGCTCAGTTATTGTAGGAGAAAAAAATTACTGAAGAATGTTGCTGTAGAAGAATTCATATTCTTCATCAAAATGCAGATTAAAATGCATTAATAAACAGTTTTAGGGTGTCTCATTAAACCAAAATTAGATAGTCTTGAGTTGCAGAAATTCAGTCAAAAGCAACTAGAGGAATGACAACTACTACAAACTACAGTTATTTTTTCAACAAACCTTAATTTGCAAGAATGCCATGGTCATGAGTGAAACTCAGGAAAGGAAAGGGAAAGGAGAGAGAAAGCAGAAAGAAAGCAGAAAGAGAAAGGGAAAGCAGAGAGAAAGAAGAAGAAAGGGAGAGGAGAGGGAGAGGAGAGGAGAGGAGAGGAGAGGAGAGGAGAGGAGAGGAGAGGAGAGGAGAGGAGAGGAGAGGAGAGGAGAGGAGAGGAGAGCAGAGGAGAGGAGAGGAGAGGAGAGGAGAGGAGAGGAGAGGAGAGGAGAGGAGAGGAGAGGAGAGGAGAGGAGAGGAGAGGAGAGGAGAGGAGAGGAGAGGAGAGGAGAGGAGAGGAGAGGAGAGGAGAGGAGAGGAGAGGAGAGGAGAGGAGAGGAGAGGAGAGGAGAGGAAAAAGCCCAGTAGAACTGAGAAGGGATTGCAGTAATCAAAAATAATTTCCATGGTATTTTTACTGCTAGATCTAACTCACTGAGTATGAAGTATACATATGCATTAAAATGCACTGATTGTATTGTGAATGGGCCTAATGATACATATTTTTGTTCTGAACTGAATTTGAAATTATTTCAAACTTTGGAAAATACGAAATGTTCAGACACGCGGTCAAATTATTTTTCATTTGATTTGTCTCAGTGACTCCGTCTACACATATATTCTTGGCCCATGACATATTAGAAATAAAATTATCTAATCCAGTCTGCAAAAAGAGGAGTTGAATTTTAGTCACATTATTTGGCAATTCTTTTACTTATTCCAGTATGTAACTACTTACTGCACAATACGTTCATGCAAATGAGTATGAAGGTTTGGATTTGGTACACTATTCAATTTGTATCTCCATTGAAAATCTATTCAGGAGGTATGAAGACAGAACAATTATCTGTAGGACATGAAATCAACCAACTAGTTCTTTGTTTGTTATAACAACATGGAGGAGTTGTTTTGACAACATTTTCATAATGTGGGTTAATGTGATGCAACTGCACTTCATATCGTGTCTAGGAATGGGCTTTTGCCATTTTCCAGGACATTTTTAAAACCTACTGCTTAACAGATATCTACACAATCAGTGCTGGGAAAGATATAAAGAAAAGAAAGGAAGTATTCATCTTTATTGTAGGAGTCAGCTTACAGCCTTTTAAATCAGGCTTATAAATTTTGTATATATGATATAAAACCTGAGAAATCCAGGGGAATTAAGGAACTGCTACTGCACCTGGTCTTTTTAAAAGTCCTCTATTTTAGAACATAAAAACAAAAAAAGCAAGGAGAGCTGCTTTAACCTCCTAACTAGATGTAACATTAAAAGTGTAAAAATCTAGTAGGAATGGGGAAAAAGAGTGCTATGGCTAAGACCTTGAAAAGCAGATTCAGTATTTAAGAGAATGCTGAGGGTGTTTAGGAAGATGTGTACAAGAATAACCAAGTAGTTATCCATGAAGTAACCATGAAAAATAAGACATTATTCATCTGGCTGTGGCTGAGAAATTTTGAAGTGGGGAAAAATGATCCCTGAAATTTTCTAAGAATGAAAATTAGCACAAAGCAACCAACTGAAGCATCTCATCTGGGGCAAAGCTCCAAAGTTACATAAATGCCAACTTCAACCTTTGCTTTAGCTGAACACTAGAGCTGGTATAATAATCAAGACTCACAATATTTGAAAGACTAATCTCTGGACTTCTAGCATAATTTATATTTGGAAAAAAAAATGCTTTTCACGCTTACATACAAATCCACTTTTCCATAATGTAAAAAGGCTAGAACAAATAACATTATCAGTTGATTACTTTTGCTTAGATGAAGACCAAGACTGAAACAGTATTTGAAATCTAGCTCTAGATATAATGACCATCACCGTGCTTTTTTACATGCTTTATATTCAAGATTAGGACAGGCAGGAGAGAGAAAAAATAAAAAAAGAAAAAAAAAAGGAGATTCTCAGAAAGATCACGAGATCAACCTGCACCAATCATATCTTAGATCTCTGTGGATACTTCTACACTGTCAAATAACCTAGCTCCTCTGTTCACTCCTATGTCCATATTCCTTCACGGTCCCTGTTGCATAAGTCTTCATTTACTTACAGGTTTTTCTCTGTAGCAAGCCAAATAGTTCCTCTGAAACAAAATCCCAGTACAGTACAGCAAGGATGAGACCACCTCAGGTTTGGATCCGTCTGCCTTACACAGTCCTCCAACAATACCCCTGCAGGATTTACAGCCTCAAACTCTTCCCAGTGCCCTCGAACCACACGTCAGGGCATACAAGACCTATGTTCAATTCCATGCTAAAAGAACAAAACTCTGTGGATTACCAAGCAGATCTCATGTTATACTGGCTACTCAGACTGAAAATATGTATACATGTACATAAAATGTCAGCTGTGTTTTAAGGGCTGTGAGAATACCCCATGAGAGAACTGTAGGCTACATCCGAGCAGAAGTGACAAGCTTTCTCTGAAAGAGGCTACTCTTGAGCAGTGCAGATGCAACCATTCAGTGTCACTTGGCCAAGGAGCCTGGTGTCAACCTCTGGAGCAAATATCTGTGTCATACGATGCAATGCTTTGAGAAATACCTCATCTGGATCTTAATAAGCCTTGTTTTGACAGAACAGTGAGGTGACACCACAGGGATTAATGGTTTCTTCACTTAGCTCTTTAGTAAAAGTTGTTCTATCTTTTCTTTCTGAAAAGTATGAAAAATGAGAGAGGGAAGACCATGTTTTCTTACTTCTCTCTATATTTTTTTTCCCATCAGATATCCCAACTATCCTCTCCCCCGCAAGATTTTCCTTTACATGGCTAACGAATCACAGTGAGAGGTACAGGTTGAGAATATACAGCTTGCAATATAAAGCCCACTAATTAATCAGGACTGTGGCAATGACTAAACAGTGTTGCAAGTTTCAAATTTCCCAGATTCCCCAGAGCAAAGCTATTTCACTAGTCTACCCATAATCCTAGACAAAACAGAAGGCTTAATATTTGAAAAAGGAAAAAAAAAAAAAAGTTAATGAATGCCAGGTTCAAATTAAGGAAGATACAAAATTGAGAACATAATGTACTAAGGGCAAAAAATATAGTGGAAACTTGTGCCCATAGATATTATATCTACTGATTCAGGAATAATTACTTACACGTGGGAAGGGTTGCATTTTGATAGGTGGACCAGACTACACATTGGGTGCTACTGTGCTTCTCTGAAATGAATAATTTGTCTTTGAAGAGAATACTTTCAGAAGCAATGAAACAATCTGACTTCCCAGTACTGTTC
The DNA here is from genome assembly GCF_963932015.1 of Anas acuta. Taxonomy (NCBI): domain Eukaryota; kingdom Metazoa; phylum Chordata; class Aves; order Anseriformes; family Anatidae; genus Anas; species Anas acuta. Next base: position 42,447,713 of record NC_088979.1, read on the forward strand.
TCATTTTCTTTATTCTTTTTGCTTTCTTTTTGCTTTTCATTTGGTTAATGCTTCTCTACCTATAAAGTGTTTATGTTAGGACTGAATATCTAACTTTTATGGGAGTGAGATATTTATTAGGTAGTTCAACTAGGTGAGCAAGGTACAGGACTGTAAGTGAAGTGTAAACAAGAACTTTGAGAATGTGTCCTCCCAGTGGGCTGTATTTAATTCAGATATCTAATTTGCAACTCAAATATTAATTATAGCTCATCTGGATACTGAAAACAGGTACAAAGGCATTGCTGAGTGTCAAGGTGGATTTATTTGACCAAATGGAGTTGTTTCTGATTTATATGTTTCCATCTGAGCTAAGGTCAGCGTTACAGGTAGAGGCTGAAACTTTATTAGCTCCACTGTTACAACTGGGACAAGGCAAGACTTCAGGCACACAAGTCCCCTTTCAAATCAGAAAGACTGAAATGCCCCAAAGTTTGGCTAATTTTCCCAACAATGGTAATTGTTTAGGTAGAAGGCAATACCTCTATCTACAAACTTTGCTTCACCTTTGTCCTTAGACAATGAAGGTTACAACCATACCCGAGCTAGTCACCACTTTGTAGTCAGTGGAGACAAACTTCTAAAGAGCATGATTCTTTTGACTCATTTCTATAAAAGGATGAGATTTTTTTTTTTTTACAGTGACTTTTACAGTGTCTTTTTTTTTTACATATTTCCTAGTGCCTTGCTTTTCTTAAATTGTAATAAGAGAAGACGAGAATGACCAACTCAGATATATATGCCTCAAGTTAATTGAGATTAATTCTGTCTGATCCATCTGTGTTGCAGTGTAAAACTAAGCTATCTCAGCTACCAGAAGAAGATCTGGTTATGGTGGAATGGAATTCAGTGTAAGTTAATTTATTCTATGAAATTTAATTTTTGAGATCTAGGATTAAAAATGTGAGCTAGCTAATCAGCATAGCCTGTTGGAAACATTAGTTTATAGTGGTGAAGGAGACTGTGGAAATAAATGGCTAATGTTATGACCTGTGATTATGGTAATAAGAAAGGTCTAAAAAATTATAAAAATGACTTTTTCACCACCAGCTCTACTGAATGTTGTGTGTTTATAAGTGCCCTTTCTTTGAGTCATAATTTCTTGGAGAAGACTTGCTTTTCTCCATCAGTTATCACAAGATAATGGAAAGAGAAAAACATATCTTCAGAGGGCTTCCAGGTTGCTAAGAGTGGATAAGCAGCAGTTTTAGTTCTTGTTTGTACATACAACAAAAACCTTTTTTTTTTTTTTTTCATAATTCTATGTTATTTTGAATACTATATATTTATTTGTACATAGCAAAATTAGGAAGCGAGTTTTTTGCATTCACAGGGCTGGTATAAAAAATGGGCAAATGATTTTAGTGCCAGTCCAGGGAAGTCCTTTTCAGACAGGCTTCCTTGGACACAAAGCTTAGGCCTGTTTTTCAAAGGTATTTAGGCATTGCTCCAGTCAGTGTTGCAATGATTCTGTAATCTATCAAAGCTGTTACATGATCTAATAGCTGTAAGTTAAGTCAACACAGTTTAAGCAGAAAATAAGATGAGATTTTTCACAAGGTTAATTAACCCTTGTTAGTAGCAGACTATTCATACATAGGACAAATTCATGAGATCCTGAATTCAAAAGCAAGGTTGTATGTCTTTTGAAAGGATGTATCTATTTTATTTCAAAAGTTTTCAGTGCACTTTTGGATCTGTGTAATGAAAAGGGTCACACTCACTGTTGTAGCCTTTTTGAGCTTCAATATCTACTTTTCTGAATGTCTTTATCACATCACTTCTGTTACATATATGGCCTTGTCTTTATGGCTGACAACTTTTGAGGTGTTTATTCTCTTTAATAACCTTGTGAGACAGAGGTATTATACCCATTTCACAGACGAGGCAACAAACGGCTGTTGTTTGAGGTATATTTAAGATTTGCTCAGATTAAGCATCACTATGTTTACCTGACCAGATATAGTCACTGGTCAATGGTCAGATATAGACACTGACATGTCTATACTCCACGGAGACACAGGAGCAGGGATTCTGGGCTGAGATAACAGGCATGGTGAGATGTAGAACCTTCTCACAAACTATGTCCAAAATATAGCATGTACCCAGGTTATAGGGAAGTGAAGTTCACGTCTGTTTTCCACCTGAAGAGAACTGCACCTACTGTCATTCCTGAGCTGGGAACTTGGAGTGTGGGAGAGGAGCCGGGTGTTGCATACCATGAGGCCTAACCAACTCTACAGCAAGATCACTTCTGAGAGGGACATGACTTTCTAAGCCAGCTGCTTCTACAGTAGCTCATCATGACCTCAAGTTTTCTAATTAGAGACCTAATGGGAACCCATGCCAGGTGTTTGAGCATCTCTCTGCTGTTCAGCAGCCTGGATGCCTGTGCAGCAAAGACAACAGTACTCTGAGACTGAAGACATAGCCTATAGCCTGCTTTTATATGGAATGCCTTCTAAACCACAGCTAACTGTTAGACAAATCTTCACCAGGTTTCATGCATCCATTTCAATGAGGGCAGCAAAACTATATATGAGAAACATGATTTTTCAACATTGGAAACATTGTTAATAACACCGGAAAACTCTAGTTTACAAAATTTTACCTGTGTATCTGAGTAATGTCTTAATTTGCTTTTGCTACAACATTCATTGAGGCTCATGTTCAGGTCGTTCTGGACATGGACCTTTGTGTTCTTTTTAGTGTCAAAGCTTTCTGGGTTGGAGTCTTTCATCTGGTAAATGTGACTAATCGTTTTTTTATCCTTGTATTCCCTAAGGTTGTATGAAAATTAATTTTGTTAGATCATATCTATCACTCTGTTGTGCTTGATTTTGAGTTCAAAGATTTTGAAACTAGGGCAAGGGGTGTATTTTAACTTAGACATGTCCCCTAATTGCCCATGGATATGGTTACTTTGTGACTATAAATCTAATAACAATCCAGAACACAGCTTTGTTCCTAGTTGCCTAAAATTTGCGCACCTTCTCTTTCTCTACCGCATTATCAGCATCTAAGGAGACACATGGGTGTTGATGTAAGGCTATCTCTTGTAAGTCACATTCCTATGGCAAGATAATAAACTTGTGTATGTATAAATATTAGTACACCCTTCACATAGTTTATCTGACCCACTTGGGATTTCATCAACAATAAACTTGGAAGGGCAAAGCACTACTACTGAAGCTGCAGTTTCAGGATACAGCAGCTATGGGGCAATACCACCTTTAAAAGATCGGCTCTTCTGTTCCCTGCCTTCCTGCCCCCCTTTCATCCAGAGCAGAGGCCCCCTGACTTGTGCTGACAGAACTGCTCATAGAGTTGCTCTCTGAACTGGACTGCTGAAGTGGTCTGCGTTAAGAAAAAGCTCTGTTAAAAAGGACTTCAGAGCCCAGCCTTTCAAACAACTGTACTGGCATAGAGCACTATGGACCTGGAGCACTAAGAGGGAGAAGGAAGACGAAGAGGAAGAGGACAAGGAAGAGTGAATAACTGGAGCTGGGTGGGGTGGGAATCCCTGAAACTGGCACTGCCACTGAATCCATCTGTTTGTGGACTACAGCCAGAGCCTGAAGGGTGAAAGCACCTTGGAAAACAGTAATAAAACCAGTTTGTGACTTTTTTTTTTTTTTTTTTTTTTTTTTTTTTTTTTTTCCTGCAGCATAAGCTATTCTCCCAAACTCATTTTTAGGAAAAGAGATGAGCTCTATAACACTTTTCACGGCTTTTGCATGTGAAGTGTTTTCCCCAGTTCAGTTTGCAGCAATGACTCACATTCCTCATCTCTTTCTCACTCCTGTTTGTCCTTTTCATGTGCAGAAATAACTGCTCTAGTAAAGGCTCGATGCAAAGTGTATGCTGGGGACCTGGAAAACAAAGTTGATAACTTTTTTCTCCCAGTTTCCTGATTCATTTTGTAAGGTGTTCAGATCTAGTAAGTCTCCAAAGGCATAATAAAAACTTTGTACAAAGACTCTACTGTCTGACATTAACACTGCATTTTCCATGTAGTGAAAACACTTGTCTTAATCTGGAGTACAAAATTGCTCAGATATATCTTAACTACTTTTGGTAAGAAAAACGTGACCTCTCCCATTTTAAAAAGTTTTGTTTGGTTGGTTGGTTAGGTTTTTTTTTTTTCTTTCTTTCTTTCTTTCTTTCTTTCTTTCTTTCTTTCTTTCTTTCTTTCTTTTGCTGATTGGTGCTGAACATAATCTACATAAATAGTACATGGATACTTAGCACACAAAATACTTATTTTTAGTTTTGAAGATGGTATTCCTTTTTAAAGTAGCTTTGTAGCTTTTCACATAACTGAGCTGTCATCACTTGTAAGCAAGAACTGAAGTTACAGATCAAGTTTGGACATGTGGCTTTATATAAGGTCTCACAAAGATCCTGGTAGCATGAAATATTATTGAAAGATTGTTTTGACTTTCACCCGATGCTTAAGTCTATTTAGTCACATCAGGGATATTGCCAGTGGTCTGAACTTTATTATCAACTCCATGGAGTGTCTACTTTTAAACACATGTAGAAACTATGCAGGTATTGGAGACTACCTAGACTTGGCCTTCACATCTGCCTTCAACAGTTTGCATCTTATCTCAGTGATAAGGAATTTTCCTGATAAAATGATCAGGTAGAAACAATTTGACCATATATTAAGCAATTGTTGTAGATATGCTAATCTTTATTAGTTCATTGCAGAGTGACTAAGATTTTGAAAGAGATCCTGGTGACATAAAAATGAAGCGGCAAATAAATTCAATTAAAAAAATATGGAAGACATAAATTCTTGTGTGTGTGAAAGCATGAGAGAGCTAAGGAAGTATTTTCATTACATTTATTATTCAACAAGGACCTACATCTGTTTTCAGTTTGCACTGATTATTGACACATCTGGCTATTTGGCCTTAGGAACTACAAGTTGCTGTTGTGGCATTATTCTCTGAATCAACTTTTTAGACCACCCGGAAAATAATACAGCAAGTGCTGTGAGAAGATTGTGTTATTTGTAATAAGATTACCTTTTGGCATCTAGATATATTGTATAAATGGGATTCTGTCATCTTCTGTTTTATAAATTACAATTTTTCATTTTTTACACCTGTGGGGAAAATAAGGCTGTAACCAAAGGGCTTACTATTTGACAAGGATAAATCAGAATGACCTGATAAAGTTTCAAGAAGATGCTAGATACAGTAGTAACTACTTGCCTTACATGCAAAAATACCTTTGTTTCAGTAGAAAAAAAAAATACAGCTGAAGTCACAGAACTAAGAAAGATGTTTCTTTAACCTGTGGTGAGATGTATTTTTCCTGGTTAACATCCCACTGCTGGAAGTAAATACTGTCCAAGTCCTTGACCCTTCAAATACTTTTTATATAATAATTAAATTTTCTCCATCAGTGGTTTGAGAGTAATAATTCAGTCCAAGAGTCTAAAAGAGAGATATTATGAGGTATATGGATTATACTTTGAAAAATGAATGGATAAGTTCATAGGACAGAAGGGACCACCTAGATCACCAAGTCCAGTCCTTTCCAATTGCATGCAAAAGATAGGATAGACCTGTAGGACTCATGGAACATCTACTACAAACACCCCCTCAAAACCACAGGCCACAAAACACTTCCAATACCCTGTCACAGATTTAAGACATACTAGTAAAAGACCAACAGCCACAGCTTTAATGTGCCACAGGAAGGAACATGATGAAACGCTTATTTGTTTTATTACAAATACTTTTAAAGTAGGGTAATTTGTTGTCTTTAAAGAATAGTCTGGATAATCTATATGGCCACATGAAGCCACAATGCAGCTTCACTTGCTATGTTGAATTACATGTGGAATTAATTTGACCTTCTGCATAAAACTAACACAGGCCTTAAAGATGAACAAAATAAAGATATATATGAAAAAAATGCTGTTTTTTGATGAATTGCAGGACTGTAAATGTTTTTGTGTGCTTTTTTTTCACAGAAAGTTTAGAGAGCCTCAACAGCTATTTCCATTCCTTCGGGTCAAGGATACAGTTTTTAATGTACTTTATTGAATTTTTAATTTCTTTAATAGCTGCAGAATATAAAGTACAGAGGGCAGGGCAGCAAAATCACTGGGAGGCAAGAGCAGAGGATGAATACTGTATTCTTTGCAATGCTATACTATGCTCTGTTATTCTCTTTAGACTTGCTCTTTGTCCTCTTCAACATTGTATCCCCATGTGTGATTTGATTTCTCTTGTTTTCTCCTTAGGAGAAGAATCTTAGGGCAATCTTTGTGGTTGGTACTGGTACTTGGCATTGGTACTTCCTGCCAGACACACTACCATAAAGACCATAAACCTGGTCTTCAGGCTTGTCATGTATCCCGTGCACCTTCATGGCAATGATGATAATGTCTTCTTCTAGCTGCCTGGCTCACATAAATGTTTGCAATTAGAAACTCAGGTAATGACTGCACTAGTGCACAGTTTACCAGCCATTAAACATATACCAGAATGTATGAAGTAAAACTAATATGTAGAAATACACCAGGGGAGGTTTAAGTTGGAAATGAGGAGACATCTCTTCTCAGAAAAAGTAGTCAGGCATTGGAATGGGTTGCCCAGGGAAGTGGTGGAGTCACTGTCCTGGGGTTGTTAAGGGAAAGGTTAGACCTGGTACTTGGTAGGTTATGGTTGGACCAGATGGTCTTGGAGTTTTTTTCCAACGTCAATGTTTCTATGATTCTAAATATAAACTAATCAGGATGATTTTTTTCATGTGCATTTGATGGACTTAAGACTTATGCAAACCAGCCTTGAAAAGCGATTTAGAGCTAGTTTCATAATGTCTGTTTTGAATGTTAGCCTTGCAGTGCCTACAGAGTTGTTGCCCAGTGCTCAAAGGGTAAGTTAGAGTACCTAAATCAGGTGTTTGGATAGTCTAATCAGACAAATAAGAAAGTTAGACATCCTGCGAAGAATGGTTCAGTGCCCCCCACACTGAGCAATAGTTATCTGTGTGGAGCTCTGAAGCCTCACTGTTAGGCACTCTGCTGGGGGCAGAGAAATGCCTGATTCCCCTTCCAGAGCTGTTTATGCACTTTATATGAGATAGACATGAGATATAGAAAAATAAAGAGGCGCTAGAACCATGACCTGAACCCGGTCACCCCCTCCCAGCTGAATGACCTAACCACTAGGTTACTGAATTGTTTGTGGTTCTCCTTCTAGCAGTAAGGGAATGATCTGGCTTAATTCTTGACTTGCTTAAAAAACAAGGAGGAAAGTAGAGTGCCTAGAGGAACCTGGTCAACAGACTGAAGTTTAGGGCAGAGCTTTAGAAAGAAGCAACAAGGTTTGACTCCCCCAAAATAAAAAGGATCAAGCATACAAATTTCCTGCATCCTGTGTAAGTGTTTAAGCCAGTAAACTGTTATGCAAAAGGCAGGCTATATCTAGAAAGGCAAGCTTTGCCCTTGTGAATGCCTAATCTCAGTTTGGGTTCAGCAGCCTGAAAGCCATGTAATTGGGAGTGCCTCTCCCTAAATACTAGGTTAGCTGTCTAAGCTCTCAAGAAAGGACAGGTCAGTGCTGGCTTCTGTTGGCTGAATCCCAACAATTTTCTTGTCAAGAGGAGGGCTGATTCATATAGTACAAGCATCTTGTTTTATCCAATGGTTGTGTTAATCAACTTAGAAGTCAAGCAGGCTTCTCTAAATCACTGTGGAAAGTTGCTTTCTTGATCTGAGTGTGTCCAAACATCATAAGGCTCAGAGTTAGTACTCTCATTAAGACTCGAGTTGATGAGAAACTGAGATGTTTGAAGTTGTAAATTTTTTCAGGAAATATGAAAATATATCCATGAAACTTGGACCTGGATTGTCAAGTTACTCAGGTGACTTAGAAAACGTTCCATTTAGGAACACTTTCTTAAAGATTTGCCTTCCTGTACAAAGGAGACAGGTGTTATTTGGGGGGCTATTTTGACGGCAGTCTTCTTGGTGTTGCCAAATATGTTTTCTTTTCTTATGCTTTTTGCTTAATAAACCTGAGAAGTTAACATCTTCGGTCAGATGGTAAAGGTGCTTAAAGTTGTTTTAACACATTTCAAGACACAGCTATCTAATGTGAGTGTATCCAAACCAGTTCTAGTCAGGATACAATAAACTGTTAGGAACAAGAGTACTGTAAAAACCTTCAAACAGAAATTCAGAACCTTACATGGCCCTTGGAAATAGGATCCATCTCTTTTCCTCTGATTTCAGCTCATGCAGCATGCTGTTAACCATCTGGAGTCTCCAGAAAAGGAAAAATGTAAATGACATCTGTCCTTGACATGGTAATGGAAAAAAAAAAGGAAAAAATCTATATTCATTTCTGAAAAAGAACAGACTCATTTCAACTTTGGTGAAAGCTCTGTGTTTTTTAACTGGCACAGTGAAAATTCTCTTTGAATTATTCTTATATGCAAATTATTTCTGTGTATTCTACTGATTTATATGCACAAAAACATATTGGCAGTATCTCCTACGTAAATAGAACACCCTGGATTGAACTATTAGAAAGGTGAGGTCATTCACTTGTGTTCATTCAGCTTCTAGTGCTCATGATCCAGTGTACAGCTTTCTACTGAAACTCAACACATCTGGCAGGTCTTGGAGCTTCTATACTAGCTCTAGTCCCAGATGTAAATGTATAAAAATTAATGGTGTACATGTACAGATAGTCTTTCATTGATGATGAATAGGTGTGATGTGTATGGAGAGCATTTACATTATAATGAGCTGTAGAGAATTCAGTACATGATGGTACCCTAGAGCTTCAGTCAATAAAAAAGGAAATTAAATAATGTACTTTTATTGAAGATGTTTTCCAAGTTTTTGCCCCTTCTTTTTGCCTAATAAGTGCCTTCCAGAAGTCTGACTAGTACATCACTTTTCTTTTCACTTCTCATTCATTAGTTCTGGTTGAAAACTTCTATTCCTTATTAGTAATATTTGGTTTACTCCAGAAAGTTTTTTTTTTTTCATGGTATCACAACTGTAGATCTTTATAAAAATATTCATTATATTCTCTATTTCTTAATATCATCTTTAAAGTCATCCTGCTATGTGAGAGGGCTCTGCTTTGCTGCTTCTTATTCTTCAGGTTATTAGCCACTGATGGGAAACTTGTAAACAGGATGAAAGGAACTTCAAAAAATACTTGCTGAGTTCAGAGTTAACATCATGCCCTTCCTCCTGCTTCTCCAGCCCTGATATGGATGTTGTGCTCCAAGGGACCCAGGACCTGTCGATGACCTGAATCAGACAACTAAATGGTCTGTGATGTTAGCACTCAGGGAGCAAGAAGAAAACAGAGACCCTACTAGCAGATTGCAAAGTGACCAAGACAGCAATGCTTCTTCAGTGTTGCTGCTTCCATTGAAGTGGTGGTAAATTTCTACCTACCTCAGCAGTACTGGCTGAGAGAAGAGTGCTTAAAGGGACAGGGAGAGATGCATATGATGAACATATCTCACGGAGGAGGGCGGAATGAGTGGGAAGATACAGCATGCGCCGTAGGGAAGGAGGATAATAAATCTGTGCTTTCATAGTCACATGTGACCAGACACTCAGGGTGGGATTAATTTGATAAAAAGTAGGTGTTCTCATCAGAACTACTCATGCTCTGTGCCTTTTGCAGGCAGTGGAGAGAGGTAAGCATTTTTTAAAACGTTAGTTTGTGTTTTTGTGGCTTTATTGGTTAAGAAAGAAAAGTTAGTTTTCTACATAATGCAAAACTTTTGCCTAATCCCTAAAGAAAGGATTTATTACTACTTTGGCAGGGAGCTGTGCTGGAAACTCTTCCCACTGCTGTTCCCTGGACAATGTCCTCCCTTGAAATATGGTTTGACTGTTCTGAGCAGTCTTGCATTGCAAATTCACACACAACAATATTGACATCTGGCTTTAGCATATGGGATACAGATAGTCCTGGATTGCTGAACAGCTGTGCTGCTTTGAAAAGAAACAATTGCATTTGAAGAATATGGGATATAGAGTAGGCCTTGTCCTACCCCACACATCTTGCTGACATTTCTTTTTCTAAATTACTAGTCTGTTTATTAAATTTCCACAGTATAAAAACACTGAAATTTATAAGAGACTGAAGTAGATGGTAATATTGTCAGATATGCCAGCAAACAATCCATTGACAACACATGTTAGGAATCAGTCCATTACAATTAGTCAAGAACAATGCCAGAAGATGATGAGACTGAGTAAGAACAAACAAACAAGCACAAAAGAAGGGGCAAGGGAAGTACTGAAGGTTCAGAAAATGTTCCCATCCATTTTGTATGTAAAAAAGAAATAATTAAAAAAATCCACTTTGATGAAGAAACCAAGAGTTTTTGCAACAATCTCAGCAACTGTTAAGATAGTGAGCTCATTTACAGAATAACAAAGAAAGAATGCTGAACATCAAGCTGTTGATCAGAAAATGATCCCCCATGGCAAAGTAAAATACAAGTATATAGGGAAGGAAAACAAATTTCTGAAGCCCATATTTATCTCAAGAAATGCAACAATGATTAAGCTGCATATCTTGTTCTGAATTATGCTGCACACAGAAATTGCAAATTGAAGTCGGTCATTCAAGTTTTGCTTCATTTTGCAACCCACTAGTATATATTTCAACAATATACTGGTTTTCATGATTTTTAACTGTAGGGCTGCATATCCCATTGAAATACTTTCAATATACTTTTTATCTAGTAAAAATTTTTGTATCCAGGCTAACAGTAAACACTTTCCAATCATCCTATATCTTACGTCATGACTTCTGGATGCATAGATTTAAAGGTCGTAGATGCCATTACGAGCACCAACTCTGCCCTATATTTACATATTTCATCAGTAAATTTTCTATCAGAGCCATGGTATCTGCATGAAGGTCAGTTCATCTTTAAAAGGAGTGCTTTAGTACTGATTAGAGAGCTCAGGACCTGAATTAATCCCACCTGAGGTACATATAGAGCAATCACTTGAGGCTTTCTCAGCATTAAGTGAAATGAGAATAGGGAGCATTTGGGGTGTGTCAAGATGCATTTCCCTTTGAAGTTGCCTATGCCATACCCAGGAAGCCTAGAGCTGTTGATTTCCTATGTCAGTTACATGCTGGAAAGTTGGATAGGACAGATCTAGGACTAAGTGGGCCAAAGTTATTGTAGGCGAAGTTCTAACAAAAAGAAAATTAAATGAAATGTTGCAGAATAATACATTGGCTATACAACAGAATCTCCTGGCAGCACAACCCTCTGACTCATCAGAATAACTAAAAATGGCTTACAATACAGGAAAGTAAGGGGACTGTTGAAATAGAGGTATAATAGTGATTTTTTCAAAGGAAAAGAAATGGTTACTGTTTATTCAATTCAGGATAATGTGAAAAGGTGCCTCTGTACTATTCATGTTTAGAGCATTTTAATAGAACAGATCCCTTCAGAACATTAATTTGTGCTTACAAAAGTCTAATGTGCCAAAAAAAAGTATGATACCAAGTAGAGAAACAAGCCAAAGATGTAGTTTCAAATATTTTATCTTCTGTATTTTCACTCCTCAGTAGATACTAATTTTCTCTTACCACATCCAAGTTCATTTAAGTCACATTATTTTATTTCATCTTTACTTGCTATTAAATTTTCCTAAAGTTTAATTATCTTTTTAAAGCTTCTTACTATATTCTTTAAATATATAGGACACACACTTTCAAATTCTCTCCCTGCTCCAGGAAGAGTGGGACAAAAAGAAAAGACCTTAAATGTCTCTTTCATACTATCTTCTGGAAAGAAATGCCATCAATGTCTCAACCTCCATGTCTGAAGTGTCATCAGTTGATTTGGCAGATGGCTTCTCAGGAATGCAAAGTCTAGTCTTTGTAATTTTAAAATCGTCTATGCATTCTTCCAAATTCATTACTGTGCTGTAGTACAGTAAACAGCTGGGGTCCAAAATGCATTACATACATTTACAGATTACAACTACAGGAATAAACAAACAAACAAAAAGTGATATCATACAGCCTAGGCTTCAGTTTTTAGAATGTTGGCATAGATTTTACCACAAATCTCAAAACTTTCCTATCAACCTGTGTGATTCATGGCTCTGTTTTCTGTTCTCTGTTTTGACACTTGGCTGGCCCATGTTACGGTGCTTTAAGAATGTACCATGGTCTCTCATTTCACTGAAACGTCACAGAGTGTACAAAGGCCAAAGCAAGAGATGGGATATAAGAAGCTCCATATTTAGCTGCTTCACTTATCCTGGCACGCCTATCTTTTTCTCTTCTCCCCATCTCATGTTAATAATCATCTCCCTGATGAACTATCAGTTTCATAATGACAAAAATGGACACCATAAGGAGTTTGTATAAATGAAGATTAATAAGAAATAACAAGTGCTTGTAACAAATATTTATTGGAGATCAGCTCAAAAATCTTTTTAAAGCCCAGATATGCATAGGCACAGAAGCTGTTTAAATTTAAACCTAATCAGGATTCTCAAATTAGGATTATCTTGGGCCTAATCTTGTAAACATGGTCAAAGTACAGCAAAATATATAACCAGGGTATGCTTTTGTACTGTACACTAATAATGAAACTATTCTGCAAGGTGAGCATGATACAGTTTCTTTCCTGATTTAGTTGGATCCAGGTCACCCACATGCCAAGCAAAAAGCTCTTTTTGCTGAATTCTTCTGTTTCAGCTCCTCTTGCCACAACTATTTTATTTGGTATAAAAGTATTCTCAGGTAGGAAATTTGTACCTGGATATCTTCATCTCTTAGGTGAATCCTCTTACCAGTTGCTTAGAAAACAAGTTTTAGTTTTCATCTTAAGTGGGCAGTGAGAGTCTCCAAATGTAAATCACTTCCAAGATCTGTTACCTTGTCAACTAACAAACAATGTGAACCATACTCTGTACTAAGAAATGACAGGGTAAAAGTAGATCCCCAAAATACATACACTTCACCATTTTCCCAGGCTGGCTTTTTCTTTTTTTTTGGGCTTTCTGGACCCTTCACAACTCACTGAATGAATATTCAGTGGTTTCATTGGTAGGAACTGACATTATTGAGGGTGCATATAGAAATTGATGTCCAATACATTCTGATTTCAATGTATGCCAGACACTTATTTCTTCACTTGGGATATTTTCGAAATCCTGATCCTATTTTTTCACTGAAGTGATATTTTATGGGAGATTTAAGGAAAGTGTTGGGGATAATTGACTATAGCATTGTCTATTTCACAAGGTGAACACAGAAGTTATTAAAAATAGGAATTTTATTTAAGGAGTGGATAGCAGCATATATTTTTAAGTGATAAGCCCATAGGATGCTAAATACGTCCTCCTGGAAATTTTAAAAATGTAAACTATCATTACTCTGTTCTGTTCTGCGGTTGCAAGCACTGGTGCCAGAATTTTTTTATGCCCATGGTAACAAAATATCTCTCCCTCTCCCTATGCTCTTAGCCAGCCTTCCCAGGCCAGGAGCTAGAACTGATTTTAGGAGGAGGCCTTTTACATTTGGTGTATACACACGTGCGTGTATACAATATACATAAATCCAAATACAGCACAGAGGAGACTACCTCAATAGGCTTGGTCTTTAAGGTCTTCTATTTAGATCATTCTTCTCATAGACAAGAATATCCTCCATGAAAGAATGACTTTTTAAAAAACTGGATAAGTAGGTCTGCTTTACAAATACTTTGAGGAAAATCTGGATTATATCTCTTCGGAATGAGTTACTCCTTTATGTGATTTTTTTCTGCATGCATTCTGTGCAAGAAAGTGTCATTGTCATCAAGAAAAACATCAAACGAGGAATGCATCAGGCAAATGAATGTTTCTCATATGTAGGCTTTATTACTATTTTTTAATCATATGAAATTTCAAAAACCTGTTTCAATACTGACTGCAGCCAATGGAAAGACAATTATTTACTCCAGTGGGCTTCAGATCAAGACACAAAGTTGGAAATGGGTGTAGTAAAGCCCATTAACACAGAATTGTTTTTTAGACTTGGCATTTTTAAATCCCCTCCTCTTTGGTTATTGAGCTACACATAGTTCGTGCTCAATAAAAAGACGTTATACTGCTGTACATGTTGTAACCAAGCCAAAAACTCAAGTTGCACTGTAACTAAATCATAACCTTTGGACAAGTTACAAGGAAAACGTATTTGTTTTATTGATTTTTAGTCACTTCTGCACTGATTGATCATTTACTTTAAATACAAAGACTGAAACGAGGATTTGAAAATGCATAGTTCTTTAGTCTGACTAAACATCATACACAGCAAAAAGAACTTTTGTGAATTTATACAATAAAAGATTTAATTTATTCCTTCATTATCACTTTTTGCATATTTTTTTTCTAGGTAATAGTACTAAGAAAATAGTATAATTAATGCATTTCTTAAGGAATTTGACAAGGGAATATTCTGATTTTTGTGATTTTCTTTCTAACAAACATATCTTGTACTGTAGTAGAAGCCAGAAGTCTGAGCCACACTGGAGGAAGAGGTGTCATAAGTATGTTAGAGATTTATTGGAAAAGAGACCCCTGTCCTGGTAACATTGCAGTCTAAATTAGGACAGTTGCATTAACTATGTCTTTGTTCTTTTTGTTCTCAAAATTATTCTCTAATTTTATTGAGATTAAACATATGGTGTTGTTTTTGCTGTTTGATTAACTGCAACATTTTTGAAGAGAAGAGAAATCAAAGAGACATCAAATTAACTGTGAAAATGCTTGCCCTGCAATTCTTTAACAAATATTTGAACAAACTTTTATAAGGAATTTGAAGGAAATGATATCATGTGTTTCTTTAGGCACTGTCATCAATCCAAAACAATAACCTTAGAATCTGTCTGTAGAATCATATATTGTTCTTCAACAACAGAACCTATCTCCATGGCAAAGAGTTGCGCAAGAAAGGGTATTTTAGCTCAGAAGCACTTCATGGTAACAGGGCCATAAAGCTTCCAGGCAGAGCTGGCTTGCACTCAGCCTTCTCATGAAAGCAAAGAATCCCAGGGCTTTTGCATGTGTCCATGTAAACATGCACATATGTACCAACTGTGGCAAATGGGGAGGTGCTGATCAGCACGGATTGGGCAGTAATACACCATTGTTCTCAGAAAACCCTTTTACAGGTAGAACTTTTACAATACCTATAAATAAAGTTTTATCATTATTTGATAGTGTTTTATGGACACTGAACAGATGCCTGTGCCGTTAGAACCTGGTATAAAAAGTTATAATAAAATTCAGAAATAAAAAAGACAGTCATTCTTAAACAAAAGTCATTCTACATTTTGCTCTTATCTCCGAACTCAACATTAAGGGATCACATAAATAGCTGATTTAGAGGGAAGTTAAACTGAGATGACAAGTTGCATGAAGGAGCTCAGAAATGGTATTTGTTTGAACTCATAACTATCCATTATTCTGTAACATAGATAAGGCATCCACACACACACACATAAAAAAAAAAAAAAAAAAAAAAAAGCTTAGGTTCCTTCACAGTCCAATGTTACTGTCAGGCGCTCTTTGCCCACTGTGATCATATAATGTAGAGAGACTGCTCTGATATCAAATTTAGTACTGTTGTGTTTATCTGGTAACAATCCCAGAAAAATATTGAAACATTAATTTCATTATATGGGTAATGTCAAAAGTGGTACATTTTGAGTCCGTCTGAACTTGGGCAAGGACTTCAGAGGCTTTTAAAGTGTGAAAAAAACATTACTCTCTTCTTCTCATAATATTGCTTTATGAAAATCCTCTTCACTATTCCTCAGTTTTCTCTTATCAACTGAGACAAATATTTGGATGTTCTCCCTCCTTCAAGAAGTTATACATATCTCCTGCTGAAGGGTGGAACAAATGCAAGTAATGAGATAACTACACTTTGTTAATAAATTAACAGGGACTAAATGTTTTTTGTTTGTTTGTTTGTTTTTGCTGTTGCTGCTGCTTCTGTTTGGTTTTGTAAAAAAAAGGCTTGGAAGGAAAAGCTTGAGACATGAAAATGTCATTGTAGGTTAGGAGAGAAAAGCAGGAAGAGACAGAAGATGTAGAAAATATGACAGAAATTGAGGACATGTGGTTTTGTAGCCATATTGGAGAGTGATATATATATATCTTGAAATTCAAATAGTAATTCACAAACATAGCTATTGCTTAGCTTGGAATTTTTGACAATCTAACAGTCTCATCTGCCTTACATGCATACATATTATTTAAGACTCCTGGTCTTTTATAATGAAATTACAGATTTTTTAAGATATAGTACAAAGGATTCTAACCAATTCTCATTTTCATACTATAATTATTACTCAATGTTTGAACAAACTTATATTATTATTTTAACCTTATTATATGAACTTTTCAAACTATGCAAGCAGTTTAGCCCTCTCCCATAGTGACTTAGACATCAACTTACTCTCTTTCTCTCCAAAATTATTAGTCTGTAAATGAAAGGAGGAAAAAAAAAAAGAGTGATGGAAAACTTTCATTTCAGACTACATTTGTTCATTAATTGTTTGTTTAACTCTATTTGTCTGGTTGGGTTGATAACTGTGTCACATGATTTTTTTCTTCATGACTGGAAGTTAAAGCTGAGTCACAAAGCTAGTGACTAACAGAGATCACTCTCATTTCTGTTATCTAGTCACAAAAGCAGTTGACTTTTTAGTCCCAAATACTTTCAGAATAATCTGGCAACTGTCAATGTTCTCAGACAAGAGACTGTGATTGAGAATGAGTTAGACTGTCCAAGTCCACTCACACGTAGAGATATTCACTGTTACATAGATATGCCACAGACAGAGTTTTCAAAAGGTAGCTTTCCCATCTCACCTGTTTCACCACCAGTAACATAAAAGTGCCACTTGATGACATGCTCATATATTGAGAAGTGACGTAAATTATAGATGCAAGTCCTGTTTGCAGAAGCAAATCCTGCAGGAAAGAATCTACATAAATTTAGCTCTAAATCCGTTGTGCCTATGCTTTTGAAAGTGGAACTCCCCTGGGAAGTTGGTCCTGAATGATTTTCTGTTAATTACGTGTTAATTAACCTTTCTACCTACAGTCACATGGTGATTGTTTTTCTCAAGTAAACATTCCAGCAGAAGCTCTTAATGAGTACCTAAGGATGTCATGTATGTCAGGAAAGAGATCATAATCAGTGTGAATGAGAGCACCGGCTCTTCTGGCACTATGGATCCTTTAGGAAGGTTGTTTAAAATTTGATTGCCAGCAGTGTAAGCTGCATTTTTTTAATATATATTTGTGGCTCTGCCCTCACAAATCTATGATTCATGACAGGAATGCAGCTTGGATCTCCTGCAATGTAAGCAGCTGCAGATACTTCAAATACTTGGGTACATGTGATCCAGCAGCTTGCTATAAATTTGCCCCTAAAAATAAAGTAACAAGTGATTGAACAGTGATAGGAATTAAACACGGCAGTGAGTGAATGGCATGCACAAGTCCTTACCTCAGAACCTTTTATTAAGGCAATTGCTATAATTATAACCCAAACGAAAAAAGAAGCACCCTAGAATACTATCATTGAACAAACTTGCTGCAAGATTCCTTTAAAGGTTTTTTTTATACTGTTGGACACTGAAAAAAGGTATTTGCTGGTATGCAATGTCATGAGGCACGATATGTATGTTGTTACATCATCTGAGAGTCAACTGCATTTCCACTTTCCACTTTCCACGAGTTACTGAACTAGTTTAGTATCAAGTTTCCCCCAGGATTTTACCATGTGAATAAAATAGTCAGGCAACAAGCTTAAACTTTTTGAGAGTGAAGCAATATTTTGCTATATTATTTTCTTGGAGACAACAGAAAATAAACAGTTTTGGATATGTCTCTGATGATTGAAAGTCCCAATTTTCATGGCCTTTTGTATCTGGATTTCTTATGGTTTTTCCCTTCACTTTAATACAGAAGCTATCTGTATTTGATAATCCACATAGAATGAAACAGTATGTCAGCATCTCTCTGAACTGTTACTTCCATTTCATCTCACTTTTCTATACAATTTAATATAAAGTGTGGGAAAATATAGAAAATTTCAGAAGAGAAATTTCATGGTCAAATCATGAAATTTGCTTCCATTAACAAATTGCATACTTGCTAGCTGGGAACTTGGTTGGGAGTTTCAGTTTAGAGGACAAAGAGTGAAAGAGAATTGGAATTAACTATTCTGTAAACTCCTTTTCTAGAAGTAAGATTTTTTGTTTTGTTTTGTTTGTTTGTTTGTTTTTCCCACTAAGAGAATCATCAGAGGAGCTGTATAGCCTCTTGCCTACGTTTCATCTTCTCCAGGCTGTCTGTTTCTGCTAGCAAGAACAAACATATGGAACCTGCTGCATACTTGCAACTTGAATATTTGCTTATTAGACTTACATACTTGCATATTAGACCCAGATTTTTCAGGTGCATCTGAATGCCTATTCTTGTTGTGTGAGGTAGCTAAACATGAACTCCTAACTTCTGTCTAAAGGTTAGGCATTTGTTCTGAGCTGGTCTTCCAGTCTCCCACTTGATCAAGAGAAAGTTGAGGATACATCCAGAAGGCACAACTAGTATATTGGATGTTGAGTCAGGGAGAAATGCCAAAGGAAAAGCAGACTGAATGTTTAAGAAAGATGCTAAATACTGAAGTTTTTACTGAGTTATATATAACTCAGTTCTTATTACTGACAAAACTAATTCTGGGGTTGATATGTTTAAAAACATATTTGCCTTGATACAGCATGTCCAATTTCATGTGTTTTTTTGTTTGTTTGTTTGTTTTTTCCCTGAAGCTCTGCTTTTATCTCAGTATAATCTATGTATTACTGCATAGTAGTAGTATTGCAGTACTTCAAATAAATGTAATACCATTTTTACTGTGAAACACACTATTTGTGTTTCTCCATCAAGTGTGCTTTGCATCTCCCTCTAAATATAAAAGGACAGAGGAAAAACCCCAGTGTTTATTTTTCTCCTCAATTCTGTACTAGCTGTTTAATATGCTTCTTATGAATCACCATTATGAAAGGATTCCACTTTTAAAAGGAAGCTTATGAGGATATAGGTAAGCGTGAGTGTGGTCTTTTCAGAAGAATGTTTGATTGAAGACCTGTTTTTGGACACAAGGTAAGGAAAAAGATCACTTAACCTCACTTGAATAAGTGCAGATTAAAGGTTAAAAGCTTTAAAGCTTTAAAATGCATTAGCAACAGAACAGTAAATACAATCCATGGAGACATGAAGGAATTAGCAAAACAAATGTTAAACTAAGAAATGCACTCTAAAATCACTGGAATCTCCACACTAAGTCTGAATGCAGAGCACATTTAAATGCTTCCCTGGTTGTTTTTAAATTGTCTTTGTATTCCTTATATTAGCTCTAATGGAGAGGATACTAAACCTTGCCATGAATTATGCAAGCAAGATTTATGTAGATCTTTCCATGTTTTAGCCTCCCTGGAGTTTTGGTGTTTTAAAATGTGATTTTTATCATATGCCTCTTTTAACCTATTGCATATTGGCTGGTTTTATACTGCTGATGTATCAATAATGTAGTCATAACCCAGTTCAAAAAATTAATTCTTGTACATTACTTGGTGAAACAAAGCAACAGTCATTAGTGATGCAACCATATTATATTGTAGACATAATATAATTTTTATGAGTACAACATACGCTTAATAGCAGTATTTGATGTTGATATCTCTATTTTAAATTTTATCATGGATACCCTCAACAAATAGATTGGTTCTCTGTTTACCTTGCATAAGTCAATAAACTGATTCTTACAGCTCAGTAAAACCCACATGCTGGACACTGAAAATGCAACTGCTTCCCCAAGGAAGAGGGATGATCCCAGGCAGAACACATTGTACCTATCTAATTTTAAGCTGTGTATCAACAGGAAGTATTTACCTGAGAAAGGCTGAACAAAAGATAAAAATGTAGTTTTTAACTGTTTAATCACAGAAATGTACAGAAGCATCTGAAATTCCAACAGGACTACCAAATCAAGACCTGGCAGACTCTAACCAAGGCAGACAAAAAATCAATGCCTCTACTTGATGTATTGCACACAGGGTCAAATCTTACTGAAGGTGGGGGGTCTTAGTTGTGAGAGAAGTCTTGTGCTTGTAGATGCAGCAGATTCAGCATCGCCTCCTAGGGAGTGAAAACCTGTCCCCAGTGAAGTCAATTGCGAAATTTTCATCCAGTTAATTCAAATGAGAGCTCTGTGTATATGTGAGAATACAGAGATGAGAACATTCAAAGTTTTAAAAACACAAATTATATTAAATATCCTGTGAGTGTAATTATAACAAATGATATCTAAAATTGTGGGATATTAGCAATATGTTGTAAATTTCTCCCAGTATGAACAACACCTTTCTAAGATTTGGCTTTTAAAAGGTTCCAGTTAATATATAACAAATTACTTTCATTGCAGAAGGTTCAGATATGAGAGCTTCTTAAGAGTGACTGAACTTATTTTGAACTTTTATTTTCATTTAAACTCTCCATTAAGGAATTTGGGAGGGTAAGCAGGGGAGAAAGGCATTTGTTTAGATTCTGCTTTTAATAAAGTTTTAACACTTTGATATCACTCTCTGATTAGATTTGGCATCCCACATTCCAAAGTGAAGAGAGGTTATTTGTTCCTTCTCTTCTCTGCCCAACACATCTTACTTATGTCTTTTAAGCAGAGCCTCTGAATCAGCCCAATTATTGTCATTAACAGCAGAGTTTTCTGCAGAGCAACATTCCTTGCTGTGGCTCCTCCTCCTCCACTCAATAAGGGATTATCCTATAAACCAGTCTAATAGTCTTATTTCCAACTTGGGGGTGGAGGGGGAATACCATATTCTCTCACTCATGATAAGAACATAGTGTGTTTGAAGCTTGCCCTGAAAGAATGGATTTTCATGGTGTTTATCAAGTTACTTTGTAAAACAACTACGGATGGGTTTCATCTGCAATGTAGATTTCTCCATTTAAGCAAGTCCTGTTTCCTTTTATAGTCAATAGATATCAATAGACACTCTGAGTGTGTGATTCATCCCATCTCAAGATAGACGTCTAAATTAGGTCAGGTGACTCACTCTCTGGAAGTATTTATTGACTATAAAGGGAATCTGAATGACTAACTCGAAGATTTTTAGAGATTTTTAGTGAGACAAATTTCATTCTTCATGCTTTGTATCTTCCGACACATAGTCATGACCCTTCTGCTCCTTTAACAGTTACTGTCACCGCATTTACACACAGATGCGTCAGAGAGCTTACCATTTTCCATCTCTCCTGTGAAACTCAGTCTCCAGCTTTCATTTCAATTCTTCCCACCTAGAAGGATAGCTCTCAAGCCTTGTTGATCTACTTTCCCTTGAACCCTCAATGAAGGAAGGAACCCTCCTTCCTTCCTTGTCTATCTTCACCCAGAACTTCAGCCCTGGAGTCAAATTTAATTTAATATTTTTATGCCTTCTTCCTCAGGCATGTTATTCTTTATTTATCTCCAACTCAAATAAAGAAAACTGAGCGCAATCTACTAGTTCTTTGCTTAATGTTATGAAATGTTATAGAAGTTGAATGTTCCATAAAACTGAAACATAATTAATAATAAATAATCCATATATACATATATATTTGCTTTACATTAGGAGTTTTCATTGGATATTACAGTGCTTACAGTAAATCCCTCCATACGTGGCTTTCTAGCTATGTTGATTTGGTCCTACCTCCCTCTCTCACTCCACTGTTATTCAGCAGGGAAATCCCACTGGAGCTTGTATTTTTATTTTCAAAAATAAATAATAGGTTTGAATTTTGGCCAAAGTCTTCTTCCAGTAGTGAGTGAGAGTTGCTGACTGAGAGTCTCTATCTCTCATGTGGTCACATAAATTAGGGTCCTGATCAATGATGACAAGCATTCTGCTAGCTAGACAAACATTAATCTGGTTAACTCCCCTTCTTCCCACTCCTTCCTGACACAGAGGAAGAAGTGCCTTTGGATAAAGTTTGAGATGTGTAGGTTGATTTTTTTGTTGCTATAATGAGGCAAGGGAGCTCCAAACACCTTTGTGAATTTATGAAAATTCCAAGCAGGAAACAAACAAGCTACATAAAGTATGAAAGGCTGCCTTTCTTGCTTTTTTTTTTCCTTTACAAGAGAAAATTAATACATTTTATTGTTTATGATCTCGTGAAAAAGAGATCATAGTTTCTGATGTCTTGAAAAATAATTGTTTTCATACAGTCACACAAATGCTTCAATCTGAAAGTCTGAGATTCTTGATTCTTTTAATATAACTTCCATTAAATTCATTTTGGGTTCACTAATATGAATAAAATAAATAAACATGTAAAGTCTGTATTGACAGTTCTGTACTGTTTTCAGGTCCTGACTTAGCAATGCCTCTGAGTGTTTCACTATGTCACCAGACACATAAGCTCAGGTTTGTGGTGCTTGCCACACTGCAGTGAGCAATGCAGATCCATGCACTACGCCCCCAGAGTTTTACTGCAAAACCCAGCTGGAAGGATTGAAGAAGAGCTCTCCTGATTTTCTAGATCCAAACAATTAAAATCCTAAAGATTTATTTTTTTTTCCTGTAGAAAATAAAGTCATTTAAGTAATGAAGTGAATTTTCATATTTAGGATTAGATTCCTGTGCTTTTGTTTGTATTTGGTAGCCGTTCCCTCAGCTACTTAACTGATGGAGTTATTCAGGGCACATTCCTCATATTAAATATAAAGATGTACAACCTGAAGACAGTTTGTTGTAACTTATAATGCAGAGAGAGCACTGGGAAGTAAAATCTCCTGAAGTCCTTTATTTATCACGCATGAGTGTTTGCAATTGCTTTGCTCACTTTAGGGGTTCCATAAACTCCTTATCAGGGTCTCCATACGGCTATTCTTTTCATTATCCATTTAAATCACAAAGTGACGCTGGTACTTTGCAAAAGGCTGAAATCCAAGGAGTTGTATTCTGCAGCCTACCCCATTTGTCAAATATTTCTCTTTGACCTGAGTTTATAAGTGCCTTTTCACTGAGCGGAAACTTTTGATTTTATTTTTTTATTTTTTTATGCTGAGGGAATGTTTTGAATATTCCATATACAGTTGACTTCAGAAAAGAAAGACTATTGTTTTTGATCCAGAAAGAGTTTATATAAGGGATAAGGAAGGGAAAATATTCTTGAAAATACAACCCCCTCCTCAAAGTTGTGTATCTTGGAGCAGAGGAAACACAATCACGATCTTCTGTTTTGATTAACCAAAAGGAAAAAAAAAAAAAAAAAGGAAAAGAGAAAGCTCATAGTATTTGTCAAATTGTCATAGTTTATAAGGGATATTATGCAAAACTGAGAGTCACCACCACCAGATGTTGTTTTTACACGGGAATTTTGTAGACATAATATTTTTAAAAATGTAAGGTACAAGGTTCTCTACATTTCAAAATTATTTAGATTTGAATTAAGCCATGCAAATAAAACAACAAAAGAAAGAAACAAACAAAAATCAACTCAACAACAAAACTACAAACAAACCACAAGCACCCACATCTTTCCATTCTTCCACTCTCAAATATTGCCAATTATATTTGCTCTGTTTCCTTTTCCTCTTTTATCAAAACTAAGACATTGCAGTCAAATTGATCCTAATGCTGACCATCCTATGTGGCCTGTGAATAAATTTTTGCAATAATGACCTTCTTTATTGGGTTGTTCTGGGTGATTTTTATCCGCTTGTAGCTTTCATTGAATTCCCTAGGCACAGGAGACTACTGTCTGTTCTCAAAACACCAAACCCCTGAACAAGCCCATTGCCATCTCAGTTATGAGAAAAACAAACTGTGAATTCTATAGCTTATGACACAAATAGTTTCTCTTTTATCCAATAACTGAAGTGTTATAGCTAAGGTTATTTTTTTCCCAGAAAAAGGGAAGGAGCTGTAATCATCACATTTTTCTTATAAAAAGAGTAATCACACTACCAACATCACCACTACCACCAACTGCTGCTGTATCTCAAGAGAAAGTGACATCTTTGTATATGAAACCTGAAAATTAATATCTAAAAGCCCACACTCATTCTCTTCCCATTTACAGGTGTGCCAAAGCTTCAAATATCCCTTTGGTTAGGACCTTCAGATTCCTGCTTACTTCAAAATTCTGCAGTTATTTACAAACATGGAAAGTACCTCAGTGTTGATGGATTTGAGCAGTTTGCTGTTTGTTGTTCATTCTTTGCTCAGGTCACAGTCAAACCTCAACCCATGGACATTTTCAAGTGTGTTATGTAGCATCAAATCCCCTTATGGATACTACAGGGGCTGCTGCTTTCTTCTCACTCCTTTATGGAGAAGACAGAGATGCAATTCTGGGTGCATCTGCATCAGCTATTTACCACTCTGGAGAAGTCACTGATTCAGTGCAAATTTGTCTTGTGTCTGCAATAGGAGTCATGCAGCACACACAATTCCTCACCTCTTCCTACTTTTTTGGGGGAGAGAGACATAGAAACATAAAATCATAGGATAATTTGGGCAGGATGTGACTGCTGGAAGTCCTCTGGTTCAATCACCTCCTGAAAGCAGGATCAACTTTGAAGTAATGGTATATTTCTCAGAGCCTTGTTCAGTCAAAGACAATAGATCACCTTCTGAGGTGATCTAGCAGGACTTTGTTTAAGTTATTCCTTCTCTGCATTAGAATTTCCACTTAATAATATCCACATATTTCCATCATCTCTTCATCAATCAATTACCAAATTAAAAATAGGACCATTTAACCCTTTATATTATTTATAATTCTCTTCAATTTATTTCAAGTAAAAAACATATGTTTTTTATCTTCCTTTTTCCTGCTCAAATGAAATTGCTACCAATTTCTGATTATTATATTTTGAACTCCAGAACACATATCAATAGATTGTAAACGTAATTAACTATTTAGAGTAATAACTATGAAGATTTTTCTATTGAAAGCTCTGCTTTTGAAATTGTCCATCATCCACTTTAATAAAAAAATAAATAAACCAGTTTTAGTGGTTCCATGTGTTAAGTCATATCCAAATTGTAACTTCCACACTTGTGGGATGCAGCTTTATTAATCTGGACAAGATCAGTGTATGAAAATGCTGCATATCTCTCATAACAATGTAGTATATGGACAGCCAGTCTGATTATGAACATAGATCCTTCTACCACAATATCCTGTCATGGACAGTGGCCAACAAACAAACAAACAAACAAAAACCAACCAACCAACCAACCAACCACCCAAACAAAAAAAAAAAAAACATGAAAGAAAACTGTAGAGTGGGGTAGTCATTTGTGTTGACAGACAGGATAAAGGTCCTTTGGAAACTTTTGGAAAGTACCATGCTTTTTATTTGATAAGTACAGGCATTGTGAAAGTTATTGGGCAAGAAGGTTGGAAAAATAGACAAAAGAGAGGTAAAAAGAAAGAATACTTCATTTATTTTAGGTGTTGCAGTTGGGAAGGACCACATTGATCCTAACAGGGCAAAACCAAGTGTGATTATAGATTGTTCTGATAAGTCCCACTTCCTTTTTCCTTTCTGAAAAAGATCTCCCTCACTTGAGCTCTTCTTTACTTAGTATGCAGTGTCCTGAACTGCTGCTCGATGATCAACCTCTTTCTTATGCGGAAGGTGCATTTTAAGAGTGTTTTTTTTTTTTTTTTTTTCTTCTTGTCATAATATTTATGACTTTTATACATACTTCACCTGAGTGGATTTTGCGGAAGTACTCTGCTAACAGCTAACAAAAGAGCTTCACATTGGAATCTCCCCATAGCACTGGATGACTCTGTTAATAACATAACATGAAGTTAAATTTCCAGCTAGAGTTTGCAAGGAGCTAAGTCCCTTCTTGCAGTTGCCTACTTGGTAGCTTCTGGCAGTGGACATGAGGAGGTGCTTGCTGCACTCACTGGGTACATCTGCATCAGCTATTTACCACTCCAGAGAAGTCACTGATTCAGTGCATATTTGTCTTGTGTCCGCAATAGGAGTCATGCAGCACACACATGAGAGCACCCCATGGTCAGTGTGGGTGCAGGGTACCTCCAAAAGGGGAAAGCACATCTTCCCCATGTCCTCCAGCAGTTGGCATTCTGCACAAGCACGTGATTCCATTGGTAACCTCAAAGCAGCCTGGGCTGGCTATGCAGAAACACACTTTGCATTGCTTACTAGCAACAGATGTGTCATTTCAATATCTTTGCATATATATATATATATACACCCTCTTCAAGAGCATACATCAGTTACTACTTAAGTCAATGAGATACACCGGTCCCAAATTACTAATAACTGAAGTTTTTTCACAGTCATTCACAACAGTTCAAGAATGAGTGGAGCACACACTTTCTAAGCAATACTTTAATTAACCCTTATTTTATTTATCATTTAAATAATTTATTATTATATGCTTAAGATAAATACATTTTTCATGTCCCATGGAATAAGTGTCTTACTGAAAAACCAAACCAACTAAAATGGCTAACTGCATCTTTGCATGCCACAAGTGCACATTTCCGAGGTTAAAAAAAATCTAAACACCTTTGATATACATTTAGATTAATGACGAGCAAGTACTACTTTGCTTAGGAAACAAACAAACAAACAAACAAACAACTATTTTGATGTGACTAAAAAATTCTTAATTAGAGAGAGAAGCCAACTTTTGTATTTCTTACAGCATTTGCTTTTCATGGATTCTTTCCCAGTAGCTTGGATTTAGATTTATGGGATACTTAATATCTTTGCTTTACATTCCAGAAATGGAAAACAGATATTAAACAGAGATTAAGATATCAAAAACAATTCTTTCTATTTTTTTTTTTTGCATAAACAGTTATAGTCAAGAATTTGGTACAAATTGCAGCTGACTGCAGTAGAGTTTTAGAGTATTTATTTTTTTTAATTCCTTTGAAGTCTACAGATTTATAAGTGATACCTTGATTGGGCCAGGGACTCTATCAATGTACCCTAATAAATTCTTATTTAGTAAGCTAATTCTCATTGACATTATTTAGTATCACAGTTCTATTGGACTCATGATAATTCTACGAAGCCACTGAGCTTCTTTATGGAAGGGATAGCTGAAACAGCAAAGCTTTTCAGCCAAAGTAAGGCCAAGTCCCCGATTACCAAGTCGGTAGTATATGATGGAAGGCTTAGCTGGGTTCTGAGTATGTCTGAAGTGCACAATGTGCTGCATGATGCAGATACCCATGTTTTAAGCACTGTATCCATGCTAACATCCTTCTGCTGCTGTCAGTGCTGTCAGTGCTCTCAGAGCACGCACAGGTATTGCTGGCCTTTGCTGTTTTGTATTATGAAGACATGCCTCAGGGGCAGAGGGATTAGAGTAACACATCTGTGTATGAGTGTGAGAAATACTACAGGGAGACAAAGAAGATACAGAAAACCAGAAAAGCTGCCAGAAGCAGCACCGGGAGTGTGGCTCTGTGCTGAACTTCTTGGCACAAGTCTGGCAAAAGCAGCTCAGGATGGGGTGCAAATAACTTCTCCCTTGTCCAAGTGTAGGAAATATCAGCCTGTGCATTTGCAGTAAACAGGAGTTAAACATGAATCTGTAAAAAAGTGGCTGTGCCCACCATCAGTTCTTCATCAAATATAAAAAGTGCCAAAATTTCCAAAATTGTCTAATCAAATATTTTGAAACAGAAATGGGAAGGTGCCAACAAAGAGAAGTTACTCTGTTAGTTCAGCTTATGCTATATCCTGCTAGTTGCATTTTTTGAGATTTTTGCCAAAGAAAATGCTACCAATCTACCAATTACTTCTGACTGAACTACTTATTTAAATTTTTAGCCAGCCGTCACAATGGAGTTACTCTTTTCACTTCCTCATTTTGACACCTGCTTTAGAAGGAATTAATTGAATAGAGGATGGTGGAATAAAGCATGCACACCATGCTGATGAGATCTGCACTCAGCCCTGTAACACTGTGTTTGTTCTGTTAATTAATCTTGCTGTAAAATAAATCAGTGTGCATGTGTTCCTTCTTCAGGCCTGTGTGCGTTCTGTGATGCCATGCCTGTCTCCTGACAGTGGTCTGGTAGCATCATGAGAAGTTTTTGAGGAGTTGGATAAGCTTCACCTAGAAGCCTGTCTGGATAGCCAGAGCAACTTGGTTTGGGTTTGCTAGGGTTACAAGTGATGCCAGAGCATCTCCAGACCTTCACATCCACATGGACACTGGAGTGAAATCTCCTGAAGTGTGATGGAGTGGTCAGAGAGAGAGAGAATAATCTCTGACTGCCTTGTCTACCTGTGCAAAGAGCTATCTCCACCAAATTACCTCCACACAATTTGCTTTTGGTCATCATCAGATAGAAGTTCAAAGGGCACAGGACTAGAGACACTGTGCATATGGGGCTAAACACAAACATTAATAACTTATTGATCATTATTGGATGTCTTCCTTCCAGATGACCCAGTTGTTATATTGTCCAGAAGACCAGTGTCCCTTGCAGAAACTGCTTTTGGAAACAGATCTATGGTGCTTATGACTTAACAGCACTGTGAGACTTATTGGTAGATCTATTAAAAAGGAAAGTGAAATCCTTTGCTTTAAAGAAACAGTTTTTGCTTTTGGAAATGGAAAGAAAGAGGGGGTTCAATGTCAGTGATTGTATGGGAAATCCAAATTATGGCAAAGAGGGACATTTCAGACATTTTCTTCCCTCCAGACTCAATGACTCAGTTGAAGAAAGCTATGTTCTGGACTCCTGCCTCCAGTTCCTCAGTTACTTCATTCCTTCTGCAGGCCTCACAGAGAGAGATTTGTCTCTTCTTCCATGGGAGCCAGGTGGCATTTGTCTTACTGACCATTAATCACCTAAAAATTAAAGATCAAATCTAAATAATTTATCTTGGCTTTCTGCAGTCAATGGAAAGAATGAGATGCCTATAAAGGGCAGCTCATCCTATCTACCTTAGACAGTTATTATAGAATAAGATGAATTGCTGCTTCCTCATTGACTTCCCCAGACAGAAGTGAGGTGACAAGTTTAGATAAGACAATTCTCTTTAAGATGGCAAAAATAAGGAGAGGAATCTTACCCCACCAGAATCATGGCCTAGAGCAACCATATATTTTCTTAAAAAATGTCTCCTCAGTTTTCTGTGACGTTATTGGTTTCTGTTCTTGGTATAAGTCAGATAATGTCAGAATCACTGGTATCCTAACTGTTAGCTACTTCAGCAACGTAGGGTGAACATATAGTGGGGTTTCATGATCAGCAGAACACATTCTTCATATTAATATCTTTTTAGTATGACTTTTCTGTAGTCTTCTGTTTAACTAGTATAGCAATTTAGAAATACATGCCTTGAAAATATATTTGTTGTTGTTGTTCAGTGTTTCCCTCACAGATCTGATATAATTCAAATATGTATGTGCACGTATATGTGTGTAAAAATATACCTGCATAAAGAATAAACAAGATGCAAATGGGTGCCTTCTGCAAGTGCTTCGCAATGTTCCCAGTAGAAGTCATCACTGCCCAATCTTGCGCAAGCACTAATATGAGCTGAAATGATAAAGGTTAATGATTTCTTGCCATAAAAAAAAAAAAAAAAAAAAAAAAAAAAAAAAAAAAAAAAGAGAGATAGCAAAAGCCTCTTTTCTTCAAGTGATCTTTATTAATAAGAAATTACACACTTTTTGAGTTGGGGTGTTGCAGGAAAAATGACTGAGAATGGAATAAGGAACAGTTTTGTTTCCGAGCAGTTGGAAGTACAGCCAGACAGAGGAAAAGCTATTCCATGGAAAAGGCTGGCTCCGGTTTCTGATGTTAAAATTGCCATTAATTCCCCATTTCAAGATCTGCAATGTCAAAAGGGCAGAGCTTCCTAGAAGTGAATATCTAACAGCACAGCTAATGTGTATTGCTTTGCTCTTTGTGATGCCTGCCAGGTTTTCAACAATACTTGAAAGGCCAAGCAGGTTTTTTAGATTAAGCAGGGCCAAGATAAGGTTTGGAAATTCCGTCATTTTCTTCAAGTACTTTTTTTTTTTTTTTTTTTTAACATCTGCCTAAGTGGATGGTTGACTTGAGGGTGCTTTTCTAACATGAGGTTTTCTTAGTGGCAACCATATAGGATTAGGATTTGAGAAGCTTTCATGAGCATTACAGCAAAAGATAGATTGGAGAGAAATCCCCACTCGCATTTCCCTGGGCAGCACATTATATATTATTGAATGACTCATGCTTTCTAAACAGGATTACTGTTAATTGTAATTAATCAGCTTCCATCACCTTTGGGTAAGAGCTCTGTCAAGCCTGCAAAACTGTATCTTGTGAATATGTATTCAGGGACATTTCAAATGTTCATTATTGATCCAGGGGCTGTTAAGAGCTAATCTTTACATATTTAGACACAATAATGGCTTGTGATGTAATTCTATACACAGGAATCTTTGCATGATGGCATGTGCTATCCAGGAACTCCTCACAATATGGATTTTTATGATATATTTTGAAAGCTCACATACAATTATTTCCACTTCAGTGAATGTGCATAGGTTACATTTGTGATGAAGGATGGAAGACAAAAAAAACACACACATTTTCCATAAGAGACTGAGAGGTCAGTGACTCATCCCGGAATATTCTACAGATGAATTAAAATTCCTCTGCTTAAAAATATGTAAAACGACATCTCCTTCCAGTTACATAGCTATGCACAAACCAGATTAGTTTTCTTCTCTTTCAATTGCCAAGTTTTGTACAGCACAGCATAGCACCTCCCCACACATTACTAATAAACAGAATTTAATCTACACACTATAGGAACTCTGGGAAAGATCCTATATTTAGGCTGTATATCACTTTCCATTACAAAAGATTCTTGTGACCTTTTTATGAGAAGCTATAATGCCTCCTTTGTATATAGTAGACTTTGACTTTTGGCAAGGGAAATAAATGCCTTTTCTGGGGAACCAGCTGACATATATGCTACTAACATTTCCTGCTTTCCTCCCAGTTGAGCTTCTCAGGAATATGTCGGCTGCTTGGCAAAACAATAACAACCTACACAGCCAACCTAACGCTGGGGTGATGCCACCAGTGATGCAGCACCAGACAGAGCTACACCGGGAATGCCTGAGAGCTGCCAGTGGGAAGGGAGCCTGGCTGCAGTCCTACCAGTTAACCACAGTGCACTTACCCTTCCTGTAGCCCATCCTCCTGCCAGGAATCCCACATGGGCAGGCATGCCTGCAGCTCCGAAGTGGAAGAAGCCTAACACTAGAGGTTATTCATTTTCATGGATTTTCAACCAATTTGGAACATTTTGTACTTGCCAATGGCAGTTATTAAAATGTAACCTAACAAAAATTCAGGAGGCAGATTCTCAAATGTGTAAAACCACAGCCACTGGTTTACATGAAGGAGAAAATGACCCAAATTATTTGAAGACATTCAGGTATGCTTTGTCACTTGACTGAGAAATTTAGTTACTCTGGAAAGAATATTGTTTAAGACTAATGCCACAATAATCTGCAATTAATTCACTGCTACGTAATGAAGCAATAAAACTATATGACTGTGTGTGTATTCATACATCTGAATCCTCTGCAAGTAATGTTAATGATAACTGTACTGTGCATTTACATACAGCTTCCCAACCAACGATCTCACTGTCCTTTACGTGTCTGAATTGGAGTAATCTAACAATAGCTTTGGGAGGTAGGCCAGTTGTGTTATCCTAAAATTACAGGTGAGGAAACAGAAGCACCAACAGTTCAAGTGACTTGCACAGGGTCCAAGCCAGGAACAGGAGCCAGGAAACAATGTACCTTTGATTTAAGGTGGGTGTGCCTCCAACTGATTACAATTCGTGTTGCACCTGCCTACGCCTGGGGTGCTTGGCTCCACGTTTTCTGATCCCGACTGGGGCAAAACCACAAGACCATTCTTCAGTATTTGAATGATAAAGAACAGCAAGAGGAAGGATTTTCTGGTGGTTAAGGTGCTAGCCAAAGTCTTCACAAGACCTAGGTCCGACAGTCTTCTGCAACACAGTTCCTGGCAGAAGTCCCCAAGAGGATGCAGGTGCCTCAGCTGGGAGTGGGCCTAAGCAGCAAACTTGTAGAGTCCTAAGTACCTAAGCAGTACTGACAATCTAGAATAGCCTCCTAGACAAATGTCTATAGCTCCATATTTTTCAGTCTGTCCCAGAATCACTAGAGAGGAGATCTACTTCCCTCCCACCTCCTTCTGGGTTCCCCCTGTCCCTCTGGATGCTGTGGCTCCTGTGTCACTCATGTCTGTCAGTGCATGGAATATATGTTCAGAATGGGCACTATGTAATTCCAGGCGTAGCATGGTTTGAATGTCTGGCAGCAATTTGCTAGAAGGCAAAGATATGTGTGTGGAGGAAAAAGGGAGGAGACATTCCATTTACTCCTTATTTTTTTATTTTTTTTTAGTTACTGAAGACAGTGTTATTTGCTAATTAGCAGCACAGTTCTCTGCCGTATTTCGCAACTTCCCTATATTTACTTTCATGATATCTTCCTTGAATCACATCCTAATGCTTTACTATACATTAACTTCATGGTGTGGTTCCTTCCTGTGCTTTCCTTCAGTAAAGCAGATGAGTGGAAAAAACCCCACAACATTATTCTCAAATCCATATGAGATAGATTAGGTGCTTAACCCAGTAATTATGGTAAAGCTTCAAGTACAGGCATCATGGAAAAGCTAATGAGATGTTTGGATATATTCATTGTTCCAGTGAGATTTGATCTCCATCTGAATGGGAGCTTGGCTTTGGATCTCTTTTGGTTTTGGAATCCGCTGAAATTCCTGAAAATTTCAAATGAGTACAGATTTGAATCTTTGGGTTTGACCCACCCTCAGCAGTGATGCTAATTTCATGTTCCAGGCTGCACTTCAATTCACTATAGAAAAATGAGTATTTGTGACTGAGAGAGAGGAAATTATGGTATCAAAGGCCACTGAAACCTGTCCATTGTCTTTACAGTCAAATACATTTAAAAGAAAAAAGTAGTCACAGATGTAAATGTTCAAAAATGCATTCTTACATAGAAAAGAGCCATTGTAAAACTTAGTCTTTACTCTTGGTAGCAGCTTGATTTCCTTTGGTGCAATGAAAATTTGAAGAAAAAAGAGATTACTGGTTTACTTTCACTTTTGAGAAGTAAAACAAACAAACAAGCAAAATACTGTTTCTGTTTTGATTTAACATTTTGCATGTTTGAGAGTTCATTATTAACTTTTATGATAATTATTCACATCCGAATATACTAGGATTTCTATGACATATACTGACAGATGATCCTTTAAGAGTATCTGTATCATACAGTGTTAGAAAAGTTCTTCTGGCTCTGTGCAGGGTGAAATAAGTGACAGAATCTGACTATATTATACATAATGCTTCTAGTATACAGAGTTGCCACATGGCAACTACAGGTGTTTACTATATGGGATTTATGTAAGTATGTAAGACATAAATGCACCAGAACAGAGTTCTTTCAAAATAGGTACTGAAGTCATGGAAGCCATTCCTGAATGTACTTTGCTGCAGGATGAGTATAAATAGATCAAAACATCCATGCAATGAAATTCTTTGCAGAGGATGAACTACATGTGCAAGGTGCTGTAAGATGCTGAAATATGACTGTTTCAGCATGCATGTATATTTGCAGTATAAATCCTTGGAGTACATAACAAGTGTCAGTCTTTTTTTGTTTTAAGACTTCAAAACATTTTATATAACGTGTTTACACTGTAATTCCAGTAAGGTAATAATCAGAAAAAGAACACCATGAACATTACACATAAATCATGTTTAAAATGCACTTATTCAATAAGCTGTACATGTATGTAAGTTCCACAGAGCTGCAATTGTTTGCATTTGCCTCTCAGACCAATGACTGAGTATTTTGCTATCCTGTTTTTTATCATTTTGTGTTAATTATCACATTGTGTTGCAGCATGGAGGGGAAGGACATACTGATATTGAGATCTTTGCTGTGGAAGTGAAGTGCTATGGGAAAGGATTTCTTGAGGAGGCCTCCAGTATTTCACAGAGGTGCACTTAAAAATGTACAGCTTTGACAAATACTTCTAGTGGTGCTCTCTACCAGACATTGACATTCAATACAGCCCTCAGGTTGGGTAACAACCAGCTAGTGCACATAGGTGCGTATATAGAGAACAGGAGGTTTGGCCTGTCTGGGTTTTGTGGGTACTGTTTAGTAAACTCTTAGTAAATCTTGAGCCTCCTTTGTCAATATTAACACAAATGATTAAAAAATATAGTATTGATTTTTACATCTAGCCTGGAAGAAGAAATAACGATACATGCTTTCAAATACAGAAATCACAAGGTATGGATTTAAGACACAAAGGACAATACAAAATAGCTTGTATTTAGCTGATGACAAAGTTTTGGAAGATTCCCCCCTCACCCTGGATATTTAACATACACTGAGAAATGCAAGGTTGTGTATTAGTGTAATGCTAACAACACGATTTTTGTTAATGAGCTCTGTCTGTCATTCCCTCATGGATACGTTTCCATTGTATGCCTCATTGTGACTAAAGAATACTCATTTTATTTGTCTGTTGCATAGGTCTGATGAAAGCCACATATGCTGTACAGTTAGGCCAGCTGTTACAAGGGAATATTTAAGATAGCCTGTGGCACTTTGTGTTTTTTCTGGAAGAATTTCATGCAAGCCAACATATGTCAATACTATAAATTATTTCCATATATGTTAGGAGGATTCTTGAAAAATTAGGGACCTTCTTCTGGGAGACCCTGAAACTGAGGAAGATGCCAGGAGAAGAAATCAGAAGAGCGAAGGGAAAAAGACCAAATCCTTATCTTCCTGAAGTGACTAGTGTTTAGCTGTCAAGGAGTTAGGCCCAAATGTGTAGACCTTCTCTATAATGACAGCTTTGCTAGTGTTTAGGTGGGAAAAATTATGAAAATTGAATTTGACTGTGTGGCTGGCAAAATCCTGGAAAAATTGTGTTCCAGAGTCTTCTATGTGTCTCATTGATGTCCTGACTTATAGCAGTATTTATAGAGTGATAAAGAGGTAGAGAGCAAAGCAAAAAAATCTAAAGTGAAAATCATCTCTAACAACTCCTTGAACTCCTAATGCCTTCTGCCTGTCCCCCTGCTCGGGAATCTTCCTTCTAAAAGCTGCTGCATCAGGTCGTGCACATGTCCAGCTATTTTTAGGCTCGCAACAGGCTGTTTACTGAGGATTTGAAGTCTGGCAATCCAGATACTCTAGACACAGTTGGAATGCTCTTGCTCACACACTCGCTCCTCTCCACAACTTACACTTGGAATTAAAACTGCGATGTGGCTCTGTCATTCAAACTTTACTGTGTCTGGCATTGGGTATCAAAAAAAAAAAAAATCTTGATGAAATACAGCACTATGGTTTTAATTTCAACAACTTAATACAAAAAAATATTAATGGACTACTTATCAGTCTGTAGGCAAGCAAAAAAGTTTTGGTGATCTTCCATTTAAAGTTTTGGTTCAGTCAAGAATCAAGATTTTTTATTCTTATTATTTATTTTATAGTCTCTTTTCCTTTAGTATTATATATTATATACTATTTCAGCCATTCAGATTCATTATTGAGCAAGCACTTCATGAAAATTGCTGTTCCTCCTCTCCTCAAGCATGAATTTCAGTAAATTTCTTATTCTCTATTACATGTAATATTATACCTATTCACATGATCAGTACATATGAACTGAGAAGATCAACATAAGGCATTTTAAGTTCTGAGGTACTTTTCACCATTCTAGCTTTACTACCATTTAAAAAGAAATATATTCTGAGTAATTCTGAAAATCCTTTAAAATAAACTGCAAATTTTCTATAACATTAAATGTAAAAAATTAGTTGTTCACAGCATTATAGCACTTGCATTTTTTATAGCTTACATTTATTGTCATTTTTTACAAGTTATCAAAATAGATGTTTTATACATACATGTTTTTATTCTTTATTATTATTATTTTTTTTTAACTTTTCAACATTTCCATGCTATGGAAGTATGATTTTAGAGTAACATATTAAGGAAATGAATTTTTTTAATTCAAATAAGAAACTATTTAGAAAAGCAGACAAGGTTGAATGCTTTCTTCATTCTGTAGCTCTAATTTCTCTTTTTCTATCAATGTATTTCTATAAACACAATGTTAACTTAAATTTGCTTGTTTAGTGTAGTCTGCATATAGTTTTTTTGTAGGTGTAATTTGGTTCACCAATCATAGAAGAGTGACCAAAGACTACAATAAAACAAAAAAATGTGATGTGCATTGTTCTTGGATCTTTCACCCAGAAACACAAAACAGTCACAATGTTATTATTACTTGTCAAATCCTCTTCCTTGAATTCTGTCATCACTGTGTGATATAAGTTATAAGCTGGAAGTAAATTGAAGGTTAATGTTGGTTTTAGAGGGAACTGAGGAACATGTTTATGTACTTGGTTTCAAAATGCTGAAATTTGATGCCTGAAACCTTAAAGAGAGGTCAACGGGAATTTAACATCTGCATGTCTCTGAGTATCTGGGCTTTGGTGCTAAAAAAAATAATAAAAAAATAAACCAAAAAAAAAAAAAAAAACTTTTGGAGCTTTTTATTCCAAATGTAGGCCTGAGGCCACTGTCCTGATTTACAAATAGCCCCATCTCCCTTAATGCCTTAATGTTTTAATGTTGGTCTCTTAACAGGGGCTGTGACTCCTCACCACCTTTGATATTAAAGCTAATTACGTACTGTGGATGCTTGAATATAAGTTTAAGGTCCACCTGCACTTGCTACTGCTTGAAAATGTTGGTATTTTTACTCTGTTTCTGATCTACCATGTCAGTCAGAGGCCATGGGTAGGATGGGAGCACATGTTCTTTGCTTTGTTTCCCCTCCAACTTGAACTATGTGTTGTGAAACACAATCAGTCTGGCCATGGTCTACACAGCTGAGCTTTCCTTCGACGCAGGAGCATTCCTCTGAAGGCAACAAGAGGTTAAGATGATGTAAGGGGGTTTCTGACCCCCTGCAGATAATACTGGCTGACAAAATGAGGACTGAGAAGTGCTCTTACCTTTTCTGACCTTCCACAAAGCCAAGAGGAAAAGTCTGCTGGACCAAAGTCTCTACTAGGAGGACATAAATAGGTTTGACATGCAAGCACTTGTACAATATTGCTATCTCGTATATCTTGATGAGTACAGAGGACCTCTTGGTATAGTGTATAATGTAAAGTAGCATCTTGTAACAGAGCTTCTGCTCTGTCCTTACCACACATTCCTCACTATAACTTAGTGCCTTGTGTGGCTTCATACAATGACTTGAGCTTGTGCAGCTTCAATCTGTGGCTCCTTCCCCAGGTAGTGATAGCAACCATGCCATTATAGCACATAATGTGGCATGAGCTAACTACCCAAGTATTTTGTCAGCTTTTTGATCAGCCTTTGCACCTTGCCCCAAGTTCTCTGTTGCCACAGCTACATTGATAGCTTTGCCTGAGCTAATGAGCAGCTCTGGCATGTTTACCTGAGCTTTAGCCCCCGAGAGATATCCTCTGTGCATCTGTCAGTGCTCCCTTCCTCACTTTATGTGTACTGTGCAGAGTCTCTGGCAGGTGAGCAGATCAGCTAGGTGGTGTTAGAAGAAGGAAGGGTGACAGTCTTTGTCCCTGGTGGTAGGACTATGGGTGCTATAAGCACTTGCTCTGCAAAGTTACTCTGGCCAATTTTTTGCTGGTTTGTGTTTCCCAAGGTGGACTTCAGGATCAGAAGGACAGTCTCAGTCATGTGCCTTTGTAGATAAAGCAGAGCAGAAGCCTAGCTTTAAGTGCTCCTGGAGGACCAAGGAACCTCATTAGGCTAAAGTTAGCCTATCTGTGTACTGCTTTTATAACCCCATGCAAAGGTCCCATGGTTAGATACCATCCAGTCCTCATAGCTTTACCTGGAACAGTCCTTTGCTATTCCCTGCTTCTCTTGACAGTCGCATTATGTGTGCTCAGAAGGAGCATTCACAGCTCAGACATGAAAGTGTGTTCTTATCAATTAATCCTTTCAACAATTTCAAATGGCTACATAAGCAGAGCTATGGTTATCAGATATCTAAATGAGGGAAGGTACTATCTCCCCATGACAGGGCCCATGGGATCTTACATGTGCATTGATTAGTGAATGTAGGGATGCTTGAAATACCGGTGAGATTCCCCATGCAGTACCGTAAATGCCAGTGCAATTGCCACAGCACCTGTCTCAAATGCTTCTCGGGAAAGGATCTAGACTATCCCCAACAGAGAAGAGTGAGAATTAAATTGTCTCATACAGAGAGGCTAGACCTATAATCCTGGATATGTGTATATGTATGACCCTGTCAGTATAGCTGTCATTTTCCTGGACACCGTGATTTCATCTGCCAGATATCCAAAGAAAAGGGGAGCAGACAAGGAAAAAAGGAAGGGCTGAGACAGTCTTAGTGTCGCTTTCTTCTGGGCACAGTTGATCCTGCACCAGGGTGTTCAACTGCTACAGGTACAGAAGTCCCTCAGAAATATTTGTGGGTCAGCAAGAAACTGTGTTAGTGACTCCCAGCCTGCAGGCAAGGAGTTGGAAGTCCCTGTCTGCATAAAAGGGGATCATACTTTGCTCCTGGGAAAAAGCAGCAGCAGAAACAAAGTGCTCTGTGAATTCTACTGGAAGGCACTATACTATTCTCCAGAGGTGATAACAACATATGGAACCTATATAAATTGTTCTTCATTTTCTGTGCTCCTCATTCAGCATTGCACTGGAGTTTCTGAGTCCAACGGTGGGATTGATAAATCTATCATTACACCATAACATGATAGATCTATCATTTTGTTGTTACAGATACCCCATATGGGTTTAGGTACCCTGTACAGATCCTTAAAAATGCAATGCAGTTCACATTTACAGCAAAACAATAACCTTTTTCCTGCAGGTATCTAACCAAACTTGTTTCATCTCCATGCTATGCCAACAGTATCTTGTCTTCTGGGAGTATTATTTCAGCTGCAGCACCACAGAGCAGGGAAAGAGATAATCCTCGAGGTAAACACTTGTCAAGCCTTTTAAGAGTTTATAGGTCAGAAAAAACACTGTCAGTCTAAAACAAGGAAGCAGTGATTACAGGTCTACATGGAGGAAATGCCAGAATTAATAAGGAGTCTGCTCCACCTTCTAAAAATCACCAGGCTTAGTTCTGGGAGGTCATAGGAGCAAGTTATTTCTAGTCATATGAAGCTTCTGTGAGGAATGTGCTGTTGCTCTTTCTTACCTTG
The DNA here is from genome assembly GCF_963932015.1 of Anas acuta. NCBI lineage: Eukaryota > Metazoa > Chordata > Aves > Anseriformes > Anatidae > Anas > Anas acuta. The sequence continues at coordinate 42,487,228 of NC_088979.1, forward strand.
AGGACACAGAGCAATGGTGTTTCTCATAATTGGCTGGAGAAAGGCAGCAGCTCTAGAAAGCTTTCACAGCTCTCTAAAAGTCACCGCCTCCTGAATAGGAGGCTTGGTGGGGGAACTCACCAACGTGTATGAACATCTAAAGGGAGGGTCCAATGAGTCTGGAGCCAGGGTCTTTTTGGTGCTGCCCAGGGCCAGGACCAGAGGCAATGGCATAAAATGGAGCACTGAAGGCTCTCTCTGAACACCAGGAACACTTTCTTGTGCGGGTGACTGAAGACTGGCACAGGCTGCCCAGAGAGGTTGTAGAGCCTCCTCCGTGGAGATCCTCAAAAGCTACTTTGATACGGTCTTGGGCAACCAGCTCTGTGTGTCCCTGCTGGACCAGATGGGCTCCAAAGGTCCCTGCCAGCCTCAGCCATACTGTGATTCTTCACTGCATTTATGTGAGGGAAAACTGGACAAATGCAGAATTCAGGACCTGTATATCTCATGTTAATCCAAAACATGATGCTACCTAGATCTGAGGTCAATTATCCTACCTTTTTTCCTTGCAAAATTTAGGCTGGTGGCAGGCTACCCACTCCTAGGTGTCATCAAGTAATTTTCACTCTGAAGAGTGTCCTGCTGAAGATGCTGACAAGCTGTTTCACTTGTCTGTTGAGCTTTCCCAGACAGCTACGACTGTGTCAGAGAAGTTCAGGGTAAAAGATGCCTTCTTTTGCCTCAATAGCTCAGACTCACCACCACATCTTCTGAATGTGCTAAATAAGCACTGCCAGGCACTAGTAAAATAGGCTCTGGCCTTTCTGAGTTATTATAGGCTGGTAGAGAGAAAGTCAGACTGTTGCTAATGAGTACTATTAATATCTCCTTTTGTGAGAACAAGTCATCTAATACCCTGAAGCTAGAGGCAGTTAGGTTCTTGCTTGAGAGACCATATCATATTATCATTTTCATCTGGCAAGCGTATACAAAGAACTAGAATGAAAATGGAGAATTAATTATACATTTTCATTGCAGTTCTTAATCTCATTAAAACTTTTGCAGATGGGACTGAACTGTGTGGCAACCTTAGTTATTTGTTTTTCATTAATGGAGACCAGACCCTCAAATCCAAACCTCTCTGGAAGAAGGCACAGAATGGCACAGGCTTCCTGGACTGCTGTACGTGGGTTTGGGGTGCAGGAGATGGAGGTGCCCACCTTGGTACAGTGTTCATGTGGGATTTGTTCCCCCTTCCTGGTTGGGTTTTATGTTCGCCAGGCTACTGTCTCTCAGTGTCTTCTGTATTTATCCCACAACATTTACATTTTAAGGGCAAAATCTGGTTACGTGACTGTTTTGGAAATGTGGTTAAATGGGTGGCAGGAGTCTGGTGTTTTTAAGTTTTGAAAGAAGTAGAATCTACATGCTTTCATGTAGCTGAAGGTTTCTTTTCCTTGCTTTTTAGCCTTGATTTGGTTATGCTGCATATGTAGCAGCCCTATGAACTTCACAAGCAAGATTTCCGTGTATTAATTATAACAACATTTTATTTCCTGGATATTAATATTAAATTCTTAAAATGTCATGTGCATGCCAAACACTTAAAATTCAAGATGTGGGCCATTTAAGAAAGCATTCTCTTATCATGTTACAGGAATCGTGCTTTTTCTCTAAGGCAAACAGTTATCACTGAAGTCATTTACAAGTAGATTTTTTCAGTTTCCTTAATCAAGCTTTTTAATATACATGCAAATTGTAGCAGCACAATGTTTGGATACACAAGGGCAAGAAATGAGTGTTTTCTAGATACTGTGTGAGCATTGTTAAAGATTTATAAATACAAGCAGGAATACACAATAAATAAATAAATAAATAAAACAAGCAAAAAACCCCAACACAATCAAATGTCACTTATAAACTGAGCTAGGATTTGAAACCTCTTTCAAAGACAAGGTAAAAGTTAAGACTAAAAACATTGAAGAACTGGGTATTGAACAATGGTATCAAACATCTCCAAAAAAAGGACATTTTGTAATTTCTTGTTTTGAATCTTACTGTGGGTGTAATCCTGGCTCTGCTGCAGTCAATGGGAGTTTTGGCATTGACTTCAATAGGCCTGTGTTTCATCCTGTATTTTTAGGATAATTCTTCTAAGGGATTTATGAGATATAATTTTAAATCATAACAGAAAACACCCACTAAGGAAGCTACTAAATATTTTTTCGGGAACAACAAATAATTTTAAGATGGGAGAAACTTGAAATACTCTTCCAACTAATTTTCAGTTGCTCTTCTTGTTTAATGCAGCTTAACTTTTATATCATGGCAGGACAAAAAAACAAAACAAAACAAAAAAAAACACAAGTAAATGTGCATGATGGAGAATTTGCTCTTATGAGACTTCTAGAAAAATTGCAGGATCCAATTTTTTAGTGTTAACTCCATGAACTTTAATGAACTTGATACCCTTGGCTATTAGATAAGAACCACATTACATCTCACCATTAGTCAGCCAAGATAATTAATGGTTGAAACTGCTGTAATAAAAAATGATATTAATCAAACCTGCCACGGTCTGTTTATTGTTGTGAAGCAACTCATGTATGACAGGTTGACAGAAAAATATGGAAGAAACAGAAATGCTATTCATGCACATTGTTTGTTTCGGTGAGTGACATTTTACACTGGTTAACACCATTTGACATAAAGCAGGTAGCCATATGTTTTCAAAGGTCTGCTTCAACATCTACAGCAGACAAATAAGGGCCTTTATGCTGACTTCCGTGTGCTTTGAAGTCACTAATGAGTATGTTTTTGAATAACATATAGTGTGAAATCTCAGATGAAGCAGTAAATAGATTAGCATTAGGGTGGCTATTTTCCATTCTTCCTCCTTCCCTCTACTTCCTATTTTTGTGGTTTTCTGATGTTACGTCTTGTCTGTGATTACAGTATAAGCTCTTTGAGACAGAAATGCTGTCTGCTTACGTACACACATATATAAGTGTGTCTGTGCGGCTGTGTTGCTGTGTGTAATGTCTCAGCTATTCTGGGCCCTTTGCACACCTCTGTGTCACAATTTCCCAAAGTACAGCTCCGGTCCTGTTGACAATATGCCTCACAGCTCCTCAGTTATAAAACTAACTCATTTATTGGTCACGGGCAATATTTTGTTTTCATGCCAGATGTGAATCCTGTGTGCTAACTAAGATCATGGTAATTTTCAAGGAAGTGTCTGCTTAAGGGCTGCAGAGTATACCAAGAGATGAATGCAGTAAAGAGTTCAAATCATCCACTTTGTTTAATAATACCATTTCTCTACAGCTTTTGCCAGAGGGGCCTGCTCATTGAAGTCAATATTTTCAACCAAAGAATTAAATTCAGATTCTTCACTCCGTATTTATTTACCTAAATATAAACAGTTTAATTTTCAAAGGTCTATATTATTCCCTACTGGTGCTGACAGCTTCTGTTCCTATCTTCACTGGTAGAATTATTAACAGGAACCTTCATGCCATGTTGTGCCAAGCAGGGATTCCTGACATGCAAACGCATGTAAATATCATGAGTGCCATCTGCAAGTGTAAAAGGACCAGGATGAGAAAAGTTGTATGGACGCATTTCAGGGAGAATGAGTAAGTAAGCACAGAAGCTGGGAAGATCAGAGAGAAGACTGATTGTTAGGCCTTATTTATTTATTTTATATATATATATATATATTTATTTTTTTTATGGCAATGAAGATCTGGTTAGACTACAAGTGAAAATGAGTCAGTTGATCCAAACTAAATCTTGAATAATGAAGTGCATAATTACTGGAGCACCTTTTTAAGGAAATGTTTGTTCATGTCAGAGAAAAGCTACAAAATGCAGTAGAGTTTGTTGACTTTAGCCCTGGAGAAACCTGAACACGGAAGGGCAAAGACCTGATTGTCCGTGTCAAGTTTTATTGATACATTTGCATAAGGATGCTTACAAAACATCTGATCTCATCAGAACTACTGTTCCTTTCCTTTTGACCTGTGAGTTAGTGCTACTTGAGAATAAACAGAAAAAAAAAATGTACAAAAAGACCATCGAATATAGGTAAGGCACCTAGTTACTGAAGTATTCTCACTGACTTTAAACAGAATAAACAACTTTTATGCTGTTCATCCTGAGACACTGTAATAAATGTAAGAACACTGTATGTGTTCTTATATCTAATCCACAGCACTGCCAGGATTTCCTGTTCAAGTACACAATAACTGACAATAAGCAATTTAATATATCAGTTCTCAAAGGAAAGTTGAGCTTGTCAGGTAAAAAGACTTTGAGCTTCAAACTCTTGTACCTACAGATTACTGCCCAGATTCCCAGGAATTTTTGTTACCAGACATCTTTGTATCACGGTAAGTCTCCCCTTTCCTGACAGCACTCCCCAGTCAAGTTGCTTTGTAAAAGTAGACTATAATAATTTTTTTCTAATTTTCTATTATTAAAAAAGCAGTAGACATTAATGTTTCAGATGAGAAGTTGTTACCTGAAAAAAATGCTAGAGATTTTGTAGTCTTTGAGGGTATTTGGAACAAACCATTTCTGTTTGCAGACTAATTGTTTGGTGAGAATAAGGCAAGCTACCTTAATGACAGCTTGTGAAATAACAATCTATGATATAGTACTTGGATGTAGCAACAACTGTGTTTCAAGCCAAGTAAAAAAACTGTCAGTATCTTGTGCGTGAGAAGCTTGTAGATACCCTGAGGTGACTTCATATAATTCTAAACCAGCAGGTAGCTTCTTGCATAGCTAATCATGGCATCAGTGCCTGGAGCAAGTGGAGGTGGTTGACAATGTACGTTAGTTTTAGATGAATTCAGCTCCTTTTGAATATCATTTTAATTCACTGTTCCAGTTTCTAAAGTAGGCATTTACATGTCTAATTTTTGCAAAATACAGAAGGTAACCTTGGGGAGGGGAAAGCATGGCTTATGTAAAAACAAAACAAAACAAAACAAAATGAAACTCCCAAATTTTGGGAACTCTTAATTACTTTGTTTTAGATCTGGGAAAACTTCTCCTAGAAAACAGAGAATATTTTTTTTTCTTCTCTCTAAATGAAATATATCTAAAGTAATTCTGAGAAATCAACTGAGAAAGTCAGTTGAGCATATATGTTGTTCATGAACTACTTAGACGGCATACACATCAAACTATTTGCTATAAACTATTTACGGAGTTTGAATCTGTGGTACACTAATATGCTGCCTCACAGAATAACTGAGAATAACTTTTTTTTTTTTTTTAACGGCATTTAAGAAATGATAGGAACAGATATCTTTTAATGGGATTAAAGATGGTTAAGCACTTAAATGGCTAAGTACTTGAACACCTACCTTTGAAAACTCCATTAATTCATGACTTTTAACAACTTTAAAAATCTAGGATATATTTACAGATTGGCTTGAGATTTTTGTTTCCCAGAAATATTCCTGTTAGGCCAAATAACAGCAGATTAATACTACTTTGAAACTTCATAATAAGAATTAAGAGAAAACAATTGTTTGTTTCCACATCTGTGAGAAATAGTTAAAAACATGGATCAAAGCAGATGATTCACTTTTATTTAGTGAATACTGGTAAATACTTTCCTTTTTATTCTCTTTTCTGTTGTCTTCTCTTTGTCTAGGCTACTTCTCAGTCTAAACTCTAAAACGGTGTATAGGTATCATAGCTTGCATATGCAGGTAAAAGTCTGCAGCTTGCTAAATACTTGGGTTTCATCACTTGAGCTGATGCTGCTCGGCTAGTAGCATTTTTTGGTTTGTGCCCTGATGCTCCACATCATGGCAGAGGAGAGTAAATATACCATTTCATGACCATGTTGTATTCATATGAATGTCAGTCCCAAAAGACAAATTATATAAATAAATTGTTCATCAATGCTATATGTCTTTCCTCACTGCAAAAATGTCCCAAATTCTCTACTATGCTTGCAGAGATTTTCCAGAGCTCTACTTTCTTTTCTATTCAACTATCTCTCATATCTCTAGTTTTACATCTACTGAGAGCTATTTTCTTCTCATCCACCCGTTCAGAACAGAATCTACTATGCAAAGGTTATCTGCTTCTAAACTGCCTGTGTAGACAGACCCATAAGGTGGCTCATGACAAAGAGCAGCTCATCATTTGTGCTCATTAGGCCAGCTTGTAAATCTGTCCGGGATGACCAGGGAAGCTGGATGAAGCTTTCAGAAACTTTCCAGAGTCCTACATGGTCTTCTACAGCTCTGCACCCTCAGTGATTTCTGATGCAATGCTATGGAAGTAAACTAATGTTTGTTACATGGAATAGGTGAGAAGGGTATTGTTCTTATAAGTCTGCTTAAAACTTCATGCACGAAATGCTTAGGAAATCTGGTAGAGTATAAATACTTGCAGGGACTTTTTGCCTTCCTCCAATCTAAATAGCACTGCCCGTCTGGTTTGGTGTAGCAGTAGAAAAATCACATCTCCTGTGGAAGGATGAATGAGCAAATAGTGCAGATACAGATTTATCTTGCTTGAAAATGGAAAGTAAACACGAGAGCTGGGTGAGATCTCTTCAATTTTTAAAGCAGAGAAGATTTTGGTTATTCCTCCCAAGTGCTATAAAGAAATACAAGACTATCTTAAAAGACTGTGAGTTACTAATAAATATAATTTATTGCCATTTTTCTTGAGGAAAGGCTGTGCTTATATTAAAAATAGAAATTGACACACATAGATACAAAAAAAAAAAAAAAACAAAAAACCAAAAAAACTCATTTGGTCAAATGTGTAATTTTTGATGGCAAAAAGAAAAGTATACTCTTGTCTTTCAATAGTGTATCAGATTTCATCCACCATTTTTTCCTCTTGCCTTTCGTTTTCTTCTACTGGAAAAAAGTCTGATGCAAGGGGTAAGGATCTAAACAGATGAAGACTGTTCTTATACTAATACTTTTTCTAATATAAAATTTAAAAAGATTAAAAAGTTGAGAAATATGATTTACTGACATTAAAAAAAAAAAAGTCTGCTGACTTCTTCAGTTAAAGAACATAAATAAATAAATAAACAACAATAAAACTAAGAGAGACAGAAACAGTAAACTATGGAAAATTCTAAATGAAGCAGAAATATTTTTTTTTCATCAGAAATTAAAAACAATTTTAAAATTAAATTACAACTGTTTAACTGGTTTTAAAAGCATAGTGTTTACAGAGATACTAAAAAATTGAGTCATTTGGCTTACTTCATTGTAGCCAGTCTTAATTGAGAAGCAGAAGAACAGTCTGAGAAACAGTCAAGGAATTACAGAGGACAGATCATCTGAAGATCATCTGCAGGTCCTGACTAAGGTCATTTAGCACAGAACACCCACTATTTTTTGCTAGTATTATGAGATCAGTTATTATAATGTGTGTTCTACTTGGGCATGAGTATGCACTTGATATGTGTCAAAACGAATAGCTCAAATTTTGTGTGGTTATAAAATTGGTATGTTTAATTTTTTTTTTATTTTTTTTAAAGATATATACATTGGTGATAGTGCAAAAATATTCTGTGCATCATAAATAAACAAAATGACTAAAATTAAGTAGGTTTAAAGGTTTAGGGTCATATGTAATGTTATGTCATAAGGGTAAGAAAGGGTGGAGCATATTAACTGTATGGTGATGTCTGCATGAATTCTATATTCTATAGCTGTTTACATTTGAGTTAATCAACATAGACGTCCTTAATAGTCACTGGAGAGAAAAAGGTGCTTTCAGTGTGTGATGCATCTCTATCATAACAGAAACATCTAAGCCAGTTCAGATGAAATGTGCTCTGTGTGCTTATTTCTTTCATCAACAATAACTAGCATGACTAGATCAGATGTAGATGTCTACATGGTACAAGTGCAAAATTAGGTGAGAAGACTCCTCCAGATGGCTTGCTAGATCTCTAGCCAATTCTGTGAAATTTGCTTAGAAGATTCTAATGAAAGAAACTGAGTATTGCAAATTGTCAGAGAAGTCATGTCTTTTACTCTCTTTACTTTTTATAAAATTTCTTAATAGTAGTGATGTTTATCTTTCCCTCAGGGGGAGAAAAAAAACCAGCAACAATGTAATGGTCACTGGGCTGATAATTCATGAAATTCTTGGGATAAAATCTAAGGACTCTGTAGAGTCTAAATCTAAGGATCTGTCTTAATCTGAGCTATGCCTAAATCCCAAGGTTGAGTGTGGCTATGAGTGGTTGAAAAGGTCATTCTTTTAAAATATGTTTCTGGGTTAATTCCAGCACTCACATTAGAAAGATTGCTGCCTCTTCATTCTCTATTAGGATATGCTTTTCTAGCACTGCTTTTCTAGCATTAATGTGGGCAGGTAGCTTAATCCTCTCATTATTTTTTACCAACCAAAAACACTCACAGTACTGTGCCTCTGATTCTGTGATATGAAATGAAATATAGGATGAGAATTGTCTTGAGCATTTAGCTTTGCTTAAATCTATTACCGCTGAAATTACAATGAAACTCCCTCTTTTGATTGTATTAATCTTTAAATTATAGAAAGTTGACCTCTTTTTTTTTTTTTTTTTTTTTTTTTTTTTTTTCTTCAAGGTATAACAATTGCTATTTATGTATTGATACAAAACATTGGTAAATGCTAAGCTTCATCTACAGCCTTATCCATCACCGTCTGCTTTTTTCTCTTCTGCATTTTTCACATGTACAGGTACACATTAAGGTTTCTTCACAACCTTCCCTGTTATTCCCAACTGTGACCAAGTTGTAGCTATAGAAAAATATACAGGGGTGTCCTTTATGATGGAGAGGGAACAGATAGACATGAAAAATACTTCAACAGCAAAAGCTAGTGGGAAACATGCAGGCTTCTATCCAAGGTCTATGTTAATTCTGGTGCAGAAGGAGGACTTCTGCTAGGGAAACCTATACCAGCTGCGGAACTACAACCACTAACTGTTAAAAAAGTGGCCAGCTATTGAGTGGTTCTAAGCTCTCATCTGAAGTAAAAGAAAGGTCATATAGCAAGATGTCTAGTGTGTTGTCTAAGCAAACAAATAATCCCTCATGCAGAAAATCCAATCATCCCTTAGAAATTTAATTAAAAAAGATAATTCAAAGATAGTTTAAAATTACTATGTCAGGTGATAGAGACAAGCCCACTGTGCTCAATAAATCAAGCATAGCTGAAACACTCAGTGGGTTTGGCTCCCTTGCCTCACATGAAGCAATTCTCAATTAAATGTGAGTTTTCTTCTTTAAACAATTTCCATGGTTTGATTTTCTTTTTTGTGGTTATTTGTTCCCTTGGAAGGTGTGCTAGTCATGCTGCTTTTGAACTAAAATTCAGCATACCATATACTTTTTATTGGCTTCAATGCAATTGCTTCTCTTTGGCCTTCAGAAGTCCCAGACCTCCAGACTAGAACTAGTGCAGAGCTGCTGGCACTTTTTCACAAATACAAAGAAGTGCAGACACATCACCCCCACATTGAAGCAACTGTAATAGTTTCTTTTTGATTTCAAAATCCATTTCAGAATGACTCCCCTTGTTTTATGGACTTTTCAGACACTTGCTCCAACCTATCGTACCTCATACATTTTGGGCTAGATCCACTCTTGGCTACACAAAAAGACTGGAAAATTGCCCAGTGAGTGCAGATGACCACTCTCCCAGCTGGAGGGGTTGTGACCAGAGCAAGCAGTTTTCCAGCAATCTCTGCTGTGTAATTCCCTTCTGAGAGAGGCTACTATCCAGCACACTCTTAAGCAGCCACAAGACTTCCAGGTATGCAGAAGATGGGATATTAAGGAGCTGAAAGCCTCTTTCATGACCCAGAGCAACAATAGGTGCTGCATGAAGCAATTTTTCATGAGAAGAGATCATCTTCACATCAATTCTCAAAAGTGTAATGAGAACACTCTTAGAACTTTCAGTTTTTGCTTCTAAATCCCCTATTTTTTCCAAAAACATGTTCTTCTTTGGCCCTCCAGATAATCCATCAACAGTAGTGTGATACCTGTTTTGTTCTCTTGGCTCCTACCACCTACAGATTTCTGTTTCTGTAACTCAGCACTGCTGACTCTTAAGATTTTATCACAAGTCTCATAATATTTTGTATTTTTATCTAAACCTCCACTGAAGTCAGCTAATTACAAGAAAATCCCATCTCATTTTTTATGCTGTTGATACCTAATCCCTACAGTTGCAGAGAAGGCTCTGGGCCACGAAAATTAAAAATAAATAAATTAAAAAATATATCTACATGAAAACCTCAAAAAATATTTTTAATTTCATGGCTTTTATGGCTGTCTCCATAATTTGAGATTCTGGCTCATAGTTTCTAAATACTTATAATGTCTCATCAATATGCTACCTGTTTTCATGAGATGACTTTGTTACATCAGTTTACTTTGTGCTGAGCCCTTGAAATGTCCATTACTGTCAGGTCAACAGTGGTGTAGATGATTAATTAAAAGCAATAAACCTTATGCTCATGTTCATCTACAACCTAACTAAAACATAATGTCTTCAAGAATAAGATACCATAAATGTATATGTATGTAAAGGAGCCATATATGAAGAAGGAAATATGCAACCAGGTTTGGGATGACTCCTGTATTCAGCAGTGGAAAGTCGTGGGTAAACAGTGGTGATCATTCCATCCAAGTGCTAGAAAAATTTATAGCATAACATCATGTATTCTGCATGTTCTGTATATGTTAAAGTAGAATCTTATAAATATTTTGTACCAGAGGACACTGAAAAAAAGTTAGGAAAAATCTGAGAGAAGATGTGATCTTTCTCTATTAATACATTAGAGAGGTAAACAGAAGGAGGTTGAAAGCTATTAAAAATAAAGGATAAGGTTGGCACAAGAACAAATGGTATAAACTCACCATGAATAAATTGAAGGTGGAAATTAGCAGGAGGTTTGTAACCATCAGAGCAGTGAGGGAGTTTTGCCTGTTTTTACTGAGACTGTGTTATGTAGCCTTGAAAAGCCACATGCCCTACTTACCATGAATCCTACCTTTCAGGGGTCAAGAGGAATCATAAAAATCTTCAAAAATTGCAGTTCCAAAATTTAAAAATGTCACAATTCTTAGGGTTAATATTTATTGTAGGGCACTTTCAGCTAGAAGCAATAATATGAATGTCTTGTTTCTAGACCTGCAAGGTTGAACGTTTTAAAAATAATAGCTATTGAACATGTGTTTTGCATAAGCTGCCTTTTAAATCTACTCCTCAGTATGTCTGAATATCACCTATTCTGGACCTCACTTTTGGTCTGCCATCACTTCGAGAGGAAATTCCATTTTCAAGAGAAAGAAGGAAATGTTTTTCACTTTCTTTAAATGAAGACTGCTGTGCTGTTAGATTAGTGAAACTGAAAAGTCAAGAAGTTACGTTTGCTATTTCATGAAGTAAAATCTGTCTTGCAGTCTCTAAGTCTAGATGTGTCCAAGAAAACAAAGAATGACATAAATTTGACATAAACATCAAGAAGAATTACATAAATTGTGCTAAAATGTGGTTAAAAACAAAAGAAAATTGGAAACTTCTCAATATAAATGAATGAATTATAGTCATGATATCGGAGGCATGGCCTGATACCATTTCTAACAAGTTACAGGAAAAAAATATGGAGTTGTAGTTAGAGTATCGAAGGAATAACTTTGAGGTGATGTTTACCAACATTTAATTATTTTTTTTATGAGAAAAAGAAAAAGAAAACAAACAATTTACCTTAGTTTGCTAAACTTGTCAGTTCAAGTTTTACATCTGTAAGATTGGCAAAATTCACTGAATTTCACAGGTTATGTCTTTAAAATAATATTTATATAACATTTGTGTCATATAGCTGTGAAACTAAATAATTCTGAATTCTGAAATGTAAATAATTCTGAATAAATATTTTCAAAGGTTATTTCTTACTTTTTGTTTGTTTGTTTGTTTGTACTTTGTTTCATCACTTACCTAAATTAAATCTGCTCATTCAGAAGCCACCATTTGCCATGGCTGAATTTGTAGGTCTGTGTTAGAAATCCACCTAAGTTCCACCTTAAAATAAACTTGCTTTTGTCTTTCTTGCCTTAATTTTTGCAGCCATATAATAGTGGCTGCTGCTGCACCTGACTGTGCCTAATTACCTCAATAAAGCAACATAAGTAACTAGCATTGCTATGAAACTCTTTCTTGTTTCCTTGCTGACTCCTTTGTTCATGTCATATTCAGTTGCTAGTTCTGAAAATTCATGTTCAGACTCAGCTACGCATACAACCCACTTTGTTTTTATTTATCAGCCACCTAGCAACATTTTGTTCATCCACAATGACTATGTGTCATTCAAAGGCATTATGTTGTGCAAGTATTTGTAGCTGTGTAACCATTCTTTTTTTTTTTTTCAGGAGCTGTTCATCTGACAGCACGCACTATGAAAAGTAGGACATGATTTGTAATCTTTTAAGAGAAGCTGCTTAGTACTGAGGAAAACACCAATTCTGTTTAGGATAGCACTGAAATGCAAAGATCAGACTTCTACAGAGCCTGCACACACTTCTGGCCAGGCAGCTGCATCTGGAATTATGGGACAGCCCTGAGGTAGCCCTCTTGTTAGCAGTTCTGCCAGAACTGGTATATCTATCCAAAACATAAAAAAGGAAAACAAAGCCTCCCAGAAGCTCACTTGCCATGTTATTTTTTCTATATTTTTGATGTATAGATGCTCAATAATAAATTGTTTAGATAATAAACCAGCTTTTCTTTGTTTTAATTCTAGAAGAAAAAGCAGGGAAAATGTGTGACAAACATTATATTTTTATAGAAAACACTTCTCAAATTCTTACATTATGCAGTCAATCATTACTACTAACTCTTAAGAAAGGTAAGAGGAATATTAAAACCCCACTTTCCAGAGTCGTTTGGTTACATGAGACTTTTAGACTTCACTTGTAGCCTTCATTATATGGGAGAGCTTAAATATGTGACCAAAATGTGCCTTGAAGGCTGAACTTCCCCCCACAACATAGAAGGTAAATAAAAAAAGACTAAAATATGTTTCATCTCTAAGTATCTTTGATATTAGGGCCAAGTTCATAATTATTAGCAGGTATGAAAGAAGAGTTTTGAACATTTATGCTAGTGGCACCGAGACATCCTAATCCAGAAGTAAATATTTTGTTTACATCTAACTTCAAACATCTACAATAAAGACATCTGCATTGCTCTAAACTCTCTTTATTGTTAGCGTAGAGAAACAAACACTTGTAAGGAGCCTGTTCATCTCGCCTCTTTCACATATACACTGCCATGAGATGAATAATTTCCTGTCCATTACTTACTCTACTGTATTGAGCATAAAGATGCTTCTGGTGACCAGATTGTATCTGACATTTGATAAAACCATCTTCCCTATCTTTATTGGGATATTGTTCTTGCTGAAACAATAACACTTACACGGCAGGACTTCAGAATAAAAATATTTTTCTTTTCAGATCAATTTTTTTTTTTAATTTTATTGTTGTTGTTGTTGGCTCTTTTACACCTAGTAGAGATGGCACACTAATGCATATCTTTACACAGTATCTGACTTTCAAAAAAAAAAAAAAAAGAGGAGTATGTAACCAGGGACATTAAGAACACATTTTAGTGGAAAAAAATGTAGACAAAATAAGAAAACACTTATATTTGATCTAACCGTTTATACCTTTTCTCTCTTTAGGCTCAGGATAAGTGACCTAAATCTCGTTAACAAGATGTGACATGTGCCTGGAATCAGCAATCTGTCTAATCACTTAAGATTTTCTGCATAAAAAGGGAGATGAAGAGAAGCCCCTCAAACTCAGATGAGTTTATATTTTTAGGGAAGAAGGAAAAAATGGGGGGAAAAGCAAGTTTAACCTTTTTAGTGATAAGAGGATGAGGGTGAACTTTGGCAGGGCCTTTTCCTAGGCAGGTGCATTGTGTCTGACAAGGAGCAGGGCTTGGCAGTAGCTACAGCCACGTTTTGAAACAGCTTAGGATGTAGGTCCTAATGCTCCACGCTGCAGAGATTTCAGCTCACCTTAGGCTCTGTTTTGGACTAAACCTTCAGTCCTGTCTGAAACGAATCCTGGGCACTGCTCTGGTGTAATTCACTCCAGGAGTATAACTGCATCAAATGGCACCAGGCTTGGCTGCCCTCACTGCCCTCTGTACCCTTAAACACCACTTACCTTGCATGGCCGCATGCACTCTTTTAGCTTCATAGTATAGGAAAACTACTTTGGTGAACTACAAGATAGCCTTCAAATACACTGTGCAACTGAAAACAAACAACAACAACAACAACAAAAGTGGCCAATTATATATTAGAGCCACAGGGGCAGTTTAGAAGAGGGCTGGACCCATTCACTTGGGCTCTGTCTGGCTCACCTAGGACATACACGTTGCATTTTAGGGGGTGAGGGACTGTGAATCTTTAATTCTGCCGTGCACGTGGAAATGCTGTTGTCACACTAGTCTGATTTTATTACACTGTTTTTCAGAGGTTATACTAGTTTCAGAACTGACTTTGGGCTCTTTGCATCCCCTTTCATTCTGGTCGCAAACATGTCCTTATTCATGGTCAACATCATGCCCTATAAATATGTAATTGATTCATAAAGAGTTCCCACCGCTACCCAGTATAAATAAAGATAACAAAATCCAACTCAAATTAAATAAGTGTGTAGAGAGCTTCTATGCTCCAACCTTAGCAGCATAGCTGCATTAACCTTCAGACAACATTAAAACTGTTTGCATGTGACCGTGATTTTTACAAAGTCTTTTATAAACTGTATTTTCCTCATACCTGTATGCATTACACTAATGCTCTGTCTAGGGTTAGGGTCTAGATGTTACTTCAATATAAAACAATAACAGCATGACAATGATGTATGAAGCACTGCTGTCAATAACAACTAGGGATCTGAGTTTTCCAAGATGTCAAGAGACTTTAAATTGCACTCACTTGAATGAAATACAATTTCAAAAATTGTCATTTTGAAATCTTAATTTTAGGGTATGCTATGCATGCCTTTAAATAACAATATTTATTTATTTATTTATTTACAAGTAGTTTTAACAAAGTCAGTGATAGCACAAAGTCAGTAAACAGTTCTAACTTCTAACTGAAGTTTAAAACATGCAGACATTGTGTCACTGGCATTTTTAAATTGAAAAGTGTTTTTTGACCACAATAACAATTTTTAGAGAATGCCTGCTCTGTCTGACATTTTGTTTTCTTTTCTTTTTAATGGGAAATCTGCAAACTAAAACTTTTCCCTAGTGACCTTCAAGGACTATCAGAAGAAAACAAGCTATTTTTTTTTCTCCTTAAATGCTTTTTTGAAAACATTTTTCAGCTTTAGAGTTCCTTGAAGAAACAAATAAATGAAAAAGTCATTAAAAATATTGAAACAAAGTGCTCAGAAATCAGGCTTTTTCAGGTAGATTTATATGACCGGGTTCTACAGTTTGAAATGAAGCTGGTTCCTCTACACAACACAATTACATTTATTATTTTAGACAATTACTAGGAATCAATTTCATCAATTCTGTGGTAAGCTTTTCCTGTGCAAATTCATATGAAAGCATATACCTAGATTTAGCCTATCTAAATTTAAGCAATTAGGCATTGAGGGAATTGAGACCTTGGCTGCCCAGCAGTCTCTAGTTAATGGAGAGAGAGGTCTCTCTAGAGGGCAATTCAGATATTAAGTGTGTTCATTGGGTGTCTTATGAGGAACCTTGGTGTATCTCCTTTCTTAACTCATGAATTTCAGTTAAGTAACTAAATTTAGGAGAGATGTTATATTTATGACTTTTGTTGTGAGGCTGCAAAGTCATGAAACACAGCACAGGGTAAGAACTTCTTCAGTGGTCAGACCAAAGTCCTTCTCCCCATATCTTGCTCCCAACAGTGGCTAGCAAGGCTGAAGGACTTGTCCTGTCCACCTTGTGCCGGCAGGATGTGTTTCCTGAGCCAGAGGTGGTGTCTTTGGGTTTAATAGCCCTCAAAATGTTTCTATATCATGTAGTTGGTCAATCTGGTGCGAACAAATTTGAGATCCCACATCTGCAGTATCTTGTGGGAAGAACTTCCACAACTTAGCTGTACAAAGTAGTTCAATGGGAAGAAATGGGAGGGAATCTCCTGACCTGTTGGAAAACTGAAGGAAGATGGGAACTGTGATATGAACTGTGGTTGCTCAGAAAGCAGTGCAGTGATGCAAAGGACTATCCCTACAGACTATGTACATCTGTATAAACATATAGTAAGGAAAAGCTAGATACATGCTTTTTTCCAACACCGATTCTTGGCAACAAATCAATTCTTAAATCATTACAAAGCATGTGCAATACATAATCCCAGGAAGTATGCAACCCATTTAATTCTTCTGCTTGTTTCTGTATCTGCAAACCAGTTTGATGCCAGTGCAATCTGCCAAGTTTGGGCTGGGGAGGGGGAGAGATGGTTCAGTTCCTTATTAAGACCTTTTCATGTAACATTACGCCTGGACACAGGTTGTGGTTACCTTTTGTATTGTTATCAAATATCCTTTATAGACTGTGCAGATTAGGAGGATCAGAGTCTGTTAGCACTGTTTGGGACACATTATGTCCCTTATCTACTGGAACTTCATTCTTCCTTGCAGAGAAATGTATTTTTCTATTGTATCCACGGGAACAACCTTCAGCAAGGGTAGATGTCCAAACAGACAGTTCAGCTCTGCCCCCATTTCCTCCCCCTTCCTCTGAATGAATTCCTATCTAAATAATTCCTGTCTCTACAGGTGTTGAGACAGGCAGTTCTCACATGAAAAAGAGAGAGAGAGAGAGAGAGAGAGAGAAGAAAAAAAGGAAAACAAAATGATGACAAATGAGTTTACTTAGTAACCATTTGGAAACACTACCTTCTACCTCTACCTAACCATAAATGGAAATATGGGCTTTACACCTTCTCTAATCACAAGGTTTAGGTGGCCATACAATAACTGTGTGTTTGGAGTTATTCATCCTGACTGACTCCTGAGATTTAGAATATATGTGTGCTTGGACATCTTAGCCATAGAAACCTCAGAAACAGCTACTAAAGCACAAAACCCCTTCCCTTAGTATGCACAGGCATAATGTACCTAATCCTTTATCTCTGGCAAAGCTGTTGGCTTTTTGCCAGGGGCATGTTCGGTGGTGTGTGGAATCTGGAGCTGCTGCCTGACATTGCTGGTGAAGGTGCGCAGATACCATGGTGATGGGAGTGATATAGGTGCCTAGATGGATGGATGGATGGATGGGTGGATGGATGGATGGATGTTTTCTTTACCCACTCACCAGCTCTTTGATTGAACCAGTC
This sequence comes from Anas acuta, assembly GCF_963932015.1. Lineage (NCBI taxonomy): Eukaryota > Metazoa > Chordata > Aves > Anseriformes > Anatidae > Anas > Anas acuta. Next base: position 42,504,608 of record NC_088979.1, read on the forward strand.
CAACTTGATTTTCCAGATTATTTAAGTAAGGAGGCTCAAATCCATCTGTTTGAGAAAGCCTGGCAAGCAATCAAGCCCCCTGCAATTCTCCCCTGCTGCCATCTCAAAATTAAAGGTAAACACTGAGCAGTTCTCATTTAAATATGAAGCATCTGATACTGCCTGTTTTTTTTTTTTCGTTTTTTTTTTTTTTTTTTTTTTTTCTCCTTTCTTTCTCTCTCTCTCTCTCTCTCTCTTTATTTTATTTTATTTATTTTTTTTTCATTTGCTGGAGAATAAAAACAACAGTTGAAGGAACTGCAGTCAGTAAAAAGGTTTCTCTGGCAAGGATGCCAAACTAAATAATGACACCCAAAGCAAAAACATGCTTCACTGAAACTAAACTTTAGTCAATTCACTCACCGAAACAAAGGATTTTTTGTAATTTCAAAAGTGAACATTGTACTTTACTCTGGCAGCCATTTGTATGTTTTTCAATGATCTGATTATGTATAAATCCCAACTTAGCATGCCTTTCAGCACCTAAATCCTATGAGTGATTTGAAAACATTAATGAACTTTTCTATAGTCTACAGCTGGTCTTCTCTTCCTCCTAAGTTTTTTAAAATGCAAGCTTTAGTGACAGTTTTTTGATGTGCTTCATTTGTTGATGTGTATTTTCTTTCCTCCCCCCCTTTTTATTTTTAATTACTTTGTAAATATTTATAAAAGATACAGGATCTGTTTCATATTCTCAAAGCAAGTCAATGCCTTTTCTTTCATTCCTGTCCTCTGAAGTTGCTGTGCCTTCATGTGCTCTTCGTAGTTTGATGAGGCCTGTACTCCTTAGAAACTCAGCCATCAAAATAATCTGAAATTTAGCATAAGATTAGTTCAAAGGTGGCTCACAGGGATAAAGTCTCAGCTCCTACTCAGAGCCTGAATAATCAAGCAGTTTGCAAGATTGGCTAGATTTCACTCCTGGCTTTTCTCTGTATCTTTGTCTCCATGTCTTTACAATTTGTAAAACAACTCCAGTCTCTGTTTGCAGGATTGTACATCTCCTTTACACTGGCCTGAAGGGGTACTGTAAATCTATCCCTCTCAGAATGATTTAAAATGCTGCAGGTGAAACTCCCTCTCTTCTGCCTTCTCCCAAGCTCTCTGTGGGGGCTCGGTGTCTGATCACTGAGAGTTAAAGGCAAAAATTTCATTGGGAATGTCTCATGGCTACAGCATGAGACAGTTTGGCATATCTGCATTTTTTACGTGTCAAGCACTTCCCACCGTCAGTAAGACTTTTTGTGCTAAAGGGGCAGAGAAGAGCCTACTGGCAGTCCTGATATTCCAAAAAATAATATTCTAAAAATACATGTATATATCTGAATAACAGTTCAAAAATAAATTCATGTAGGGTTAAAAAGACAATCATATTCAATTCTTAGAAATTGTCCTAAAGAGCACTAGTTTTCTGCAAATTGGTGAGAATTCATTTTTTCATCTTTTGCAGAGAAATTTAAGCTTACCTTCACTAGCAATTCAAATGTTATTAGCAAGAGAAAAACAAATTTTAAAAAGAATTCCTGAAAGTTTGTAGGTAGAAAAAAAACCTGTGAAAGACAAATCTTTTACATGCAAAGGCTTCTGCTCACTGAATCATTACTTTCAGCTGAAAGTCTGAATTGTTGAAAATTCCTACTCAGCTCTATCCATTCCTACCTTGTACTTTTCCTGTAGGAGGAAAACCAAAACCTGAGTTACTGCAAATTATTTTCCTAAAAGTTGTGTTTTCTTTTACTCAGCTGAGAAATCATTTGAAATACCTTGAGTCCTCTTATTTCTTCAAAATAATCCCCTACCGTAGACACATGAAGTAGTGTAACCACATTCCAACACAGCCATATTTATTAAAAGTTCAATGTCCCACGTATTTTAAGCAGAAGATGTTTTGGTTTTAAGAAATTGTGGAAAATGTTAACATAAATATTGCTCCAACCATTGCCCAACCAGTGCACTTAATTAATTTTACAACCAGGTGGTGAAAATGAACTTACTTCTAATTTTAGGACTATTTGGCCCAGATCTATTATACCATGGTGTAATTGATCCTACAAGTCCTACTTCTCTAGCTTGTCAAGGCACAAGGCTAATCCAGCTCCCAAGGATGGAGATTTTAGGCCTAACTCCAATTTAGCATCTCATATAAAATGCCCCTTCCTTTCTGCCTGCTGAACCCAGATATTTGAAAAACAACATGTGTGGGTTTTGCTGTCACGGGTAAGCAGCCCTACTTCTTTTGCTCTGAGCCGTAAATAAATAAACCACTTTTTGCTGATCTCTTTCTGATGCCCTGGCAGACTGCAGCAAATTGCTGATGGTTGTTTCAGCCTCTCTTCCAGACATGAGTCTTCATTCCACAGTCCAAGATAAAATAGTGTAAACTTGGGGAAATTCCAGACTAAAATTGTTAATGGATTGTTGGATTCAAAAGAATTAACTCGGTGGAGTTATTTCTGAACAACACCAGTGTAATTGAGATGCAAATTAGATCTCTTTAGCATTAATAAATGATTAGTTAATATTTAAAATATCAAATTCATATGTAGTTATACATGAACCTATAAATAAATTACTCTGCCAGTGCCTTCTTTTTGCCTGATTTTTCCTCAGGGTTACTCTTTTGATGGTGATAAATATTTTTATTATTCCTCATTTGTGAGTTACTGAGTTTTGAAAACACTTTCTGGTTACACATACAAATGCATGTGATTTTAAAGGATATTGAATTAACTCAACTGCATCTACGCGAGTACTAGAAAGGGCAGTAAGTGCACATCACCCATCATCCCAAGAGCAAGCAGGGCTCAGTGTCCTATGCTGATGAAGTTTGATGCAAAGGACAAGACAGTGCTATGCTTCTTTAAGGACTTTCTTGCATCACTCCTGCATTGCCTATGCCCATCAGTGACTAAGGCAGAGTGCTCTGACTGAACAGATTTGATTAAACCTTTCTGGGTGTAGATCTATCACAATCCTGCTTCTTCATGTTGCATGATAACATCCAGCCTCAGGCAGACTTTTGATTAAAAGTTCCCCTGAAGATTTGTGGAGAAATTCTGTTTATTCCCACAACTCTGAGAGCATTGAGGTTATGTGCCCACATTTTGAAGTGCAAATTACATAAATTGCAATTTGGCAAAGATGTTTCAGGAGCTGGGAAACTGACTGGGGAGGCCTATAGAAGTTTTCCATTGGACTATGGTCAGGGGAAAAAAAAAAAAAAAAGCCTATTTTTAAAAAAAATGTATATTATTTTTGAGTTTAGCCCACACAATCTTTAAAATTGGGGGTGATGACTAAAGAGAAGGACAGAGCTTAGCGTGCAAGATTGGACCTGGAAAAACTTTAGAGAATCATTTTTCAAAGGAGAACCACACACTGAGGTCACAACCAGACTTCTAGCATGTGATTTATTTTCTATTCAGCACTTGCTATATTCTTGCCTCTTAATTTTCACCCTTGTTTTAGAGACAGAAAATGAGTAAACATTTTTTTTTCCCCTGACTCTGGAAAGTTTGTTGCTTAGCTTCAGAAGAATTTGGAAATGTGTTTGCCAAGTCATTTTTGAACCACACACCAGCAAAGTGATTATTTACTACACTTTTTACTGCTATAAGTACAAGTCACCTTGGCCTACCCGTGATCCAAAAGCAGCTTGATTGTACAAGTTCAAACTCCTTTTCACTCTTTTCCCAACCAGTCCATAGGTAAGGGATGAGTAGAACTTGCCCCTGAAAAATAAGAAAAGTATTTGGGCTGTTAGTTCCTAATCAGTTAAGCATCAGAGGCACAGTCTGAAATATTTCATTGATGATTTGACAGCTAACACTGCAGGGGCTGACTCATGACTTCTTGTACGCTCTTTGCTCAGACTGAACTGTGATGATTTTTATCAAATTGAGGAATTAACAGAAAATGCTGACTGGATCTCTTTGATGCCAGTGTCAGTCTTAATTCAGAATTTCTCTGATATGCTGTAGAAAGTACTTGAAACAATATGGCAACCTCTAGGTCACTGTGGTGTGAATTTCAGTGGGATTTTCTAATCCCACATGAGCAGTATACCAAGGGGCCATTAAAGATCAGGGTTGTGGTGCCAGGCATCTTGAGGACTTGCTGGAATACTGAGAGTTCCTGCTCTGCACTCAGCTTCTGTGCACTTGATGGTCTGTGCCAGTAGCATGGTAAGATGATAATGTCCCTATTAATATGGACTTGCTGCTGAACACAATGGTTCCAAAGTGCTGTGTGAGTTTCAGACTTTCCACTTCTGCCATCAAAGCATCCTGAAATTCCTCTAGTTTGAAAAACTTTTGGTGGGCATACAGCAGCACCAAGCAGCAGTTCAGGACAGAAAGAGGAAAGACAGAGCTTTCTGTCACTAAAATCAGTGAATAGAGGCGGGTGGCATGTGATTACAAAACTTTTAATTTATTTTTTTTCTGTTGCTCACAAAATCTTGGCATTCAGAATAACTTCCCCGCAGTGTGCTCTGGGGGTAAAGCAGAGCTGACTCTTCTCTTACTGTAGGTCACTTGATTCACCAGGCTCCACAGATCAGGGATTAATTTTTATCAGTTGCACAAGAAAAAGAGATAAAGACACAGAGATAAAGGAAGCACATTTCTTCCTCTGTATTCCTGGGTAATTTGCTTATCCCCACAGGAATCATTTACTATAGCAGAGATCAATAACAGTATACCAGTATAAGCAGGAATTCTTGTAAGAGTCCGTATCCACATAATTATAAAACAGTCTCTTCCAGGTGACGTATATACTTCACCTTTGATCTCAAAACACTATATTTAGATATGTCATGTTCACTATCTGCAGTATTTTGAATGTGTGATTCTTATCTATGTGTAGAGATTGAACAGATGAATACACAGTAGTCTTGCAATTATTCACCTTTAAATATTTCCAATTCTCAGAAAAAATGATGGGAAAAGGCATCAAAAAGCAATTTCCAGTTAAAAAATATGCTGAAAAACCTGATATAAATGGGCCATTTATAATAACTCAGGCACTGTACCACTGGCCAAAACATGCAACAACTTCATTGCAACAATTCTGTAAATAAAAAGTAAAAAAAAACAAAAAACAACCAACATTTATGGAATTAGATCAAAAGACAAATACAAGTTTAACTACTAAGATTAGTATTTTTTCCAAAACTTTTTTTTTATTTGCTTTTTATTACCACTTTCTTATTTGAAAATGCATTTTGTCTGATCAGATCTTCCTGAAATACAATCAGTGTTTTATGAGGAGACATAACAAAATATTTGTTCTTGTTACCTGAAAAACAGGCATTTCAATGCTTTTTTTATTTCAACAATAAGAAAAGTGGATGTTGGAAAAAAACAAAAAAACAAAACAAAACAAAAGTTTAATTATCCAGAACTACACAAAACAACTTAATTTGTGAAGTGTATGGAGCTTGTCCAGAGAAGGGCTATGAAACTGACGAAGGGCCTGGAACACAAGCCCTATGAGGAGCAGCTGAAGGAACTGGGATTGTTTAGTCTGGAGAAGAGAAGGCTCAGGGGAGATCGTATTGCTCTACAACTGCCTGAAAGGAAGGTGTGGGGCTCTGAGGGTCGGCCTCGTCTCACAGGTAACTAGCAATAAGACTAGAGGGAATGGCCTCGAGTTGTGCCAGGAGATGTTTAGGTGGGAAATTAGGAGACACTTCTTCTCAGAAAGTGTGGTTTGCACTGGAAAGAGTTGCCCAGGGAGGTGATGGCATCACTGTCCCCGGGGGTGTTCAAGGAAAGGTTGGACCTGGTGCTTAGGGACATGGTTTAGTGGGTGACATTGGTGGTAGGGGTTGGTTGGACCAGATGATGTTGGAGGTCTTTTCCAACTCTAATGATTCTATGATTTCAAATTTATTTGGAAAAAAAAAAATCAAAATATGACTTCATCTTTTAAATGAAATCCAAGAATCACCTTGTGCAGTCTTACTTACAATCAAATCAATATCAGACTAAATGCCTGGAAACATATTTTTTATTTTAGTTTCTCACTCACGCTGTGAGATAAACATAGGGTAACTGGATCATAGGATGGAGGACCCCTATGGCCCAATCTTCTTCTCAGACATCAGACCAAGATGCTGAGGATCATGTCTGGTTGGGTCATGAAAACCTCCAAGGACAGGGACTGCACAAACTCTCTGGACAGCCTGTTCCACTGCCTGACTGCCCTTGTGGGGAAAAAGGCTTTTAATTAATAGCTTGTGCACATGGGTAAGTGTGTATATATGTGTTGTGGTTTAAACTGGCAGGCAGCTAAGCACCACACAGCCATCCACTCACTCCCCACCCCGACAATGAGATGGGGGAGAAGAATGAGAAAAAAAGTTAAAACTCATGGGTTGAGATAAAGACAGTTTAATAGGACAAAAAAAGGGAAGGGAAAATAATAATTATGATAAAGGAATACCCAAAACCAAATGATGCACAATGCAATTGCTCACCACCTGCTGGCAGATGCTCACCCAGACCCTGAAAAATGGCAGTCCCACCCAGCCACCACCTTCCTCTCCCCCCTCCCCGTTTTTATGGTTCAGCATGCCACTGTGCGGTAGGGGATTTCCCTTTGGCCAGTTTGTGTAAGCTGTCCTGGTTCTGTCCATTTCCATCTTCATGTGCGCCCCCAGCCTCCTCACTGGCAGGGCAGTGTGAGAAGTTGGTAAGTCCTTGGCTTAGTTCTATCACTGCTCTGCAACAACTAAAATATCAGTGTGTTATCATTGTTATTCTCATCCTACATCCAAAATGCAGCACCTTAGCAACTACTAGGAAGAAAATAAACTGTCTCAGCTGAAACCAGGACAATATAAGTTGTTGTTGTCGTTGTTTTCAATTTCTTGATAAATATTTCATGAACCATCTGCCAGTGACTGCAGAATGAGTAACACTGGTCTAGAGCATATGGGCAGAACTTCTCAAAATGCTCTCTTGGTCACTTTACTACATAACACCAAACTTGGATTTTCCCCCCAAATGCTAAAATATTCATAAGAAATTATTGTTAATACAGAGATACATACAGCTGAAATACTAATTAAAACAGATCAAATTAAAAAAAAAAAGGTGGTGGGGGGGTTGAATTCAGGTAGATTTCTTCACTAGAGTGGCTGAGATTTCTGGGTGGAAAGCAGCACATAATAGCACATTGTCCAAATGCCCAATCACTTTCTGAACTAGACTAATAATATGTAACTAGTAACTGAGGGGTGGGTGGGAAGACTTAATTGGTATTTTTCTAAAGAACCTGAAGCATAAATCCTTTTTGTTGTAATATCCATCTTTGACTAATTTTGACAGAGACTGGGTGCATAATAGATTGCTATTTTTTGGTATTTCTCAAACATCTAAATACTAGTGTACAGGGCAATAATAAGACTGGAGAAGTCAGCCAGGGCCATGGAGCAAGCTTGAACATTGAAGGTTCACACATTTTAATTGCTGCCAATCTCTGCTTGGGCTGCTCCATTTGCCTCTGCCTGAGGGAAATCTGCTCTAGAGGGAGCAAGCCTGAAGTAGTGGGGATGAGAGGCAATTATAATCACTTGCCTTGGGACCAGGCCCCAGACCTCTTTTATTTGTTGGTAAAGACCACGTAGCCAAGACCCCTGTGGGGCTCCATGAGAACGGTGATCAAGGGAATGCAGTCTGGCCTGTTCTGTACTTTTGTGCCAGAGATCATGCAGGCCGGAATTCCTCCCCCAGACACATTTAACTGAAGCATGCAAGCCAGAAGCTTCATTGCTCCAGGCCTCTGAGGAGTCAACAGAGAAAGATACATCTGGAAGGTGATTCAGCACCATGAGAAGTGTCTGGTTTTCTCTATTGATTATTGGCCGCATTTAGGTCACCTATACACCTAAGGTAGCCATCTCAGATACCTTTAAAATTACTCAGGGTTAATTTGGGCTATAATTACTCAAACAACATTGTGAAGGGTATCTCATATTAGCTCCAGTTAAGAATAGACTACACTATTTGAAGGGATCTGGACACCTGGGCATTAAGTGTGCATGTACAAATCAGGATATTAACAATAAATGCAATCTATGAAACCTACCACAGTGACTATACATGGTGTGCATATAGAAATAGCATGTGGTGCATGCAGAACCCAGCATTTGTGGTCTACATTAAATGAATAACTGAATGAAACTTTGATGAATGATTATACCCCAAACAGGGCATGGTCTCCTTGTATGTAAGGGAGTTGTATAAACATTCATTGCCCTCTGCTGCTTCTAAATTCAACAGGTTAACTGAGTATGCAGTGCTCATCTTTTCAGAAATTATTTCATATAATTGAGATACTGAGTTGGGTTTCAAACTTCCACATGTGCACATAAACAGAAATGCTAGACTATTTGCCCTGTTCATGTTTGGCCAGTTGAGGAAGCTCATCTTTTACAGACTGATGGTTACAAGTTTATTTCATGTTATTTATTTGTCTAGGTTTTTATCTTGGTTATCTAATAATTTGCACTTAAAGAAGAATTTGCGAATGGAAATCTGGAAACAATGGATTGAAGTGTATTGGGTCATCCAAACCTTCTCTTTCTGCATAACATGATAACTACTAAGCTATCCAGTTATGCTGCACTGTTTCTGCTAGAGAATCTTTTACAATCTCCATAGAAGTCTGCCCCAAAGCCATCATTCATTCAGTTTGTCCACTCCTTCTCTGCTCATTCAAAGGCTGGGAAAGCAGGTGCATCTTCCACTTAGCCCTGGAAAGTCATATATCTTAGCTGTAAAAACCAAGAAACGTAGAAGTGGCTTGTGAAGTGTGAGATGATAGTCTATTCATCTTTAAAACTGCCAGGGACACTATTGTCATAAACATGGCTAATGACTAGTATCCATTGTCATGTATAAGGAGCCATAAACCAAAGTGGAAGAATGAAGGTCTGTTATGCATGTTGTAAAACCTGGTGATGATGAAGGAAACCTGCTGTGACCACTTGAACCCCCAGGCTAAACATGCCTGGAAATTGCAGATATTTCTTTGTCATTGGTTTCACATTTTTCAGGGAGATAGACATATGGAGGAATTCCTATCACCTGTGGCTATTCCTTGTGCTGAGGTCAGCGCAGATAAAGAAATTCCATTTCTTGGGAGCTATCTTTCTAGTTTTCCTTATGTATTCACCACATCTCCCCAATACTTCACAGCATTTTTGCCACTATTGCTCAAGGTTTGCTGCAGGTAGGATAAAAAATTCTCTCTTCAGGGAATTCCCTCAGATAATCTCTCACAGGGTGTGTCAGGCATTGAGTGAGCTCTGCCCAGTCTCTGAGAAAACCAAAAGCCATGTATATCCCATTAACACAATGAAGGCCAGGATAACTGGCCCTATTACTGGGGCTCTCCAACACTGCTTTCTGATGACTTCCAGATGTCTGTAAATTGGACATTTAAGTGTGAGCTAGTCAACCAAGGCTTCTTTTATAGTTACTGCAGGAGAAAATAAACATCACCAGAGGCGATTTGTATGACCTATCTTAGATGCCTATCTTGGGATGAGATGAATCACCTTCTGGAGGTGTCTCTGTCTACATCTACGGCATATACAGAGGCCAACATGTCTTGCTTAGACTTAAATTCCCATTAAGAAAAATAAATGAGATTTTTAGATAACCATTTGTCTCAGGAACTTGGACTTTAATAAAGCATCAAATAATGTGGGACTTGTCATGTGAGATACTACACTGTCATCCTAAGTCTCTCAATCCTGGTTTCAAAGTCAACACCTTCTTCCAAGAAACTTCTTTATATTTGTTTACAAAAAGGTGTCTGTCTTCACACAGTCACTCTGAAAGTCAGACTCATACGTACATTTCTGAGGTATGCAGTAGTATCCTGAGACTTGCACAAACCTTGACCACCCAGATCTGTCAGGGAAAACATGCCCTGAAAACAGGCCCAGAATGTTGACTTCTCTATCCTCTCTCACTGGTTTCTCCACATTAGGACTTCAGGAAGGGCCAGTTCAGTCAGTCCTCAAGGGAATAATATAAATGGAATGATCTTAGATCCAGGCTTTACAAAATTGCTCTTAATTACTATATAGACTCATCCTTAGTGTCCTCTTTGAGATGATTCTGTCAGAATTTTTGATCTTCTCCTTATATGTTTCATTCTATATTCTTTTAGAGTGTTTAAGAATTTATACTGTTTATCTCTGCTTCTGTGTTGACTACCTGAAGCTCTTGGATTTGCTTGCTGGTCTAAGAGCTTGGGCTGAATGAACTACAACATTTGTTCTGAAAGTCTGTATAACAGAGCAATTAAAATCCAAGTGTTGGAGTAGATACATATTAATGCAAACATTGTGACTATGAGTTGCACCCTATTCAGATCACAAATCGCGTACCTTTCGCAATTGGCATGCCATATCAATAAACCTAGGCCTTGCAAGTCACTGGGCTTTCATAGTTGCTTATTAGAATAGCTAGGATTTCCATTTTGTTCTTGGTATGTATATATAAAAAAATCATGTAATTCAAATCAGAAGTTCAATTTTTCCTGTTAGTTGTGTTTTCTGAAGGCAGTAAGATCCACCAACAACATACTTGTATTTTATACCTGTACTCACATGCGTACATACTGTGTATACACAGCAACACAGAAACGTAAACACAGATCACTTGAGCCAAAGGTAACCATTAGGAGGAGTTTGTCAAAAGTGTGCAACAACACAGAAGCTCCAGACTGGAAAAGCTGGTTTCATACTACTTAAGTTAGGCACCTATTCACTATAGTCTACCTTCTTGTCAAATCAGACCTATATCTCTGGAGGGTGATTTGGCTCACTCAGGATTTGAGTTGTCCTCTGATGTTGTCAGCCTCTTTTCACTGAGGACAAGCCTAGATATTCAAAGTTTTACATGCTCAGGGACGCCTTAGATTTGCCAAATGGAGTGTAACTATATATTTATTTGAGACAAATATTACTGGGCTTCTCACAGCATGGGGCCTTCATCTTGCCTAAAATGTATGTACAATGTAGGAATCTACATAAGGTGTCTATAGCCTCACTGAAGTAATTTGAGACCTAGTCAATCCAGGTCACTCTCAAGCAGATGCCTTATCACCTGAATTGTTTCCCAGACTTCACTAAATTGTTCTCTGCTAGAAATGTAGATACCCAGCTTGTATCTAGACACAGACACCAAAGGCTATGACAACCTAAATCCTTCCTCAGTCTTCCTCTAGTGGCTTCAGTTGACAAGGGTTTTAAATAAGCCTTAAATAAGCCAATAAATAAGGAGAAAGAAATAACAAAGAAGTCTTAGAAGGTCAGAATGATTGACTTTGTAGATGCAGCCAATAGTAGTGTTTAAGTAACCTGATCACTTAGAAAGATTTAGGTTTAGGTCTCACTACTGGCATTTAATTGACTTTGACCTCCAAAAAAAGTATCTTAGTGCCAAACTGACAACCATTCTGATAGAATAGTCCTTTCATTATTTCCCATTTAGGTTGTGTAAGTTTCTCTGGAATAATTAAATGTGGTATATAGGAAAACATTACCCTTGCATATGAGAATTTCACCTTGAAAATGTTTGGGCACAAGTCAATGGAGCTGGTTGCTATACTATGCTGACCAGTGAGAACATGGGACAATGAAAGAACTCCATGAACTTGAACACCCTGGCTGATTTCTAAACAATGCGTTATTCCCAGAACAAACTCCTATTGATTTCAATAATTATATTCTGCTGGCTGCTCAATGCTTAAAAAACAAAATAAACAGACAAACAAAAAACCTCCCCTGATCTAAGTATCTAAGTATTTAACTATCTATCTGCTTTTAAAAATCTTATTTGAAATATGAACTTTGGGTTCCTAAGTCACTTAGAAATCTGAAAGACAGTTTTTCCTCTCCAAAAACTAGAACATGATAGTATCAAGACTGAATTTTTGTTTTTTCTTCCTTGTTCTCTTCTTCTCCTCCCTTCTCTAGTATAATTGATATTTCTCTTAGTTCTAGTGAGAGAAAACAGCAACCACAGCAACAAAACAAAGAAGCAAGCAAAAAAATCCACCTCAGTATTACAGAGTTTTAGCCCAAAACACAGTGAAGTTACCTCAGAAGGTTCATCATAAAATACTGAGTAATAACGTGGTGGCAAGGGTGCTTACTGGAGATGTGTGAAATAGCCAGATCGCTCCAAAGCTAAGTGGTATAACAACTAAGAGTAGCCTTTTTGGAAGCAGGGCTTTCTCATTTTTCACGTATTAACCGTGAAAGTCTTCTGTTTCATTCCTATTTAAAATGAGTACACTTTCTTAAATCTTAGCAAAGTAGGGTAGAGAGTAGGGTAGAGTCACTTTTTTTTTTTTTTTTTTTGCAAACCTTTGGGCTTAGCAGCTAGCACATACTCACATGTGAAGGTCTTTCACGAAACCTTTGATGCTCCCTTACATGAAATGAGTCACATGAAAACCACGTGAAATACTATGTATTTTATTTTTTCAGCAGCAAACAATACATGGGTGAAAGCAGACTTGCACACACATAATTCCCTTCCTCCCTGCTCCAAAACAGTTAATATAGTTACTCCTATGTTACAGCAGATGAGCAATATTTAATACCTCTTTGTCTTCTTTGTACTATGTACTACATGCAGCCCTTGACTTCTGACCAGGATTCTGTTCTTCTTAACATGAAGGCTGGGATTCCCCATTCTCTCAATTGTTAATGATAGGCTAGAGTTTTATTTGTAGTTCCTCAGATCCAGCATATTTCTTTCTCTCTTTACACGTCAGGGTGGTTCTGTTGTACTTTAAAGTTAGTTTTAGAATGATAATTATGGATCAAGAGTTCACATAGTGCTGTTCTTGATGTTAATAAGCAGATAAATGTATAATCACTCAGCATTATGAAAAGTTCTAACTGAAGGACCAAAAGACTTTGTCATTTTACTCCACCCTTTATGAGTCAGTAAAACTGATTGAATTATATAGCAGAACCAACACTTCACTGTGATGAAACTCATTAAAAAAAAAAATGTCACTACATGTTGGCAGTTTATAAAAGGAGATTAACTAGCTTATCCATTGGTATTAACATGTCTTTAATAATGGTAGCATTCTTTACAAATTAAATAGCTATTAATTAAAAAGCCTGTCCAGATATGTTTTTGTGACCATGTGAATATAGGTAGCTACCTATCTTATTGAAAAGATCTGAAGTACTTCAAATTTAAGACCAGTTGGCTCTCACTTAATCCAAAGGATGACCTTTTGGGTCCCGAAGTACCATTTCTATTCATCCATTGATGTACAAATCTGCATTGAAGGAGTGGTGCCTTGGATCAGTGGCTTTTCCAGTCCAACCAGTGATTTCCCCTTGAACCAAAATATATGCATCTACTGCTATAGTGAAGAGGAATGCAGATGGCGTATCCTGTCTCTGACGTTTTATGTTTGGGTGATTCCTGTCAATGTTATAGAAGGTTACTGCAAAAGAAGATGAGATGATTCCACCAGTGTTGGAGAGCAAGGTTGTCACCCATGTTCCTTCACAACTGCAGCAAGTACAGTTTAGAGGCATTGGACAGCTGTGAAAGGTTTTAGAGGTTAAATATACCTGGATGAAGATGGAGTGGCTGGTGCTAGTTTATGGCACAGTGAAGTCTAGATAAGTCCTTTTCCTAATTCCACTTTGAATTTCAGATGACACCTAAAGAAAAGATAGGGAAGGCTTCAGATCTGTGTGCGGAAACAAAGGGGTAACTTTAAAAGACTATATTATGGAAGTCAAGGAATCCTGAGATGTGGATCATACATATTTATAATTTCTATAATGTTTATTTCCTGACCTGTCCCAGTACCCAATACCTCTAAAATCCAGAGTGACAGCTGATGTCCAGCAGAAGAGTCATGAGCTATCATTCTCTCTCTATTTTTGATAAAAGATAAAAAATTATTTTAAAAGTACCATGTTGTTAAATTAATTTTGACAGGATTAAAGATAATAGGTTAATAATTTCTAATCTTTTTGAGAGATTCAGACCAATGATCATGAAACCACCATCTTCAATCAAGACTTTTTCTCTGCATCTCCTGATACATTGGACAATCACATAATACCATATAACTGAACTGATAAACCTAGTAAAAGAGACAAGCAAGGAAGCCTTTTCCTAACTTCGTCAGAGCTCTTGATTTACTGAATTTAAGTTATCAGGCTTTAAACTCTGGAGAACTAAAAAACAACTGCTGCATATCCATTCAGATTGTGCCTTAAATGACAGTCCCACACAGTAATGAAAGGAAACTATTTGTTTTGTATTGCTCAGCCCACACAGACGGAAGTTCTCATAACGTGAAATCCCAGTTTCTTTTCTTTTCCTTTGCAAAACATACAAGAGACAGTTCTATGCTATGATCATGTATTCTTTTGTAAGCATGCTTTATGCATTCATTGACTAGCTGAAAACAAAAGAAATAAAATCATAGAATGGGTTGGGTTGGAAGGGACCTTAAAGATCATCTAATTCCAACACCCTTAACCCTGGGCAGGGACATCTCCCACCAGACCAGGTTGCCAAAGGCCTCGCCCAACATGGCCTTGAACACTTCCAGGCATCCACAGCTTCTCTGGGCAACCTGTCCCAGTGCATCACCACCCTCAGAGTAAAAACTTATTTTTAATATCTAAACTAAATCTACCCTATTTTAGTTTAAAACCATTACTCCTTGTCCTTTCACACAGAGTTCCCTGAGAAAGGGAACTTCCCCAGCTATCTTGCAGGCTCCCTTGAGGTACTGGAAGGCTGCTATAAGGTCTCCCTGGAGCCTTCTCTTCTCCACGTAGAACAATGCCAACTCCCTCCTTCATGTGAGAGGTGCTCCAGCCCTTTGATCATCTTTGTGGCCCTCCTCTGGACTTGTTTTAATAGGTCCATGTCCTTCTTGTCCAGGGGGCACCAGAGCTCCAGTGGGCTCACAATGCTCTGGGTGGGGTCTTGCAAGAGCAAATTAGATGGGGAGAATCACCACCCTCAACCTGCTGGTCACTCTTTTGGATACGATTGGCTTTCTGGGTTGCAAGTGCACATTGCTGGCTCATGTTGAGCTTCTCATCAACCAACACCCCCAGGTCCTTCTCCTCAGAGCTGCTCTCAACCCATTCTCCACCCATCCTGTATTTGTGCATAGGATTTCCCTGGCCCAGATATGGTACCTTGGACTTGGCCTTGTTGAACTTCATGAGTTTTGCACAGGCCCACATTTCAAACCTTTCCAGGTCCCTCCGGATGGCATCCCTTCCCTCTAGCGCATCAACCACGCAACACAGCTTGGTGTCATTGGCAAACTTGCTGAGGGTGCACTCAGTCTCACTGTCCATGTCACTGACAAATAAGTTAAACAGCACCAATCCCAATATTGATCCCTGAGGAACACCACTTGTTACTGATCTCCACTTGGACATAGAGCCATTGACTGTACTCCTTTGAGTGCAATCATCCAGCCAATTTCTTATAAAACCAATACTCCATCTGTCAAATCCATATCTCTCCAATTTAGAAACAAGGATATCATGGGGGACAGCGTTAAATGCTTTGCACAAGTCCAGGTAGATGATGTCTGTTACTCTTTCCCTATCTACCAATGCTGTAACCCCGTCATAGAAGATCATCAGATCTGCCAGGCATGATCTACCCTTAGTGAAGCCATCTTGGCTGTCACTAATCATCTCCTTATTTTCCATGTCTTAACATAGTTTCCAGTAGGATCTGCTCCATGATCTTGCCAGGCACAGAGGTGAGACTGACAGGACTTCCATTTTTGCTTTTTAAAAATGGGTATTATGTTTCCCCTCTTCCAATCAGTGGGAGCTTGACTACCATGACTTCTCAAATACGATGAATAGTGGCTTAACAATGACATCTGCCAGTTCCCTCAGGACCTATGGATGTATCTCATCAGGTCCCATGAACATGTGCACCTTTATTTTCCTTATCATTTTCCTTATCTGACAAAAACTTCATGCATTTTTGGCCTTATGACATAGTAAATCAAATATCAGTAAATCCCCCTTAATAGTGATAATATCTAAGGTACTAAATCTCATGAATTTGACACCAAGATAATGATGTTTTTGTAACTTCCATCTGAATACTGATTTTTAAATTCTTGTCACTTACCCTCAGTGACATGTATTGATTATTGCTTGTTTCTATCCAGATATTTCAAGATAATTCTGCACATGTTCTGCTACCTGTAGACCTCATGCAAGTCTTTATGTACATTTGGTCAGTTGAATACTTCCATACTCCAATCACTGTATTGAGTACAGCTCATCATAGCTTTGAAATTTTGTTCATGTGTAGACACCTCCATGATGATCCATAGATCTTACCCCAAAAGACAACTTAAACATCCAGAAGGTCAGATAAGTTGCCTAAATATAGGTATCCAGCATTGCTTGTAATATTCTTGTTGGAATAAAAAGATGGGGTTGATATTAGACAAGATCCAAAGATCTAGCATCCTTCTGGAGAGGTAGCAGAAGGTATGGCAAAAAAAAAAAAAAAAAAAAAAAAAAGGAAATCTAGGATGTTGGTAGACTTGTATATTGAGCTGAGCCCCTGGAGACAGGTGAGATGTTTTGATCCTTCTTGGACATGGATATCAAAAGAAAAATTAAAAGTGTCTTGGCTAATTGTTGAGTGATTTGTTCTATTTTCTATTTTCAATGCTGCTACGAATTTACTTCGGCCCAATTAACATCATGCAATGTCTACCAATGTCTACCAATCCATACCAGTGTTACTTGGACATTCATAGATATTAAATGGATCTTTGTGATGTGAAAAAATTATCTTCTTTTTAATTACACATTTTTTATAAGCATACTGGTAAACACGTAGTACAATAATTTGCCAGTAATTGAAGTTCTTAAATTTGTTATTTGTGTGTGCATGAATGCTCACTGAAACAAAATTATTTCACCAGAACACCCTATCTAACTGCCACCAAAATCTGCTGAATGATATGTTTCTGGCAACTATAGAAAATTTGCCCATGGGGATGTTTGAATGGAATGTTGCTATGTAACCAAACTCCAAAAAGTGTCTTTAAAACAGTGATGAATGAGTGAAGTGCACAAATAGATTATTTTTTTTTTCTGTCAGAAATGTAATACTGACATAGAACCTTTTAATTGCATCAGTAACTGAACTGACAACCAAATAAATCTGACAAAGAATGTGAAAAACTTGATATACCCTACACTGATGGGTGGAGAAGATTTCAGGGAGGCTTTAACTAGTTATTTTCTTAATAACAAGGTTATATTTGCTCTTACAATTATGATTTCATGGAGTTTCAAAATCAGAATGACAGCAGCCTTCACATTTTGTGCAAAAGGCTAAGTATATTATCCTGGTAGCCTATAGAAATATGACAGAAAGATTGAAAGAGAAAGATTTAAGAGAAGGTGAAAGATTTACTGTTTTAATAGAATAACAAATTAATTTTTTTAGAATGCTTTGTCTATATGAAACTAAACTTTTCTAATAAGAGAATGTTTATTAACGTGTTTACTTTTAGTCTGTTTTATTTTTGTCCACCTTTCTCTTTATGCACCGATGCTTTATCAACATAACATTTATGCAGGTGATAATCCTGCCTAATTTTACTTTTTAAATAGATACATTGAAATTCCTTTTTCCTAACCAAATGTAATAATGTTATTAAATGGCACATTGATGGTGTTAAATTCAGAGTGAATTTTTGTATATTTGTGTTTGATGGTTTTAGAGTTCTACATTTTAGACCATACCAATATCCCATCATATCCCACAATAATATACAATCATTATGAATAGTTTCAGGGATAGCTCTACCAGACACATCAATCCATAATTGCTATTTCAAGACTGAACTTCTGCTAAATACATAGAAGTTCCACTATAATTCATGGCTGGATACTGTATTATGAACTCAGCTCTCCAGAGACAGCAGATTAGCACATTATTCTTTGGATGTATCAGACCAGGTATTTCCAGTAGAGAAAAAAAAAAAAAAAAAAAAAGCCCACAGAAATATTAATATTGTAGTAGAGACCATAAGACCATGGTGAGAATCTCAGACACATTCGTGAGTGAATACCATTCATAAGCACTAGGTTTCTTCATCTTTCGATGAATAATTTAAATATGTTATTTGCTCTTCACTTCTGACTCAGTCCTGAGTTCGAAGACCAAAAATTTATGTAGTCTCACTGCATTAAGTTCCCTGGTGTGGAACTGGTCTTTGGTTCCTTAACTAGGCAAACTGAAGGCTGAGAGGAGAAATGGTTAATCTTTCTTTAAACGCAGGAAATAAACATAAGAAAGCGAAAGAACTATTCTGAGCTAAAGTACTCTGTAGGAATAGAACAGATTAAAAACTAGTGATAAATACAGTCAGGATAAAAAATAAAAGAAGGATTCCAAGATATAAAAATGAATCTTATAAGAAGAGCAATGAGAGGAAGAAACAACCATTTTTACATCAGTCTATGGAAGGTATTCTACAGCCCAATTACCCATTATAACAAGGAACTGTACCTGATGTTGTGATCTGTTCCTCACAGTTTTCATACCTAGTAATTCTAATATGTAACAAAGAATTTGAAGTCACATGAAGCTGAGAATCTCCTATGATTTTAAAGTCTTTGTTTAGATTTATGATAATGGGACAAAGTACTTCTCATTCTATGTGTGGACTTTACCTGGTAAGATTCTAAATCCATTTGGAGTACCTATATCTTCCAGCAAAATGAAGAAAGATCAGGACATTCAACAGTTCTTCAGATGTTTTGTTTACTTTAGAAAATCAGATCTTTTCAAGTAACAGCAAGATAAACATGCAGTGAATGATAAAAGTAAGTCTATCAAGACAACCATAACTTGGAAGGATATGAAAATTGACTAGCAAGTTGCAAAACACAACTAGCAAGGATATGCAGCTAAAAATCATGATGGATCCTACAGCAGTTTTTGGCTCAAAATATTAGCTGGATTTGAAATAAGATTTGAAATATTTTTGTTGATCTTAAGCTGCATCTTTAACTGCATAATATCACAGATCACAGAATGGTTGAGATTGAAAGGGACCTCTGGAGGTCATCTCTTCCAAACCCTCTGCTCAAGCAGGTACACCTAGAGTGAGTTGTCCAGAACCATGTCCAGGTGGCTTTTGAAGAGTTCCAAAGAGGGATATTCTACAACCTCTCTGGGCAAAATATCCAGAAGAAGTTGCATTCAGCACAAATAAGGATGATTCCTAATTTAAAGGACATTCCAACTTTTTCTGAAGTCTTTCCCATGAAGACCAGAGTTGAATTTCAGTGCCTGCACTCTATTAGTACCTGCTTCTGAGATAATAATCCTTTGTTATAATCAATGAAGAGAAAAAGACATTCTTATCATGCAATTTATGATTTCTTGTGGAAGATCTCTGAAAAAGATCAGATGTAGATATTTGCATTGCAGAGATTTAACCACAGGTCATATTAATTCCACTAATAAGGGTTCCCCCTGCCTAATTTATGAATCTAACTTTTAGGAATCTTGGGAAGCATTACCATAAGCGCCAAAGTCTTCTGTGTAGTAAATGGAGACAAGTAGGTGCCTAACTTACCTACCTAAAAGTTAATAGACATTAATTCTGTGTGCCTTTGAAAGCTCCTACTTTTTTCTTTCTTTGACTTGATAAGCATCCATTTTTATAGAATGAGTTCACTAGGAACCTAAAATAAGAATCAAGATATGTTAGCTATGTAAGCTAGACGAGCTGGACCACCTTTTACATTGATATCTGTTTCTGATGATGACGCAATGATCACAATGTCTTTGTGTCATCACTGATAACGCAGTAGAAGAGTGAATGAAGAGAACCCACCTTGGACAAAATTAATGGTATAGTGATTTGTGCATGCACGTCTATACTCTACAGTGAAGCCTGATCTAGACACAGGTAGGTCAATATGTGGTAAATATGCAAAAAAAAAGGAAAGAGAAAAATAGACATAATACCAATCCCTAAACAATCCAAAAATATGTAGGTAAAGTGCTAGGTGAAAAATTCTAAATAACAATAATAAAAAAAAAAATCAAAGTATTTTTTATTGTGTACATTAATAGAGTAGAATAGAAAAAAAATTATCTAAAAAGTATCAACAATAGTATTCTGGCTCCAAAAAGCAAATACAATCTCAGAAAGGAACCTCTAGCTGGACAAAAACCAAAAACCAAACAAACAACAACAACAACAACAACAGCAAAAATGGTGCTTCATAACAGTATAAATGTCGTTGGTCCTGAGTTTGACAGCAGCCTGCAAAGCAATGCAATTTGACCTGGGTTTTAGTCTGGAGTATTGGAGTTATGGTTCTGCAATTGCACTGCTTCCTCTGTGTTTCCATATCAATATTTCCTCAACTACGTTCTGCTTTCAAAGTGACATAAATTGTGGTGAATATGTCTTACTATCTGTTTGCTTAACATGGGGTTTCTGCCTCTGCTGACAGTGGCTATGAAACAATGTGTAACTGGGCTATTTCTTTTGGAGAAACTTCACTCCTTGTCATGGCCTCCATCAGTGGTATCACACAGCACCACAATTCTTGACTGGCATCTTACATGTATGTCAACAATACATTGCTTTCAGCATGCATCTTTGTAGTCAAAATATAAAGCTGTTTTTAAAGACAGGTATTTGAGAGTTAACTTTGATACCCCTAAATGGTTTTACAACAGGTGACTGAAGAGGTACCTCATGCAGCTGAGATTTCATTAGTGCTATTCATCCAATTAAGATACAATGCTGCAAGAGGGAAGTGGGAATTTTGTAAGGAGGTATAATATTATCAGTATTGACTTAATCAAGTGAATTATTTTTCTCTGTTATGAGCCCCAGAAGTCTGATGGTAAACAGCCTAATGATAAGAGAATTAATTCATACTTTACCCAACATCCAATGGAAAGAAGGAAAAGATTTATACTCAGGAGCAAACCATACCATTTTTAAAATGCAAACATGCAAGAATTAAAATTATATGCTTAATCACAAACAGAAAATATTATATGTATTCTTTGCAGATTTCACTGGCAGGCATTTTCAATATGCTGAATTTCTTAAAGTGCACAAGTATGTCATTTAAAAAGCAGCACTCATTATTGTGCTTTCTGTCACTATAAAAATAGAACTCCTGGCACTCAGAAAAAATGAAGAGAGTTTTGAAAATAAGTATTTTAACTCATGTCCTAGAGACTTCTGAATCTGCTTTACACTCAGAAAGGTCTGTGCATGGGAAGGAGAGCACTTGCTGTTGTGCAGAAGCTGATTTTATGGAACATGGCTTTTTTTTTTTTTTTTTTCAATGCAATTAGAGCCTAATGGTTTTTAAAAGAAATCTTAGTCTCACATATTTATTAATTATATCTCATGGGACACAGCTCCTGTCTTCTCCACTTCTTCTTTTCACACTCAGGGTCAGGAAGAGGGCTTTTTATTTTTTTTAATCATTCAGTTTTCTTTTACTATTGATTTCCTTCCCACCCCCAGGGATGACCTCAGCAGATCTTCATGGGTGCAAATGAAAGTAGCAATTGGCTACTTACTTCTCTTCTTCCAATGGCATGACTATGACTTACCCAGGCAGGTGCAGGCAGACCTCAGCTCATTTTACCTCTCCTCAGAGCTAGCTGACTGAGCAGCAGTGTGGACAGGATGAATTCAGGGCTGTCTGTACCCACCTGTGCAGGCACGCTCTGTAAATCATTAGTCAGAACCATGGGATTAACTCCCCTAACACTATCCATGTAAAAGCTGTTTTCAAAAAACATGGTAGGTGGAGGCTCTCTAAGTCATGGAAAGATGGGAGACTCAAACACCATCTCGTTGTACCAGAAGACAGGGCAATGAATCTCCCTTTGAAAATGCGTATTTTTTTCATTCTCTAAGGGACTGCAGTGATTGCCTTTGACCTCTGTCTAACTTTGAGATGTTGGAATTAGATAAGAGGAATCTCATCCTCAAGGACTAGGTTGCGAGCATCTTCCACAGAGTGAGTACAGCTCGCTCAGGAATCAGCAGCAGGGTGCCAGTCAACATAACTGCAGCTACTTTGGTCAGATGGTAAAGGATTAACCAAAGGGTTAATGTCTTTTTCAGAATTTTGAGAAGTGTATCAGAAAAAAACTGGAGCTTGGAAAATGTGATGTCCTGATACAGTTTTAAGCTTTTGGAAGGTTTAAACAGATTTATGCAGCAGTCATGGGCATTTACAATTAGAAATCATGGTCTATTTAAATCCTAATAAATATCTTCTGCTGAACTGTGTCAAAACAAAGCGCGAGATACCTTCAGTGGATTCCTTAAACAAATAATATTAAACTTACTTAAATAATGCCCTCCAGGTATTATACTGAAACACCTGTTTTCTTGAGCAACATCTACTCCCATGGGAAATAAGTTCAAAGCCAATATAGTAGCATACAAAATGTTTTTGCCAGATACAAATGCTGCCTACGTTCAGTGTTGCAAATGGAAATATTTTTTTTCCATTTGCAGTCATCTTTCCTTAATAACACAAGGTCATTTATACAACATGACTATTTTCATCTGTATGAAAGAGATTATCATTGGAAACATTAAACTGCAACTCTATTTTTAAAAGACTTTGTTGAGTTTAAAGGAAAGAAAAAGTAAACCTTTTACTCAGATGAGGTTTAAATGTTCATTCAGAAAGGGGGGAAATGGTTTGGTATTTCCCGTTGATAATCAACAAGAGCCTAAAATGAAACCCATCCAAGTGAATGAAGAGCTCCCAGTTTCTTTAATAAATTTTGGATTATGGCTAACTCATTGATTTCAGCAGTACAATATCTAACCGGGTTGAAATGATCCAATTCTTACCTCTCCATATATCACGAATTTTACAAAATTAATAGTAAATATAAAGTGAGATTATACTCAGACCTTGATAATGCTGAATTATTATTCTGAGTTAAAATTTAATTTGCAATACACATTAGTTTGGGAATTATAACAGAAGCAGAGAAGAATAAATAGGAGCAAGTCAAGGCTACTTTGTTGATGCTATTTATGCCTTTTAACTGATACTTTTGTTTTGTTATAGTCAAAGACAAAGTTGTCATTGATTTCAGATATGACAGGATATTATCTGTTGTACTTCTAGTCTGTGTTTCATTTAAGAATCATAGTAGTTAAGTCCTCTGAGTAGGCAGAGAAGGATACATGATTATATTTAGAGACTTTTCCACTACTCAGATTTTTCCACTTATTATACTTTGATTGAGCCCTTCATAAACACTAAAACCCACTGAGGGCTGGGTGTGAGCATTTCCAGAATTAATGGCAAATGAACATTTTCAAAACTAATGTTCTAGCTAAAACAATTTCCTAGTAAAGTGTTCACAAGAAACAATCTTCCTGCAGTTCTCAGCTTTGCAAAACAATTTAATCATATGTTAAAGACAACTGGAAAAAAAAGTTGTCTAAGTTTCAACCTCTGCTAGAAATGCAACTTTTAATATTTCCAATGATCTTTCCTAATTCCTTTTGGAAAGAGCTTTTATTCTGGTACCTATCAGTTCGGCTTGCACTCTCTGGAAGTCATCTCCGATGAGCTGATTACCCCAGAGTAATTAAACAGAAATTTAGGAATAAACACAACAAAATAAACAGAAAGATGTGAAAGCTTTTTCTTGGTTGACTTTGACAAAATCAAAGCAAATCAATTTGCCAGAAAAGGGCTGTCATCCTTCCAGCCAACAATCAGGGTCCTGATCTGAATCGGAATAACTATTTCAGATTTAGTTTGACTCTGTACATACCAGCTAGTGTCCCAATATCATCTCCACTTTTGTAATATTAGCTGGAGTATATGAGCTCTGTCTACCTGCACACCATTACATGCAGCTTCTCACTTTGTACGTTAGCTTTGTTGGTTGTGGCTTGGGCTTGGTAAACTCAATGTTTTCTGCCAGATTAGACAGGAAGGGACTGAAGATCTCGAAGTAAGAGAAGCTGAAATCAGTAAATTCCAACTGCGCTTGCAGAAAAATCAACAACAACACAAAACCAAAACCAAAACCAGCAGTAGTAAACAATCAGTTTCCTTGAAGGCACTTCAAAGATTTTGTTGTCATATCCTTTCTTCAGCTGTGCCATGCCTCATTCCTCCACTCAGCTTCTCTTCCGCTCTCCCCAGTTGTGGGGAGAAGAGCAAGGGCATCATACACAAGGCATCTTATCACCAGTAAATGGTAGTTTGAGGAACTTAGTTTCTCAGCATAGTTGAAGGAAGAATGTTCAGAGGAGATGAAGATTAACCCCTCCTTCTGTTCAGTGGGCATACATATTGAAGTCAAAGCTCACCTTGCAGGGGATGGAGATAACATGGAGATAATATTTTTTCCTTGAAGGGAGAGAGATGGAGAAAGATTTATAAATTTCAGGGTAGCCAGCATTATCCTAGGATCTGCTGGTGTGAGAACAGAGAAAGCTGCTTTACCTGATTTTGAGGTAATATAAATTACCTCAAAATATATAATATATAATATATATTACCTATTGAGGTAATATAAATGCATCGACCATTACCTGTTGGATGCATTTTTGCAAGGTAAAAATATATATGTATATATCTTGCAAACTCAGCTATGTTATTTCTGAACTATAGTTTTACATCAGTTCATAGCTTAACATGATGAGCATGTTTTTCAAGAGTCCAAAGAAAGGCTGAAAATTTTGTATATTTCAAACTCAGAGGGATGGAAAAAGAAAATTTCATTGGTGAAAAGGAGGGCTCAGCCAGCCCTACAGCAGTTTGACCTGAAGATAGCCTCTAGCAGCCACCAATGCAGCTGTCAGTGGAGTTTTCAATAGCCAGATGTTGTTACTGGAAAATACATTCCAGAGTTCATTGGAGCTACTTATAGTCCTGACCTTGTATGACCAAGGCAGCTGATTCCATCGCTAAAAAAAGGTTTGCAGATTAAGCTGAATGTGAAGCTTCAGCTATAGAATTGTACAGTATTTTGCTAGCAAAAGTGTAATGACTAGAACATGCACGTGCATTTCTTTCTGTGCCAATGCAACTACTTTCTGAAAAAAAAATTAAACTTTTCCGTATATCACATGAGGTCAGCTTATCATTCAAGCAATGAGTGGAGCTGATCTACTTTCTCACCAACTGAGCACTTGGTTAATTTACTGTCTGGTTCCTTTAAAAATCTTCTAGTCCTGTTTCAGCTTTATTGTCCTTCAGGGTGAATATTGTAAGATAACTTGAAAAAGTTTTTGTGAAAAAAGTAATACGTTCCCTTTCTGCAAAACAAGAAGGATTTTCAAGGTCCTGGAATGTGCTTGTTCCTCAGCCACCCACAGAATGCGTGGCAAAATTAAATACATCTGACATGTACAGTACATCATGTCATGCCTGCTGATGTGATCCAATAGAGTACTAAGCATTACTCAATGCAAGGCTTATAGAAATGAAAGGGAGATACTGATTGCTTAATATTTACTTACAGTTTGCGAAACAGGACGAATAATCACACCTTGATTTCAGGGGCATTTTTTTTCTAATTCCCGTATGGAAAAATAAATAAATAAATTAGAAAGACTTATTTTTTTCCTAATGTCATATAATGTTTGCTAAAATATGTGGTTGGGAGCTTGCAACTATAATGAGATGTCCCTTTTCAGCAGTGAGACAGCAGAGGGAGTGGAGGACAGCTTATTTAAAACCAGACCCTGTAAACAAGGACGATTTATATTGGTTTACAGGGTTCTGAATCTACAACTGACATGCTATCAAGGTGCCATGCTACTATTGTCCATATGAGCCATAACAACAAGTAAACCACATGAATCTGTAGTAGATTTTACAACTTACAATGTTAATGTCAAGTTGTTTTGAATTTCAACACTATCTAGAAAAATACCTGTTCAGTTTTGATTGGATGAGAAACAGTACTTATCATTTCTAGATTTCACCAATTGGACAGGTGTCCCGTGATATTAAAGTTTCAACATACTCATGTTAGGCATGCCTTGTGGGTTTGGATAAAAGCATTGTCAAGCCTTAACCTCCTCCTTTCTTTCTCACCTTATACATTAAACAGAAAGCAGATGGCAGCAGTCACTCCCATCATAGCCTCACTTTTCCAGGTCTCTTATTTTTTGTTTAATAAATGCCACTTCAGCTATGGGTTTTTGTTTGTTTGTCTGTTTGTTTATGTTTGTTTCCTTTTTGTACTTTTGGCTTGCTCCAATTCTTGCCATTGCACACTGAAGAGATAACTCTTTTGATAACCTCTATTTGGTCTGCTTATGTGGTCTATCAAAGGTGATCAGATCTTCAGCAGCAGTACATTTTTTGTGTTACTGCAGACAGTCTTGTACATGTTATAGCCTCTCCATTACTTCTTCCTTTGGTTTATTGTACATAAAATATTCCAGAACTTTGCCATATGCTTTGGCAGCCCTGCAATTTTCTCTAGAATTTGCAGTTATTTTTCTGTATTCTGTGCTGCTTTGGAGGATGTTTCAAGGAACCAAGGGACTTAATTTTTCTGGTCTTTCTAAATGCATGAGGTATTTGTACTATGTTGCTTCTCTAATACATTCAGGTTCTTAAATACAGTCTCCATTTTGTCAATTTTTAGATTTCTTATCATATGTGTAATCACTCTGTCATTTTAGATTTTGTTAATACTTGTATACATCATAGGCATCAGAGGACTATTACATTAAAATGCACTTTTAAGAAGAAATAAGAGAATATGAGCTTTTATAATTATGAATAGGAATGCATTTCTTATGGCAGGAACTGTTGAGAATAATAAAAAAAAAAAAAAAGAAATATGGTAAAGAATATTTTTACATAATGAAAAATTATCTTTTTTCATTGCATAAAGACTTTCAGTCCAAGAAACATCTTTTTTGGCTGACTGTACCTAATTATTATTAGCAGTAAACATTTCACCAGTTGTTCATAGATAGAAGGAAAAAAAAAATAATGAATCATCCTACCTAAGGTAAACTTTGAACCAACTCTGCAGTTAACTCCAAGATTAAATTCTCTTTGAATATCAATGAACTTTTATCTTTTATACTTACTAACGATAAAGCATTTGACTATTTGAAACACTTCAAAATCTAACATTACTGTGAAAGGAAGCTTTTGGCAGTGTCATAGCCAAAAAGACATAGAACAATTTTAAAAAGAGCAGTAGAAGCTCATCTTTTTTTTTTTTTTTTTCCTCTCTCTCTCTCTTTTTTTTTTTTTTTTTAATAGACAATGCTTACCTCACAGATTCCTGAGTGAAAATTAAAGGCTGAGTTTATAAAATTACCAGCCCTACCCATGTCAGATCTTCTTCACATATTTCAGCTGAAAAAATTAGAGAGGGGACATTAAGGTTTATAGAAACCCACAATTATGAAGGAACAAATATGTGCAGAACCATTAAAAGTGCATTTGAAGAGAAATCTGTGAAAAACTGTTGATTACCAGACTGAAAAGCAATTGCGGAATTGTAAAGCAGTGGGAGATTATATTCTGCAGAGTCCTGATCACTGGGAAGACTATTTGGTGAACATGGCATGCTGACTTGTCTGGTGCACACAGTCTGATGCCCTCCAGACTAAACGGGTATTACAGAAATGAGTCTGCATAGGACTGTGCTTTTATGGTATGTCTACACTGCTAAAAACAAGGAGGTCAGGGACTGAGCTCTAGCATGACACATGGCCGAGGTTTGGTCTGGAGCCTTTTAGTACAGGCACAGCTCCACAGATCTGCTCCTTGGTACCCCATTCCTGAAGTGTGCTGAGCCTCTTTACTAGCAGGGCCTGAAGAAACTGCAAGGAAACATCACTTTCAGGCACTTATAGCCACAAGTTAGTGACTGCTCCTATAGGAAAAGTACAGCGGGATAGTAGCAGCACTGGGAAACTACACACTTACAATGTTTGTTAATGGCATAAGTGGTTATGGCAGTAAAATTTCTCATTTACAGAAATCAGACTTATGGCAAACATTTATTTCTAGTCAGATTGCTGGACAGGTGGGTTTTTGTTTCCTTGTTTGTTTGCTTGTTTGTTCACTTAAAGCATTATCGTTCTCTGCAACTAGCTCAAAGAAGGTTGCAGCGGGATGGGGGTCAGACTCTTCTCCCAGGCAACAAGCAATAGGACAAGAGGAAATGGCCTCAGCTTGTGCCAGGAGAAGTTTAGGTAGGATATTAGGAAACATTTCTTCACTGCAATGGCTGTGGGGCACTGGAACAGTCTGCCCAGGGAAGTGGTTGAGTCACCATCCCTAGAGGTATTCAAAAGGCCTGTACATGTGGTGTTTAGGGACATGGTTTAGTGGTGGACTTGACAGTGTTGGGTTAACAGTTGAACTGGATGATCTTGGAGGTCTTTTCCGACTTGAATGATTCTATGATTCTATGAACTGACAGGCCTGAAGCAGTACTTCAAATACCCTCTACTGTTAGGGAGACGGGAATTCGTAGATAGATCAAGGCAACTCATGCTACTGTCCATACTACCCTGCCCTCCTTTCCTTCTTTACGGAACAAAGTAAAACCTTTGGACTCCACTTCTGTACTGTGGGTGCCCTCTAAAACAAAGATGCAAGTAAAGGAAGTACATTTCTTTCTGGCTTCCTTACGGGTTTATTTTCCTCCCAGCAATTTTCTTCCCATCTCCTCCGATAGCAAAGGAAAGAGACATTGATTAGAGAACAAAGGACGACAGTGTGAGACTAGTTCACAAGGTATGCATTCTCTCCCTCATATCCTGGGGGAGGGTGGGACAGTGAGACAGGTAGAAAAATGGATTCAATGGATGAGGAGAAGACAGCAGAAGGAGTGGTTATATATGGGCAGTCAGGAGTTTCATCCAAGGGTTGTTTCATAGTCCTTCCTGATTTCCTTTATATCTGAGCAGAAGACAAGGGATGCCTAGATGGAAGGGGCAAGGTGGGGTCCTATATTTTTTGTTCAGATCAAAGAGCAGTTTGTCTTCTCTCACAGGAGTAGCACTATGTTATGTTTTTGGAGACAAGTAGGAAAAGTGTTGGTTCTGGAGAAGAAGAAGTTTGTGAAGGTGCAGTTCAGTGGGCAAAACACAGAAGTGGATGGGGTTGTGGGAAGAGAAGAGAGAAAGTTAAAAGCAGAGGGAAAGTCCAGGAAAATTTTGAGATCACATGGGCAGAACAACTGAGAGGGAACCCAAGCAGCCAAGAACACTGGCAAAGAAGGAAAAGGTACGTGTGAAAATAACATGTCATCTAGCTTTGGTAGCAAATTGGTAGTACAACCTGCCCTTTCTCTCCCTTTTCTTTTTCAGTTTCATTGACACAGAAAAATGAATTTTCAGGATTTTTTTTCAAATGGAATATCCCTAGACTATATGGGTGGACAGAAGCAATAGAAATAATCTGGCATCTCCAGAGTACACCCCATACAATTACCTCCAATACCTATTTTAAGATGAAAATAAAATGGAAACAGAATTAATAAGGCTATGCATGTACAGAGTGAAGAAAAATTAGCAGGGGAACATTATTCTTTTATCTGAGTGAATTTACATTTTCAAAAGGACAGTAGCTTATTCTGATGGTACGTGTCTTAAAATAGGATTGCACGCCTGGCCATCTCTCAGTTTCATCTTGGCTTTCTTCATAGCCTACTGTTTGCATCCCTCCAGCACATGTTCTTTTCTTTGTTTGTATTGAAATATTGAAGTATTGAAATATATAGGCAAATAGCTGAGAACCCAGACTACGAGTTCTTAGTGTGGTCTGGAAGAACTTCCAAAAGTGATGAAATTCCTTCTTTCTGCCATGGAGTTATGACTTGATCTGTCTCTCCTCTCCTTTCAGTCTGTGATGATAACAGCACTAGAAGTATTTCTATTTTACAATTTATAGTATTTTTTTAACTTCTCTGAAAAGTGAAGCTTGATTTTATTCCACTTTTTTTTTTTTTCTTTTTCTTCTTCTATTTTTTTTTTTTAGTGGAAAAAACAGATGTAGTGTACCGTTTGAACCGATACCCAATTATCCCTGATTAGAGTGGTGTAAAGAACTTGTTATCTCAAATCCATGATGAATGAAATCTTTCATTTTGAGTAGAAACATGTCCATAGGGAGGTTGATTTCAAAATCCGTGCAAGATTTACATATAATGCTAATATACTATCAATCTTCTGAAAAGAGATTTCAGAAAAAGGAAAAATTAGAAATCATTCTGACTATCAAGAGACATTGAAAAAATAAATTCCCCATTTAAAATTTTAAATACAAACAGGGATTTTTAATTGTTTCAGGTTGCTCAAGTTGCTATCACAAAAGATCTTGGTGTTATAAGCACTTCCTGAAAATCAAGATCCTTTCAAATTATCTCTGATTGACTGCTGAGACACTGAGGAGGGCAGAAGTCACGCTTGTCACACTTTTCTGCAGTAACACTTTATTTAGAATTCTGAAGCATGTCAGCAGCTCCTACTAAACACTTGCACCTCTCGTCTTTTTCTCGAGACAGCTTGCGCAATGTGACATATAAGTCAAAAAATGCAAAGACATTTACATATGTATTTAATACACGCAGAATAAACCCCAGGGTATGTATTAAACCAAATTAGGAGCCCAGCTGAGCTGATTGAAACATTTTCCCTCTGTCAAACACCATTTTCAGCCTTGTTACTCAGGCTCCAGGTAGGCGCAAGAGGGACCCTCCCTTACTTGGTGATGTGGAAATGTGACAGAATCCAAATTAAAGGCTTTCTGTAGTTGTTGGAGGAGAGAAAAACATTAATCTGGGTAGGCGACAACACTATGAAAAGTATTAGCTAATGCAAGATCCTCTGGCCATTGCCTCCTGATGTAGCTGTATAGCTTGTAGAAAGAGGAGCTTAAGGAACAAGACATACACTGCAAGAGTTTGCAGCACTCGGCTGGGATATAGGCATGCAGACTTCAAGTCTCTGCTCAGCTCAGAGTGGAGCAGAGCCTTACAATTCAACA
This sequence comes from Anas acuta, assembly GCF_963932015.1. NCBI lineage: Eukaryota > Metazoa > Chordata > Aves > Anseriformes > Anatidae > Anas > Anas acuta. Next base: position 42,535,755 of record NC_088979.1, read on the forward strand.
CCATCAAAAGATGCCCTCACTCATGCTGCAAGTTCTCTCTGATGGTTTTGTTTATTTTTTGTTTCACCCTACAAAAGAAAAACAGAAAAAGAAAAAAAAAAAGAAAAAAAAAGAAAAGAAAAAAAAAAAGAAACAACACCAGAAGTCTCAGTTTTGTTCTCCACCAGAACTAAATCACAGAGTGTCAAAAGCTCTGCACACTATAGGCATCATCTTCTGGCTACCCTTCAGGTGCAGGGCCGCCCTTGGCACTTGGCTTGTTCTCCACAACACATCCGTTGTTTCATTGTAGCACCACCCTCCCTTTACTACCACTTGCATGCTCTCCAAACTGAGCTTTCCTGGCAAGATGTCTGAGGAGTGAATAAACAGAGGAATAAATAAGACTAAATAAGACTCAATAAATAAGACTCAAGGAGCTGCTGCTTCCTTTGTCTTTCTGATTTGATCCCGCTTTGGTCTTAACTATTTTTTTTAACTTCACTTACAGTTTATTTTAAATGTTTTTCAGAAACAATAAGAATGACAGAAAGGCATCCCATTTAAATTGTAAAAAGAAGTAATATATTTATGACTGCATTAGGAAGAAACAAAATAATTCAGAATAATTGAAAAGCAATGATGAAAGTGCTACAAAACAACTGGGGAAAAAAACACTTGACATAATAAAGAGATATGGAAACTTTTTAAAGATCCCAGAGAGATTCATTTTTCCATAATCTAAGAAAGCAATCCAGGCAATCTGGAAATCTGTAGTACTCTTTAAAAGAGGTCTCACAATGCTTTCAAAAATAAATGTATCTTCTTATTTGTGACAGTGTGAAAGAAATTCATAACAATACAATGCTCTAATGCTTCTCCCTGTGTTAAGCAATTCCAAGGACAGCTGAAAGCAATGTGGGAGAAGGGGAGACTTTTCTACACATCAGAAAGTGGCAGGATTCAAGTTGTTTATTCTAGATTTTTTTAACCAGAGAGCCCCTAGATCTTTTGCTAAGTCTTTAATGCTTTGTTATGAAAGGCATCTATCAGCTGAAAAACTCCAGGCCTATTGCTCACCTTCCTGCAACCAGGATCTGCCATCAGTTAGGATCCAGTATTTAAAAAACAAAGTCCATTATTTAGAATCAAAATTCCCTGGACTTCTCAGAGAAGTTTTCTCCTCATTATTTTATTGTGCCATTTTAAGCTACTTTTGCTACACATGCTAAAAGGCATTTCTTCCTTCATAACCCCATTAGCTACCTGCGTAGTCTTCAAAAACACCTATCTCTAATTAAAGTATGGTCTGGCCTTGCGCTAGTATGTGCAGGTAAAAAATAAATCCAGGTGCATTTCTAAATCTAGGAGAAGGAAGGAGTGTCTGCTACAAGTGATTCCGACTCCTGCCCACACTGAGCCTTGCAGGCGGGAGTGCACGCACCACTTCGGTGCTGGGTAGCACTACATGCTTCTGGTGGCACTGGGACTGTGTGGGACCATTTGGGAGCTGCCAACCAGCATGAAGATATAGTCACCATTCCAAACCTGTCTGGGCTCAGTTTGTATTTGTCTGAACAAATTCGCCATGTGAGATCTCACAGGTACAAATGGCATGGGTATGTGTGATTTTTATATTATGCTGTACATGTCAAAGCAACCTCCAAAAATATCTGTCTGAACATCTACTAATTTCTGGAGGTAAAAACCTTGTTAGCCTAAAAGATCTCATGGAATACTGTCACGTTGGGCAAGTTTAATAAAACAGAATGATTTGCCAAAAGCCTCAGTACAACAACAAACTGTTTGTGTCAGCTGCAGTACACAAGTTAGGTTACCAGAAGTTTAATCTCTGACGGCAAAGAGTAGCTGCTGTTTCACCTTTCTCAGGCTGAAAAAGCACCTCTCACCTTTCTCTTCTTTCCCTTCTGAGTACTCTTTGTACTCTTGAAAAAATGATGAGCAACCCCATGCACTGAAAATTCCTGCATAATGTTGAAATGCTAAACAAGAGAACTATTTTTTTTCCTCAGCAAATATAAACACATTCCACTTGAAGGTACAGTTATAAAATAGCAGAGATATGATTAAAGAATTCCATGTGGATTCATTACAAGCTTTCATTTCTGGTAAACTAATAAAGCTTTCCAGCTCATTTAAAAAAAATAATCTCCCAACATTACACAGGAAGAAAAAATTATTACTCGTTGGGTCTCTGATAGGATATTAGCAGAAAGGCAAAATATTATCTATGCCAGATATACAAGCCAATATCGCAGAAAAACTCATAAAGTATATCAAGTCCAGGCAAAAACATAACAAGCAAAAAGCAGAAAATCACTTGAACTGTAGCAAACTGACGGTAGACCCATAAATATAACTACTGTGCTCCCAGCCAAAGCAAAAACCTCAGAAACACATTTTCAGAGATATACAATTAAGACTGGGAAAATTAAAAAAAAAAAAAAAAAAAGAAAAAAAAGAGAGAGAGAGAAAATTAACAAGAAGCCAAAATGCTTTTTACAGAACTCTAATGAAGAAGGAAAAGAACACAAGGTACAATAATAAGCCAGATGAGGTAATAATATACCCAGAAAGAGTTGAAAAGGAAAATGGACAAAAGTCATTCCTAGTTCAACTCAGCAGCAATTTAAAGAAGCAAGAAACAAATATATGTGCAAGTATATATATGTTTATAAAACCTTCAAGAGTACTGCCAAGAGTTCTTGTGGTGTTATTTCTGTGCATACAGATATTCTTCCACAAATGCATCCAAGTGGCCAGGATTTAAGTACAGCAAGCAAGTCTTATTTTCATTCATGGCATTTGAATTTCTCTGATATTGGCTTTTAGAATGTGATAGTATAAGAAAGAATTTGCTCAGTCCTGATGATTTCCCATAACAACTTAAAGGAGGAAAAAATATCAGCCATACTGCATGAATGTTTAAATGAAGGTTTTATGTACTGGTAGCCAGATATATAAACTAAGGTTTTATACCTTCTTAGAAATCTTAAAAACAAACAAACAAAATAAACCAAAAACCATATCAGTGCACTTTTCCATGCATACATTAGAAGCACCCAGGATATATTTTACATGAGTCAAGTGAGTTGAGTTTGAAATATATGTCTGGTAGAGTGCTTTCAAACCAGATTTTAAATTTCATGTAGTTCTTATTCTTCTGCCCCTAGTGGTGCTTATGGTGCCGATCTGTCCGGAAGGGGTGTCTTTTGACTATGCTTTAAAGAAAACAAAATCAAAAGGTGGAACTACAGCAGGAGAAGGGAAACAAGTTGTTCCCATACATTTACTGCCAAATAAGAGAAGCATAAAGAGCTCCCTGGAGAGTTGTAGCTACAGTTGTAACTGTGTTTTGACCTGCTATGCTGCTTTTTGTTTTATAGTCCTCAGAGGCAAATTACACAAGGTTCACTAGGGTGAATGCATAGTTATCCAGCTGCAGATTCATCCCACCTTGTTCTAGGTCTCTAAGCAAAAGCCTCCATCAGGAACATACCTCTCTGTCCAGCAGAGGAATTTCCAGAAGATGACTCAAATCAAGGTCTGAATCTTGCTGAGAAGGGGCATATGTGTCTTACAAAAAATGTTCCTAGAAGAGTTCATGACACACTGATAATAAGCTTTTTTCTTTTTTTTTCTTTCTTTCTGCTTTAAGTTTTTTTTGACTTTTACAGCTTTTGAAGGGCACTATGCTACATGTTCTTAATTCATATTGGAAAAAATACCCCTTTTTAAGTCTTCCTTTGTGTTATTGTCTTTACTCCTTTTGAGTTTTTATGGCTTCCCACTGTGAGTGGGACATAAAGGAAATGCTCCACTTAGTGAGATGCTGAATAAAAAAAATGTTAAGCAATACACTTATTTTGTGGGGGAGCCATTGGGATAAGGCACTTAGTGGTAGCAATATTGAAAGGATCAACCTTGTAAAAAGGCAGTTTGCAGCCTTTGTAATCTTTGAACATCATATTCCCAGCCCTCTGAAGATTTCTGCTGTACTGTTACCTTCAGAGCTGATTTTTGCTTTGTTGATTTTTCCTGTAGAGATAGAGAGTCGGTACCTTCTGGTACACTCTGCAGCTACTACAGCTAATGCTTGTGTTGTTTTAAAATCCCACTTAATCCACCGCCTCCATCCGAGTCGTAGTGTGTTTCATTTTGCTCCCCCAAGTGCCTTCTTCCTGCTCCAGAGCATGTGCTAAAGCAAAGCTCATTCACTGCGTTACACAACCCCAAATTACTCTCGGAATTAGGGCATTTCTGATCCCCCTGCTAATACCGGTGTTATACAATTGAGGCACCCTCCAGATCTGCTTCTTTCTAAGGGAGGATAATAGAAGTTGCTCGGAGTCACTGGCATTTCACGGGGCCTGGGCCTGCTTGCTTCAGCCATTGGAGCTTGATCCTGGTGCTTGAAGCTGAGACCCATCCTCTGGAGTAATCTACTGCAGGGGGACCAGGGCAGGCAGCCTGGGCCACCAAAGATGATTCTCTGTGGCCAACCAAGTGTCACCAAAGAAACAGGGGACTCTGCTTTGGAGAAGCACTCTGCCCCATTGGGAAGTGATGCTAGGTGCCCAGCTAGGTCACTTCCTAGCCTGTAGGCCGGCTTCCTCCTGAGAGGTGAATTTCTTCAGAATTTCAAGGAACTGCCTAGGTTGACAATGTGGGAATACAGCTCAGAGAAATCCACCAGATAGGATTCACCCAAAGTGGTAGATTGAGAATCAGCAGAGATCCATTGATTTCAAGGCCTATGACAGTGTTTTTAGAATTGATTTTTAATTTTTATTATTATTTTTTTTTATCTAGCATAAACACATAGACACAAAAGCTTGGGGCAAGGCTGATTAACTTTAGACCTGAGAGTCTGGTGGCTTTTCTACTGATGAATAAGTAATGAAGGTGCTGGCAGCACAGTATTCACAGGCACCCGTACATGTCCATGTGACAGAAACAGAGAAAAGCAGGCTATTAATGTCCTTCAGCAATATCTTATTTCTGTATTAGAAAGTAAAATAGACTTCAGCATTTGTATTCTTTAAACTAATTTCAGGGTTATGTCTTAATTTACTCTTACCTCAGGAGTTAAGAAACAAACACTCCATAAAACGCAGATTATACAACACATACTTATGGCCATCTGGAAAAACATACTGATTGATTAAAGTTCAATCTATCTGCTTTAAGACCAGCTCACAGTAACTGCAATGATTGCAATTCCAGCTATGAGCTTTCCCTTCTTAAAACATTCCTTGCTGTTATCAGACCAATCACTCAACAGAACTCTCACTTATTTCACTTATTTCAATGGCAGGGATGTATCTGATAGTCTGGAGCACAGTTCTGCAGAAAGAAGAAGAGGGTTTTGTGCCTGATGACTCAGAATTTCTAAAGAATATAAAGATCCAGTCTCAGTGATGTAAACAGAGATATACTTGCATGCCCCATATGCCTTAAAGCAGCTGAGAACATGATACAAAATATTGACCAAAGTTCAATTAAGTACTGATATGTTCTGTCCAAGTTTATAAACGTGCTTTTAATAATTTAATGATTAGGCAATTAGCCCTGAGGATAGTGCGCAAAAACAGGCTACCATCATACTTTTGTAAAACTTCTACCTACCTGTGTCAAAATACCAGTAAATCAGTTTATTGCAAGAAGATCATTGAAATCATATATTTTTAGAATGTTACTCAAAAAGGTATTTTGAAATCCAAAGTTGTTTGTGAAAATCTTTTATGGCTACATAATCAATAACCAGAGATCTATTCTGTCTTTATCACTAAGGGAAACTAACCAAGGCTTTTTACATATATACTGTGTGATGAAGTACACATGCTTTATTTAGAAAGCTTCAAAGGTCTCACCAGCTTTGCCTGAAGATAACATGGGTCATTGTTTCCCTACAACTCCCCATTATCTTCTCAACAATGTGTGAAATACTTTTGATGAAATAATTTATTTTTAAATTTTGTAATAGCTCAAAGATGGATTGAAAACGAAGCATGAGTCAAAAGCTCATTGAATATTATTCACTGTGCATTCCCCAATTATTCTTGCAGTGCAGTTGGTTCCAAACCACTAGCAAATTTGCTATATTAAAATTTTCTATCAAGTTTCCTTTATACATTCATCTTGCCTCTACTGTACCACTCTGAGCTCCTCCCAGCTGGATTCTTTTGCTGGGGGCAGGATGCAAATATTTCTCTGCTGCCTTCTCAGTATTTGATTCCTATAGTGCTTGCCCTTTTTTTTTTCAGTATAACTACCAGTATACCAAGTCAAAGTAATTGCAAGGCCCTATTCATGTAATCAAGACATTGACTAAAAAGCAACTCACTCATCACATGGACCTGGTGTGTATAAGAAAACCCGATAACAGATGGTAACTACAACTACTACTCGTTAAAATCCTGATATTGAACTGAACCATGTTGCGTTGAAAAGGAAATCCAGAGCTCTGGAAGATGAATCCTTACTTATGGGGACGTTCAGTCCAGGGCATAAGGCTTTAGCTAGCCTGAAGCTTGAAAAATTGTAAGGCCTTGATCTGCTCCTATTGTGGTGAATTGCTTGCTAGAGTAATCATAGTCTCAGTTAGACTTCCTCCATGGTTTTTGGACAGGATTTAATGCAATTATTTTTAGACCTATGAAAAGTCACGCCACTCATCCAAGCTAGGTGGCCTTAATTCTCCCTCTAGTCACCAGGTCAGGGCTTTCAATCTGTTCCACTTGAAAATTTCTATGGAATATGGGATATTGCATATTTAAGACATGGGATGATGGCTTCTGGGAGCTGCTTCTCTTCCTCACTAGGCTCTCAAGGTAGGTAGATGGCAGACTTTATACTATCTGTCTAACTTTTAGACAGTTAAAATTAATGATCTATCACAGTTTCAGATATGAGATAGAGTTTCATGAACAAAGTGCAATAAAACAACTGATAAGAACATCAATAGTCAGATGCAAATTCATGCTGGGGACATTTAAACTCAAGCTCATACTTAAGGAAATATACTTAAAAAGCAAAACCACCTATCCTGCCACCCATATAGCTGTCTGTATTTAAAACTCAAAGAATGTTGTTAATTTGTTTTGTGCCTTTGATTTCTCTATGGAAATAACTGCCTTTATGTATGCTTATCTACTAGTCAATTTCATGTTCTGACAGCGAACAGCTTCTGAGCATGTTTGGATATAAATTTATAGTTACATTGGAAGAAAACACACAGGGACAATATCACTTCCCAAAATATGCAATAATGCTTTCATGCAAAACACTTCAAAGAAATGTACATTAAAAAAAAAAAAAAAAAGAAAGAAAGAAGGAAAATTACCCTGAAGAAGTCAGCTAAGGGCTCTCCAACTGTGAGACTGTGCAAATTAAGTGTTTTTATTTATTTATTTATTTATATATATTTTTTTCAGTTTGCTTTTAAATGGCTCTGAGGACCTGGTAATCTTTCTTGCTGTCAGAATCCCAGAGCTGGGGCGTGCTGAACAAAGACCCTCCACAAATGGCTCCCTCTGGTGTGAAGCTGCAAGTCTCAGCCTGTCCGGGGAACAGTTGATCTTTAAGTTACAGTTTATATTTTTAACATGATGTATAACAGCAGTTAGAACATCAATCTGAAGATTATCTCAAATGTGATTTTTTTTTTTTTTTAAATTGCACCATCAGCTCCTCATTGTCTGGGCTACTGAGGATGAAAGAACTTAGAGAATTCAGTGCTTGCATTACTGAATATATGGTGCTAATATCCAACCTTACTCAATCCACTTTTTTTTTTTTCTTTTTTTTTTTTTTTTCAGGATATACAAGCACTAGCTCAACCCAAAAGGGTTGCTGGTATACCTGGTGCCTCTAGTATCCACATATTCCATCATCTTGAGGACCAGGTGAGATTCTTAAGCAGGCTAGATAATAACGTGGATATATATAATAATGTAGCTCAGGTTTATTAGCCTAGGAAAGGCTAATAAACGCTAGTAGGTCTGAGCTCATTGTGTAGCATGTGTCATATTTCACACCTCTTTGGATCCCAAGGATATGAACCAGGGACAGCTGAGCTGGTTCTATGCTGAATTAGTACATGTTCAGCAGGTCTTGTTAGCATGGACTAGGGCACACTGAAGTGGCTATGTTACTACTGAATATGAGCTGTCTCTAAGAATCAGCATGTTTGTGTTCAAGGATTGCTGTTTCTCAGCTACTAAACCAGACCCAGCCTTGAACCAGCTTATATGACCCTGTGGTCCTGACCGATATAATCCTCAATCTGGATACAACATGTGCAGATAACTGAGTTGCCTGAAATTTATTACTTAAACTACTCAAATACTTCAGAGCCTCTTTGCCTTCTTTATTGATTGCAACACTTTCTTGCTGTTATTTTTTTTTCCCCCTAAAACTCCAGGAAGAAAGATGTTATCACTGTCATCAGCACAATGATAACATTAGCAGCGGTGAACCCAGGTACCCCTGCACAGAGTGCTTGTGCTGTACAGGGACTCTCTGTGTGTCTACAAGCAACATATGTGCTGCAGAGCTGGAGCTCCACCCCAAGTCCCTTGGATGCGTGTGCTAGTCACATAAGACATTGGATGAAGAACAAAGTCTTGCTTGGAAAGGAACAAGAACTCCTAAAAAATTAAAGAAAAAGTTCCATCAGCTTCAGCTGAGGAACTGAGTCCCTAGACCAGAAGTAGGCTCTGGTGTAACTGCTTTCAAAGCTCTAAGACTTTTGGCTGCCTGGTTTTGCACTGACCTGGCTTTAACACACAAGTGGAAAAACAGAGAGTGGTTTTAGAAAGGATATCTAACTGTCTGAAAACTCAGGCAACTTGCTTGATAAGCCTAAATCCTCTTTAAAGCCTTACATTGAAATGTCCCCCATCTTGGAAAGAGTAGGAAAATGTCCTGGAAAGAGGGAAATCTACCTGATTTTATAGAAAATAGCAAGAATGACCATATTTAATGACACTGACTGTAGTGTTTACTGTAAGTGAGCTTGGAGCCTTTTCCAGGGCTCAACAGTATTCAAGTGGCTGTTTACCTAAAGGTAGAAATATTTCAACACGAACAGATGCTCCTGACCACATGTAGGTGGCTAAACCTAAATGCCTGGGGACCTTTCAAGCTAATTAGGGAAGAATCTAGCAAACTTAAGCACATACAGTATTAGGCAGTTGTGGAAAAGAGGCAGACTGAACTTTCACCTGGGATCAAATGAGGATTTGGCAATAATGATCTAACCTAAACAGAGTTTAGGATGCTTTTATCCTACTCCTAACTATAGCTTGCCTTGTTCCAGTTGCAGGTGCAAGTTCCTCTGCATTGACTCAGGATGAACTACCTGTTTCTTCAGTGAAACCAAATGCTCAAGTAGAGCATGATAAATTCAGATAAATAAATCAATGTCATTGGAGAACTCTCTCTCTTTGTTGTTGTTGTTGTTCTTTGTCCAGTTGTAGTTGAGACATAAAAATCTCCCAAGTTCTGGCTTCTGCTGGAGGCTCTAGTTGTTAAGGAGAATTAGTCTCTTGACTTCAAAAGAATTAATTGTGGTCGTTTATATCTCATGTATTTAAAAATCATTGCATGCCTGGATGTCCAATGGGCACATTATCATCACAACAGTGTTTTGAAAAATAGCATGGGATGGAGAAAGTCCCCAAGGGTTGGCTATCCAGGGACTTCTTCACACTTGTCACCACACTACATGAATTGCTGGCAAAAGATGGTAGATGCCAGAGATGAGAATAAACCTAAAGTGTAATTAGCCTCAAAGAAAAGCCAGAGAAACAGAGACACAAAATGAGGCAGGGCTTGCCTGGGACCATCAGCAATGCTGTGGCAAAGCCCAGGTTTCCTGATACCTAACCCATGTGCCAAACTCTTGGTGCAGGCATACACATTACTGTCAGGAACATCAGAGGAGGAAGGAAAAGCCTGGAAGTGCTCTCTGAGAGCAGTCCCTGCGCACAGCTGAGAGAGAGAGTGAGCAGGAGAGGATGAGCAGATATTGGCAATCCACCTTCAAGCAAAGCCAAGAAAATATTTACCTGTGCTAGTAAAGGCACTATAAAAGGCACCCCACATACAGGGACGCAGGGCAGAGTGTGTGGATGGAGTGGCTGGAGAAAAGATGCCACTGACTACCTGACAGGCACAGATAGGGCCTGTAAAAGAAAAGGATATGAAAAGCAGAGAGCGAAAGTTTCATGTACTAAGGAAGCAAGCAAAGCAATACCATATCAAGACAGTCCGGTTCACCCTTTGAAGGTTGTAAGGAGGGGAAGTGGGAAATGGGATTCTGTGATGTCAGTTTTTAGGGGAAGGAAGACTGAGATAAAAACAATATTTTTATTTTTATTTTTTTACCCCAAACCTATGGAAACCAGTCTGGATGATCTATCTCTTCAGCCACAGTTTTAGCAATCTGGATACTGTAATTGCCTCTGAAAGTTATGGCAAAGGAGACATTTTGGAAGAAATGAGTACTAGCTCCATTTTGGCTACAGGAAATCTGGAGGGGTTTCTCTCCAGGTGTGTGCAGACAGAAGAGCTGTACCAGCTAAGCTGGTAAGGAAGAGCTTCTGAATTCATATGTTATAGGAAACACATTAGCACCACGCTGGCTCACAGTTCATACAGGCTGTATGACACCCAGAGCTATGCTGAGAGGCCTGAAGAGCTTTCTGGGCTGGTTCAGAACCCTATCTGGCCATTAGCTGATGACTGTGTTTAGCAGCCACTCAAATAGATACGCTCCAAGATGCCTGTTTTCTGCTGTCCCATTCACCGCACTCTCTCCATGCTAGTGAGTATTTCTGGAGAACTGCCAAAAATTTGATTACCAGTATAAACAAGAGAGAATAAATATAGTGGCTCTGGTTAGTCCATAAGGCAAAGAAATTCAGTGATTTATCCTAATAATTATAATGTTTTTCAAAATATTTTGAAAGGGAATATATTCAACACTTTAGAAATAAATATATTGTATGCATTTTCATTTTTAAGCTGCCATGGAATGTTAATGGTGACAAAACATTTGTGCTATACAGCCAGTATGTGAATATAAATATTTTCTTAGTGAATTTTTTATAGTTTATAGTGTTTGGGAATTTATAAGTGAAATTAATTATATGCTTAGGTCTGGGCTGCAGAAATCACAATAAAAACTATTTTCTGTAATGGAAAAAAAAATCAGAACAGACTACTTCTAGGAGGTCAATTAGGCATTAAAGGATTCCCGAAGAGGCATGAGTTTTGCACTAGGTGTGCTAAAAAGTGGAATTATGATAAGTGCATCTCAAGTGACTTTTGAAACAAAGAAGCCGAGGTATAACTTTATTCATGTGATAATGAATATCATTATCACATTTAGTTGATGTGAGAAATTATGCTGATACAATTGATTCCAACTGTAACTATTATCAGGGCCAGGTTCTAAGCAGAAGCTATGTGTGCTCAAGAACTTGCATAGCAGAACATGATTCAGGACTGCGACCATAATCTGCTGAACACACTCATTACCATATCCAGAGCTAGTCCTTATGGAACCTGTTCAGCCTGCTCACCTGCAAAACAGCCTGAATATCTCATCCAGATGTGACCAAGGTCCAAAGCATTCCTCTGTATTTCCCTGCAAAATCATCCCTGATTTACACCTATCAGTGAAACATAGCAACTGCTAAAACCTCAAAGCAACATTACTTACCCAAATGGAGCAAGAACCAAAGAAATCATACTCTGTCCAAGTAAAATTGCAGGTGATAATTTATTTCAGTAAAACATAATTAGTGGGATTGGAATTAGGCCAGGAGCCTCAGGTAAACATTCCTTTTAAAAATAGGAATTGGATATTATTCTAATGAGTTTTTAAAACTTGTCCCAAATATACATAGTCTCTCTCAACGCCTGGAATATTTTGCATGCAGTTAAATGCAGGATAGATGCTGAGCATACCAATAATGCTTGGTGCAAAGGAGACTTTGGAGTGACCTCAAGGATTTCAAAAAGGTGCAAATCTCTGTGCCATTAGTCACTCTCCTCATTACTAGGTCATGCCCAAAGGAAAGGTGCAAAACTGGCTCCTCTGCAAGTACAAGTACAATAATCAAAAGTGGCTTTTTTTTTTTTTCCCCAAGTTTACTCTACACAGTCCAGAAATTCTCTTGTGTTCAGTTCTGCCTAAGGTCATTTTTTAAAATCAAAGAGTTGAATTTACAGCCTGATATGAGTAACAGTTGTAGAGGTTTGTGTTACTTTTTTAAACAAAAAATAAGCACCCATTTTGCAGGTGTTCTTGAAAGATTTGCAAGTCTCATGCAATTTCACATGTCGCTAACATCCCTGTGTGATTATATAGCAACCATGGAAAATATCTACTTCCTGGTCTTTGGGGGATTTGCAATCCCATCTGTTACATTTCACAGTTCATCACTAAGAATATGAGTTATATGTTAAGTCGTGGAAAGTAATTATGAAAATACATAGTAAAGTCCTCTGACAGAAGCAAATGGTGTAGGGATGAGGGTCAGGTGGGGGATATGACAGCTTCAGTAAGAGCCTGTCAGAAAGGTCTTCTGGAATAAGTCTTGTCCATCTGCCAAACATACGAGATAATTGACATCTTGGATATTCCTGCCAGCTGTCTCAACAGTTCAGGATCGAACAGGGGCAAATCACAGTCATCGAGAAGCAGAAATGCACGTCATAATGCAGGAACTGGAAAACATGACAGGTGACATTTGCTAATGACTGGTAATGATACATAAGAGATGTTAAGTATTGTAGCTGTAACCCAACCATTTTGGAAGACTGAAGTTGAAATACAAACTAATTTTAACACTTTCTAAAAAAATCCAGAGATGATCTGCCATCACACCAGCGTATTTCTCGTATACCCTTACTTGTGTAATGTCTGATGCCGACACATTATCACTTGGACTGCTGATATCCCCACACTTTAGGTAACCACCAAGCTTTACGCAGAATAAAAACAAAGGATAATTAAATTGTTAAGACCTCTGGTTTTCTAGTAGATCTAGTGGAACAACTATACCTTATTAGGAGTGTCAGGACATTTTACTTTTACTTATTTATAATGCACAGAAAACAAACAAACAAAAACTGAAGAAGATTAATTTCCATTTATCATCATACCACCCTCTGAGGATGTAATACTTCCCACCACATCAGTAATTAAGAAGATAATAAATGGTATTTCTTAATTTACAGAAATAGATCTCTTGAACAACAGAGTAGAAAAATGAAAAATTGAGAAGCAATCTGAAACATCTGCTGCTTTTTAACAGCAACAGAAATAGTAACGCTCTCCCCACCCACCCAAGCATTTTGCTAACACTTCAAAAAGGTAAATGAAGTGACTTGGATAATTATAGATGTGTCATCCTGATGGCAATACTAGGCAAAATAATCCAGCAGGTGGATGTGACTCAATGAATAAATAATTAAAGAAAAACAACGTATTTGAAATGGGTTGATACAGTTTAGGTGAAATAAAACTTAACAAACTACCTTTACAAAAAAAAGATGTTCCACGCTTGTATGGAACATACTGGCTTTACAACAAAACCTGTACTTTACTTTCACTGTCAGAGCACCTCTCAGCAGAGGGGCTTGTTACCTGAGCAGCAACCAGTGGCTCTCTGAAGGATTGCTTTTACCATCCTTTGGCAAGCTTCTCTGCTGACACAGCCTGCAGGAGCATAGCTGGCTTCAGCAGAGATATGCTCTTTCACACCACCAAAGTGTTGCTCTCTGTCTTAATAATTCCCATCCTTTGCTGACTGCTGGATCCATCCCAAGCCCAAATTTTGACAAGTAAATAAATAAATAAAAAATATTTTAGAAATTCAGTCATGTGGAGCTGGCCTTTTCACTGCTGCCAACATCTTGCCCAGTGCCACCAAAAGTGAAGTAAATATTATTGTAATAGCCAGGAGAGACTCGATCTTTGCTGTGTACAAACGCTCTCCTGCATTTAATATCTGATCCACATACTAATGGCTGCTAAATTGTTGAGACAATGCAATGTTTGGATGCTGAGGAGGAGAGAGTTTAAAGTAAGGTAGAGTTCAGAGAGCAGATCTTCTGATGGCTTTCAAAATACTTAGTTAAGCTCATTCCAATAGTAATTCAGTCCCAAGCGTGTCAGATTGGTTTAAGACTAATGTGCAGCTATAGACTGCAAGCAATGTAAGATGACGAATTAAGTGTTTTCCTTTATCATGATTGCTAATAAGCAACCATTACGCAGAACATTACCTCACAAAATACTGGTGAGCCAAAAATCACTCATAATGACAGTATATATTTACTAATGTGACATTCAGAGGGCTCCAACATTCATACATTGAAGATTTTGCTTTCTGAAACACAACATGAATTAATTCACCACCACTCAACCAGGGGTCCTTACTCAGTTTTGCATGACTGAAACAGCACAGCAGAACAGGCCTATATTAGAGTCAGAGTGCAGCTGCGTACTTTCTGGAGACTTCCAGTTTGTCATCATTTGTTCACTATGAAATATTCTTAATTGGAAATAGCTGGCAGACAACATGGCAGATGATTGCAGAATGATGGTATTAATTTGTTGGCAATTTTGTTCAAGTTGTTCTTATTAAAGACCCTAGTCCTCACGTCCTTTCCCAAATGAGGGGAAAATAAAATGTCCTAGGGATGAATCGAACAGGATTATAAATGCCATAGGTACAGAATAGAAAAGCCCTGCTAGTGCCTGCACTGAATTTTTTGGTGATCAGTTGAATCCTGAGCTTGCCAGCAGGAGAGACCAATCTTTCGTCTTCTCCTACTGAGAACATTGTGATGCCCTTCCTCCATCTGAGAGAAGCCAGTGGTGACTTGGAGGTAGGAAAATTTAAATGAGCAAACAAATATATCTGGAGAAATGAACGTAAAGAAAGAATGGAGAATCTTTCTCAGACCTAGTGAGGATGTGATGTTTGAGATAACCTGCAAGTCTATGTCAAAATGTAGATGTTACTAGCATGCTGAACAGGTAGTAGAAATGCCTACTTTCCTGTTTTCACCATGGCTCATAAAGGAGAGAAAGAAAAAACTCAGGTCATGGATCTGCTGATTGCAGGGCCTCAGAAAATTACCTGAGTAACCCACATATTGAATCCAGTTTCTGTTTCAGAGCACATCCATAGAAATAATTCTTATCTTATTTGAGAGACTGTAAATCCACTACCATCCTAGGTAAGCTTTTCTAGTACTTAACTATTCTTACTGCTAAGAGAATGCATCTAACATCAAGGCCAAGTTCGTCTTAATTGAGCTTAAAAGCCATTAGCTCTTGTTAAGCTTTTGCTATCAAGATTAGAAGACATCCCACTATCAGGTCTCATCATACACACTAGAGCATGGGATGAATGACCTCGTTTCTTCTCTTCAGTGAATTTAGAAAGTTGCACATCTTAAACCTTAGAAAAGGTTTGCCTCCCAACCCTTAGGTCCCACTTATAGTCAGACTGGTATTTCCACATTCTTCTTGAACTGTGGACATCAGAGCAAACTAAGTACCACAGCAGCAGCTTACTCAAAGCTGTGTGGACAGCCATGGCATTTTCCAGTCTTTATGTGATATTGTCCTGTTTATAACCTAGGATTACCCTGTTCTGAATTCAAAATTTTTGAAGATAATGAATACATCTTTATTTGAGACACTTTTTTTCCATTAAGAATGATCAAAATAAATCTCATCTAACTTTAGATTCTCAACTACAACCCCTGATTGCATCTAAGTCGGTAGTATAAGACTAAAAAGCTAATTGGTTAAAGTTTTATAAAAGGTTTATAATCAGAGTTAATAAACACTAGTCAGAACACATCTTGACTACATTTGAAAGACCCTCAGGAGATTCATGTTTCTCCCCACTGACTGTGGAAAGTATCCAGGACAATAAGGCTCTGTTTAGGGTCTAACACAAGTCAGCACATATACAGAGCAAACCCACCTTCGTATGGAAAGAAATTTCTAGAGGTATTGTCTTGTGTATGTCTGTAGTGAAACACATTTTATGGGATTGTGACTCTTTAAGGAGGCAATTATGTCAATGCTACCTATAATTGTATTTTCCTCTATAATTTTTAACCCAACAAATTTTGTGTTGTCTAAGAATCCTACCTGAAAACACTTGAATGGTCATCTTTGTTGTTAGTGAAAATACTGAATAGTGCCAACTTAAGATTCAGTGCTGGAAACAGATCTGTTCTTTGCTTCTTCCTTTGTAGAAACTGCTTGAGATCTCTCCATGAGCCACTTTATGACATGCTTGTTATGTGTTATGTGGTGTTAATTTTATATAATTCATGTTTCTTAGTCAAAGTGTTATGGATAGAAAGTCAAATGCCTCAGAGAAATCCAAATATGTGACATCAGTATAGTTACCATTGTCTGCCAGCTTCAGAGCAAAAGACAACAAACAAAACCTACCTTCCAACCAAAATACTTGCAGCTTCTAATTCTTTGTTCTGCAGTCCAAAACCCATGGCCCTGTATTTCTTTATATCCGACACTATCAGGATAACGATCTGATAGCTACCTGTGTCATTCCTTTCATCATTTTCAAATACCAGACCATTACCAAGAGTTTTTCAGTCCTCTTTGAAGGATTTCAATTCTTTCAGTTTTCCAAGCTTAGTTAAAAATCCAACAAGGCCCTTCAAAGATTTTGGTTAATTTTCTTATAACTTTTAGATGCAAGTTATCCTGCAGATGTTGTATTTCTTCCTCTGCAGTTACAGGTAGTAATTTTTCTATTCCATCCATGGCATTGTATAGAATGGACACAACTTTCATCATACCTGACATAAGTACTCTTCTTTTCACAAACACTTATTTTCTCTTCTTTGAAGCTTTCTTCTCAGATTGGAGTATTTTATACCTGCATTTATATCTTTACTGTGGATTTGTGGACTTGTATTATAAATCTCTTCCCAGACACATAAGGTGTAAGTGCTATTATAATTCAGCAAATGAAACAGTTGTTGTTGCTTTTGTTTGTTTGTTTGTTTGTTTGTTTTTAAATCAGTGTTTCTTTTGATTATCCATAAGAAGAATGTAAAATCATGACAGTTTAACTTTCCTTCAATTTCACAGGTCAAAACAGAATAAGAGAATTAATACATACAGCATTTCATGTTTAACGATTTTCATATTGATTTCATTTTATTCCTTCAAATCTTATCTGACATCTATTTATCCACAATCAAAAGATCTAAAATGTACTACCAGAGCTGTACAAAGCAAGACATCCTGCCACTAGAATTTGGATACTTGCATGAGGCATCTCCTATCTAACTACAGTATTTACAACAGTCCTTCCTGCTCTCTTATCAAATTGTCATCTCTGAAACCTAAGATTATTTGGCTGTTTTCAGAATGGTATTCTTTCATGTGTAACTCAATATAACAAGATTCCAGTCACTATTGCTGTATCTGACTTATTGGAGGAGACTACAACAATTCTGCATTTGTTCATACATGATACAAAGAGAGAGAAAAAGTACAGTAAATGAAACCCAAACTTCTTAAAACCAGCTTATTTTATTTATTTATCTGTTTGCTTTGTATTTATTGCCTTTGAATTTTGAGTCTGCAGGAATTTTCCACTAATCAACAATCGAAGTGACCACTGAATCAGAAGTCAGTATGTCAAAAACAAACAAACAAACAAAAACATTGAACTTGAGTAACACACACCCTGCATTTTGAGATGATGTCAACTTTTAAAACAAAATTGGACTTGCATTTTGTGTGCTACTGCCCATTCAAGTCTTCGCAGAATGTTGGGCCTGGAGTTGTGAGCAATTGCTCACCAAGTTTAAAATAGGGACTGCTGGAAATGTCATGGAGGAACAGCAAAATACACCATAGCAAAAAGTATTAATTGAAATATGTAATTATTATAATTAATAATACTGCTATTAACAAAAGTAATTTATCTGTCAAAGCTTGAGGCACTTTTTGGTTCATTACAAGAAATCACAATAATTATCAAAGACAATATATGGCCCAGCAGAACTTTGAGGCGGAAAATAGTTATTACATCACCTAGTTCATTCTGTCATTGCCAATGGAAGATTGTAATATTAAGCACAAATTCATCTTCAATATTTGGGTGCAGGTTTCAAACTTTTTCAGCAAAGCAACTACTCTTTCAGCATAACAGTAATGAGATCCTGGCGCTCTGGCCCTCAGCTTGAGAATTTTTCTGAGAGCCAGAGCTTGTCCAGACTTTTCTGTGTGTTTGCCCAGATAAATGTAGTTAAATAGAATTGTTTAGATTGCTGTTTTTCCTGTTGCACTTGTTCTCCAGCCAAAGGAAAGAGCATTTTGCATACGGTGTTGCAAAATGGGACATCTCCATACAGTACAGCTAGCTTAGTTTAACAGAGCAGAAAGTTAGTCTTGACATTTTTCTCTTTTGATATGCTTGCAGATGACTAAATAAAGTGCCAGTATGGAACAGTCACCTAAAACTGGCATTTACTATATGTACAGTCCTACTGTAAATGTAATTCTTTCTGAGTTTACAGTGACACAACAGGACAGATCTAGCTCAGGTCTTAGATTTTTTTTCCAGGTGTAGCTCTTGAATGCCTCAACTGTAGGCACCAGGGCCTAGGTTCATTCCACCAGACTTGTTAAAGCTCTTTGAGGGTGTGTAAAAATGAATGCCTTCTGTTTGCAGTAAAAGCCTTAGATTTGTACTTGGCAGTGCTCTGTGAAACTTCACGATCAGACCATTCTGCTCTGTCAACCTCTGAGTCTCAGCACATTGTAAACTGGGGCTAAACCCCAAAACTGCTCAGACCAGTGTTTTGGGGCGTGCTTGGGCATGCGGGCACCAAGGCAACTCTCAGGTCAAATAGTAAATCAGTTCAGCAGGTGTAGTCAGCTCAGCAAGGTTAGGCTGAGCAGGTGTGGGTTTTGTTTGTTTGTTGGATCGGATGCACCTAAAGGTCATCCCTGCCCTGTGTCAGTTCAGACTCCTCTGTCCTTTTTTGTTTATATATTTTTAAACTTTTATTTATTTATTTATTTATTTATTTATTTATTTATTTATTTATTTTGTGCAGTTGGGTCAAGACACTTACATGAGCAAGAAGTCACTTACATGAACAAGATGTTAGGCATGTCCTTGAGAGACATACATCAGAATTTTCTGGTCTACCAAATACTGCCATCAGATTGCAAGCTAATGGGTACAAAGAGGAGGCACATGCTAAAATATCTATCAGACGGTTCTCTTTTTCCTGTTTTCATGCTCCTCACATTGGCAGATAAAGTCTATTTCAGTCGGGCAGGCCTGGGTTGTCAAGTCCAGATCCCTGCTGATTAGATAGGTAATTCTTATAAGAACTTCATTATTCCTTGATTGTGATTATGAGTCACTTCCAGTTTGCTCAGTCTGGGGAGGCCCACTTTGCAGGTGGAAACAAGTCACAGATTCATTTAATCAGGCCTTATTTTTTGTTGTCCTGTCAAAAATATACACCGCAAATCTCCTCTATTTCAGAAGCACTGGGGGAAAGGTGCATATGTGTCACTTCCAACAGCATTCAGCTTTCACCTGCCAATCTCTTAAAATCTTTTCTCCATTCCAGTACTTGCTTTGTCACGCAATGTCCTTCCTCAAAAAAAAAAAAAAAAAAAAAAAAAAGGATTCAAATAAAACAAACAGAGAAGTTGATATTGATCTTAGTGTATTACAGAGGAAAGTAATTAAAAGGGTGATTACTGTTCCTGTGGTGCAATTTTGAGCATCAGCACAACACATTCTCTACCTTGTTTAGAGTACATTGTCTACACGATATATTCTCTACCTTGTTTATCTTGCTATGCCCAAATAAATAAAATCCAGGTTTTTAAATTATTTAGCTCCCTGTTTCATTTAGCAGTACTCTCTGGGATTATATTGTGTATGTGTATAGGACCTATTTGTTTTTACAGCTTTTTGTCTTATTTATGAGCTTGCCCAGGTAGTGAAGTGAAAACAAATGACAAAGTGCACAACTAATTATCAGTCACTTCTATTCTGACTGCTTACATGGGAAAAAAGCATGACATGTTTGAAGATCTTTTGTGTTTGCTATATAACATGACACATTTACTTTAATTTGGTTTAGGGCAAACTGGGCTAACACTGATCTTACAGATGTAAGTGGTAAATGCACCAGCTGGCTCTAATGAAAGCATTTTGAGCACTAGTGAAGGACTTCTGGAAATGCCACCTCCAATTGCTGGAGCTGAAGATTTTATGAGAGGAAAGGTTTCCTCTCCTGCAGCACTTGCCATGTCCACAACAGCTACAAGAAATCTGTCTCAGGGACCACAGGAATTTTCCCATAACACTTCAGTGACTCTGGATGCTCAGGCACTCTGCTCCAGGAAATGCTTGCCTCAAGCACTGCTGGGGTTCCTTGTCACCAAGCCATTCTTGTGCTAAAGAGTCTGCGCACTTGGAGTTGAATATGGACTTTCTCAGAGTCCCCTAAATTAATTTTAGGTAGTAGTATAGGGAAAACCGTAAGATGTCTCAGCACAGGCTTTTAAACTCTGAAGGAGCTTAAAGGAATTATAACCGTGTGCCTGATCTTCCCTCCTACTTTTCCGCAGCCACTGCTGGAAAGAGAAGAGTAAGTAGATGGCCATAAGGGCTGGCTATTTCTGAGATCTTCACTGAGTCATTTAGAAATCTGTTTGCTTTTCAGGCTTTTTTTGCAAGACAATGTGGTTGTTCTTCTCTGTAAAGGATTTCCAAAAGTACAATTGCACCATCAGCAAACAACATTAAGGAACTTCTAAAGCTACTGCTAAATCATACTGGTGTGTTTCCATAGAACTTTATTGCCTCTGCTGATTTAAAGCACATTACTGCTTTAGTCATGCTTGTGACAAAACAATTTTTTAGACTCCTTCACTGCAATTTACCTGCCCTAAGCTATGCATCCAACATACAGTCTTTGCCAGTGAGATGTTTGCACTGAGCTGCAATACAGTTGCCTGCAGGAGATGGTTAATTCTTCCATACACCTACACCTACAATCAACCATCTATATTTCAAAGTCTATATGTCCTCAGCAGCTTTCTCAATTAGGACAGCAAACTTTCCAGCTACTCTACACAGAGATTCCTTCAAGATTCCAAATTGGTACTTGAAACAAGGACAAACAGAAAGCCCACAGAGAAATGGCGGCTATGAAGCCTGGCCTCTCAGTGCTGGCCTGAAGCACTTGTCCTCATGGAGAGGCAGCTGATCCTAGAGAGGATACTCTAGGATGTCTCATTATCCTGAGCAACCTCATGTAGTGGTTGGCACCCCTGCTCATGGCAGCGAGGGTGGAACTAGGAAAACTTTAAGGTCCATTCCAGCCCAAGTTGTTCTATGATTATGGTAAATGCAAGTGTTCAGACAAATTGAGTCCTAAACATCTTATCATTTCTCCTGCCCACAACCTCTTCCTGACAAGTTGCACCTCACCTAGCCTGTGGGTAGCTGTGAACTGCTCTGTTCTCATTGAAAGCAGCTAATGAGTTTAATTCTGCAATGCACAAGAAAACAAAACAAACTTCTCCACTCCTGGTGTGTCTCCCTTTATAACTGTGTAAGACCTTTCATGAATGTCTTAATATATCTTAAATCATTGACTACAAGCCCTTAGCAGGCCCCTAGCCTTCAATAAAGTAGGATAAAACAGAAGGTATTTGAAGTTGTTAAAAAAAAAACATGTGGACGACCCTGGTGGTGAAAGACTGGGCCACCAACCTTCAAGAGTTGCCCTACTACCTAATGGCTAACACATCTCAAGAAAACAAACAAACAAGCAGAAAACAACCAACCCCAACCAACCAACCAACCAACCAAACAAACAACAAAACAAGCAAACAAACAAACAAAACAACCAACTAACCAATAAAACCTTAAACCATCTTCTGGCACTGATGCCAGCTGGTATGGAACACCTCATGTCTAGACTCTCCAACTCTGTCTCCAGAACAATAGCAGCATCCAGCTGCCTGTTGGAGATGATCCCTGGGCCATGCTAACTCCTGAATGGTGCTTGGGTGCAGTCTGGAGGAATGCTAGCTCAGACCAGGGGCCTCTCTTACAAAATGACAGCACAGACAGCTGCATTGCAGTGTTGCTTCCTACCACTGTTTAACTTACAGGTATGGCTGTAGTCAGTGTAGCCATCCCTGGTCACTGCTTAGGTTCATGGGCTGATTCTTACCTTTGTGATGAAGATGAGTTTGGTAAATAAGAGAGATATTCCTTGCAAGCTTGATATCCCACCTCCTTTTTCTGTTTTTGCAAGCTGTACGCACATCTAACAGACATGGTGGGACATGCAGGTCCCTGGGCTCTTCTAGGCCTCGTGTCACCTGGTGGTGTCAGCTCCTGACAGCCATGTTCACATAAGGGAGGCCTCTCACCAGTCCCACTCCTCTGTAAGCAGTGTGTCCAACCTACTCAACGGCCTCAGGCAAGGTTGTGGGTGCGATGTGGGACAGCTCCGTGCTCCACAGGCCTTGTGAAAATTTGTACTCACCCGAGTAAGAGAGAGAAGCTGCTGCAATGCCTGGCCATAAGGCTGAAATTCTGTTTTCTGCCTGTGAGGTGGTCAGCTTTATTGACTGAAAAAGAAGGCATGGATGACATTCAACAGTTTTCAGTAGTCCTCTGACACAACAAGGGTTTACTGGGGAGGATAAGTATCTGTAGTCTTCCCTGAAGAGGTCATTAATGCCTTGGTTGCTGCTCAGGAGGAACGGTGTCCCAAGCCAAATAAAGGTCCTGAGCAGATAGCGGAGCTACCTTCAGTGTTGCCTGCTGCTCATTATTACCACTGGGCACAGAGTAAACAGCATACATCCATTTTTTGTATATTTATTCACATCAAATTTCTGTTGCATTTTCTATGTTTTCTATCTGAATAAATACTGTATTTTTTAATGAATACAACATAGTCTGTGTGTGGTCATATGTCCTCCTTTTTGGTTTCAACCATGAGTAAAGATGTTTTTGAAAATAGTTTACCTCATTCACGGTATCTAGGGACTCACCTGGCACTGGCAGCTGCAGCTTTTCTACTTTCCTGTTCTGGATGATGGAGTTAACTTCTCCATTTTTATCAGGTCCCTCAAGTCTCTATGAAGCCTTTTCTTACCCACTGCCCCCAGCGCAGCTGCTGTTTGCCATGGTACCTAGAAGCAGAGGAGCAAGCTGTTCATTATTTAATCTCACTCAAGAGTGTACTGAAATGCACTTATGGTCTAGAAGTGGTGGTGTCATCTCACTGACAGGAGCTTACCAAAGGCCAGGTCTATTACCATGGAAATAATCATATTGTTTCTCAAAATGTGTATAGGTATGCCTTGAAGGAGGTCTGCAATCAGGGACAAGGAAGATAAGTATTGGCTTCTACTGGGAAAGTACAGAACCCCAAAACAGCAGGTAGTTTTGATGTAGAGTCCAATGCATGTAGCAGTAGCTGAGACTGAACCAAGCATTAGGTGAGAAAGATACCCAAAGCAGGGTCTGTGTTATGGCATTACAAAATAGACACCTGCCCTTCAATTCCCTCACCCTGATTATGACTTTGAAAACTGTGTTTCACCAGACAGGTGCACTGACCATCCTTATCTCCCACAAGTCCCTCCTTGACAGTCTGTACTCATGAAACCTCAAGGACCCATGAGAAGGACCCTGTGGATCTCCTCTCTCATGCCTCTCCAGTTGTCTAAGGGTCAGGGATGCCACATGTGGCCTTGAAGTTTTTCACACCATCCTGCTGCTTTAGTTTCAGACTGCCCATACAACCACATTGGCCCACCAATAATACAATGGCTTCCCATTAGTAACAGGTTTTACATGACTTAGGGACATACATCATCATAAACGTGTGTGCTGCAAATGCTGCCACAGATGTATGAGGATTTTGGAGCATCTGAGTTCAGTCACTTACTAGACATACAGTCAAGAGAGTTGGTAGTATTATGAGGATGAGATGACACAGAAACATAAAGCTGCCTGAAGCAGCCTCGCTTCCTGAAGTTGGCAGGTGAATTCCACTCTAATGCAGCACCTTCTTAAAAGAGAGAAGTAAGTCATGTTGCATAGAACTGGAACATTATGTCTGCACGTAGATAGGGCACTGCCAGAAGAACGAATGGGGCAACGTTCCTCTTTGGAAAAAGAAATAGGTCATCACTGTCAACATCTTATATTGCTTCTGTTTATCACTGTCTTCTCACTTTTCTAGTGGCATAAAGGTAGCTATCCCTTCTCCTTTATTGTGGTTATCTTTCATCTTTCCTCTTTACTTGAAATCCGCCTCTTCACAACAATAATCCCACAACGTGAATTAATTTTTTGAAGGAACAATATAACAATGAGCGCTGGTAGCATCTTTTAAAATATTTCTTATAGTGATATCCTCTTGAGTACACATTCCAGTTTGCTATGACATCATTGTTAGTTGAAACTGTATGAAAATCAATATATATCAAATGTAAAAAATTAAAATAAAATAAAATAAAATAAAATAAAATAAAATAAAATAAAATAAAATAAAATAAAATAAATAATAAAATCTTGTCAGCTGCTTTTAGGACGATGGGTGCTAAAGCTCTTAAGCCTAGATTAATGCAGTGTATATTTTGTCTACATCCCTAAATCTTGTGTCTCCTTTTGGATTTTCCTATGTCTCCAGAGGCACAGGGCACAATAAGCATGGGAACTTTAGATCTGGTGTTCACTGTCTGAGCCAGTACTTTAGTGTCCAGATGCAACATTGCTCAGCACCCAGTGCCTCTTAAGTTATTTAGTTACATGTCAGAAAGTGACTGACTAATTAGCTTACTGTTGCAGTATGAACTACTTACTCCAGTTTTTTGGTTGGTTGGTTGACTGATAGTTTCTATTGTCTTTTTTTTTGTTGTTGTTGCTCATGGCTATACATCAGAGTTCAGAAGTCACCTGAAGTGCCCCATATGCACACATAGCCCCATATGCACTTTTTCTGAGCGTTTAAATGAGATGGTGGGTAATGTTAGCAGAACTAGGGCTTCACTGATAAGATTTCAAGTCTTGCTCTGGGCTTACTTCAAGTTTTTCTCTTGCTGAAAGCTGCTTCCACTCTGTGCAACTTAAATGCCTATGTGGTTATGTGAGCTGAGATCTGACCTAGATCTGATGCTAAACACATTGTTCCCTTTTGTGCTGCTGGCTACAGAAGCACTGTATCTTAACCAATCTAGCTGCAGCAGCCAACTACTTTATCTTCATCTTTAAACAGGTTCTTAGTCTTGGATAACGATGTGTTACGGTTGGTCAGATAACATTGGCTTTTTAGGAGTTGTTGCAAGCAGCTACTGTCTTTGCTCTTTGCCTAGCTTTCAGTCAAATATTGTGTAAGAGATTTACAAAGGAAGAAATTTTCATTATGTTGTTCCTGACTGGATCTTTTACAAGACTGTATATCTTTGTGAAAAATGTTACTCTAGAAAATAAAACCACAGATTCTCCATCACTGAATTCATATAATGAAGAAGACTACTTTCATGGTCAAATTCATGCTGCTAAGTAGGGAACTCCTAACAGGAGAAAGTCTGACATGGAAGGCACAGTGATAGGCAAGAATGTATTTCAGATACTTTAGATTTAAAAAAAAGACTTTGCTATAAGACATAGCAATACAGAAAGATTTCCAGGTAAAACTTTGAAACCATGAGTATTTAGGCCTGAGTGTTCTCATAAAAGTAATATTAACACTAATTTTATCACAAACACCTCTACTCTTTCATAACTTTACATTAAGTCATATACAAAGATTAATCAAATAGAAGTGAAGAGTCTCCTGGCAAAAAAAAAAAAAAAAAAAATATCCTCAAAATGTTTACCTAGCCATAACTAATAGCTTTTGATTGTTCCTTAGTAAGCTCGGAAGCCATTATGGAAAGCGCAATTAAGAGTCTTGACATTTACTGTGCGTTCCAGTTCAAATTTACTAATGGACACAATTCCGTTCCTTTTTTTGCACGACACAATGCCACAAATTCAGTTCAGAGTAATGCAGACTTCCAAGGGTGAGCTGGGAATAATTACATAGAAGGTCAAAAGCCTCTTGCCCTGCAGTAAGTACCATTTCTGACAGGCTTGCTAGTTTGTTTAAATAGAACATTATAATCAAGCAGATATTGGAAACAATCTCAAGGAGATTACTTTCAAACAATACAGAGCCCTGCTCATAGAGAAAGATATACCTCATTTTCAGTAATGTGGAGGGTCACCAAGAAAGAAGGCCCTTTAATACTGAAGTAGACTTCTGGTCATTGTGAGCTGCAATTCCATATCCAAAGTAGGATTTTATTACAAACTTGAAACTAACAGTAGGCTGAATATTCAGCCCAATGAAAACAGGCTGCACACCTTTCTTTAAACCAGCCTTCCTGCATGTGATACTTTTGTGAATGAAACTGGATATTGAAGAATTAGAAGTTCAGATATTCCTCTGGCCATTTTTCAGGGAAAGGATCGGGAAGGAGGAGTAGAAAAGATGCTGATTACAACATGCTGTCTTCATAAAGCAAACATGTGCAGAGGTGTGGGAACATGCATATAAACCTTTCTTCAGAGTTTGTTTTTTCATTAAGATGAAGAAAGTTAAAAAAAGTGTTGCTTCCTCTCCCCTCCTTTCACATAACAATTCTTGATGAATAGTGCTAGTCCTGAGCAGAAATGGATGTCACCATTTCCACCAATAATCAAGATTTTGTAAGAAAATAGGACAAGTAATTTACCTGTATTTACAAATAAAGACCTGCAAACTCTGTACCAGGTTAATAAGCTCTTCAGGTTCTCTAAGAAAGCCCTCAAGAGTTGCCTAGACTTGCTGCAGAATGTAGCTGTACTGAAAGGGGCATAGCAGCAGGCCACAGGCAGACAGACACCTCTGTGGTGAAAACAGTCTAGGGCGTCAGTGGTGTTCCTCAACACAGAGTGGCATTAGTCCATCTTCTTTCATTTGTTTTTATTTATGCCAAGTATCTGGGTTACTCGCAAACTTTCAAGTAAAATGAAACGCCATTCACTGATTTGAGAAACAAACACCTCGTGAAGACCTGAAGTACTTCAGCTTTGAAAGAAGAACAAGTAGAAACTTCTGCCAGTTTGCTGTGAAACTGCCAAGACCTCCACATTCAATGTTAGTTATTTTTATCGGAGAGGGAAGTTGGCTAAAGGCCTGAACAAAGAGGTGGGTCTTCAATCTCTTGCTGAACATGGGAAAGCTCAGGTTTAGAAGTGTTTTGAAGAGAAGGAAGAGGTAAGGTAGCAAATACCTGTCCTCCACAACACCACACCCAGACTTCCTTCTACCCTGTCACTGAATCTTGCTGAAAGAGTGTTGGTGGCATTGAACAGACCGTCCTGATCAGCTGGTTTCTGGTTCATGTGATGATCATCACCTTATAAGTTCATCTGGAGATGAAGTTTCATACTTTCTCATCACCCTATTTTACTCAAAAGGCTTGCAGTCCCCTTGACTCATGGCCCCAAACAGAGAGTGCAGACCTACCAGTCCATATAGGACTAGGATGATAGCAATGCAATCTGCATGCAGACAAAGCAGCCCATCTGCTCAGTGATCGTGAGATCACAGCTGTTCTGCTGCAATAATCTCCCACTTGCAGCGTGTGTCACAGGTATGAACTGTTTGGCCTGTATATCAACAGGTTTGATCTTGCCCCTGGATGATTCCTGAATAGGTTGCTGAAAAGCTCTCAAAAGCACCTCCACCTTATAAGCTGACTCCACCCTCTTTACTCACAGTGGGTTATGAGGAAGTTGCTGCCTTTTTTATTTGTTGCTTAAACTGACCTGTTAAAGACCATAAGTGCATTTTGCACACTACATAAAGTGTGGGGCTTACTGCAGGTCTGACAACAAAAGAGTGCTTTAGGTTTGAGTGTATTATCTTTGAAACCTGGGAGAGGGAGTAGATTGTATTTGTTCCAGGATTCAGAATGTGCACACAAATAAAGTGGCTCAGTTGGATTTAGCCATGCTGATGCATGGTCCTTTAGAAATTATACTTCCAATGACTGAAATCATCCACTTATGTTTCTGAACACTTCTGAATCAAATCCCAAAAATAGTCTCATTACAGTTTGGGATACGAGATGGTCCTGATGATAGACACAGGCCACATTTTGGGTGAGGTTTATTCATAAGCAGATGCATTTTCACACAGCAGGTCAGATAAGTAATATGTCGTACTCAGCACTGGCCTGCAATGTAGATGATTCTTTAATATAGTATTTTCTTCAACTGCTTGACTGAATGTGTTCAGTGTCTGTAGGTTAATTCTTGCAGAAAAATAAGTCATTTAGTTCCAGTTCCACATGCCATTTTTATCTAAACAAAGATAATGCATCTGTAGCTACAATCTCATCTCCTGTCTACGTGAGATCCTTACATTCAACCTGCAAGAAGTCTGTCCGGGTATGTTTGACCTGACCTCCTCCCATGCACCCTGACCTCCTGATGACATGTTGACAGCATATTAACCTGCTGGACATGCCTGAACACATAAAGCACTAAAATGCTCTGAAGTAAAGTCTCCAATTGCACCAAACTTTGTTGCCTTCCAGATAGTCAGGAGTGGATTTGGCTTTAGGATGGCCTCAGGTAACCCCTGAGATGCAGTGCAGATATACCGTATGTCACCTGCATCAACGCACCTACATGTTCTTACCACGCAGAATTCTCTCTTGGCTGGTGCAATGGAAATTAGATTTGGGTGTGCCAACATGTATCAGTAGGGAAATGCACCCTTAATCCACGAATGTTTGCTTTATAAAGACTGAAGTACTGTAAAAGCCATTCCTTTATGCAATGCAGCTTATAGATTATAAAATTCAAGAGACAAGGCATGGATTAAGTGCATTACCACACAATGGACACATGTCAGTTTGGTTTTTATCACTGTCAAACAGGCACTGGGAAAGAGTCATAAGAAAAATATTTATAGTAATAAATCCCTGTAGAAACATCTTAACATGATAACATTCAGATTGTACACTAAAAGAACTGGAAGTATGTAGAGTACAAAGTGACTCAGGTATTCCAGGTAACGCATGACATATTGTAGAGTAATTATACTAGTATTTCTGGCTGGCTAATAGAAGTTGCAGGAGAAAA
Source organism: Anas acuta (assembly GCF_963932015.1). NCBI lineage: Eukaryota > Metazoa > Chordata > Aves > Anseriformes > Anatidae > Anas > Anas acuta. The sequence continues at coordinate 42,565,031 of NC_088979.1, forward strand.
TGCACTTCACAGGTTTTGGATAAGAAACTGAAAACATTTGGGCTGGCTACACATTAACCTCAAAGCTGTAAGTACAGGCAACTTTTCTTACTATTAATAACATGATCTATGCCAGTAAACATCTTCCAGAATGTAAGGAGCACAAATTATAACTGTTTTCATAAGTCATAAAACAAGGTGTGCACTGTTCTCCAGCCTCACATAATCGTGGAAATATCATCACTGCAGTAGTTTGTCTCCCTCTGGATTTTTCCCCTTCACATGCTTATGCTGACAGCTTGCTTTGCCTTACTTTACTCACTGATGTGGTTAAAATTTGTAACCCTCTTGATGACTGCCATGGTTAGAGAACACATCTCTTTCAACAGGTTCCTTTTTCCTGGCGGTGATACAATGTCTCTGATTCATAGGCTGTGGGACAGTGGTGGTGAAATCACTGGAGCTTACTGTCCCTTGGCACTGGGGACCAAATGGAGAGCTGGTGCAAGCTGTGAAATTACCATCTAGTGGAGAATGCCATCCCTGACTTTGGATTTTGAGGTTTAGTTTCTTTGTCACTATTTTTCATTACATTTCAGAAACTCAGAGGAATGTAAGTGTTTCCATATCACACTGTATAATTTAAAAGAAGACTAATATTTTGTCTGGCGGCCTTTGTAGCTTGTACAGATGATTTCTTACATCAAGCTTCCTCTTCCTTTCTCTCCCTCCATTCCCCGTCCCTCTGAGTTTAAAGTGCGATGTTTTCAAAAGCACAGCTATTTGACCAAAGAGTCCTCTCTAGTATTTAATAAATTAGGGATGGGTTAATATGGCAGCCTTCAGTTAATGTTTCTCCTTTATAGTTTGCTTTATTAAAGATTGTTTTATCTAAAACCTGATAATTTGAATTGGCTGCAAATGTTCCATTGAGACTGACTTTAACAAAAATGTGTTGTTTGCTTGTTTGTTTTTAAGAAGACTTTTCAGGATAGACAGTAGAGAAAAAAAGGAAAAAGCCTTTGTGGGGGATGGGGAATAAGGGTAGTTTGGCTAAGTGATGGATACTTATAAATCTTCAGTTTATAGATCCCCAGATGACTGCTTTGGTACCCCACAGAAATCAGTTTGTGCCATAATTCTCCTCTGTGAGCAAGTGTGTTTTGCATGGACTACATTTCCCATCATTTGCAACAGCCCGTAGAGGAGGTCTGTGAGACCAAGTTAACCAAGAAAGAAACAGGGGTTCATGAGTGACTTTCTCCACCATCCTGAGCTCATAGAAACACTGATCACAGTTCCTATAAGGCACCTTAACACTTTTTCTATACAGAACATGTTAATTTCCAGACACAATTTTGTGGTTTTGAAACAAAATTCTGCTTTTGCAATAACATTAATTATAACAGTAGTGGTGATGATGATGATGACATTTACCTGGGAAAAGGAATCCCATTTTCTGATTAGTTTTATTCACATCTTTGTGAATCTTTTCTCATTGAGAAAAGTACAAAGGAAAGCTGAGCCTGACACGAGCAGTGAAGAAACCAGAAATCTGCACTGGGTGCCTGTTAGTATCAATTCCTTTCATTTGTGAGTTTGCCTAACTTCCTTCCCATATGAAATTATGCTTCTGGAAAACCCACTTAAAATCTTTTCTCAGGCATATTTGGTCAATTTTGCATTAAAAATAGGCAATGGCAGCAACTTGCTTCCTGTACATTTTTTTCCTGCTATACAGTCCTGCCACTCTTTTGGTTATAAAATTAAATTAAAATAACGCTGCCACATTCCTCTTAATTGAATGAAATGTTAATATTGACTAATGCTTCAATCAGCTTGGAATAACAGAAACTGAAAATGGTGTTGCCAAAAAGATGGGTATTTAATATGCTGCTCACTACTTCCTTGCTTTTCTCCTTTGTTTATCAGTGCATTAATTTTTCCGTGTTGCACCAGCATATTTTTATTATTTAAGCAAATTATCATGGCTGAGGTAAGTAATAAGATTATTCTTTGTTAGCTGGCACAAGGCCATCCCTTTCATGTGTACAAGACTCAGCTATGAATTATAAGGGTGTAATGTCCTTGATGGATTTAGTGGTGACATCATAAATCCTTGCTCTGATGAAGACACTTATATGTGCTGTTGCCAGTAGTTTGCTGACACCACTGGTATTTAAGGACACAAATAAAGATGTCTTTCTTGGCATAGTACCATGGAAGCCAAATCTACTATGAAAGAAAACACCAGCCAGGTGAATTCCAACTGTTTTGGAAATTCATCACTTAAGCAAGGAATCAACCATACACCTACATAATGAATGATCCTTTTCTGTGTTCATACTATGCTTTGAAGACCATGGTCAGCGGAATGTAAAACAAACAAACAAACAAAAACAGCTATGCATTTGAGGTATTCAGCAGCAGTTTGTTAACTGTTTCGGCTCAGCTGAAGTAGTTCTGGAGCAGCTTGTGGGTCACCGTGGCATACTTGTAGCTATGTGGCTGGACTGGACCAGAGCAAGGAGCAAGACAGGACCCTTGTCACCTGTGTGAGCTTTCTTCCTACCCTTTCTCCAAATAGGATGCATGCATGGTGTCCTCTGGCCCCAGCTCCTGATTTAGTACTGCTGCCACACTCTGGAGTTGCAGTCAGGTGAGGTCAGCATGTCTACATGGGTTCTGGGGTTTAGTCAGAGCACTCTCATGGGAAATGGTGGCCTAGGTCTCCTACACCAACAGAGACAGTCATGGGGGGACTGAAGAAGCTTGTCATGTAGTGATGCCTGGCACAGGTGAGGTGCTGGGTATCAAGAAATTCAAGTCACATCACAGCACACACTCATAAAACATTGATTGGTCTCTAGACTGACTCCTTTAAATACTCCCTAAAGCACAGGCTCCCCAGCACAGCCCTCTGCACCATCATTGCTCAGCAGACTTCTGTTCCACAACCTTTCAATCTCTCTTAATCTCTTTTTAGGTAGATTTAACAGTTTTCACTGATAAAATTTTCACCATCCATTTCCAACACTCAGGTCTTTTTTTTTTTTCTCTATTTAGGTGGATAAAATCCCACTTATATGCCTTAAGGTGGCACATACAGAATCTCACACAACCAGTGCAAAGCCAGTGATTCCAGATTTTGTTTCAGGAGCTGCATGCGGCTTTTGGGTAGTGACATGCAACTCTTTTTTGTAATAAAGTATGTTAGGATATTATTTGCTCAGGTTAGTGCAAGGTATCAGGTATCATTATCAAAATCATTGCAAAAATCTTCATGGTAGTGTTCAAACCTTGGACTTGGCTTAAAAATAAAAATGTTGGAAAAAGGTGTTCCTTCTCTTTGCCTTCTCTGTTCTTGGACAATTCCAATTTTAAATTCTCTCTGCTGCTCCAAGAAATGATAATTTATTGCCCCCTTTTCAAATGAAGGCTGAGTCTCACAATACCACATGACACCCCTAGCTGCAGCTTTGACAGAAAGACAAAATATCTGCCTTTTAATGTGCAAAATGTAGATGTTATTCAAACTTTGCATACAAAATACACTATCTGTTATCTTGACAATGAATATGTTTGTGCATTGAATCAAGCAGTGCTTGGCTTCCCTATGCCATATGGTGTAGTTTTGTTAATAGTACTGATTTTCATGTAATTTACCTGGAAACTATCAAACCTCCTGCTCACGTAAAGTACTTGATACTCCAACCTACAGCTCAATCCAGATCGTACCTGTTTTAACCACTCTACATGAATTTCTATCCAATTTCTATCTGTTTCAGGCATGCTGGGACCTGTCAGCATTTCCACTTTGTTCTTAGCTGGATTGATATGACGTTCATAAACGTTACCAGATGAATCGGTGGCAAGGGTTTGGTACATAATTCAAGAAATTCAGGTTTTCAAGTCCTCTGAAGCAGCAGTCAGCCTTGGAGCCAAGGTTTAATATCATTAGTGTATTAATATATGTCAGTGGTTGGGTCCTTTTTTTTTTAAACCACATTTCACAGAAAATCTCCTACCAACAGCCATTGATCAAACATGACAAGCTCTCTTTTGGCTATCTCCTGTAATACGGGCTACTTAACTCCAGCATTCCTTCCCAGAATGGAAACTGCGGCTTTTGGTGAAATAATGGAGCTTCTGTTTCTCTGCCACTGTCAGAAATGGAAATTCAGTGCAATCTTTTCATCAGCTTGAAATGCCAGATCAGATTAAAAGCCCCGATGCCAAGAGGAGGGCATCTGATGCATTCCTTTGAACTGCGGTTCTTAATGCTCTTCAGCCCACCACTTTGTAAAAGCACCTCAACCTTCCTGTTACTCCCCTCATTAGAGCAGTGCTAAAGTGTGAAATAATTAACAGAGGTTGAGATCTTCTGGAAACAGCCTGGCTTGAGCCAACTCAGGTCTGCTGCAGGGCTGCCAGGACAAGAGAGTCGCCTCAAGGAGGAAAGCACACTGGCAGGGATGTAAAATGAAACTCGAGGGGCGCGTGCAGGCTGCTCCATGGTCACCTAAATGAAACACTGAGACCTCTCTGCTGGGGAGAGTGAGCAGCATTCACTTCAGTTCCTGCCAGACTTGGGTGTTTAAATGGTGAGTAGTCATCACACCAGGTCCACTCAGTGGATAATTAGCCAGGCTAATTAACATTGGCATTACTCTCCATGGGCTATAGAAACAGGACCTGGCAGCCCCAGAGAGTGGTAGCTCTGAATCAATCACTGATTTCTTGATCTTGGACTTGTTAAAGGCTGTGATAACTATTCTGGGTGTGAATTATATTGCCCATTGTGGCTGGTAGTCTGAGAAAGCCACTGCCATCCATAACAAAGATCTTGTTGCTAAATCTTCTGTGCATTTCACACACACATGGTGCGTGTGCTATGCATAGTGCCTGCTATGAAGTGTGTTGTTGTCATAATGAAATCATGGGGAATCAGATGGAAAAATGTGTGTTTGAGCACTTAAAGCTAGACTTGTAGACCACAAAACAGACTTCACAAGTAGAGGTCAAGGTGGCACCAATTAAGACAAGATTATATTTAATGGAGAGTCACCTGGATTGAATTAAGTGTATTTTCTTGGACCTAGCAGACTGGAATCAGGATAAACAAACTGCTCCAGAATTCCTAGGTGACCTTCTAATAATTATGACCAAATTTGAGTTTCGAGTCTTCAGAGCCCCCAAATTATCTTTTATATAAGAATGCACATTGCTACTCGGGAGGTCTGTTTGTTGTGATGAACAGAGCATAAAACAAATCTCTCACACACAATAACGCAGGTGGAGGCTGCAAAGCAGTTTCTCCAACCAAAAGAGCTCTAATGGGCCTCCAGTGTAAAACACATTTTTGTAACTCCCTTTCTTCAGACTTTCTTTCGTTGTGAGAAATGCAATGCCAAAATAACTTAATCACTTTGTTTTCCAGTCCATAAACCACTGACATGTCACTGGGGTTGTGATTAAGCACACACAGTAAGTCCACCAGAGTTCACGCTCATGCTAGTCAAGAATGGGGGCCACTGCTTTTCTTTTTGTCACAAGCTTTAATGTTTTCACATGTACAAAACTGTACCTCCTCGTGGAAACACAGGATAAAATACGATGCACACAGTGCTCAGTCTTGCAGGTTCAATGTGCAGTGTCTTTGTCCCTTATGTGCAGAGAGGATGCCCAAGAAGGAACCAAAGATTGTAGAATTCTTTATATTCTGTAGGAAACTAATCCTGTTTTTTAAACTTTTATATTATTTTCCCTGTATTAGACTGTATAATCTACACTTCCTATTTAAGATGAGCATTCATCAACAGATTTTTCATCACAAAAGAGTTTCTTTTAAAAAATGTGTTTGTTGACTGAGCTCTGCTTATTCATTTGAGAGATTTTAATATATACTTAATATGCCCATAAAGGTTTTCAGATCCCTAATGTGTCTGTATCGATTCTTTGGACCCTATGAATCCTCACAGATTTTTAATGAATACACACTGGGCAACTTCTATCATTTCTGTCAACAGTGAATACAAGAAATGCTCAGTATCTCTAGACAAGTGTAGAATGGACTTCCTTAAAGTTGACTAGAAATGTCAAAAATGTATGGGTTGAGTTAAAAGCTGACTTGCACACAATTAAAAAATAATAATAATAATTCAAAAAACTTTCATACATACTTTTCAAGAGTTAGCCAAACTTCCGCTTTCTTGAGAAATCTGTCATAAACAGGAAAAAAAAAAGTCACTGCCATTATTTACTTCACAGGGTGTTTACTTGAAACTTCAGGCCCATGGCTCACAGTCTTGCCTGCTATGATTAGGAATACTGTTTTTATACCACAAAAGAATGGGAAGACCTAGATTTTCACACTGGATGCAAAATGGTGGTTCTTTCTGTTATGAAGCTGGAGAAAATCTGATACAACTGACACTTCAGATAATATTGTACCAGTTTTTGAAATACGTTTTTTCTGTATTTGTTTGGTTTGAATCTTGGGGCAAAAGAACCATATTTTAAATGATAAGAAATACACCAGCATCAATAATTGTTACAAAGCTTGCAAAGCTTCACTCTCATCTCAGCTCCAGGGTTATTGATATTGTCCTATGTCCCTTCAGCCCTTTTCCTGACTTCCTGACCTGTCCTGCCTTAGTTCCTGGTTCATGCTACCGGTGCCTTGCCACCTTGGCATACTGCCATTACCTCTCTTCTCCCTGCAGCCCCACCACCCTTTTCTGTTTGTTCCCCTGTCCCACCCTGTGCCAGAGTCAAAGATGACAACCCCAAGTAGACCCTGCCGAATCTCTGTCATAACAGACCTGCACAAAGGCCAGAAAACTGGCCAGCTTGGGATAACAAGCACAGTGTGAGCCTTGCTTCCCCCAGCAGGAACCGGTGACTTGCATTATCCGGTTGTGCTTTTTGTGGTTGTGAGTAATGCAGCCGTTTGCAAAAGGATGCCGAGAAACCCTGAGTTCTGCATCCTGTGCTCCTCCCACATGTAAAAGCAACAGCTAGCATATCATTATCATCATAACTAAATATATTACACGACAGTTGTTAAACACTTCCCATCCAGGTCCTTTCTGAACTTTAATTAAGGTTGCAGTGCCTCATGCAGATGCCACTGCAGTCAGCATGGAACGTGTACTCCTAAGGCACGTGTCATACATTACGCTAGGGGAATAATGTTTGATGGTCTTTGGCTTCAGCATGAAGTGAGCCAAACAGCTCTAAATCTAGCATTTTAAGTAAATTGCATCTGGGGAAAAATACATAAATAAAACCAAATTCTGGAGTAGATTTGTGGCAAGGATAAGCCTTCAGTCATGAGTAATAGGGACTCCCTGGAGATGTCAGGAAACACTCCTTTGCTGTGCGGGTGACAGAGCACTGGCACAGGCTGCCCAGAGAGTTGGTGGAGTCTCTTTCCTTGGAGATATTCAAAAGCCATCTGGACATGGTGCTGGGCACCCTGCTCTGGGTGGCCTTGCTTCAGCTGGGGAGTTGGACAAGATGGGCTCCAGAGGTCCCTGACAGCCTCAGTCATTTTGTGGTTCTGTGATTGTGTGATGCTGTGGTACGCCTGATCTCAGGAATCAGGCATGAGGGCTAGCTCCCTCCCTACCTCGGCTCCAGGCTTCCCTGATGGGTTCTCCTTCTAGGAAAAGGGTGACACTGGGCTCTGGGGAGCCTTGACCACCAACCCAGACTGCACCTCTCCTGGTGGTGAAAAAAAACAATAATAAAAAACAAATCTTACATTTATTAAACCCTTACTGACTTCTACAGCAAGGTGCCACCTTCCACTCTGTCTTTGGTAAGTGGCTATCTAGTAGGATTCACCACTCACCTGCAAGTTATGAAGTTATGGCTAGAGAACTAACTTCTGGTCATGAAGCTCAAGAGTGCTGGCAGTGCCCTCTTAACTTCCTACTAATAACCTCCCAGCTAGGATAGTCAAGAAAAATATTTTGAGTCCTGAAGCCTTCTTAAAGTTTATAGGTACAAGGCCATCAATGTGAATCAAACTAAAGCTGACAGTCCCAAAGGGCCACATTAATTTTCCCACAAAAAATAATAATAATAATAAAAAAAAATCCATGAATGTAGCACTCCTGTCCCACATTTGGCAGGTTATTCATTTATTTTAATTTGCAGTAACCATGACTGAGTTACATTCATCTTCCCAGATGTTGTTAGTGATGAAAGCTCAAGGAATAAGCCTTTTCTGCTGTTGATGTACTGTGTGCCAAACCTCATCTTGAGCCCCTGGCTCCCGCTGTACTTTTCTTGTGTCTGTACTGCTGCTTTGTGATAAATGAAACTTGCAGAATCACACGTACTGTGGTACAGGAACAAGCATCTTGTCTGGGGAGTGGTCAGTGCCAGAGGCTAAAAACTTGTGTTGTGTGTACATCTGCAGAGGCTCATGTAATAACTAAAGCAAAGTTATTATAACTAAAGCAAAGGTGCTGAGGCTTTGATTACAAATGTCAAACAAAACGGGAAACAAAGAGACTCCGAGGAAGGAGAATGGCCCCATCCCTGTGTTCTCCTCCCTCCGCCTTGTCACAGTGAATTGCTTTTCCTCCTTTGTTTCATTTGCTCTAAAAGCCTTTGCAGTGTTCCTTCCCTTCCTGGCATGTCCACAGAGTCCTAGGAAGCTCAGAGTTTACTCTCAGTTAAACTGAAAAGCCCCAGCTGGTACAAATGATCGCCTGTAAATAAATAAATAAACACAACCAAAAAGCCTCGCAGAAATGCTCTGCCAGCCTTTTCTAATTTTTTTTTTCTTCTTCTTTTTGTAGCACGCCTCATAAAGAGATCGCAGACTTTACCATTCAACTCAAAGAGCCATGTTAACAATTTGCATGTAGGGAGACCGGTTTCATTTCAGCTAATTGCAGGTTTTGTTACCATGGTGCACGAAGATCCTTCAGCTCCTTGCAGCTGGTCCTGGGGGAGCCAGGCCCCAAACCTCCACGTGGAGCAGGGGAGAAGAGCCTGAGCTTCCCCCGTGTGAGAGCAGCCCCCCAGCTCCCCATTCACATCACTTACCTGCGTGTGAACCCATACAATAGCGTGAGTGTGAGATTTGCCACCAAGTACAGCTGGGTCAAACCACCTGCTTGGTGTCCCTGCTGTCCCCTAGGGCTCTGCCTCTGCTCATACCTGCATGTCATGGTGGAGTTCTGGTGACTATGCAGGTGACCCGGGGACACTCTTTGGGTGGTAGGATGTCCCCTACCAGATGGACTATGCCGTCCAGGGTTTGGCTTGGTTTGTGATGCCTTCAGGGAAAAGGAGAATAGGTCAGGTCTGGAGAGTACCAAGGGCATCAGGGCACGATATGAAGCACCAGCTCAGGTGTGGGGACAGGCATATGCTGCCTCCCCTTGGATTTGTGGATCTAATATCTTAAAATTCTTCAAAACTTCAATGCATTTTTTGTACAGATGTGGACACCTAGGTCCTAAGGTATTTCCAGCAATGCTCCTTGTGCTCAGAGGTGTGAGTTTATAGAGGTACCAAAACTACCTTTGGAAGGAGCTACTCAGTATATCCATGCATGCGTGTGTGTGCGCGCGTGTGTGTACACATACCAAATGTATGTATTTGTACTTGCATGCCTGTGTGTGCTCCCAGCCAGACCTCTGACGTCAGTGTAGGCATAGCCTGTCCTTAAGAATAAACCAGGAATTGCAGAAGCTTTATGTGCTGGATAAAGCTGCGGAGCAGTTGCATCCAGCTACCCACAGCAGCCAGCGCTGTCTTTCAGTGGCTCTGACATGTTTCCACCAGGCTTTGGAGGCAGAAGAGGAAGCTGCTTCCCAGGAAACCTGCTGCTGTTCCTGCCTGGGCCACACACAGGCGGGCTCCTTCATCGTCAAAAAGATGAAGCAACTTTGGAGCTCTCTTCTCCAGCATCTGCTGGTTCCTTGGGCATGGCAATGTGTGGTTGCAACCAGCAAGGGCTGGATTCATCCCTGTGAAAATGAAATGGCACGGCAGGATGATCACACCAGTGCTGGTGGAGGGGGTTAAGATCTTGCTACCTGAAAATCAGACCCAAGGGAGTGACCTACCGGTGTGTTAGCTAAGGTGCTATAATGGCTATTTTATTTTTGCTATCCACACTAGTTCCTTTTCTCTATATATTCAGTGTGGGTGTATTTAACTACACTTCTTTTCCAGCTAAAGCCTGCTGGAAGGAGGCTGAAAAGCATAGCTGCAGGTCGCCTTGCTTCCATTCCACATTCAGAGCAGGGAGCAGTGGCAGTCCCCCCACTAGCGGTGCTGCCTGCCTTACACTGAGCGAGTCATGTTTGTGATGCGGATGAACATGAGAGAGGGAAATTTAGTAATTCCTTGCAGACTGCATACCAGGATCCCTTCACGACATTGCATGCATAAGAAACACAGAGGGGAGTCCATAATAAATGTTACAAGGGGAAATACCTCCAACTGATAAGAAGCTGAGCGGATGACAAATCACAAAAGCCTCCAGTGAACCCCACAGGAGCAGATAACCTTGAGACGTACCTGTACATAAAGATTAAACAGCAACCTGAGCTCGGCGGAGATTTATAGAGCTTTGCAAGTGTCTTGGTTTCAGTGTTTGCTTTTGCAGTCGTTTCTGGACTTTATTGTTAGTTTCAGTCTGTTAATATTCTGTACAGGACCAAAAATACATGCATAGAGAAATCACCCCAGGACAAAAAGAATTCATTTGAGATATTTTACAAGGAGATTTTATAGATCAATATCCCCAGTGAGTAAGATAACCAGGAAAGGGCACAGTACATCTGTGAGAGAGGTTGTGCAAAGATATAAACAAAAACACGAAGGATAAAATATATTGACATATTTGAGCTTACTGGCTAAATCTGGTTATTCATTCCTCCATAAGTGGCAGCCCGAGTTATTATGGGCTATATATTTTTGCTAAGACAAATATGTGAGGCAGTAAATGCCTTCGTTAGTATGCTTCAACAGGAAGGGCAGTGGCTACTGCTGCTATTCAGGGCCTCTCAGGGAAAATACCGATGAGTAAAAAAAAAAAAAATAATAATAAAGTGGCCAGTTACACACTGGGCTGAAACCTTAATGAGGGAGACAGTTCTGCCTAATGGCTAAAGCAAGGGGGTAGAGACCTGAAGCAGCTGGTGTTATTCTGAACACCAGGAGCATTTCTGTACTGTGCAGGTGACAAAGCTCTGGCACAGGCTGCCCAGAGAGGCTGTGGGGTCTCCTCCTTGGAGATCTTCAAAAATTACCTGGACAAGGTCCTGGGCACCCTGCTCTGGGTGTCCTTGCTTGAGCAGGGGTTGGAGCAGATGGGCTCCAGAAGTCCCAGCCAGCCTCAGGCATGCTGTGATCCTGTGATTTTGTGTCTGTCATTTCTTACTCAACCATTGAGACACTCCAACTTGATTGCCTTTATTTCTTCACCTGTAAAAAGGCTGCAGCTGTCTAATTTGCAAGGATGGGAAGGCTGATAAGGGACAAGCTTCCACAGCGTGCACCACAGGCATTGCACTATAGAGATCATTAATGTCCAGGAGCCGTATCCCATAGGGGTGGCTCTTCTTGGGAAAGACTAAACTCTCAGCAACCACCAAAATCTGGCTCCCGTAATCTCACCCTTTCAACTTGCAACCAAAACCTCATGCCACTGGGTCTCAGGGCATCAGGCTGGAGAATAGCGAACAGTTTTTTCGGCCAAACCTCCTGCATCCATGTGCTTCCCTATTGCAGGCTGGCGAGGAGGCATGACATCGTAAATGCCTGGGTGAAAGTCTGCCTCCTTCAGGAGGCAGGCAGGCTCCCAAGGTTCAAGGCCACTGCTGATGTGATCATTTCCGCAAGCAGAGAGGTCCATGCTTATCTGACCCAGTGACTCAGTGTGCAGGGTTGAAGGTGGCTACCAGCAGCCACTCCTCATCACAGTCACAGTGAGCCGAACGTGCTGCGTGCTGTGTACAGACCAGCACACGCTGCCTTTCCACTCCAAACAACAACAAAAAAGAGGTGGGGGGTGGCGGAGCCGTGTGTGGATTAGATGACAATTGAGCCATTGTTTGTGCAAGTGGAAGAAATAACTTTTCAGGAACAGGCCACGGGTCAGAGCAGTGGACAGTGTGGGCGTTCACTGGAGAAGTCAGACTAAACAGGCAGTGATGTGCTTTACACTTATGGCACTGCTGGGAGAAAAAACGGTATGAAACACAAGCAGGACACTGAGTAAGAACAAACAACTTATTGTGTGGCGAGCAAAAGTACCTTGGAAAGACTAGTAGGACTATCTGATGTTTAAATTAATCAGTGCTTTGACAGATTCAAGATCTGTTCTAGCACGGCTTTGGTTTAGACGCATCTCTTGATAAGGCTCAGAGGTCTCCAAATCAAATCACTCTGTTTACTTGTTTCTCTGCCTGTAACCATGTAACATTATGGTTTTTATTAGATAAATGATCGTATCGGCTAAAAGCAAGTGAATGGAACTGCAAGGGAAATGGAAAATTCACATTTAAGGAGAAATTTCACCATTAAGGGCAAAGTGCAGCTCAAAGCCTCTGCCTTGGTCTCCACAGCTATCCTGAATACTGCCTCAAACATACAAGGAACTGTTCCACAGATGCCCAGAGGAGCCCATGGGTCTCAAAACATCCCTAGGAGCCAACACGAGTAGCACCCAAATTCAACAAAGTACAAAACTGATTTTTCCAGTTCACCAAAGCCTTCCTTCACCTGTTTCTTCACTTGACAGGCACACAAGGAATGAATCCTCTCTCAGCTGCATGGGCATCTTAAGGGTGCTGTACATTAATTGTATCACTGCAAACAGGGAATGAAGAGGGAAAGAAAAAGGCAGAGACAGACATCCAATTCCAATTTAAAGTACTTAGCGAACTCAGATTATATACTAATGCAAAATATTTTTATATCATCCCAGGACATTTTTGTTTATACTGCTCAGTGCTATTTTATTTGTTCCAGCTTTGCCACAGATGCATAAACACAGAGAAAGGAGAAAGAATGTGTGCTCTATATGATGGCTTTTAAAAAGTCAGAAAAGCAAGTAAAATCCATTTCTTAAGAAAACATTCAATTAAAAAAAAAAATCACTATATGTTTAGAGAAAAGTTTTTTTTTTTTTTTTTTTTTTTTTTTTTTTTTTTAAACAAAGGTTTAATTTTAAAAGTTAATAACTGGGTATTCCAGAAGGTTTGAGTCATCCACAGTAATAATTAGGGGGTTTGTTCCATACAAAATGCTTTATTTAACCTTCATGCCTCCATTCAGATAATTATACAAATGCATACATTTAAAGGTTTAAACTCTATTTCAATTCACAGCTCAATTCATAGGAAAGTTGAATACAGAAAAGCAATGCACCAACAAAATATGTCTGAGACACCATTAAAAACGATAACACTTGTTCATTTAGATCTTTGAGAATAGACTGGAATAATCATCCTCTGACAGAATTTCATTAGGGGATTCCCTTTACATTATCATAGGGCAAAAAAATCACCATTTTACAGTAAGAGGAAAAAAAGCTCTGAGTATATTTACAATACATACACTATACATAAATACAAGAACAACACTTACATAATATTAATAAACTTATAACATAGGTGTTGTCTAAACACTACATAGCATATAAATGCAGAGGAAACTATTGGGAAATTAGATCTTCAGATGATTACTTTTATTATTGTTGAAGAAAAGTAATTTTTGCATGGAAAATCTTTTGAAAAGGCAAAAGAAAAGACGAGAAACTACTGCTTGCTTGCTTGCTAGCACTGGTATTTTTATTCCTTTGAAGTACAGGGCTTCTATCGACACTATTATCTCTATGGGGTTACTGATAATGACCCTCCCTTTTGCATCTTATCGTAGGAAAAAGAAAGAGGTTCCATACATACTAATTCCATTGTTGTGAAGCTTCGGTCCCAAATTAATCGCTTTATAAACTACGGGATGTTTTTGTATTTTTACACAGGAGGATCAAATGAACACTCATTGGTACATACAGCTCTAACGACCTGATTAGAAGGAACAGTTGGAGGCCAAACGCAGCCCCATCCTTCGGATTTCATTCAACTAATGCCATAGGGGAATTTGCTTCATCCATAAGTGACTTGGCCAAGAATGGTATTTTTCATTATTCTGTTGTTTCTTCCTAAACGCAGCTGAAAGAAACTTTCCAAATTAATGGTATTTTTGACCCCACATGTTGATAGCAGTGTCCAAATCTCTTGTTCACTTGAAGTGTATGAATGCATGTCTGTGTGTGTGGGTTGAAGGTCTTAAGGCTGGTGGTGCATGAAACTTAAGTAATTCATTACTATCTCCGTGTATATTCTGCTGTAAGTGCAAATGGGATATATAACTTCTTGGGGACAAAGCAGGTCAAGAGAGCATACTGTGTAGGTGTTCAATGGAGAAATTACATTACCAAGGAAGCAATGTATAGGACAATAGGGAAAAATATACTGTGGTGGTTTTCTTTTTTTTTTTTCTTTTTTTTTTTTCTTGTTTAATGAAAAACAAGATGCAAACATAGCATTGAAAAATAGTTTGAAGCCAGAAATGAGAACATAAATTCTGAATTTTGAAATAATTTTGTTTGTTTGTGAATATTGTGGCTCACACTATATTTCCAAAGAAACTCTTTACATGTAGAAAGGCAAGAACAGGGAAAAAAGCAGCATCTGAACCCATGTCTGTGCTACGTGGTTCTTGCTTATGGCAGTCCATCAAAGCTTTTACCTATTTGAGTGTGTCTCCTACCAGACACCAAACTCTTGTTTTCCAAATGCAGAGCTAGCAGCATAAAACAAGGCTTAGCAAGTGAATGGACCACCATGCATGTTTTCTAACTGACAGCACCTTGGCTCATTGACATTTCTCAGAATGAGCCGGGGGGAACGTTGCAGGTCACACATATGGACAAGAGGACCCCAAATAACTTTTGCTGTTCTTATTTTCATAATAGCTAAAATTTGCATTCACAGTTTTGCTTGTCTGGAGGACTGAATGATTGTTTACTGAATAATCTACAAATCACTCCAAAGACAACTCAGTTTATTTCATAATTTAAAGTCTGTAAGCACAAGCTGCTATAGAGGTATGTTGGGAAATCAACAAAACAAAACAAAACAACCAAACAAAATCAACCCCCGATCAACAACAACAAAACCCCTCTGTGTTTATTTTTTCAGAAGGAAACCCCAGAAGCCTGGCTCATTTCATGATGGTGAAGACCAGATGCCCCTTCCTACGCAAGAACTCACACACCTAGTGCTGGAGTCAGCCAAACTCCCACCACCGTGCATTTCTAGGGGTGTCTCCTCGGAGCACTGCAGCTCAAAGTTGCAGAACAAAGGACCAAGCCTTCCTCTCCAACAAACAGCTCAGGTATAAGAAACTCACGTTTCCTTTGTCCTTCTGATGACACATTCCCTGGTGCTCTCCTCAAATCCCTAGCGTGAATTGAGCTCTTTTATGTGCTTAATATTTGGAGATTAAGTTCAGGATGACAGAATAAGTATATGCATGTTCTGATGGGATTATTTCCACTGATGTCTAACAGATTTAAAAATAAGTTGTTACTAAACTAGTGGTCTTCTCACATGATTAACTGGCATGCATCAGTGTCTAGTTTTTACACGCACGTCCACATGCTTTTATTTTGTACCTCTGCTGTCTTCCATACGTGAGCATCTTTGTGCACATGCAATCCTGCCTTGGTGAATAAAAATGAAAATCCATTCAAACAGAAATCCACTGAGGGTAGCAAAATCTGGGTAAAATGTGGAACTGCCCGAGTACAAAATTCTGCACAGATAAATGGTGGGTACAAATTTAGAGAACAGAAAGCAATCGTTCTTGGCAAAGGCATTAGGACAACCAGTTACATTTTCATCTCCAATAAATTCATTTTTAGGAACAGAAGAAGCATGAGGGATGGCATTACACCACTTTTTTAAGACTTCATTAGCGTCAGTAATTTTTTATTTTTTTGACAGAAAACTATTAGATTAAAAATAATAATAAATGAGAAACAAGGACAGGAAGAGACAGATCTGCCCATTTTCTAGTGCGATCAGTCTATGGGTGCAATTGTTTAGGCCACTTAATATTAAAAACAAAACCCTTCATCCACTCCAGTAATATCAGCTTCTTGGTTGTTATTCAGATAGTCTCTAGACTAAGAGTTCCCACTTTTTTCATTCCTTTGCCCCTAAAATAATAATAATATATAAAGTGATATATTTTTTCCACTCTTGGAGTCAATCAGTTCAAAGATGGTATTAAATACCAGTGTTACACGAAGAATAGAAAGGAGACATTAGATGAACTCAGCTCCAGAGTTCAATGCAAAGGATTTTTCAAGAGAATCCCTGTTCTAGTGTGTACCCTAAAAAAGCTCCATTGGGCTAATTGCTGGTTTTTGGAATATTTTACTACAGAATACCCTGGATATATGGGCATATCAGACATAAATTAGGAAGAAATGCCATAAAACACAATCAACTCCATTTACACCTACTTAGAATCCATATGGATATGAGTAATTTGTAAACTAAGACCCGTTCTCATCTCACGAGTATATGACAGACGTTATTTGAGAAAATAACTAAAACTTCTAACAAAATATCTCAATATGTGAAAATAGAAATGGCACTTTGTGTTTGCTTCTGTGCTGCATTATTGTTCTCAGAGTACAATTTTATTTTAATCTTATTGTTGACAGAATCCTGTAAATTATTGCTGTGTAAAAGTATAGGAACATCCCATCAGTTCTAATAACAGGCACTTTCAGTTTTTGTTTCATCCTTTAAAATAGATATTAGGCTATCTTGCTGAAGTGCATGTGCATTTTAAATGTCACAGCTGTCCCTCTACCACTGGTTTTGTTGACATGCTGCTGCACCTAGAAGATTGAACTCCCCTGGAACTGGCAAAGAGCAGCTGCTTATTTCAGCTCTGCAACCTTTATTCGAGATGCATTGTTGTCAGGGAAATACAAGAACAAATAAAATCAAATGAGAGTTTGCTGTTACTGTATCTGCCATTCACTGTAAATTGCCAGAAAAAAAAAAAAAAAAAAAAAAAAAGCTTTTCATATGGTTTTCATTTTAAGCATTTTTTTTTTCATTTATTCAGTCAAAGACATTCTGAGTGTTGACTTATTTGACATTAAAGGACACAATATGACTTCACTATATCGCATGCCATCTGCAAAACAGCAAAGAAGTGTCCATTCTGTCTTGCAGAGAAAACACACTCTCCAAAATGGAATCATCTACTTCTTAACATTTTCTGTTTAAGCTTTGCAGGGCATTATTTAACGCTTTTTTGATGATGAAAACCAAAGTTTCTTTTTTTTTTTTTTTTTTTTTTTTTTCTTAATGTACTTCATTTAACCTATTTACACCCCATGAAAAATTGTGAGTTTTAAAATACTTTTCCACTATCACATATATTACAGAATAATTAAACTGTTGCAAGTATAGTAAAATACTTTCAATGTATTTAAATTTCTAAAGATGCAGTATCCTTATAGTTACCTTTTTTTTTTTTTTTTTTTTACTAAAAACTGATTTACTGCTGCAATTGATCAGAATTGAAGCATTTTTAAATGACCAATGGGCATGACTTTAATAAGCATATTACACAGCAACCGTAATGCTACCATGAAACTGTGAAAATATAACAATCCTCTTTAAATTTCTTTGTGTGCTTCTCCAGTTATAAATCACAGGCAAAGGCATAATACAGTAATACAAGCTGGTTTCTTAAGAAGGTAGTATTTCCTTTTACAGTATTTATTTCCAATTCTTCATCTTTGTTTTTATGAACTTGCTTGTTTATGTATCCACACATGGGAGGAGGCATGTGGAAGTGCTGGCACTTACATGCATGGGCGTATGGGTGAGCATGTAGGAGGAGGGCAGATTTCCTGAACCATCCTTAGGCACGTCTGCTCTGGAAGATGCAGTTTCTCACACTGACCTTTCCAAACCAAAGCTCAAACTAAAAAAATAAGCAAGGTATTAACAGTGAAACTTACTCTGGTTTGAGGCAACCACCTTCAATAAAAGAGAAAGAGATTTTTTCCATTAAACAGCATTTATTATCAGAAGATAAATTTATAAATGGCAACTAGAATACATTTTCAATGTGGCTAATGGAAAACGAGACTTATGATCACTGCTATTCCCATTATTAAAGGGGAGAAAGGTTGTCCAGCTATTTGTCCATGCTCTGCACTGTGAATTTACCCCAAACATCAACATCACTGATGTCATTTTTAACACTGTTAATTTTGTTATACATTACTCCAGCAAATAATCATATATACACGTCAGTCTAAATCTATTTCATTAATTGTGTAAGCATGATAGAGAATAAGGAATACTGCATCTTCATCCCCAGTATAAATTGCTGTTGCAATGAGCCAATTTTACAGTACTGAATAAAACAGGTGCTCAAAATATAATGACAATTTAAAATTTAAAAATTTCTGTATCAAAGCTGCTTGCTCGTTACATTTTCATATAATGCTGGCTACTGAGATTTCCTGACAAATCCACTGGATCCTTTTGAAAACACCTGAAATCTGACACTTTGTGGCAGTCTCCCAAAGGGGCTGAGCTGTAATGTCCACAGTGGGTATTACCTGTCCTTTGCTCACACCGAAAAGCATAAATCTTTTTCTGAAAGAATGGGGACACCGTATATATTTGTATTTCCCAACTGCTCCATTCAGATGGACATACGGTGCACTGCCAAGAGGAGATCTGGTATTTCTGCGTGCCACACATGATGTAAGCCTTCACCACAGCTATGCAATGTTGCGGCACGGCAGTGGGACACCGGGATTTTTGAGGAAAATGCCATGGAGTAACCACCCTCAACCTCTGCACAAGCACCAAAATTTGGCGGGCCTGGACCACAGCCACTGGTGGAAGAACACCCTGAGAAACTGGGAGACATCAGATCCACGCCCGAACACCCTCCTCCCATCAAGTAATTTCTCTTAAAATACTTCTGAAGGGGGAAACCAAAACTGAGAATATCCTCAAAAAATATCTCGGGCCAAAGCCTGAGGGCTCTGATACAAAAGAGACACTTGCCAAGGATCATACTGGCTACTTGAAACCCAGTGGTAGACTGCTGCTGGTTGGCCAAGGTGTCTAGAGGTAGGGTTGTAGGGCAGCATAAAAAGCTCGTACACGTCTGCTAGGAAGGCCAAGTATCCATTTTTGCTTGTTAATTAAGGAAATTTAGTGTGCACTGCTCTATCTTTTAGCTTCATTCTGTTCCCATTGGCATGCTCTGAGCCTGTGACCCTCAACTCGAGCTCTGCTTTACCCCCTTGTCACTTTGGGGTTCCTTGAATAAAACCAGACCCTCTTTCTGTTGTGTTTCGTATGTATAAAGTAACAGGGAACCGGCTGAAAGACAAGGCGTTCACAAAGAGCAACTTCTGCCTTGGGAAACGAACCTCCTCGGGTTTCTCTGTGCAGTCAGCACAGGACAGTTCAAAGCTGCACACTGAAATTTAGAGTCTCTCGATTGCTCTTTTCTCACCATTGACTACAGAGGAAGCGTGAAGAAGACATTGGTCCCTCCCTGTTACATTCAGCCCTTGTGAACAACATCAGAGATGATGCCTCTCACTGCTTCTCTTGAATGCTAACAGAACAGCCTTAATAGATTCTTGTTCAATAAATTTCATTTTCTATGAGGGGAAAATCACAGATTCTGCTGCTATTCAAGTTCTTGGTAGTTAAAATGTTCTCAGGCGAGAAAATAATTCTATAAATTGACTTGTACCTGACCTGAATTCTTTCCCAAAACGTTGAGAATTACTGATTCATTTAGAGGGAATGACACTGAAGCACAAAAAAGTAGACCTCGAATGCAGTCCATGAACCACCTCAGGCACAACGCTGACAATCCGTTTTTTAAGTAAGTAACACTGTTGGTAAAAACCCAGTTCTGTTGCTCCACGATGCCTTATGGGCTATCAAAAAGCCCCTATTTGTTTCAGCCGTTTTAAAACTGCATCGACACTTGGTGTTGTTGCTTGAATACTAACTCTGAGCTGGGTACTAAAACACAGCCAAATTTTGTGGAAGATTACCAGCGTGGTCAGTGGGAAATGGGAGAGGCATTTTTCCTGCTATGACTGCTGATAATTTGTCCTGGGTTCTATGTTGACCAGTCAGCAGAGGGCAAACTGAATTTTAACAGTACTGAAGTTCTTTAAAGGAGCTGATAAATTATCCATTATTGGGGAACATTTATACTGTATTTAAAGACAATCATACTCCAGAGCCTCTAAATGCTGTTAGAAAGTATTATCCCAGTCTTATTAATCCTCAATTAACTGTAATTGCTTTCAGTATTTGTGTGGGTACTCTGTGCTGCTTTTTTTTTAAAGCTTATCTTGATTTCTGAACCCCCACCAACATTACAACCATTACTTCAGGAATCAGAAATGAATTCAGACTGATCAAACATTTAAAAATGAACAAGTGGCATCACAAGTTTAATCTGTGCAATTCCTGGAACCAAATATTCATAATTAAATGCATTGCAAAAGACCTTTATGTATACATCTTTTATCTCTAAGCTATAAAAGTCTCAACACTTAAAAATCTTGCCAAGTCTCTTCTTTGTCACATTTAGCTGAATAGGCAGATCCTTGTGAGGAAGGAAAACAGAAAAATACTATTCTGTTTTCACGAACAACTGATGACTAAGAGTTTCTCTCTTTCCACCATAATGTAATTAATATAAATTGATTCACAATGATAGGGCTGTATGGGAATGATCAAGAATTTCCTTTTATTTAATCTGAAAAGTCTTGGATTGAAAATCCCAGCAGAGGCAGCCACTGCTACCCATATAAAGGGCCATTTGTATCATAACAGACAGCTGGCAAAATCTAGTTATTCCCTAATTCCCAGGGAGAAACATAATGTCTTGCAGAGCACCATTCCAGAACCATTTCTCCTTCCTACTTACAGTTCATCCACTGACTCCTCAACGCTCAGATCTTTCCTTTATCTGTCTTGCTTTCCAGACACAAATAAGTTTTATGTTGAAGGAAATGAATGTACTTAATTGTGGTACCTAGCAGATCAGTGAAACCATCAGAAAGATTGACTTAAATGGTCTTACATGCTATTCTCCATCCCTGCCTTTTGTTGGTGTGGAGTGCATTATTGTTTTGAGAACCATTTTACTCATTATTGCTTTTTCTCTGCAAGAGACGCAGCCCTTTCTTCTGTTTTGTTTTGTGGGTACATTCAATTCCATTCCACGGATGGCTACACCCCTAACCTTGGTACCAGCCAGCAAGCGTAAGATCTGACTACTTCCTTGCATTCAAACACTGGTCACGGGGAAGAGGATACCTGCATGAAAGAAAACTGCACTTTGAGAACGGGGTAGTAGTTTTCAGATCGGCTTTTTCTATACAAATCAGGAAATGGTTCTAAATAAGTCCATGGTAAAATACAGATACTTAATATTGTACTTTCAGCAGAAATGCTGCTGCCCCTTTTTTATTTTACAGACTTCAAAACAACAAAAGAAAAAGAAAGGAAAAAAAAAAAGGATAAAAGAAAAAGGTTAAATGGCTGGTGTCCTCAATAGCATAATGACAACTTGTGGTACAACATTAAAATGCCACCATTGTTATTGCAAAAGTCTGCTCCAGCAACCCTTCGGCTCTGACGGTGGGACCTCTCCAGCAGGATCTTCTTGCCTACTCCCACACAGCTCATCTGTAGCACAGCTCGGGCGTGAGGCTGACACTGGCCAGGTGGTATTCGAAACAAGGGGAAAAGATGGGATAATAAAGGTCTACCGGTCTTGCTCTCATCATCATCATCGGTTTGTGGCATCTGATCCTCCAATCAGCAGTGATTTTTCAGGAACAAAATGTCCGACAGCTAAGAAAACATACAAGCTATAAACATTTTTTTCAAAGGACGCAGCATGTAAAATAATGCCCATTCCTGTAGCATTTCGGCTGCTATTTCCCAGGTGATTGTGATGACACTTTTGGGGTGTAACCATGCTGAGGGGCAGACGGGGTTAACTTCAGATGGCGAGGAGAAGAGTGGCACTTCTTTTCCTGCTTTTTTTTTTTTTAATTATTTTTTTTTTGTTACAGACGGCAGGGACAGCCCTGCCTGTTAACACTGTAGAAGGGGATTCAGCCCTGCTGAATTCACTCCGGGTAGTTAAGAGACCCAGCTCTTAAGCTCGGCTGGAACAGGTAGCGTTTCTCAAACCAGCATGTGCCTGCGGCGGTGGAGCGCCAAGTGATCTGAGCGGGAAAAGCTGCGGTCACAGTCTGCACACTTGAATGGCTTCACTCCCGTGTGCTTGCGGTAATGCCTCGTCAGTTCGTCGGAGCGAGCAAACTTCCAGGTGCAGCCTTCCCAGGTACATTTGTAGGGTTTTTCTCCTGGCAGAGACAAAAGAAAGGGGTGGGGGGGAAACAGGTGGTGACTTTCACCTCCTTGCTCTTAATCCCTGCAACCCCCTCTGTACGCTTCCCATGAACACCCACTGCCTAGGGGTTTCTTTAGGCCAAATTACACAATTACTACGAACCGAATCTGCTGAATATAAGGAAAGGGCCTCGAGATTTATCATTCCTGTGGCATTCACATGACTAAGAAAATCAACAGGATTAAGGCAACAGTATAGATCCTACCTTGCAGGGGTGATGCAGGGATTAACATGAGGACAAAGGGCTGTGTAATTATTCCCATGATTACTGTACAAGTTTGCTAGCCTCATCCCAACAAGCTGTACTTTCTCCCAAAACGGCCAGCCTGCCCTATTTTTCAGCAATTTATCACAGGGTGCCAAGGACTTCCAATTATTTATAGGAAGTTTATGAAGGTTTCTAATTATTCGTATAAACAACACTGCAGGATGTTTCTTAGCAAGCTGGTAAAAATGAAGTATGATTTCCCAAGGAAACATAAAAATTCAATCTGCAAAGTGTCCTCTTTATTTATTGCACTTACTCATGTTCAGTAAAATTAATTTTGCCTGTAAGAAGTTACCAGGAATGGTCTATGATTTTTAAAAGTACTTAGCCATGGAACTTGCACACAGCTATTGACAAAAAAATGATTTACCTCAATGAGACCAGACTTGGGATAAGAGCAGTTTTGGAAAATTCCACCCCCCTACTTTTTGTCTGATGTTAAACATGATGCATGCCCCAGGTTCTGTGTCATATTGTGTCACAGGAGAAGATTAATATGGCTGATCTAGACTTTGTGCTTTAATAAAAGAAATTGCTACAAAATCCCATTTTTGCCACCTTTGAAGGCTGTACTTGTTTGGGATTTCTATCACCACTCTTTAATGTCTACATGTTAAACGCTCTTGGGAGTTACCTTGATCCTACAGTTGAGCGTGCTTCAAAACTGAGGAAGGGAAACTGTGTGAGGTCTGCGTGCATGTTCCTCTGGTGTGTCAAAAGTGATTTTTTAACCTCCCCTTCCTGAACCAGCTAACCACAAGCAGGACAACACAAGAGCATCTCTGCAAATACTGTTCCCTGCGTCGGACACAAGTCGTTCCTCGGTTATATGTTATCATGTATGAATCATGAGCAGCTCGTGAGATACCTTTCCAATTACACAAACCAGAGATACAACATTTGCTTTGTTGCAGGCAGCACCTCCCTCCCCGTGTCTCTTCGAAAGTCAGTAAATGTTTTGCCGAGCGCCTGGAGTTTCAAAAGAAAATCACCGCCAAGTTCAAACAGCCCCGAGAAGTCCAGCTGAAATGGCCACGGGTGTCTCTGTAAGGAAGTCAGATGCTGTACAGGCACATGGTGGGGCTGTCGGCAGCATTTGAGCTCGCTGGGGCTCAAATCGTGTGCACCATCTGGGCTGTGCTGCAGTTTTGATGTCGGATGGGGGTGGGAAACAGTTTCAGTGGGGAGAGCCCAGCTATCCAGGCTCCGGGCTGACAGGCTGGACTTGCCAAGCCTGCAGCTGGAGCTCTGCACTGGCAGCCAGGTCGCCCAGCTGATTTTACAGCCCCCAGCTGAGCAGCACCCGCTGTGCCCAGGCGGCCACGGCGGTGCAGCAAATGGCAGGGCACGTGCTCTTGCCAAGGACAAAGCGCTGCAAAATGGGCTTGGATTTGTCACTGAACTGCCTTGCATACGTGCCCTTGCTGCAATCAGCTGGTGTGGAACACTGTACAAATATACATGTAAGTCCTGCCATCTGACTGGGCAGGTCTGCCCCCGTGGTCCCATCACACTGTGTGGACGGTCTGCAAGTGGAGCACTTGCCGCTTCCAGCTTCAGCATACTTTTGGGCACTCTTCTTTCAATGCCTGGTCCGGCCTCTGTTGGTTTCTTTGACCACAGAGACCTCCAGAACAAAGCAGGGAGGTATTTCCCATGGTTTGGGTCCTTACTGAAAAGGCTCTGTGAACCTGTGTCTCTCCTTACCCCATGATCCTTCCCTGCTATGGCCACTTTGGCACAGAAAGTCCCAGATCTTCTATCCCATGGTAGAATGCCAATGGAGAACTCGATGCGGGAAGGAATGGAAGATGAAAGAGAAATACCAGAAATAGTTTGTTCTTCCTTTAACACAGTATCACTTTGGGTAAGAAACAAGAGCCAGCTGGCAGAAAGACGTGAGCATTGGCCACTCAGCTGAAGTTCCCAGGTGTTGCTTCCAGCCCTTCTCCTCAATGAGCCGTGCTCACCCAGCCCCTACACAGCTATGTGAAAGAGACAGGACTAACCACATTCCTCTCACGCTATTTACACCACTGAAGGAAAATATCTCTTACAAGCTCAACCTAAGAAGACCTTTCATTATTTTCAATTAAATAAGTGTTTATAGCATAAAAAGAAAAAAAAAAGCAAGACAGAGCAGCATTACTCTAAAGACATTCAGTAATATACATCTTGAAAAAGGCATTGTAAAAGAGACCATCAAAGATATGATTTTCCTTACAGATTAATCAATAACATTTTAGGCAAACCTTATTTTTAGGAAAAGAATAATAATATTTTCTATTAAACACTCACATTATCTGTGGATGGCCTGTCATCAGAACAAAAAGTTCTTATTCATAGGCAATACTATATTAACTGTGTTAATATATGAGCCTCTGCTTGGTAACATCCCCAGAATGAAGGCTAACCACTGATTCCTCAAGAACTTCAGTAAAAAACAGAAGGTGCAAGAGTTCAAAGCATAAGAAAGGGTCATTGGGAGCAGATCTGTCAGAGGATGGGAATCTGGTGCCAGATTTCCCACTCCAGCTTTGGCTGATGAACTTGAACACTCACAGCTGAAATTCACAGTACAATCAACAGAAAAACGGGACCTCACAGGGCAGCCCAGAAAATGGTGATCAAGGCAGTGGACAAACCTAGCTAGTTAATTGGAGTAAACTGTCCCCAGTGCTTACTGATCTGTGGGGCTTTGGTGGCTCTGGCCAATGCTGGGTGCACTCCCAGGCCCACAGGTGGACTACAGCCCTCCAGAACAGAGGAGTGACACATATATATATATCACCATTTCAAGTCTGGATTGCAGTGGAGTTGAAGTCAAACACTCAACTCAGACACTTCTGCCTTTGTGCAAGCACTTGAGCTTAAGTGCCTAAGACACTCTTGGGTTCAAAGTACGTCTTTTTCTTCAGCTCCCTCAATGGCTCAGCAGATGCCAGAGCATGGACCTCAGAGTTACTGCCATGCACCAAGGCTCTCAAATGCTCATTCAGCTCTACAGAGCAAAGGCAGGCAGTGTGAGCTCTGCCCAGGTGTCCTGGTTTCAGTTAGAACAGAATTAATTTTGTAGTGGAGAAATGGAAATGGAGGAGGAAATCAAAACAGCAGACAGGCTTTGGAAAATGGTAGGAAGGAGAGCTGCAGAAAGAGACTAAGAAGTTGCAGTAATTAACACAGGGAGGAAAAGAAAACTGGAAAAAAAAGAAGAAAGACCATTAGACAGTTTAATTTTCTGAATCTGTAAGGTTTTAGACTTATATAAGGTACCTTTTTTAAAAATAAAAGCCTGAAGCTGTGAACGTATTCACGAGAGCTGATCCTCTACTTTCCCAGCTGTCTTTGAAAGCTCAATTACTTTGCCCCAAACGCTGACAAAAAGATTCTGAAACACAGAGAAACTTTATTCTGATGGTATTCTGCAGCTCTGCAATACATAGACAGTAAACAGTATACCATGACAGTCATTTACACAAATCAAGTGGGACCCAGGAGCATGAGAAGGCTCTTTTAGGCAGTTCCCCGTAGAAAATGAGTATTTTCTATTGTTTGGGGAAGTTAATTAGAAAGTTTTAAAGGCATGACTCAATGCCCCAAATGGAACTAGTCATTTTTTAATCTTCTATTAACAAAACATCTGCTTCTAAGTGCCCTCCAAAACATTGCCTTTTCTAATCCAGATGCCACAATCTGAATTAGTTTAATTACTTTTACCATATTCATTTTCCTACACTACCATGACTCCTCTCACTTAAGCACTTAAGAACATAGTTACAACGGTTACTCATTAAATCTCCCTAAACTCGAGCAAATAATGAATTAATAATGCCGAATAACAACCATTATTTAGTCAATCTTTCAAAAATTTTCCACCTTCCCCACAGCCCAACAGCTGTCTTCCCATATCCGGAAGATCATTCACCCATGGAAATAAATCTCCTTCAAACTTCTACTTTACAACCCAGTGATATTCACATACTCCAAAGAAGAAATGTTGTATGTTGGTACCAGCAAGAGACCATGAGATGCAAGAGATGAAGGGAGCATGGTCTGCTCTACACTGCAATTTCCGATGCACTACGCTCCTCAGCAATTTCTCTCTCAACTAGCCCATCAACTAGCTGGTATCACAGTATTTGATGTTCATTGCTTCAAGGGAAGCTGCAACCAAAGCCCTAAGTAAAGAGTTAGGGGGTGGTCTGTCAGCAGGGTGAATGCCCCATGTAACAGAGCTGGGCTTATATTCCCTAGGCAAGAAACTTTATGGGCTGCAATTGCAGATACTCTGCAGTACTCCCCAGGCGCTTGCAGTCCCTTTCATTTGTGTATTATTAAAGTTACTTTTATTCATCAGTTTAGCAGGCTTTTGGCAACTATGCCATTGAGTAATGATGAGGTAACTCTGTCTGCTACCAGGACAGAAATCATCCCAGTGATGTAGTTGTAAACCCACTTTTATCTCTGACAAACTCTCTTCTGTTATTACAAGTGAGTGTCCTTTCCTAATTATGTCCCATCCATCCACTTCTGTACGTAACTTTCACCATGACTCTGAGTTACTACATCCCTTCTCCATAGCCCCTTCTGCAGTGGTATTCATCATTTTGAAACACTGCTAACATTTTTATTGCAAAATATACACAAGAGAATGTTCAGGGTTACAGGCTTAGCCATCTAGTCAGACTTTTCTGCATTTAAACTTTATCCTGTGAAAGAGCCACGTGCTCAAATTCCAGTTTTGGGAGGAAAAAGTTCGAGAAGCACTTGGAGATGAAACTTGGTTTATTGTTTTGTGCAGCGATTCCAAACTGGGTGGGTGGGAGCATAGGGAGATGCTGTCCCTCATTCCATTCACAAACTACAAAGGACTTAAGTCAAACTTGGTTTAAGCAGTGGCATCTGCCCAGCCCTGCTATCTACGGCCACATCTTTATATATTCCTTGTTCAGTTTCTACTGTCATTACACACGGAAGAGAGAGTATTCCCCACATAAAAACACAGTGAGGTCCTAAGGACTTAGCCTGTAACAAATTGAAAGAAAATAAATACTCCAGCAAACATGCCTCTGCCTATGTTTGATGGTGTTACATATTCTAGTTGGAAGTCAACAGGTCTGCAGGGTCAGGACACCTCAGAGCTGTTCCTGGTTTGGTTTCTGCTACAGGATGCTATGCAAAATATATAATGTGTAGTATTTATGTCAGCTGGTTTCAGCTCCCACATAAAGACCAGAACCACTCTAAAACACACAGCACAGACACGCTGCACCCATACTGATAGTGCTGTGAGAGGGAAAATCATAAATGGAAAACCACAAATAATGGCTTATTACATTTTGCATTTCTACTAAAAATAAGCAATTTCAGGCAGAAAAGAACCTTTTTTACAGCAAAAACACCATCTTATAAAGAGCATCCTCAGGCACTCCCAGAGGAAGAGGGCAGCTTAGCTTTTAGACACAGGGGAAAGGGAAAAATGACAACTATTATGTTTTGTGTGATATTTTTATTAGTATAATTTTTTAATGAAAAACATCTGAGCACTTACAGAGTACTTTCCAGCTTTAAAGTGCCTCGCACAGCTTTTCACAAAAAAATATATTAATACCTTATAAAAGTCTGCCTTCATAATAGCACCATGTAACAAGTATCTTTGTGTCTATTCTGCAGGTAGGAAAACAAATGCACCGAGCAAAAGCAGCCTTCCCAAAACTGCAGAAAATGAATGGCAGCATTATGACTCACATATTAGGAACACCTTACCTTCTGTAGGGAGACCACTAGATCTCAGTTTCATCCTTTTAAATGTTTGAAACATTTGCAATGATTTTGATTCAAAAATGTAATTCAATTATTTTGATGTCTTTGAAAAGGTGATTTTGAATCTCTGTTTCCAAGTTCACTATATCTCTTTGGTGAATATAATAAATTTGAGTTTTGCTTCAGTATTGTTAAAATATGCAAATCAAAGATCGTTCTGGGAAGAGATTAAAGTTTCGTATCAGTTGAGCAAGTCTGGGAAAATAATTTCTACGAGCAGAATGGGAACATGCTGTGCTTACTGCAACGTGTCCTGAAATTCAGGTTTTTTACTCCTCATTCTCAGTCTTAGGCAGAGCAAAGAGACATGGTTTCTTCAGGTGACAACTGAACAAAATCAAATCAAAATCATAGTGACAACCTGCACTATCAAACACCAGACAGAACTTCATCAGATTTTTGGCAGATCTTAAAGTGATTATTTGCAAGCTCCACATCTGGTAATTCAGACTCAAGTTGCTCTCCCACATCACAACACATGAGTATCCTTCATTTCACCACACTGCTGAGTTTAGGAACCGTTTGCCATCCTGCATCCCCCTGCAAGATCAGTATTAGTTAAGGACCCTTATCTATTTATTTCTCCCGTGTCTCTCTTCCCATACTCCCCTTTAGGTTCAGCCTCAGTTTATTGCTACTTTAATACAAAATCCCAGCATAGAAACACAAAATACAAATCCCAGCATAAAACCCCTTTATCTCCAGACTCACAAGAACTCTACTCTCCATAACTTCAGAAGGCAAACCCACAACACCAGTCTCAGTCCTGTTCTGTCACTGTACACACTGAAAACAAGCAAAGAGCAAAAAAACAAGCAAAAAACTTCCCTTCCACATTTTTGCTTTTTAGGCTTCTGCACAGAGACTTTGTCCTCCAAAGGGACTTGGACAAGAATTGTCAAAGACATTGCTGAAATAAAATGATAAATGCAATTCCCCTAACAACTGTAAAAATACAGTTTTTGGAAATGCAAAAGGACTCTTCCTGTGCACCTGATTCCAGGACCTAGATGAAATCCCCAAAGGAGGGGACAAATAACATTTATTATCCTTTCTGATAATTTTTTCCTGCCTGACATGGTCCTTTTATATATATATATATATATATATGTGCATACTTATGAATTGAAGTATATGTATATGCTTACATACATCTCTCTGTATGTATTTGTAGTAGGAGAGAGCATGGAAATTTCCTCCTGCCCTCCAGCCACAGCAATAAGGGACTATCAAAATTCCAGTTCTTTGGGTAAGGATGAGATTTCTCCTTTTATGGCAACCTTCACTCAGAAAGGAATTTGGGAAAGGTGATGTACTTACAACAGCAGCCAGCTGCGCACATGGTGGTAGCAGACTTGCACACTAACTCTCTTTGGCTGGGGTGCTGCCGGCCTGAGTTTTGGTCTGGCCTCCTCACAGAAAACACCTTTTCTTCTCTGTGGTCCCTAACTGCAAGGGAGATGCCAACTAAGTGACACTTCCATTTCCATCTGCAATAACTGTGCCTCCGATTCTGCTCCCGTCACTCCTCCTGGATGCTCCAGGACTTGCTCCAGCACGTTCAGCTAGAGCAATATTGATGTTTCTCAATATAAAAATTAAACCTTCCACTAACTGTAAAAACAAAACAAAGCAAAACAAGAAGCAAATCCCCAGAGAAATAAACAAACAAACCAAAAACAACAAAAAGGCTCCAAGGGTTGAGCTTTGTCTCATTCAGAGGGCAGGACGTTGGTGTGCCAGGCTGTTTACAGAAACAGAGCAGCGAAAAACACCTCCCTTAAAGACCTCACTAGTTAAGCAAATGAGTTGTGAATAGCATAAAGCTTTCTCAATTGAGAGATAATAATTTTTTATCACCATAAAATGTAAATATATATAGTATCGAAGAAAAATATTAACCGACAAAATACACATGATGCGGGAAAAGAGACTGGGAAAATTAAAATTCATGTGACCAAGATAGCAGAAAATTTCATATCCTATGTGGAGAAAATACTGAAGTGCAGAAAATAACCACCCATCCTACACAGGAGTCATCTTATCTTTTTCTTTTCGTGGGAAAGGAGAAGTTTAATAAAATTTCTCCAGTTCCCTGCCTACTTGTTTGCAAAAAATGAAGATGGAAAACACTTGCTTTCAGGCTCTGCTTTCCTTTTTCCTTTTAGGAAAAAAGTAAGCAGAAAAAAAAAAAAAAAAGATGAATAAAACATTAAAGCAAAGGCTTTTGTGAAACTTACTTCTACTTTTGAGCACGCTCTATTCTCAAATAGTTTGTTTCTGATTGACAGGCTGCCCTGAAAAGAACAGCATGGGCACAAGCAACTCCAGGCGCACTTCATGAAAGACGTGGTATTACCAGAAGTGGGAATTTCGTAGCACATTGCTATGCGTTCCCCATCTGGGACTGAGTGGGCTGCAAGAGTTAACGTCCTTGGAAGCCCTGTAATGTGTTTTTACTCCTCTAGGTCTGGGTGCATCTGGAGGCAACATCTGGGAAAGTACACTGGAGGGAATGGGAGTAGGGAGGTCTTTCTCGCCTTCATGCCACTGCAGGGCTGCAAATGGTAGACCACAATCATGCCTGAGACCTCAGATGAACTGCAGTTCTTTGGAGGTAGAATATTAAGCACTAAATGGCTTACTTAGAGAAAATTTTATTCTGCATAATGAAATCATCATTATTCCCTCGTGCCACACACAGACAAAACACATATGCACCCCATATTTACAAAGTCAAGGGGCACTGTTGCAAATATTTTTCATAACCTAGAGACTGAAAGCAATCACAGACACAATTAGACTTGCTTTCCCATCAAAGTGCCTTGGAATAACCACATGGGCACTCTTCCATATCGGCACGGCATCAGACCTACAATGCAGAGAAACGACTCCCTGTGTGTAAGGTGAATTCAGAGCTCGCAGAACTCGCCAGAAATGAAATCATTTAACTTTCCACGGAGCGGCTATTGGAAGAGAACTGGATGTACGAGCTCCCTGTGGTATGGACACCTGCCCGTAAGTAGCTGGACTCGGACAACTATCCCTCTACATCCAGGCGGCTAGCAGAGGTTCACATTTCTGAACATCACCTTACCAGGACGCGGTGGCCTTGGTGAGTCTGCCTTTATACCCTGGTAGGTATTCTACCAGCAGACACCCTATTTTAAATACCTCCTAAGTTCTGTCCTGAAATCTGAACCCAGGAACATCAATAGGCTGAGGCTTTAGCAGCCCTGTTTATTAAAGTATTTGTCTATCTTCTAAACAGAAATTGCATGAAGAAAGGGCAAAAAGCTAGACGTGAAGACTTCCACGAAATATACTGGTTTCCACATTAGAAAGCTCAACTGTTTATTGAAACTGGCAGTAAATTTTAAACACTAAATGAAAATATTTCTTAAAAAATAAAAGCATCACCCAAAACAAATAGAACCTCCTATTTTACTTAAATAAAAGTAATTTTTAAATTAGCTTTGTTTATTTAAATTCCTAGGTTCTGAAACAGCATGTGAACCTGCTGTTGCAGCTTTTTTCACTCAGCAGATTTATGTGCAGAAGGAAGAGCTCTGGGATAAGGGCCCTAAGAGGCATGTAGGACATGAGAAAGAAAAGCTGGGCTTTTGAAGAGAGAGTCTAGTGGGCAGGTGGCAAAGAGGTGTTAATTTTAAAGTAGGCCAAAAATCTGCACAGTTCAGGTCAAATCCAAGAGGATTATTTTAAAAATGTTTCTTCCTCCCAATATTTGTCTAAAGAAGGGATTACAAACCTGTAAATATCTCTCTGGAATGTATAGCTAGCAAAAGGCATTCAACAGACCTTAAGAAAACAACAGGTAATGAATGGAGTTTTAAAGCCTACCAAGCAAAAATAACTATTTTGGTGCCTCTGACTTCTTAAGTCTGCTCTGAAATTGCTGAAAGGAAAATGTGAACAAAGACTAATGACAGGGGCCCTTTCATATTAAAATAATATATGGAGCAACAGTGAGTGAGAGGAATGCAATGTTTGAAAAAGCACAGACTAAATAAAACACCCGTGTACTCACTAGCTCTCTCTCTTCTAGGGCGGTGTCTCAACCCAGCAAAAAAGGAACTTCTTGGGGAGGAAATGTTGTCATTTTCTCAGGTACAAAACCACATTTCTGAGATGTTTAGTGTCTCCATGTAATGAGGACACACTGATGAGGACCCCCTGACACTAACAAATAGGCTTCATTACGTCTGAGGCAAAGGTATTTGCTCTCATATCTCAGGAATGATATAGGCGTTGATCAAGGACAAACCCCTGAACACTAAAAGAAATCATTTGGCCTGGGGGCTATGTTCAGCCTGTGTCTTTAAGTGCAGCCACAACTACGGCAGCAGGAGCACCAAGATCAGCACTGGTTGGAGCTCACAGATGAAAATCTTCAGCCACAGCCCTGTGTCAGAGCCCCACAGAAGCTGATACAGACGGGGAGGAAGGTCTCTTGCCTTCCTCCACCCACCGGAGGCAGGAGCAAAGCCACAGTTGTGGCTGGATGCCACCCTACCCTATACTCATGGACTAAATCCATTCCCACTTCATGCCACTGGAACATCCCAGGCTTCTGCTGCCACTGACTCCAGGAAGCTACTCTGCCACATTCCTCGAGAAAGTAGTAACTAATGACTGAAATAGCACTGCATTGAAATACAAAGTGGTGATTGTACAGCTACAACACCAGCTACAAAGAAAGTCCTACAGAAGTGAGAGACAGAAAGCAACCACTTCTCTATCGGATGTAAAATCATGCTGCACATAACTTTAAAGCAGGCATCTTATTCCTTTATTGAATTCTTCAGGATGATTCACACAACAGTTTAAACTCCTTGGGCCTTTCCATATGGTAAAAGAGTAGCCACAAGAAGCTAGAAATGGATTTAGCTGTGAGCAACTTTAGATGTGAAATCCAACACAAATCAAATTTCCCTTTAAATGACTATGTAGTTAGTGGGTTAGATTTCTCAGGTCATAATCCCCGTGCTAGGCACCGCTTTGACTGTGACGCATTCACACCACACAGTGTACTCTGCATACCTAGAAGAAAGGGAAGAGCTTTAAATATCCTCCACATGTACTATCCATTATACCTGTTTCAAAGTCTCTGTTCTTTACCAGGCCCCTAACAGACAGTATAATTTGCCTCTTCAATTTACATAATATGGCTCAAATTTACATGTTCTCCCTATTCGAGAGGAGACAGATGATGAGTATGAAAACTGGGTCACAGTATGCAAAGGTCAGCTTTGGTATTATTGGTTAAAAGAGGATACCACTGACTGGTATTTGTAGACCAAGTAGCCTCTGGATCAAAAGTGAAGTTGCTGGCCAGTGGGACGATTTGCCCTCTGTGGTGTGAAAGAACTTACCAGTGCACCACATGCATGCCATGGGACATCATCCACAGCTAGCTTCACAGAGGTGGGCTCCCTGCAGTGACTCTGCAGGCAGGTAGAACCTGTCATCATTTGACACACTTCTCATTACTTAATCTATTTTATATCAAGGCAACTGAAATCACTATGAACACACAAGGTGCTGTGTGCTTTTCCTATGATCACTGACATCTATCCAAAAGGTGTTCTCACTTTCTCATGCCTCCTTTGCACTGTTATGGCAAGTAGACCAAAGGGTCCTGGGTGTTTGTTTTTGTTCTCCCTCTTCCCTCTCTTAAAACTCTCTGCCTTGTCCTCTCATTGTTCCATACACTCACCTTATCCACACCCACTATGCTGATAAAGGCTATAATAATGTATAACCTGAGATGTATTATTTCACCTGAGACTTAACTGTCTTGCATTTGATCTGATAAATGGTGGCTTTGTCCTGCCACCTTCATCATATTTAGCTCTTATATTTAGTTTCATTACAGTTACAGATGATTGAAAAATAATCATGAAATTTTGCAAGGAAACTGTGAACATTTTTGACCACTTTGCAGCTTTTTGGTGACATTTCAGAAACATCCAGCCAACTAGAGAGGAGGTTGAGACATATGCCCTCAAATTTTTGGCATGAAAACATATGCCTGCTGTTTTTTTGCCAAAAGAATGAAATCTTTGACACTCATTGCCAATTTTACAGCTCCACAGACCCAGGACTTCCAGCTTTACCAAGTTCACAGATCAGTTACTAAAACCTAGTTTTTATAACCCATGTCAGCTTCTCAACAGCAGGCAAGATTTGACTCTTTGATTTACATAAAACATGCCAGATTTTCATCATCTCTATTTACAAGGAAGAGAGTTTGTAGATCTTTCACAAGCCAGGTCTAATATAAAGAGGAAACAGCAATAAGATAAAATTTAAATATTTTTAGAATTAAGTTTTGATGGTAAAAAGAACACACTGAGTGGAAAGATCCAGTATTGCTTAGTCTCGAATGCTCAGCTGTCCTACTGGAAGCATCAGTGGCAAATTTAATATCTCCTAGAGGACCTGAAATAGCAATTACATATCATAAAATAATGCTATGGTTGTTTCCTTATATGTCTTCAAAGTAAAAGAAGCAAGCTAACAAAGATAAGTCCCACCAGGGCTGCATAGGTGCACGCCTGACAGGGAAAAGGAGCTTCAGCTCTCCACCATTAACTCTCAGGGCCAACACGAGCGCCTACACTAAGCAGAACAGACACAGGCAGATGGGGAATGCAACCCAGAGCTGCTAGTTTTCCGATACTTAAAGATTACTCATTTATAGAATCACACATTAGTAATTTTCTTTATGTTCACTGAAGCAGAAACTAACTCTACGCAACTCCGGTGAGCCAGTTTCTCACCGTTTTCTCCTTGCAGAAAAAGATGATAAACCTGAGCTGCAAGATTGACTGCGAGTCCTGAAGGCTCTCCATCACACCCGATACCTCCTGATAGCTTTATTTGACGATCTGGCAAAACAACAACAAGAACCTGATACTAGAAAGAGAAATTCAATAGCAAGTGCTTGTGATTTATGAAATGCTCCAGCGATTACAGGTTTCACTTGCAGTTTTCCCAGTTTCAGAGACGATACGTAATTCAAGCTCGCCCCCCAGTGGCTTCCATGCCCACTCCACTCCGCTAAGGCTTGAGGACAACGGTGAGAACTATTTGGAAACTGGCTGATGGCTTGCTTAAAAAAGGGAGGCAACACTCAAAGAGAATTGAATGCAAATGTTACTGTGTGTAATATTTTGTTTCAATTTTTAATGAAGTTCAAAAGAAATGTACTTTCCAACCAAGGAAGCTGTTCATCCTGTCATAATGCCATACTATTTTCCCTCTGTTTTCCAAGTGAACGAGCATGTTTCAGTGACTATGTAAACATAGTAAATGAAAAAAATAGTTTTCAAACACATCCTGCTTAGCCAAACAATTGTTAGCAAGATCAGTTTGCCTAGAAAAAAAAAAAAAAAGCCCAGATTATGCAATGTTGAGTTTCTGTGATCTTTCCTCAGAAAGTTGCCTATTCAAACTTGCTCACCCTTGCGTGCATAGCTGTCATAATTCATTTATACTTATCCAAAACTGCACACTAATTATTGTGGGTCATACGTGAATAATTAACTTCTTTTGCCTGAAGCAAAAGTAAAAGCCAAGATAAAAAATGTAAAATGAGATTAATACATAGAGCATGCTCATGGCCAATGCTACATGTAAGTCAGATTACATCAACTTCTTACCAAGACCTGAAAAGAGTTCCATGAAACACATTTTAACAGCACAATATGGATTTTCTCACTAGATTACTGGTTGAATTTAGTGCTCACCTTCTCTCTAGACTACACTTCTTACATTGCAGCAGACACAAAGACATGACAATATAATACAGTTAACAACTGATCGTTTAATGAAGGTTTTTGATTTGAGGTTATTTTTTCTATTGTATTTTCTTTTCTCCCTGAAGGAATGAACTAATATCCAACGTGACTATAAAATATTTCAGGCAGCAGCCTTTTGGGGTGGGGATTCATTTCAGCCAGCTAACAGGCAAGTACCTGAGCTTCCTCTGTATTCAGCAGTGAAACAGAAGCACTTTCAGATGCCAATCCTTGGGTCTACCTGAAGAAGGAATAATGTGCCCCAGAGGTGCCAAGCCCTCTTCTATGACTACCCAGAGATCCCAGACAGATAGCATAGCCTAGACACCCAGCCGCTGGGGAACCAAAGCTGGAGAGATGAATCCTGCGTTACTTTTGGTACAGAAACTCCCTTCATGCTACCAGAGAGTTATAGCTGCAAAAACTGCAATGACCAACACCATTTTATGCCTTCAGTACCTAGTTTTGAGCACCTGAAATGCATAGCCTGAGCTTCAGTGGTGCAGACTATCTAACATTGATTTGGGTGTGTTATACACAAGAGCAGGTCTGTCATGAGATCACTGATGAATTACAGACTCATTAAAGAATTGGGCAACAACTTAGGAATCAAGATACAAAGAAGGAAAGGGATGGAGTAGAGGTAGACTGAGATAAAGGAAGTAAAAGAAGAATGACTGAGAACAAGGCAAAAGGGTAAGGGTACATAAAATACATTAGAATACGAAATATACCGTGAAAAAATAAGGAAAAGGGAAAAAGAATTAAGACAAAACAATTAAGAGAGAAAGCTCAAGCATTACTGGGAAGATGTGAAGAAATCAGAATAACTGGAGTGGAGAGAAGCCTAATGAAATAACCAGAGCGTTTATGCTGATATAGGAAGAGACTCTACAGGAATTAGTTTAGTGGGGGGTATTAGGATGGAGCTTTGTTTGGTATTCCTCTCAACAAAAGTCCTAGCAACCTAAAGACATATTGGAAAGAATGATGCAGAGGTGACTTCATCTGAAATGGAGAAGTCATCACTTAATTTTTTAAAATAATATCTCATACTCTTTAGAGCACATCACACCACAGAAAGCACCACCAGGTTCTCAACAAAGAACAGCTTTGTGCTGTGTGCTGGACAAACACCATATTTTCTCCAAGGAGTTACAAGAATGTTGAAGTACATTAAGAGCAGAGAGATCAATAAATTTAATTTAAGTAGATCAGCAGCAGAGTTAGGAACAGCACTGAAACTCAATAGTGTTCTGTCCACTGCCTTTTTAGCCATTTTAGCGGTCACCTTTTAAATTGTTCTTGATGACCTCAAAAAGCTATTCCTGAGTTTCTCCACAATAAAATTACAACAATTACACATCACTGCTTCAGCTGCCCTCGCATGTCTGTCATGGGGAGTAGTAATGACCTATAAAGTTAATAAGAAAGCCAGGTATTGATTAAGTATTATCATCACTGAATGGGATCCAGCTCATCTAGGCATCTCTCTTGCATTCTTGGTGAAGGGACCTAGTACAACCTATTCTCATTAAATGACTGACTTCCCTTGGCAGTATGCGGTAGATGCCTCTGAAAGCATCCAGAAAGAAATCCACAGTTCTTGAATTTACACTTGGATTGAACGGAAGGTATTTAGCAGCACCTGTAATTGAAAGGCTACATCTGTAAAAGCAAATAGTATAATAGCTAAATAGGAGCCGGTCTGTAGAGTTAAAAAGTTGTTGAAGATCCATGTACACACTCTTTCATCTTCTTGACAGTTTTCCTTGGACAACCTTGGTTGGCTTCCATTCATCCATTCATCCATCAACCAAATCATCCATTGTTGGTTGAAACACATTAGATGTGTCCATGTAGGCCACTTTTCTGTTTAGTATCAGCTGAAAGGAGTCCAGTTTGTGCTAAGAGTGCTTAAATGTTGAGAAGGAAAGCATAGAAAGTGGTGATGGCAGGGAAGTTCAATTCAAAAGTATGGTCCTGATCTGCACCAGCTTGCCAATACAGGTGTACCTGCAGACATCTCCACTATTTCCATCCAGACTTTTGTCTGTTAGTGTAGGATGCAAGTTCAATAGGTCCTGTATTAGGCAGAAAGGAACCTGCTTGTCTTAACCATGCAACACAGTGCCAGCAAAGCCTTACCTGTGTGCGTCCTCCTGTGGGCCTTCAGGTGGGAGCTTTTTGTATACACTTTGTTGCATCCCTCGAAGTCACACCGGTGGATGCGCCGCTTCCTGGAGTCTGGAGACTCTGACCTTCTCTGACGCCTTGTGCTTTCAATACTGAATGGTGAAATGGAACTAAAAAAAAAACAGAACAGAAGGGGAAAAAAATGAAGCAAGAGCACAGCACATACCTTGGGCCCCAAAACATCAGCAGTAATAAATCACCATGCCAGAAGCGACCCGAGCAATTACTTAAATATTTCCTTTTCTGCAACATAGTCCACAGCACCTCTTTGAAACAATTCATGCTTGAACTAGAGTATATTTTGCAGTATGAAATAATTGAAGTCTTGATTTAGATGTGCTTATTGCCAGAGAAAACACCATGATCCTTGAAATACTGCTCCAATAATGAACTAGTCTGACTTTATCTGAGCTTTATTTCAACTTCACATGTCCAGTTCCAAACTCACTGAACCCTTCTTTCTAACCAATTTCCTAGATAGACTCCATAATTTCTCCTTGATAAGCTTACATAGATAAAAATTCTGACACCTTTTGTGAAAAAGTGTTTCTAGCACCCAGATCTGAACTATGGATCCTTGTATTTGGCTAAATGCCTGTTGCTTGCTTTCATACACATTGCCAAGAGATCCCTATCACCCTGCAGCAGTGATTTTTCCATTTCCTTATTTAACAGTTCTCAATTACCTGCAAGTCAATTAATTTTATTTCCTTTCAGACTGATGATTAATAATAATTAAAAAAAAATAGTAGCACAGGGCCAGGGAACAATCCCCACAAAAATGCATATGCTCACTGAAGATACTTCATTTACTCCAGTGTCCTAAGGCCTACCAGTCACCCCAATTTTAAGCAATCAAAATGTATTGTTGAAGTCGTGTTGCTTTGGTTTATAAACACACTGCATATCAAGTCAAATCCTTGAAGAAAGTCTGCTACAACAATGCACTAGCCTTGGGTTAGACAAACTTGTGTCATAAAACATTATCAAGTTGGTATGCCAGGATCCAAACCCTCATCGATTTCCATTAATTATACTACCCAGCTATAAATCATTATCGATTGATCTCCTTATCAGCCCCATTACAGTTATACTGCACAGCAGTTCACCTACAGTTATACTAGCCTGCTCAGTTACTGTGAGTACAGGAACAACATTGCCCTTCCTCAAGTTTCTGGGACTTACACCACATTCCCAGGTTTATTGACATTCACGGCAATGACCTTGAGGTTTGTCAGATACTCTTTTAAACTCTTAAGATGCAAGTTCTCAGCTCCTGAAATAACTTGTGACAATCAAATGGAAATGAATCATAGGGAAGGAAACTGAATCTGCTCATGAAAAGGAGCAAGACCCTCTGGGGAAGCTACAATACTAAGAATGGCATTTGAAAGAAATACTGATGCTGAGAAGCTCCTGTGTCAAAATCAATATTCAATCCTCTGTTACAATAGCCAGTGTTGTTACAGCTGTAGCTGTTCTGGCATAAACTTCACTTTCAGGGATTTCCAAAATTTGCTGATGATTGTATCGGGTTAAAACTTTGCCTAGAGCATCTCACACCATTAGCATGTGATTTCACTGATGTTCCAATTTACTGCACTTCAAATCTTTAGGTTTCAAATTTGTGGTAGTCCAAATTATTCATCTTTCTTTCTGTTTCAATGCTTTTAAAGTACAACCCCAATTTAAAGCACTACTTCAAAAAAGGAGCATTCTCTTTCTGACAACCCTCTTTTTTTCTTAACACAATATATACTTCACCTTCAGGCAAAGAGATTTTTCAGATTAATTATTTTTGCCTAGAATATGATATGTGTAAATGGGCATGCAGGGAATTTCTGAAATAGAGGAAGAAATGGACAGGGGCCCATAATATGAACATTAACCAGCAAAAAGTAGTCCCCAAGAGAGTAAGACACATCAGCGCTTTAACTATGTGACAGGAATACAAATATGTTTAGCTATCACATATACGGCTTAGGAATTGTATTTAAGTACCTGCATCTCAGGGCAAATGAAAGTCTTGGGTTAGATGATTAACTGAGATCAGTCCCACTACTCCAGATTCTTTTTTTAACACCCCACCAGCTAAAATAAGAAGCAACTGTAAATTAAATCTTAAAGCTCAGTACTGATGGTACATAACCCAGTGCACAGGACCCGAAAATCTTTATCTTCAAAAATAAGCATTTGTGCATCATTTTTGCTGCATGGGATTTACAAGCTGTCTTAAAAGCCTGTTTTGTAACAGGGCGTTCAGATCCTGGATAATACAGTTTGTTTAAACGGGAGGAGGATCAAGATTACAATGCTGCTGCGATTGCCAGAACTGAGGAAAAAAAAGCGAACCTTGAGCACAGTCAGCACCTCCTAAGGAGCTAGCTGTCACGTACCAGAAGGTGACCTCACGGTGTGAGCTGCTCTTGCTTTCCTGGGGGTTTACACAGGAGGGTGTAAATGAAGCAGTGCCACATTATAGGTGCTGCCACTTCTAAATTCTTGCTAACCATCAGAAGGAACACAGGTGACAGCTCAGAGCACCCCCTCAAGGGGATCTTCTCTAGCCCCTGTGCCACAGGGGCACCCCATAGTTAGCACCCATTTTAGGTGCAGACAAGTTCACAGGTGGAGAACGCCAGGCTGGACCTGAGCATCAGCTTTGTTTGAGCCTTGCACAAGCCCTGTGACTGTTTAACTGGTGATACCACAGGAAGCCTTAAAAAGAGCCTACAGATGTTATTTTTTAGAGCTTCCTGAGGTTAGTGACTCTCGCAGGGACTTTCACTTCAGTTCTTTTCATGCTCATCTAGCAGTAAAGGGACACTCTCCACTATCTCGAGCAATTTCCACAAAATAACTTTGCCGACCACACACGGTGACAGAAAAAAAGAACAAAGTCCTCAAAATCATTTCCTGTGTTTTTTAAAGGCCACTGGGGATCTGCCAGGTGGCTCTGGCACAGAGCTCCAGAACTACTGCTTGATGGCATCACAGCAGACAAGCACCTTGAGAATAGAAATGACTGGGAACTCACAGGTATTACTTTTTGTAATGATTTTTTTTTTTTCTCCTGATTGCAATGTGTTTAAAATCATGTAAAAAAAGAAAAAAAAAAAAAAAAAAAGCATATCTTACTTAAAAAAAAGCAACCTCTCTTGACTAAGTGTCCCTCACAGACTGCCCAGAGTGAAGAAGTGAAGACCTGGAAGAACATCAGCAGCTGCCAGGGTGCCCTGAGGAGAAGCTGCCAGTTCTCCTGCTGACATCCAAGATCTCAGGCAGCCTTTAAAACTCAAGGTGGGGTTTAGCAACAGGACTGACACTGTATGTAATATCCCAGGAAAATTGCAGGATATATCAAATTACTGCTGATGCGTCAAGTTTGGGAGATAAAATAACAAAGAAAAAAATCGGGTTCTGGCTCGTCAGCTTGACATTTATTTATTTGCAACTCATTATTCCTAAAAACAGTGTAATTTCTGTATTGGTATAGGAACCATTAAACTAACATAAATCCTGGGAGACAGCTGGTTGCCTCCAGCTGCAACACCTATAGTTATTACTGCTCACAGGGCAATGAATGAACGCAATCAGACATTTTTTGGATGGGAGCATTTAGGATGATCTACAAAACTTCAGATGTGTTATTTCCAGATAGAAGTGAAAACATGCATCTCTACAACTCAGATGTACAAGTGCTTTTCTCTGTTAAAACAAAGACTCAGGCTTCACCAGTAGATGGCCATCAAGTTCTCCAGAGCATGCAGTGGGGATTAGAACAACCCTGGTAATGCAAAATTTTCTCCTTTTATGAATGCTGCCCATTACTTCCTAGGTGTTTTGCCTTCACTCTTCATACAGACCACAAAAGGTTTTTGGTATGTGCAGCAGCACTGTTAAAAACACACAAAGTGGGTCTTTTTATACCCACCCTGTGTTTTCTGAGTGATAGGCAGAGCAAAGCTGCACAGGGAGAGCAGTATGTTCATTAAAACCTTGAACCAAGCTCAGTGGCACAATAAAATGTGCCACACGG
This sequence comes from Anas acuta, assembly GCF_963932015.1. Classification (NCBI taxonomy): domain Eukaryota; kingdom Metazoa; phylum Chordata; class Aves; order Anseriformes; family Anatidae; genus Anas; species Anas acuta. The sequence goes on from NC_088979.1 coordinate 42,607,722, forward strand.
TGACAAGTCTCCACAAAACAGCCTGCCCATGGGCCAAATACACAGTACTACCTTCTGCCACCGAAATTCAAGCTTCAATGCAGCATCCTGGCAGCCTGGGCAAGAGCTTGGCCAGCAGGGAGCTGGTGACAGATCCAACCCAAACTTGTAGCTGAATGAGAGACTTAACAGCTGCACTTCACCACTGGGTCCATGGCTGCTAAAAACAGGTGTTAACCCCACTCTGGGGCAAAACACAGGCATTTATCAACTCTGCCCCTTCTGCTCTCACTTCCATGAGAAAGAGAACCAGCCTGGGCTTGGCACCTTGCAGCAGCTGCTCCATCTGGATGACGGGCTTGGCAGGCCACAGCATGCACTGCAAGGCAGGCATAACGCAAGCCGTGGTCCTCTTGTGTTTCTCAGGCTGTTGAAGGACGTGATTTGGTTAAGCTGACATAACAGGACAGTCCTGCTCCAGTTGCTTTCTCCTGTGTCGGCACAGGCACTTGTCTGATCCTGCAGTGAGCCAGTTCAGGGACACATGATGATGAAAAGCCAATTCTGCAAAAAAAGCCGAGCAGCTTGTTTGCTTTTGCCGGTTTAGCTCTCTAAATAGTGAAGTTTGCCAAATACCTGCCCTGACACATCACTGAAGATGGGAACCTGTGGCCAAGGGTGAGGGGAGTGTCATCACCCTTTGCAGTGGGAACCAGCTGTTATAACACTGATGCCATAACTTCCATGGAAATTCAGAATTTGTACAAAGAAAACCAAGAGCATGCACATAACCAATCAACACAAGCAACAACTGGAAAATGCACCTTTCGCTCCACAACAAAACCTCTTCTTGCAAGTCTTGTGTGTGCAGAAATAATGCATATAAAAAGAGAAATAGATGGGCTGAAAACAAAAATTAGGATACTGCTACTGGAATACTTAGAAGGTGATAATGTGCTTTGGTGATACAAGACAGAACTCAACAGGTAAATGTTAGTATCTTACTCTCCTGCCAGTTTTGGAAATCCAGACATTAATATTTTTTCTTTCATTTTAAAGAGAAAGAAATATAAATATTCAGTATTTAAATACGCAAATAGCATATAAATGTAGCAATGTGAATACTTCGTTCATGAGACATGCATACCTTCTGGGCCAACCTTTCCTTCATAGTAAACAAAAGTGCAGGCAAACAAAATAAAAACAGAAAATTCCATGTTATATGTTCGCATTCAGTATTGCAATCAGCAGTTGAAGAAAATCCTCAGATCTCTAGCATTCATTTGCAATTCAAAGGGAACCTGGCCTTCAGAAACACTGTGGGTTTTGGCCACTTAGCATTTATAGAAATCAGAGCTCTTAAGTGAGTAACTATGGGCATCAGGGTTGAGTTTTCTGTGCTGTTGTTGAAAGCCTTGGGCTTTGGATCCAGTGGTGGGACAGCACTCCCTGAGTACATCAGTCAAGTAGTGAACTCACCAAAACCCACAGCAGTTTGCTGCCCTCCGTCAGCCAAAGCAGGTTAGCAAAGGCTGCATATAGGCTCACAGAGCTGCTCTCTGTCCCAGACAGACAGACAGATGCAGAGGCAAAAGCAGCCCCAACACATTTGCTTTCATTCCTCTGGTACACTTGTGAGTCGAGTTAACCCATGCACAACAGCACGCAGCTCATTTTAGATAAGTATTTATTTTCTCTCAAGACCTTCAAATTTCAGACGTTAACAGGCAAAATACAGGCAGTCTGTGTGTTCCTGAAAAGGGGAACTGAAGTGCATTTTCCCGGTTTCTAGTTCTCAATCACTTTCCTTCATAGCAGCTCTTCACATAACACAATTTCATTTTCTGATAGCTCTTATAATGTTATGCTCCCACTCAGGATATTGGTGAAAATAACTTTACAGACACTACATATTTAACTGCGATGAAATATAATATACATTATTTTTCATTACGGTTTATACTACTTCACCTACTCTACTAGCAAGATGCCAAAATCAAAATGTTTAAAAACACACTAGTTTTGTTACTTTACTCTGCTTAATTAGAATTAATGTTGACTCCTGTTAAAGTTGTTCCCTCAAATATTTACTCACTGCTTTTTTTTTTTTTTTAATACGAAGTTTCTACTGTGTCCTGTTCACAGGCAAGCAGACGAACATGCATAAATACATATGTATTTTTTCTTCTCTCTGATCCTGAGACTCTAATTAATGTTTCATGAGTGACAAACATCTGCCTTAGGAATGTTAGACGTTAAAACATATCAAGCAGTACTTCAGAAGATCATAAGAGGAAAATATGTACTACTTGTTTTGTTAGTGGTCGTTACTTCAATCAGTGTACTTTAGGTGACTTTATACTGGAAATTACAGTTTTTGTCAAGAAAGAAAGGAAGAATTTTGTAGCATACACAAACAGTACACATATTACATAGGAAAACCACATGGGTAAGCGAGACACAGAAAAGAGACAACTTGAATATGCAGCAGATCCCAGGCAAGAGGATCCTCTGTTCTGGCCCCATATGGCCATTCCTGTGTTCTTAAGTTCCTGACCAGGGCAGCCACCAAACAAAACACCCCCATATCTCTGACCACAACTTTATCTGTAGCATTTATACCCACCAAGACCAGCTAAAGCCACTTGAACTGTTGAGTTGCCTTGCAGTACCACAGCATGTTTCATATTTCCAGCTGCAGTGGAACTGAAAAGATGTGAGTGAAAAGAGCCAGTGTCAACTGTGGCATGTCTTACCAAAATTATCTATATTCTCCATTACTAGCAACGTTAAATTAAGATATGTGAATTAGATGGTTGCTTGATCCTCCTGAGCCATGGTACTGCTGTGAGATGATGGAGTGCTGTATCCCAGCCCCATGCTGGGCTGAGACCCAAGCGCACATCACATTTCACCCTATTACTCTGTGGTGGATTTCTGAGGAAGGTAGACCAGAAAATATCTATGACACGAAAATATCTATAGCATCTCCCCCAGACCTGATGACTGGAGGACCAGGACTACAAATTACACTGCACCATAAGATAAAGTCTATAAATCAAGCCTGTGATGTACTCTGAAAGCACACTCAGAAAAAAACAAAAACAAACAAACAAACAAACAACAAAAAAAAAACACAAACAAACCAAACCAAAAGAAAACAAAAACAAAACAAAACAAAACCCACCCCATCAAAGCCTCCCATCTATTTCACAGTGTTCATTAACTAATAAAATTTTACCCTAGAGACTCACCATGTAGAAGAGCAGAGGATTTTTATGTTAACTATCTCATACTTAATCATTGCCTGCATTATTTAAATGTTTATTCCCTGTTTGGGAAACAGTAAATTCACTGTAGTATAATAACTTGCACCACCTGCAGATCTCACTGTACAAATCAGAATCTGGGCAAGCTCCTACGCAGAGATAACATTACTCCTGCAAAACTACATTCAGCCATAGCCAAGCATGGGCAACTACAGCTGCTGGAACAGCAGCACCCCTACCAAAATGCGGGACTGCTGCTAAACAAAGATGAATTTCATATACATTTCTCCTAACTGATGCCAAGACATACACAGCTTGTTTCTACCTCAACAACTTTTAGAAATATTTGATAGTAAAGCTGCAATGTTTTACATATAGACAAAATACTCTCAGTAACTTTAAACATATTTCTCCTTCATTGTTCCCTGTGTTCCTCCTGGATTCTGATAGATGGATTCAAAGTAGGTGAAACACTTGGCCTGACTTTTCATTGTATATTTTGAAGTGACAAATAACTACAGTTGTTTAAATTTGCCACATTACCGTGGAATAAAGAATAACAGAAACACTCAGCTTGGGAGGTACGCATGTGGGTCACCTTGTCTAACCTCCTGTTCAATGGTGTAACTTCAGAGCTAGATCAGATTGCTCGTGGCCTGGTCCTGTTGGGGTCTGAAAATGTCTGAAGATGGAAAAAAAACAGACCATTGGGCAATATGCTCCAGTGCTCAACCACACTCATGTTCCATATAAACTTTCTAATGAATACTTATTTTTTCTAAATAGTTCCTGCCTAAATGTTTGTATTTATAAATTCACATTCTTACACATTATAATGAAAGATAAAGGAGTGACCATGAGCTAAAACAGCCTTGAACTTTTTTTTTTTTTTAATTTAATTAGCTGACTTTGCTTTAGACCTCGTGCTCTTTTGAGCTGAACTGGAAATCCATGAGAATAAAGAAACCTAAAGCAGTGGGAAAAATGTATCTTCACCATGAACTTGCAGGTGAAATTAAGTGCATGAACAAAGGTCTGTTCTTTAGATCTGAAGACAAAGCATTTTAACTTCTTTCTGAAAACGGGAACAGCTCCTGAAACACTGTATTGCAGATGTGTTTCATCAAATATCCTAAGCTGGAAAGGACCCACAAGGTTCATCGAGTCCAACTCCTGGCTCCACACAAGACCACTCAAAAATCAGACCATGTGTCTGGGAGTGTTGTCCAAACACTTCATGACCGCTGCCTTGGGGGGCCTGTCCCAGTGCCCGACCACCGTCTGGGTGCAGACCCTTTCCCTAACCCCCAGCCTGACCCTCCCCTGTCCCAGCTCCATGCCATTCCCTCGGGTCCTGTCGCTGTCCCCAGAGAGCAGAGCTCAGCGCCTGCCCCTCCGCTCCCCTTGTGAGGGAGCTGCAGGCCGCCGTGAGGCCTCCCCTCAGCCTGCTCTGCTCGGGGCTGAGCAAACCAAGGTGCTTCAGCTGCTCCTCTCACATCTTGCCCTCTAGACCTTTCACTGTCTTTGTAGCCCTCCTTTGGACACTCTCTAGTAGTTTTATGTCCTTTTAATATTGTGGCACCCAAACCTGCACACTGGGAGTCCTAGCACTCCTTCCAGAAGGAGGCTGACTCAGTGCTGAGTTTGTTCTTTCTTCTTTGTCCCCTTCCAAGCAGAGCTGAAAATTGGGTAACTGAGCACCTCCAACTCAGCTTTGGGCTGAGGGTAAAAAATGCAGAGCCCTACTTCTTACCTCTCCTGTTCCTTTCTGATTCATACTTTTCCTTCATATTTTTCTGGCAACACATATGCAAACAGGCTACAGCAATACTGGTATGCTCAGCAGAGGAAATTAAAAGAGGGAAATAAAGAGTTCTCTGTTGGAGACATGGGCTGAGATGAAATTTCCAGCATGGAAATTAGATGAGTATGTACATGTTAACGTCTTTCACTTTTGTTCTGGTTGCTTGCAGAAATAGCACAGTCGCTCCATTTTCTAGTGCAGGGCTCCCTGCACTTTGTATCTTGTTCACCATATTTCTTTCCTCTTGTATTTCTGATTCTGATGTCTTACACCCATGTAGCACAGTAGTCAGTTCCAATGTCTGTACAACGAAGAGTCTTGTATCCATCTCCTCTTGATGGTGAGACCAATAAATTTGAAACTGATCGCCTTGCTGATGATTAAAAATTCTCTCTTGTGTATCCTTAGCTGACAGAAATATCATACAATGTCTTGCGCGGTCAGTGACAAAAAATGAGGACATTGCATCCACTGGGACTGGAGCTCATGTGAGTGACCTTCCTTCATGTTCAGAAGGCTCATTATCAGTGTGTTAAAGACTTGATTATCCTGGATACCTATGTATAATGCAATTCATCTGTGCAATTCATGGGTGGTCATCTGTAACACTCTGTCATCAAGCAGATTTTGGTAACTACTAAATAGTTGACTCCACTGACATGCACACTTCAGCTGTAAAGATAACCTGCTACACCCAAGGGAATATCATCTCAAAAAACAATTTCATATGCCCCACAGCTCTCCACAAAGCTCCTGTCTCTGAAAGCATATACAGCAAAGGATGCATCTACTGCAAAGACAAAGTAAGTATCATATCTATTTAATCTGGACAAGAAAAAGGGACTAAACAATTTAATTATCTGGGGACAAAAATATTACTGAGCACAAAGTCACACTTCAGTGATCAGGGTTTCTTTTTCTACAATTCCTTTCTAATGAATAAAGTTAGATATTTTTATTTTTCTTCTATTCAAAGGAAATTTTTATTAAAGAACATGAGAAAATACTCTATAAAATTGTTACTATGCCCCAGAGGCCATAAAGACTGCCATCATGTTTTTTCTCTAACAATGAGGAATACTGATATATTTACATTGTACAAGAAGCTGGCTTTTATATTCAAAATGCTAACTTGTACCTGGCTTTACAGCCATGCATGTCTGTGAAGATCTCCATCTAGATTACAAACTCCTTTTGTGTTTGCATAGCAGAACACATACAGTGGGGACCAAATCCATGAGAGAGAGATAAATACACTGCTTCAATATGAAGAAATCCCACTGCCTCTCCTTGTAGGTTTTCCACACCTATTTATAATATTACCTCATTTGGAAAAAACAGTAACAGTGTTCTGGGCTTCAGTGCCACCTCCCTGGTTGGGACCTGCCTCTCTAGAAAATCACAGAGACAGGGCTTTGTCTCTCAGTAAGGTATTTACATGAGCAGATACTTATATAGTCACGGTTTCACTGTTTGCTAGAATCTGAAAGATTTCTGGTGGCTTCACCTGCACATGGAACAGAAGATATCCCTCGAAGTTGTACAAGTCTTTCTGCCATAAATTTCTGAGAAAGAGAAATCCATGACTACCATCTACAGGCTGGAATAGTTATGTTATCTGTTTACGGGGCTTGCACAGATTGCTTGGACCACGTGGGTAGCCAATCCTGTTCTCTACATCATTGAAACATACCTAATTTCCATCTAATTAATTCCATGTCAGCCTGCACTCTGAGTAACTGCAGATAGGCAGAGTCTTTCCACCTGTAATTAATTAGGTAACAGAACACCAGTTTCTCACAAATACCAAAAAGGTGACTTTGAAGAATTCCTTGTTTATCACTACATCAGTTCAGCAGTCAAAAGATACCGGAAAAGTCTGGCAAAGCTGCCATTGTCTTCAGTGGAGTCAAACACAGTCTCTTCCAGAAGAAAAAGGAAACTGGAGTATTTCAGTTTTCATGAATCAGTGCGCATAACACTTTCTTACCAAGGCAACACTATCTCAAGAGCTTATATGAAGGACAAGGTTTGATTACGAGCAAAATTATGTTGGTAGACTGACTACATATAGCCATAAGGTATCTTTTGTACTAAGAAATGTAAGGAAATATATCTTTACCTGATCGTTTTGCCACATTAGTAATTGTACCATTTGCACTCAAAGATTATGAAGTCTCTGTTCTTCCTGACAAATATCCCTAAAAGCTTTTTCAAGAGCATCGATTATACTGGTAGCCAAGCAACTCCACTCTGGGCTTCGTCGGGTCCAGGTGGTTACAAGGGCTTGCTCTCATGCTCCTCCTCTCAAAGAACAAGGTGGTCCTCGGGATGGCTATTCCCTGGTCAGAAAAAAACTACAAAAGCCTTTAGGATGTAAATGTTCTTCTTCAAAAAGAACAAAAGTTATTGAGAACAAATTCTCAATAACTTTTTGCTGCCGAGAGAAAGGGTCAAGATTTCACCCTACACGTGCTGCAGCCCTGATAAGGTGAAAACTGACAGGACTTGGCTGGCTATATTAACTGTGACTTTCCACTTTCCAACTATGACTTTGTAAGTGGGCTTGTAAGAAAGTTCTAATGCAAGGATTTAAACTGGTTAAGATTTAAATTAAGTTGCCTCTTCAGTTTCTTGAAATGTAACACAATGTGTTCTCCTGATAAGAAATGTTTTTCCACTGGCTGAAGGGCGTGTGTCTCCCTTTGGGACGTCAAGTATTCAATTATTTGAGGGGAATTATTTTGCTATTTCCAACAGACGTTGAATGTTTTGTTCAGAAAAGGACAAAAATATGCAAAGTTGAACAAGACTTGTAACTGTCAGATTTTTGACCCAGCCTTTCCCTAGCAACAGGCAAAACTGCATGCTTGCAGCCTTTGTGAGAGATATTTTATTTATCTTTATTCCACAAGAATTATTTAGACAAATATTTAGAAAAAAATGCTATGCAAACAAAGAGAGAGAATTTGTAGGCTTTGATATACTGCTGTAGTTAAATGAACACGGTTTCACAAGGGATTCAATAGCCACCATTTTCAGATAGCGCATTTTTTCCTTTAATTTGAAAATGTCTCAGGGAGGAAGACGGGACCTATTTCCCATACGGTCAGAAGCATTACCCAGTCACCAGCTGCATTGCTTGCATGGATTTCTTGCAGATGCCTTAGAAATGCATATTGAACCTTTTTCATCTATGCGATACTGCTTGTCCTGCTTAGCGCTAAAGCATATTTCTACGGCCTTGCTATCATTTGGTGTATTTAGTTTTCACACTACCATCACCATCATTTATTTTCACACTTTGAAGCACACTCACATTACAAAGGGAAACTTGCAAAGAAGCGAAGCGCATCTGTCTAGCTGTTCTCTCTGAAGTGGGCACATCCCTCCCTCCTGCGTCTCCTACAATGCTGAAAATCAAGGGACTGTAATAATGGGCCACTCTGTTAACCTTGCTAATTTATGCATGTTGCTCATTAGTGCTCTGCCAAGTGCAGTTTTCAAGTCCCAAAGGTAGGTCAACAGATCTGAGCGTCTAGAAGAGAGTGTTCTGAATTTCAAGCATCTTAAACTTGTGATCAGGAGCACTGGTCTGGGATCCAGCGGTCTCTTGCTTTGTCACAGGTTTCCTATACATCAATCTATACCCAAAACCAGTTTTGCTGACCCCAGAAGCAGTTCAATTGTCTCTGGAATTTCTGTTGCTTCCCTGAAAGCACCAATCTCCTAAATCTTCACCAACAGGATGCTTGATTTTATATCTTCAATCCTGTATCAATAACCAGCATTTTTTTGTCCTCTTATATGATACAGCTATGAAAGTTTACACTGGAAAACATACCAACATAACACAGTAAAATGAATGACTGCAGACCTTCTCTCACGAATTATTACAGAGAATTCTTCTCTGCAGAGGAAACAGTAAGTGCCTCAACAGAATTAACATTTTTTCGTAAAGATTTTAAAATAACATAATCATTTCTTTAACAGTATTTTTAAATTTTTCTTTTTTCTTTTTTTGAAAAAAAAAATCCCCCACATCTACTTCTGGTATTTTTTTTCTCCCTAATCTATTACAATTTCCACTTGTTTACTATCTAAGATGTTACAAACAGTATCAGTCACCAAATAAAGCACCAAGTAGTACTGCCAATATAGTAATTAAGAACAACCAGCGTGCATACACTCAAGCTTTTACTGGAGAAATTGGAGTCTGTTAAAATCTAGCAAAACTCAACCCTGAACATATGTTGTTTTGTTTTGTTTTGTTAAATGGGATGGAACATACCAGAACTTTAAAGATCAAAAACCCCCATAATTTCCTAAAACATTTGGAGCCTTAGCTTGCAGTAAAAAGGGATAATTATCAAAGCATTTTGCTGTCACAATTGTTCATTTGGAAGAGGCACAAAAAAAAAAAAAAAAAAAAAGGAAGAAAAAAGAAGGAAAAAAACCAGAACCCTCCCAGTAAGACAGAATGCTATTGCTGTAACTACAGTAAGAAAGACAAAGTGTTAGGCAAGTGGAGAAATCAGACAGGTATTCAGCTTAAGGTCAGACAAGACAATCGCGGTCATCAGGAGCGATGTCCAGAATGAGACAAGCTGCACATTTCACTCTGCAGCCTGGAAATGGGGCACCTGCCTACACTGGCTAGAAGCTCCTGAGGTGTGGGATGGTGCTGAAGGCATCTCGCAACACCCACACAATGGGGAAGAAACACATTTTGGGGGGAAGAGAGAGGCAGGCTCTTCCTTTCTGCTGCAGTTTTTATTTCTTCATCTCATGTGGGAAGGGTAGAGGGAGGAGGACTATCATTGCTGATACCCCAGACTGAACTGGGGGCTGAAAGAGATGAGCTGCTCATAGGCAGTTTGACGAGACATGAATGCTGTCAATGAGAAAATTCCTGACCAGGTTGAGATGAGATTGTAGAACAGAATTACAGAATAGTTTGGGTTGGAAAGAACTTAACTGGTTCACACAGATGAACCCCCCTGCCATGGACAGGGACACCTTCCTTTAGGTCAGGTTACTCAAAGCCCTGTCTAATACAACTTCAAATATTTACAATGATGAGGGGTTTTCTGGGCAACCGGTTCCAGTGTCTAAGCATCATAAGCTGGACATACAAAACCGATTTGATGCGTCCATATTCATTTTTTTCTCCCCAGAAATTCTGTTGTAGGAAAGCTGTTAACTTCAATTATACCCTTAATCCTCTCGGGACATACCAATTTCCAAGCCCACCTCTTCTCTGTTTGCTTGGATAAACAGACATCCATTCAGAATTTTGTATGAGCTACATCAGCCATAAAATCTATTCCGCATTGAAGTCTCATATCTTGCTACTCAAATATAACCCAGCTTATTACACAAATGGAGGCAATACTGACATTGTGGATTTTTTTCAAGTAAAAATATTAATTAAATGTGATATAGAATTATCCTGTGGCATAAAGAAAGCCCTCTCCTGCCAGAAGGTACAATGAAGTGTATGGACAGGAATACCCAGCCCAGAATAAAGCTGCAGAGCTTCTGCCAACGTGTTAGTTATCAGAGTTACAAGGCTGCTTTCAATTGCTCTTGTTATGGTCTCTCCTACAAAAACAAGATGTCAGAATTTCAACGTTTTTCATGTTCAGTAAATTATAGTCATTTTCAGAACATCTTTAACCTTTTCAGCAGCATGTGGCCTGGCTGGCAGACCACTCGTGGCTCTTCATACCAGAAGTCTGACAAACCTCTTCCAGAAGAGGCAAGGCAGGCAGGGAACCGGTATGTAAAATTATAGAATATCAGCCAAACCAGTACCGCATGCTGCTCTACTGTGTATTTAACATGGGGATGTTCAATTCTGCTATCTCATTTCTGTGACAAAAAATTGAGCAACAACAACAAATGGCCCAGTATTAATCTATTTTTGTGACAGGCTGTTTTTATTTCAGTTGCTGGAGTTCAAAGAGGAGAGATGTGGTTTAAATACACTTGCCACGGGTGAGGACTCTTTCTGAAGTGCTGGAGCCTAACTACCCATTGAAAAGCACTGGATTTAAAAGCCATTTTGAAGCACAACACTGTTACGAAGTCTCACATTTCATCACCCATATTACTCAGCTGTACCATTTGAAAATGCACCTGAATTAAATGCACAACTTTTCATTTAAGCAATGTGTTACATTCAGATAGCAAAGACGATCAGGAAAGGAAGACATCTTGGGGCTCCAGAGTGCTGCAACAGATCTCATGGATAACCTCAGTCCTGTCCCTTATTCTTTGTGTGTTCCTGTTTTTTTAAGTATGGGGATACTACTTTTTCCTCCTTCTCTCTTCCTCCTCCCACCATCTTAGGCTTGTCATCACTTTGCTAATTGCTGAATCTAATCATATGCTTGTCCAAGCACAGCAGTAAGGGGGCTGCAACCTCACCCATGATTTTCAGGCAGAACAGTAAATACGAGAACTAAATACAACCATTACAATATGAAAATATAGAGTATAAAAAATTCAAAACAATTTCATCTTATTTCTGAGCCTGCTAACAGCTGGTGAATGCTACTGTTTGCCATGATGTTTAGAGAGTGTCTCATCTTTAGTCTGTCTAGGTGCATATTTTAGGTGAACACAGGTAGGAAGAAATCCTTACTAACACTGTATCGTGGTTAGCCCTACAGTCTTGGTACATGCTTGGTACATTTTACACACACATCACTAGACAAAATGAAAGCCAGGTGGTAGGTGACTTACAGAAGATCTCTTCGAAAATGTACAATTTTCTTTTTCTAAAGCAATGATTAAAGAATCCTTGAGTAAAACAGGTTTGAGATCAGACCATTTCTGCTCTGCTGACAAGCCTGCCAGAAACTGCAAGCTCCCAGACCTGGAACAAGAGAACCATTATTGGTCAAACACTAACAGGAGTGCAAAGCCTCTACTTCATATTCTGGCACATGTCCCCACAAAAGGTGGTGCTGTGATTTATGTGCCATTCAATGTTGTTTTCAAGACATTCACTGAACTGAAGAAGCACCATTATAATATGTCAAGCACACGTCAAAACCCATCTAAATCAACAGGGGCTGAAAATACATCATGTGCCTGACATACAATAATTGACATGTCATATTATATTTGACATTTCAAGGACAATAGTGCCTATTTAAATGGAGACATGGTAATATAAATATTTTTTTACTCAAGTTAACAGGGCATCTAACAGGGCATCTTGGTGAAGAGCTCTTTGTAAATATCTAGAAAAAAATAAAACTTTTTAAAAGAGCAAAATCTTGAATGGCTCAAATTATGAAATGCAGAAGAGCCAACTTAAAAGAAGATAGCTCTAATAACAGATCGCTATCTCAGGGGGTAATTCTGGTCACAACAGCTAGAAACCTGCTATCGATTTGCATGGAGACATCATTTTGTCCATTTTACCCATCCCTCCCTACTCCCTTTGCAGTTCTGAATGGGTTCAGGCCTCCAAATAACACTATGCAGATTATCAGCATTGCAACTGATATAGAAATATGGATTAAGAGGACAGGCGTACAACGAAGCATGAGCACAGCATGGGTCATACTCTGTTTGCCTGCACAGACAAGACAAATTGCAATGTAGCAGAATTTTGAATTACACACGCTCCACCTGACACCTTATCTTCTCTTCTGGGGGGCAGCTGTATGGGACAGTAGCAACAAAGGTTCTATAGGATGTGCTGACAAGGAAAAGGAGGAGGTAGTGCAAACCATCTAAAAAAGGAGCAGCCAACTCACTACTGTTGAGATCCCTCAAACTGGGGGAGATCCCCCAAACTGGAGGAATCCACCAAAATGAGATTACAGAGCCCACTGTCACACTTTCATCTAGTTTCCAGCCATAAGGGATAGTTTTCTCTTTATTTTCTCTTTTCTTGGTTTAGATATTCAAAAAAATTTTTTTTTCCTCCACCACATGCTGTGATGCAAAGAAAAGAAGCTGGCAGAAAGTTTTTAAACTGAGGTTTAAGTAGATGAAATTAATCAACTGATACTTTTACCTAATACTTTCATCTACAGCCTTAATTGATTCTTTCTTGTTCTATCTTCTCTCCTTTACTGTCCTAAGACATGATGCTACACTCCCCAGAACTGCTGTTTAGCCAAGCACTACGTATTCAACTCTTTTACTCTGACTCTTTGTTATCCCCTCCAGCAATCTAAGCAGTTTGCTGCTCTTCTCAGGTCTTGTTCAGATTTGTAAATGTACTGAATGCAGCACAGTTCCCTGAAATAATATTAAGTTCTCAGCCAAGAAGCATGGCAATAGCTTTTGCAGGATTAGATACATATGTTGTATGCATAATCTAATGACGTTACGCTGTGTGGATGCCATTGTAAATGAGGGAGGGTGAGCAGAACTGCCATTATGAAGAATGAAGAAAGCATCCAGAAATCTAAAAGCGTGGCAAATATCTCCTCTGCAGAATATTCTTCCCCCCTGTATTTTCCTCCATTTAAAACTCTGAAGAATGCAATGAATTTATTAATGACAAAATGCCAAATCCTACAAACCCATCAGAGAATATAAGCAAACTAATCTACTTTTTTCTTCCACCCCCCCTTTTTTTTTTTTTTTACCCAGATCCTGCTCATAAAGTCTGAGATGCTTATGCCCAAAGAAGAAAGTAAACAGAAATACTGTGTTAGTTTAAAATTCTGTTAAAACAGAAGAGGTAAAAAGAAGTTGGAGGAGGTAATCGTGTTAGACTAGCAAGCAGAGAATTTTAATCAAAAAAAAAAAAAAAAAAAAAGCCCCAAAGCCTCAAAAAGTTTTCAGTGAATCTTCTTAATTGCAGCAACTACAAAGAAAAATAGCATGAGTAATCTGTCATAATTCTCATTCTCCTTTCAGAACTGTGGAAAATTGAGCAAGGTAGAAAGAAAGGTACGGTGCCAGGGTTTCATTTTAGACCTCAGAATTAAATACAGAGATCAAGCGGTTCAAAGGAGATGAACAGAAAAAGCATTCAGGTACTTTGTGAATTTAAGTTCTTAATATTTCTGTCTAGGCTGCAATAACAAGACAAGAGCATACTGGGGAAAACCAGAAAAAGACAAAACTACTAACGAGTGTGAAGTTATTTTCAAGACTCAGAATAGGATAATTCAAAGAACTGGGAATGAGAAAGAAGAGTAAAACTATAAAGTGCTTTTTGACAGCCTTCTTTTTAAAAAGTGCTGAGCAGATTTATCAAAGTGTGTGAAACGTTTGATCCTTAGCTGAACTTCCATGAAAACAGAACCCTATTCCTTTCTGTTCTGAGGTCAGAGAAACGTAGCCAGAGCCAAAGGACGAAGAGCACTTTTTGATTTTAAATTAGGTAATGCTGCATGTGTAGACACAAATGTCAATATATAGGTAGCTAAAAGGCAGTTCTCAAACACAGAGTGTTTTGGCACATTTAATTCACTAAAAGCAAAAGAGAAAAATCGCTGAAAAATAATAGCTGAAAATTATGAGTATCAAATGACACATGTGAAAGGGAGGTTAATTGAAACACAGTATTTTATATAGAGAATGGAATTATGTAAACTAATTCAAAATGTTATTACTAATTAATAAGCAAGCACATCAAGGCTCTGGAGTTACAGTGTACCAGTGATGAAAAGACATAAGGATGCTGCAATGGCAGTATGTACCTATTCTGAAAGTATGTAGCATCAAATAATGTAGCAGAGTGTGAGCTGCAGCCCCATGCCCTTGTGTGTACTACACAGGGTAGCTGAACCCAGCCCTGCTCTGCTCTACCTGATGGTTGTCCTCCTTCCCCTAGCACCCAGGAGCAGAGATAGTGTGATCCACCAAGGGGAATGAGGCCATTCCATCACCCTGCAAACCATACATTAGGAATGGGACATTTGCAGATATTCAAGTTGGGGGTCTGTTACCCATTAGGCATCACATGCCACACCTCAACTCAAGTCCATCAAGCACGTAACAGTATTTATAATACCTTTAGAAACTGGACAGGACGTGCTGCTCTTCACAGACTCTGTAGTGAGAGGCTACCTGCTTTGCAGGCCTAAAGAAAATGCAGGAGCAGGAGCTTCTGCTAGCCCCAGAGCAGGTGATGTGGTGTCATCAACAGTGTTTGCTTCTTCCTGCTAATTTAAACTTAGACTTGAGTGGAATGCTGCGTTGCTGGGACAGAGGAGGTGGGCTTTGTGCTAGAGAGGATCAGTCTCCTCCCAGGAGGACGCATTGCCAGCTCTTCCCCTGGGACCACGAAACTGGGCAGCCAGGAGCAGAGAGTGGCAATGCAGGACCATGCAAGTGAGGGCACCAGATGTGCGTGACACAGGACAAAAAGCATCTGTTCCTGTCCTGCTTCAAGGTGGTACAAATCTTCAAGGTGCTATAAACCTCCAAGTACTCCAGATAAAGGTCACTAACTTTGATTTGTAATTTTCCCTAGAAAGGGGAAAAACTGAAAAATGGAAAAAAAAAAAAGAAAGAAAAAAAAAACACACACACAAAACCAACCAAACAGTTCTTGTGATTTATAAGCCTTACTCCAAACAACTCTGCAATGGATCTTTTTCACCTGCCTGCCTTGTTCCCAGTCCTTCCCAGCATGCTATCACCAGGTCTGCATGCTAACTACTGTGTTACACAAGGGACTGAGAGGCTGGAGCTGCAGGGACATATGAGGAAGGAGACAAATGAGAAAAATCCTATAACATCCCAGTGGTAATAGCCTCTCTGTATGTGCTTTTCTACTCTAGGTTGCATTTCTGTCTGTACTCCCAGGACACTTTGTAAACCCTTGCAAAGGAGAACACAGTCAACTTGGAAAATACCAGACAGACTTGTTAATTCAAGACAAAACACTGCATTTGGCTTATGAAGCAAGGATTTGGTAGCAGGGAGGCTGCAGGGGTAGCCTCTGTGAGCAGAGCCCAGCAGCTGCCCCATGTCAGATCAGAGCCAGCTCCAGCCAGCTCCAGAAGGGACCTGCTGCTGGCCAGAGCTGAGCCAGTGAGCAATGCTGGTTAGGCCTCTGGGAGAGCAGATTTAAGAAAGAGGAAATAAAAACCTGCTGTGCAACAGCAGCTGGGAGAGAGGAGTGAGAACCAGCCCTGCAGACCCCAAGGTCAGTGCAGAAGGAGGGCAGGAGGTGCTCCAGGCAGGCAGCAGCAGTTCCTCTGCAGGCCATGGAGAGGCCCCTGGTGGAGCAGGCTGTCCCCCTGCAGCCCATGGGTCCCACATGGAGCAGATCTCCACGCTGCAGCCCATGGAGAAGCCCCCGGTGGAGCAGGTGGATGTGGCCTGGAGGAGGCTGCGGCCCATGGAGAGCCCTCACAGGAGCAGGCCCAGGGCCAGAGCTGCAGCCTGTGGAGAGGAGCCCACACAGGAGCAGGGGGTCTGGGGGGAGCTGCCGCCCATGGGGGACCCGTGCTGGAGCAGTTTGCTCCTGGGGGATGGACCCTGTGGTATGGAACCGTGTGGGAGCAGTTCCTGAAGAGCTGCTGCCCGTGGGCAGCCCCTGCAGGCTCAGTTTGGGAAGGACGACATCCCGTGGGAGGGACCCCACGTGGAGCAGGGGCAGAGAATGACCGTGAAGGAGCAGCAGAGATGAAGCGTTAGGGACTGACCACAGCCCTCATTCCCTGTTCCCCTGTGCCCCTTATTGGGGGAGGAGGTAGAAGCGGGTGGATGGGGGAATGCGTTTATGCTTTTAGTTTCTCACTGTGCTGTTCCACTAGTGATGGGCAATAAATCTCATTAATCTCCCTATGCTGAGTCTGTTTTGCCTGTGATGGTAATTGTTGAGTGATCTCCCTGTCCTTATCTCAACCCTTGAGCCCTTTCCATCATATTTTCTTCCCTTTTTTCTTTGAGGATGGGGAGTGAGGGAGCAGTTGTGGTGGAGTTCAGCTGCCCAGCTGGGTAAAACCACCACAAAGGGTTTTAAATTCAGGTCAAATTTAAATTGGTCAGAATCTTAAGAAGAGGGCATGACATATTATTCAATTAGCTGTTCTTTTATATTTCTCCAAGGTCTGAACTCATGAAAACTGAGTAACCTGTTTTCTCTCTTTCCCTCTGGAGAGCAGGCCTAGCTTCTAACCAGCCTGGTTAGCTTCTAAACACATACAGAGTTTGCACTGCAAATTAATGTATTTTGAAAAGCTTCAAAACCCTCTGCAATTTGACCATCAAGTGAAATTTGGGATTTAAGAACATTATGTTAAAATTTAAGAATTATAACGATGAAGGAAGTAAAACGTACATATTTAGTAATATAGCAAATCCTAGAGGTACAAATGTGAATGGAAATTGCAGTGTATTGGCTACTGTGTAGAAGGGATTGTTTTCAGTTCCAGTTGTCGCTATCCAGCTTGATTGCAATTTTTTGTTGTTGCAACTCCTGTAGACATGTACTTACTTGTAAATCACTGTCCTCCTTTTAGCACCATCTGTGGTATTTTTAAATTTTTACATGTGATTAGAAAATTGAATCAGAGTTAATGCACCTAGACTATCTGCACTAAAAAGCACTTAATAAAAATCCAAAACGTGTTTATAAGTTCCAATTATTCCCACTGAAATTAAAAGCAAGGAAAGTAATTCCGTTACTCTGGGGGTTTTTCCTCTACTATTGTTTTCACAAATGCATTAATTGAATGCCACTCTTGAAAACATAATCAACATTAAGCCTTGACTCTAGATGGCAGCAGCCTCCTTTAGTTCTTAAGTTTTCTCTTTCCTTAGTCCACTGGTCTTTGTTCCTTAACCCTCCAAATAATTCTATACTCCCTTCTCTTCCCCCAAAATAAAGACTTCAGTGCTCCAAGCAGTTTGGGGAAGATCACTGCGAGGCATTTTTACTAAAGGAATCAGGCCATTCCTGCAGTTAAGCTACGTGGTTCTTCAAAGCATATAGAATAATTGAGGCCTGAAGTGGGGGGAAAAAAAAGAAAGGAAGATTTTCCCCCTCCTCCTTCCCGTATCAGGCACCTGGAGAAGTGTTAGAAAAAAAAAATGCTTCTTTTCGTCTAATGACAGCCCCTCAAATAGAAAGGGAGGGGGCAAAGGACATAGAAAAGAAAGAGACACAGAAGAAACAGAACAAAAAGGTGCCATTTCATAATGACTTTGAACCAGGAAAAAAGTCTACCTAAAGAATATATCTTTAAAGTACCGAACAATTTTACAAATCTCTCTCTTCATACACAGTATACTGACACAATGCTGGTAGAGTTTATTAATGAGCCAATGCCATGTTACATATTGCAAAAACTAACACATAAGGAAAGCTAGCACTCAAACTAAAACCCTTCATCTGATCTCCTAACCCTTTTCCTTTCCCCTAATATTTGCTTTTAATTTTGCAACTCAGACATCATTCTTAGTAAGTCTATTTTTCTATGCTGTATGTCTTCCCCTGTAACGTGTATTTGGTAGGGTCATACCTCCTCCAGCTCTAGCTTTTCTCACACGTTCCTAGACACGATCACATCTCTGGCATTCATGTGAATCAAATGGAAATACGAAAATATCTTAAACAGATTTGTAGAAGTCCATGCTTGCATAGCTCCTTAACATCTATAATCTGTCACAATTAGAGCCTGATTCTGTGAACCCTCGAGCACCCAAGGAATTTCATTTGGGTGAACAACTCCAGTTCAGCTGGATCAGTCCTCTCTGTGCAGTTTCCCATAAACGTGCTTTCAAAAGCAAGCTATTGCACTTTAAGTTTACAGTTAATGTTAGCATTTTGAGGATTTCCACATATTGTCATGATCTTTTTTTCTACTGCTAAGGACATGTAGGAACATCAGAGCCCACTCAAGAACTGCCTTTCAGAGTAGATCCTGTTGAGCGGTACTTCAGGTGGTGGTTTAAAAATTAATAAAATAAAATAAAATGGCTGGTGAAGCTGAAGTTAAGAAGCTTGGACCTTGCTGTGAGGCATACACATGGTCTTCTGGAATCATGAAGGCTATAAAAATACAGCAAACTAGTATCTTCATCTTCCTCTGGCTGCAGTCAGCAAAGATTTTTTTCTATAAGAAGCAGTATTTTCTTAAACAAGAATTTAACAGACAGACACAGAGAATGTCTGAGGCATATAAACACATAAGACAATAAATATCAAGTTTAACTTCTGAATTCATGTCTGACTTGCTTTACAGCAAGATCAGATAATATTAAGATGTCTGAATAAAGAGGAGGGCTGTTGCTAAACTCTGTTTTGACCACCATTACTAACTACGTGGTCATTACATGACATTTTTCACAGCGTGGTTTTACAATACAGCTGAAGTAAGTTAATATTCTAATAAAGGCAGCACTTTTGCTTCTTCTCCCTCCATCTGAAGCCATACGTGCCTGATCCACCAGCACTCCTGTAGCTGTATGGAGCAGCAGGTTTGGGAGCTAGTGTGTGCTACTGCCATCCCTCTGGCGTGTTCCATCAACAGCCTGTTGAACAGCAGTGCCCACATGGAAGAGGTGACCAAAACCCACAGCTAGTAATGGGGACCAGACCCCATCAAATAGATTTGCCCACTCGGCTATGTAATTAAGTTACACCTGCTAGTTTTGTAAAAGTAACTAATATCACCCAGTTGTGTCACGGCTAAAGGACTCAAGCATCAAAACCAGAAATAAAATTTCAGAGCTCACGTGGGTAGGAGTCTTACCTCCCTTTTCACACCACAACTGAAGCATCTCAGATGTAGCACAACACTGACAGTACCCCAATGCTTTTTAAAGAGGAAGCCCTGAGCACCCAATACTGATGTACATAGTTGTGCGTTTTGTGGTGGGCTTTAGAATAAAGAACAGCAACCAATGGATCTGAAAGTTAAGCCTCACGGTTGTATCCAGGGGGCTGAACCTGCATCCACATGGGACCCCACAGAAGTCAAAGTCAATCCCTGAAGGTGCAAAGGGTAGCTCGCATGAGTGCCCTTGCACCACTGGGATCAAAATCTTTACTTTTGGGTCTAACACAATTACAAGTCAGAAATGACACGTGAAGTATGGCCACTTTAAAAACTCTATTTCAGAACCCAATACAATTTATTACAACATCACAAGTCACCAGTGGTCTCACCCTTAGGACTAGAGTAATGAACAATTCATTTTTGTGCTACCAGAGGGAGCAAAAAGAGCAAACGAAGCAGTAAACCTTCTTCCTCTCATTCTTCTCAATTATTATCAGGTTTATCTATAATTCATAGGTTTTACTATGAGAATCAACAAAATATCTGAACTGATTTCAGATTTATGAATTTATTCTCTCAATACCCAAGTGAGGCTGATGGACAATGTTATTACAAAGGATTGACATACAAAATAATTACCTGCACATTTTTGTAAAAAAATATTATTTTTTACATGAGGTGTGATCTACAGTGGAAAATAAGGGTGACTGGGGTATCCTTAAACATCATTATATAAGAAATCTAGGATAACAGGGACATGACATATGGCAGATAAGGAATCTCGAGCCATGGTCCTTGGCTTCAGATAATTCATCCTTTAAATCCCACTTTCCTGGCTTTCATTTGGTGTTTGTTTTACGGCATTTAGAATTAGAACTCACATACTAATTTTCAGAGAGAGAGGCTTTTTTTCTCCAGGATGGTAATTTTTACCTTACATTTCCTCTACATTTGTAATGTCTTCATCAAAACTCATTCTCTTCCACTCTGTTCTAACCTACTTAAGTGGTTTGCTTAGCCTTCTTTGATGGCCAAGGGACAGAGAGAGAAACACGGAGAAACTGGCATTCCTTGGGATAATTTACCTCATGCATTTCAGACAACTGGTTCTTAAAATGGGATGAGGATGTCCACCTCATTCCATTAAATGCAGAATGAACTCTACATACCTACTTAACCAGTGAAAGTAGTCACACTGAGAATTTATCCACAGTAAAATCTTTAGCTGTTAACACTGAAGGCAAAAGCTGACACTGAGAAATCAAGGCAACTATTTCCATGCAGCTGATAAACAAGGTAGTGGTTTGGGAAATTTACTTAAGAGAGGAGAAAAAGGAAAGAAAACACGACTTGTTTGTTTTACAAGTTGTTTGATTGCCCAACAAATCATTTAGTCATTTGTCTACTTGTATTTGCCATACACATACGTTTATGAAAATGCAGTCTGAGCGAGGGACCACGGAGGGTGTCTGGAGGCAACACAGGGCATGCTGATACACCCTTGACTTTAATGTATCAGACTTGTAATGAGGGACTAATTTGGTTCTAAGCAGTAGCTTGGCAGAAACAAAATACTTATAGACTATTAATAGAGAAACTTTTCACAGAAGCTGTGACCTTTATGACTTAGCATGGTTTACAGCCCTCCCTCTGTTAAATTAAGCAAATCCTTGCTGCAAAGCAACATGTTAGTGTCTTTTCCTCCCAATTACGAGGGACAGACTGCTATGCAGAACAATACTTTATTACATATACTGATGCAAATCCCTTCTGCAGTACAGAGGTGTACTAATGAAACATGTGAGGGGAAAACACAGCGTTTATACTACACTGAAAAATAATGTCCTCTCATGTCCTACAAAAATCTGTCCTTGGTATCAGCAACCACTCTAGCTGAAGGCCTATGTAAAATTTGCAGACAGTGATCTCTCTGCTGTAATAATGAACTAATAAACTAATAGGAGAAAACATTATCAGTAGCAATGTTGTTGGGGAATTCAGGGGTAAAATATGAGTGTACTGAAGAAGCGGCTACTTCTCTCTCTTCAAAGTCAAACATATGTAGTAGATTCCTAATTACACTGAGTATAATTAAACATTTAAAAACACTATTGCAAGTGCCTGACAGAAAACAGTTATGAACCACATCAAAGAAAAAAGTGCATTTACTATGTCAGCCCTTATTTGCCAAGCCATGTGTCAGCAAAAATACTGTCTGTTAAGGTCACTGAGAGTAGAAGAGACAGAGAAGTAACTATGTCAGGATCACTTTTAATGCACGTGGATAAGGTCTACAATTCAGGAACGGAAATTAAAACCTGCAAAATATGTATTTGCATTTTTAGACGAAATAAAGCAACTTCTTTAATTATTAAAAATACTTATTTGTCTGGCTCCATATGCTCACTGCCGTAACTCACTGCGACACAGAACATTAGTGAAAGGGCATGTAGTCTAAAAGCGCAGGTGCACGGGATTAAACAAAAGAAGACATAAAACAATATACAAAGACAACAAATTAGTTCCAGAAATACAGGCTAGAGAGAGAAATTTAGATATAATTAGAACAATTGGTACAGTGACCCTAGTTCTTCCTGGCACTGCAAAAATGATTCTACAGGGATACACCACTATCTCAAGCAGCAGAACAGCAACACATTTCATTTTGTCATACTTAAAAAATAGAGGACTGGACAAGCAACGACTCACTAGAAGCAAATGGTGAGAGCAGCTAAGTGACTGGCATTGCAGCAGTTTCACGCCTGGCAGCTATTTGTGCATGAGAAATGATTTGTACTGATGTTCTGCACGTGAAGAGCGATAGAGTAGTTTGGTACGAGTAGTGGGAAGCATGTTTCTTTAATTTATCCTATTCTTAGTAGCAGGTTGAAACGATGTCAGATCTAGGAATAGTTTGGTCTCATGGAGGAGTGCAGAGTGAAAACTCCCCCTGTGAAAATTATTTCAGCCACATCTTTGACAGCTGGCCCACAACTGCGTTACCCTGGGAATGCCAAATCTGTGAGATAACTGAGGGGAGATAGCAGAGCTCTGGACAGCCAAGAATGTAATAATAGGAAGTGACTATTCACTATTTCTTCTAAGAACTGAAGACTTAAACTAAACAGAGAGAATAACTTTTTTCCTCACATAACACATACTTGGAACTCATTGCCACTGCGTGCTACAGAGGCCAAAAGAATAAGTGTTCATAAAACATATGTTCATAGAAAAAAGTTCATAAAGGGTGGCATCATCTATGCATATTAAACATTAAGGTCAAGAAACAGCCTCAGAGTCTAAAAGTGCATAAACTAATGATATTTTTTTAAAGCTGTGAAGTAGAAGATGTATGAGGGCAGAGGGGAAATAGGTATTCCAGAGGAAGAATCACTCTATACCAACCTTGTGATGCCCTTTCAGTAAAGAATAAGCAAGTTACTGGGTCTGCTTGGACTGACTCAGTAGGAAGGATTTTAGACTTCGACCATTTGTTTCTACACACAAAGTAGTGAAACACACACCTTTGAAATCATATGCCAGCTTTAGTGAAGGACCTCCACACCAAAGGAGAAGGCACGCTGGTTCTTAAAACAGCAGGAGTAGGATGACCTCCAAATATTACACTGCTTGTGGTATTTACAAGTATACGGCCTGCTCAATGAAGGACAGCTTAAAAATGATAAATCCAAGAAATCACACTCGTCAGGAAGGGAGAAGTTCAGCTTGCAACATACCTTGGCTATCCACCTGTCCAACAACTCTTTGCTGTGCATTGCCCACTCTTTTGTTCAGGCCTAATCCAAATGACAAGCTGAGGAGCACAGTAACATTTCCTATTCAAGAATATTTCATAGTCTCATAAGGACATGCCATCTTTTCTAGAATCATCCAGCCCAGGAGGCAGGTGTAGGGAGCATGAAGAAATAGCTAAGGGCATGGAAGGGAGATGTGTGAGCTTCCTGGTTTCAGCATGAGACGTTGGAAGAGAAGTGAGGAGCCACTGTAAAGGGTTTAGGTCTGTGGAAGGAACAACAGCCAAAATCAACAGGACGTGCAGGCTGCAAAGGTGACTGAAGCATACTGGAAGCAGCAATGGATAGACTGAAAAATTGAGAAGTGGCAGATATTTCAATAGCTGGCTCAACCAAATGCTCCTTGACCTTGGTGTTAAGAGCATTTTCCCTAAAAACATCCCTCCTCAAAGACAGTAGAGTATCTTAGTAACTTTTGCTCATCAGATCTGGTGGTACAAGTACCAATACTATGGAAATTATTTTAATTTTCTGCTCTGCAATCACTGTATGGCGTAATGCTTGCACCAAGATTATGCACAACAGTATTTAATGTTCTCTTACCACGACACAGTGATGGAGAGGGTGGCTAGGAAAGAGGATCCTTAAAAAAAAAAAAAAGATATAAAAAAAAACACTGACAACAACAAAAAACCTTCCGCAAAATTGCCATACTAGTCATTTTCATGAAATGAAAAGTAATTTACACAGCAGTTTTACAGAAAAAGGAATTATGCAGTTAATTGGCATTGCTGGATAATTACACTGTACATGAGGCCTTGCTTTTAAGAGAAAATACAAGCTAATAAAGAGAGCCAGTTGATCAGTAATGGCAGGGCTTTTGGGAGATACCAGAGACACAAAGCTAAATAATTTAAAGCAAAGGAGTATAATGACTGTGAAACTAAATTATTTTAAGTTTACATTAATTCTCCACCCAATTACATGTCTAATGTTAAATGCAAAAGCTAGAGAATTCCCCTCTGCTGCCTCGTCTGCAAGCACACGCAGCGAAAACAAGGAAGCCAAGGGAACGTGATCCGAACATGACCGGACTCTGAATGCCTGCCTTGAACTGCCGTGTGCATCCTTAATATCCAGAGGTCTGCTGGAGAACTAAGCCAGTTTACACATCCCTCTGTTTACTTCTGGTTCAAGTAAGGTCTCTGCCCAATACGGCCACTGCAGTCAATCGATTCTCTCTGCAATGCTTTTTGTACCTTTCAAGCACCAGCAGTAGATGGCTCAGCCTGGCTGTCTATTGCCACAGTTACCGGGGAGAAACCACAGAGAAGTTAAATAACATGGAATTAACAATGAAAACGATGACTGGTGTAATGAGGCCGTAGCGTTACCTTTGCGTTAGAAGCAATTTAGCCCTGATTGCTATTGACCTTTGGTGATGCTGTATCCAAGTGAAATGTGCTATCCTAGAAAAGTGCAGGTATACTGGAAGGCAGACTGTGTTTCTGAGGGTATTCGTAAATAAACCATATCACCTCTCTTCCTACATTAGACCTTTATCTTACCTCTGAGTTATCAGCATGCAGCAGTCACCCTTACTTTGTGTAAAAAACAATGCAGAAAAAAAAACTTGACACTGTATACCTAGCAAATTATTATTATTATTACTTCTATGGCACCCAAAAGAGTACTCAGTACTTCATGAAGTAGTTAAAAAGACAAACTATGTGCCACACAGAGCTAGCGCTCAGTGAAACAGTAGAGCCGCATGGGGTGGAAAAACAGGAGGAGGTGGTGTAACAAGAGGAAGTATACAGGTTACAGGAATATCATCAAACAGTTACTGATATGGGGAACGTGAGTTTCAATGCACTTTACCAATTCTTACTCCTTGTGCTCAGAGAAATCCCTGGGATGGGATGTTTGTTATCATGCTTTCTCACTCCACATTTATTTCCAAGAGCACCGTTTGCTTGCATGGTAATCTGTATCTTATTTTGCTTAGGTTTTGCAGCCCAAAAGTGGATGTATTTGAAAATCGTGTCATTTCCAAAATAAACATGACCATTAAGGATTTACAGTTTAGCAAATAGCAGCCCCAGATTTTGAAGCTTTCACTGGTTTCACAGGATGGCGTCACAAAATCTGTGACTTTGGGCCAAGACGCACCACAGCAAACACCCAGAAGCAGCTCATGTCCCTGCACACGATGTAATGCACTGACAAATCACGCTGTGGGACTCTGTATGCTCTCAGCCTAAGTTAGAAGAACTGCAACAGATGCGTTTCTCTCATTTGCTCTTCATTTAATTTTTAGGACTCACTGTTTGGGGAACTGTATAGGCCGCTTGGTGTAGATGATGTATTCCTACTGAAACACTACGATGTTGTATAAATCCATTGCTCTCACACCTCTGTGTGCTGACAGCACTTCCCTGTCCTCTGTGGGAAGGACTGCAGCATCCTTTGCTTGCTGGGTGCGCTGGGGACAGCCCAGGGAGGAGGCAAAACAGAGGAAGGTGCATTAAAGAGAACGACCAGGAAAAACTAGAGTGCTCATTACCAAATACATCTCCCAGTACAAAAACAATTGCCATACAACTCCCTGCTCTTTGGGCAACCGCATACCGCCCAGAACAAAGCACACTGCTGGCGCCTCCGGACTATTAATAATAGTAAGGTATGTGCTTCAGCAGGAGGGAGGACTGCAAGGGGTGGTGCTCCACGGGGCTGGCATAAGGAATGGATCTGCTCCAGGCTGCCTGCCAAATCCATCGGAAAACTTGACTTTTCCAGGGGCCGCCAAAGGATGCTTTTCTCCAGCCTGCAGTACTCCTGTGAGGACTTCTGCCTGCAGAAGGGAAGTGTTTCTGCTTGCTCTCCAGCCTCTCCAGCCATTACCACTGCATCCTGATGAAATGGGGTCACCAGGCTGGTCACCCTGCCTGCCCTCGCTGTAACGGCTTCTGCTTCATGCCTAGGGGTGTATGCAGAGGTCAGCAGCCAGTGAGTAAATGCCTGATAAAGAAATTATTCCAACTAGCCCCTTAACTCAAGGGGATGCAAGAGGGATGGCAGAGCCAGCTGCAGGCACTATTTGGGTTTGCCCACAACCCACTGCTAATGCAGGGAATAGGATATTTCACCAGATACAGAGGAGAGAGCAGAGTAATTGTTCATTTTGAAGGAAACAGCTCAGTCCCTGCTATTGGTCTCATACTCCAGAGGTTTTGGAAAGGCATGAAAGCAGTAAACCAGCACTGAGAAAAGAAGGGGCAAAAAGGGCTAACAAATAACAATGATAATATCTATCAGTGCACATTTTAGCATAGGGAGACACGTCCAAGGGAAATAAACTAAATAATCATGAAGGACCTTCTGCAGTTACAGTCTTGAACCACCTTTAGGTTTCCACAGACATAAACTACCTCTGGGATGCCGTGTGTCCCTGCTAGGGCTCTTTTCCCACTTCGGATGCCTGACAAACTGCAGAACAACGTATCCTCACAGAGAAACGAAATCCCAGATTCCTGCCTTACTTAAAAGGATTGCAGACGACTAGCTGCTAGAAGCATTACTAAATATGTTGATGGTTCATTCCTGAGTTTACTCTTGTTACTGCTTGTGCTTCTGGTTTCTGTACCACAAGAACGGCCAGGCAGGCACTGCGCACACTTGCTGTTGTGCAGATCTGCTGCAACACCTCATTTTCACCGGCAGAGCTGATCGAGGCTTCCCAGTTCGTTTCGCCCAGCAGCCTGGCCCTGCTGCTGAGCTGTGCTGTGGTGCGTTGAGGGAGAGCCCAGCTCCCTGCGAATGTGCCTACAGACCTTGTCTCTACACAACCTTCAGCTTTTAAACCATTAACGCTGGCTCCACAGGTGGGAGAGGCAATTTAGCTTCCTTGTGTACCCAGCAGAAGGAATTTGAGATACCATCTATTTTGCAGAGGATTAAGGCTACCAAGCGTCTATCTTAAGACATCAGCCCGCCTCACAAATACAAACAAGCAGTTAGAGTTTCCAGGGACACATTATCTCACGCTCTGGGATATGCCGAGGGGTTAACCTAAGCCTCGGAGATAGTGTTTTGAAAATGGTTTAGTGAAGGCACTGTCACCTCCTAGATATAACTTTGTTTGTATTAAATGAAGTAATAATAGTAAACAAAAACGACAACATCTTTAGGAGTTTCCTCAAAATAAATAAATAAATAAAGTCTTGAGGATTCCTGGGAGCTTTTCTTGTGCACTAAAAATGCCCACTGTGCAGTCATGCTGTCCCAGCAGAGATGCCCAGAGATCGCAGAGCCTGCACTGCCTCTGTGCTGGCTGCCCCCAGCTCTCTGACTGGAGATGTCCCTTCCCTGCCCAAATAAACTCCACATGACTTCGCAGGAAGTCTTTTGGAAAGACTTTTTCTTTTGGAAAAAAAGCGTATCTGAATTAGCACCTCACTCCAGCCTGGCTCCTATACTAATAAGAAAGTCCATGAGCATTGCCCCGAGATGTCCCTGTGGAGGGCCAACCACGGCTCCTCTTTTCCGACCAAGCGCACCCCTGCACTTGCACAGCGCCGTTCTCGCAGCACTCTTTATTAACGTTTTCCCCAGGACGGCTGCCACAGCTGAGCCGTTCCGCACAGATTTTCTGCTCGGTATGGGGGGGTTGCGAGGGAGGGGGTGTTAATTATACAGCAAGATGGAGCGGGGCCAGGCAGCCCCTCTGGCGAGCGGTCTCCTCCGCGCACAGCCTCCTTCCTGCTGTGCTGCAGCCACAAGGATCACCTGTTGGTCTTGGCGCCCGCCCAGCCTGGGGCCTAGCGGAAATGACAGAATCAGCGAGAAACGAGAGCCAGCTTGTGTTGCAGCTACCCAAATGAGGGAAATACAAAAACAGATGATGGCAACGTGACCCGGCTGCTGCGGGCAGGAGCCAAGAGGGGGTGGGGTAGAAGGGAACGGAGGAAGGAGGAATATACTGGGGGGGGGGGGGGAGAACAACGACAACAAAAAAAGCAGACAGCTAAAAAATAAGCTTTTTTTTTTTTTTCCTTCTTCCCCTGCTGGGTCTATCTGCTTTCTCTTTCCACATTCAGCACAGCAAAAACATGATGAGCTTTCTCCCTCCATACAAGCACCTGCCGATGCGAAGAACTACCTACCTTGCTCCTGCTCCTGTTGGGGAGGTCGCGTCTTTCCATCTCCTAAAGGAGAGATTTCAAAGGGATATTCAGATACAGGCAGCAGAAACAATCTGCCTTTTTCAGACAGGCTTCTCTCTGTCCTGCGTGGCGACATGCAAACAGTTCAAGGACCTCTCACAGGTTTGTGTCCGGAATCCCCTCTGCCATAAAAACTGTGCTCAGCAAAAACCTGTATTTGGATGAGCTGCAGCATCATGCAGCAGAAGGATTAAGCAAAACTTGCCTCTTGTTTTGTTCTTCTGAACAGAAAATATAGCTAAGAAACCACAGAGAAGCTATTACTAACAACTTCAAGTAGAGGACTGTTGTCCTTTAAATGATAAAAATATGAGCTCTGATTACGCATTACATCTCCAGACATAACTAGCTTCATACAAGTTCTTGGCATACATGTTTACTCAAAGCAGAAACTATCCTCACATCTGAAATTTCCAGGGCAATTTCTCCAGACCCTTGCATTCAGACCTATTTCAACATAATAAAAGCATACTCCCTCCAAAACCTTAACAGGCTTTAAATGCGCTTTGAAGAGATTTTTAATTTTTATTTTTTTTTACACAATAATTCTTAGAAACAGTAACAATAAAAGCAGGAAAAACTTAATTTGTTAAAGGAAGTTTTTCCTCTCTGAGAGCAATAGAATGGATCCCCAGAGCTTGCTGCTTCCTGAGGAAAGCCTTCATAAATAATGAATAATGCACATTGCAATTCCTCCGTAATCCTTCAAACACATCCAGCATCGAACAGTTTCTGTGGCTTTGGCCCTTAAGCTGTAGCAGTTTTTGCCTTGCCCTCCCCAGTTTCACCAGCTTACTCAATTTCTCTTCTTTCCAGCAACTAGGTAGGCAAGCAGAAGCAGGATTCGAGTAGTGGGAGCAAGCTGGGGCTAATTTGCACATTATGAATTATTCAGGCGCTCCTGATTCCTGCACCTGCACACAGGCAGGAAGCTTGCGAGGAGCAGTCATTACTCTTCTCTTGGGTTTGCACAAGCTCAGTTACTGCTCAGACACTTTGTTCTGTAACTAAGGGCTTCAGGTCTTGCATTAAGTAGTGGAAGTGGGGAAAAATAAATAAATCTCACATC
The DNA here is from genome assembly GCF_963932015.1 of Anas acuta. Taxonomy (NCBI): domain Eukaryota; kingdom Metazoa; phylum Chordata; class Aves; order Anseriformes; family Anatidae; genus Anas; species Anas acuta. Next base: position 42,637,540 of record NC_088979.1, read on the forward strand.
GTCAACTCCCCCCCCCCCCGTCCGCTGCCCCATAGCCAGGATAATTATTCCAGCCCTTCCAAGACAATGGGAGTTTGTATCAGAATGCCAAATTCATCTCACATGTGCTAATCCAGATCAGAGCATCAGGAGAGAAAAATAGTGTGTGCACAAGCTGGTCTTGTCAGATATTTACTCAGCTGTATTAGTCTGTGTGTTTGAACTTTTCTCTAGCTCAGGGCATCAAGTATTTCACGTGCTAACTTGATCATTATGGCATCCTTCTTCACAGATGATACAGCAGAAACACATTTTCTCCTTGTCCTTCTGGCTAACATCATGGGTACTGACACCTTAATACTATTAGAAGAGTCTATACTGGGCTTTCAATGGGACAGATTTAACAATAGCTCTTTTCCATCTTCATCTACCAGTATCTTGGTAAACAAAACATGACACCTAACAGAAAATCCTGATATGATCCGTGAATCTAGACAGCCATTAAACATATTTGCAGAGGGCAGATACAAACCAATTAGCAGTACAAATATTTCAAGGTAACAATGAGATTTTTTTCAGCCAATAAGCTAAAGTAAAGAGATCTGAAATTACCATGCAAGTTCAAAGCAGCAAACACCACCCTTATCCTTACTATATCTCATGCCCATAGTTGCACTGAATATATCTGCGTCTTGTCCTTTATTAACATGCCATCACCAACAAGTTTTCAAGTTAAAAGATGGTCTCATTAATCACAGGCAGCTAAGCATCATGCTTGGAGTGATTCAGTGCAACAGATCTGCAGCAACTGATAACGAAACCTCTTTAATCCGCTGTTCCAAAATAACAAGTCAAACACAAGTGTTAAGCATTCAGAAGGGTACGGTCAATCCTTATCAAATCTCTCTTCTCTCCATGCCTAAGGAAGTTAATTCAGCTTCCTTTTGCTGCAGAATGTGTGAATGGCCCTACGCTGCTCCTATCTCATTCCTACCCAATAATAGGTTCTCCAGCTCTTTTTAGGGTATTTTAATTGGGCATGTAAACACGTTTTATTCTTTGATGCTCTTTCATTCAGCATCATTAATCCCCAGCATGAAATCAATAGACTTACAACGCTTAATCACGTCAAAACGCAACATACAAACCCACAAATGACTTTAGCTCATCACACAGTGAATAGCTTGCAAGTTGGAAACTATGCCTTCTTTTTGCCTTGGGATTCAGCAAACCCTAAGCAAGTCTTTCATAGAAATAAACAGATTCTCTCTCCAAGTATCTGCCATTAGGAAAAAAAAAAAAAAGTTGTTGATAAACAAAACATGGGATTTTATGTTTGCTCTGTCATCTTTCTTCATCCTTTGCAGTCATGAGAATAAGCGCAGGCCTTATGAGAAATACTTATACTTGTTTTACAGCAACCTCTTGGCAGCATGCACGTTTAAAACTGTTTTTTAAAGGCTGCAGTAGCTGGACCACAGAGTATACTGGAGGTGCAAAGGAAGGGAAAAACATTTTTGCAGGTGTTTATTTTCCTTTTTTTAACGGTTAGCAGACACTGTTTTTCCACTTGAAAAGAATACATAAGGGGCAACAACCACTGTTCTTTTTCTTTTTTTTTTTTTAAGATAATTTGCTCTACCTTATATATGATTTCTAAAGCCAAAGGGATACACAGAGTGACAAGAAACTCTTTAATGCTATGGAAATTGTGGCTGAGACATAAAAATTAAGGACAGCCAGTTCCATTGTCTGATAGACAAAAGGGAAAAAGGAATCCTCCAGATAAAGGAAGGGTAGCTTTAATTCTCGTACTTTAAAAAACACTGAAAGACTTCTCCTTTGAAAGAAGAAAATACAGTTTTAAAAGTGAAATGCTTGAAGAAGGTGTGGAAACTAGCATGCTGAAACCTTGCTTTGCAAAAGTTTCCATGACTGCATTCCCAGCCACTGTCCCATCAACTGGCATACCCAGCATGTCCCCAAACTCATGGGGTCCTTCGCTGTTACACCTGAGCTTCTTCAGGCACTACCACAAGACATACTCACTTTGGGAGTTTCCCATTTTCCATCCACAGGCAAGGCAATGTCCTGAACTTTGCCTACATCTTGTGAAGAAGCCCCAAAAGAGAGGCAGAATTTTGATGGTGGTGGCACTGGTAACTTCCTGTCTTGTACCTGTGTGTTCATGTGGTTTTGGCCAGGTAAGGAGAGACATTGGTTGCAGTCCTTAGACTGAAGGGTTCATTCGGCATCTCTCCCATCCCAGGAATAACCTGCCTGAAAGGACTCTGGGTCTTCTGCATGAGCACCAATGGAAATGAGGTTACTCTGCCCCAAGGAATGCGAGAATCACAGGGATAAAAGCTGTGCAGAAAAGCGGGATCCTTTCTCCATAATGGAAATCTGGGCACTCAGTTTCAAAAAGGAAATGGTGAAAGCTCTGTTTCAGTGTCCAGGGCTGTTTCTGTTCTAACACTGCTCCAGGGAACTAAGCCCCAGTCCTGTCCACATTCAAGCAGAATTCAGGCTCTGCTTGCCCACTCTCCTCATCCTCTGCTCCTTGTCTATGCAGTGCCCTATATTCAGTAAGAAGGGAGATGAGAAACTCCACTGTCCCACAAATATCCCACGTGATTAGACCTGTGTGAGGATCCTAATGATTAAAATGTCTCTGTGATGCTTGCGCTGACAACACAGGTATCACCTGACATGCTAAGTTAACGATGTTCCTCTGCAAAAAGTGGGAGCACTGCTGTTGGTGCTACCAGTTTGTTTCCCAAAACAATCATCCCTGCTCTGTTACCTAAAAAAAAGATCTGAAGACTACCTTGAGGTGAAGTAGATGCTTTTAGTTCTTGCTGGTCCCCTCCGTAGTTCCTAAAAACTTTTCTAATGTGACAGGGTTGGTGTTCCTATGGAAGTATTTAAGCTCCCTAGACAGGAAAGAGAAGTATACAGCTAAATCAGATGGGTAAGACCTTTGATCACTCCTGAGGCATGTGTCTCCAACGATTATAATAGGGAATTCCGGTGTCTTTCTTCAGAAGTCAGATCACCCTGCAGAACTTAACCTTAACCTACAGGCAAAAGTTGGTGTCTCAGTTAGGCATGAGTGATTTTTGCTCAAGGTTTAAAAAATGCTATGAGTGTAAAATGGAGGTGCCACTGCCTCTAGTGTAGCATGATGCTCTCAGAACAGCTGAGTGAAGGAAGGAGAATTTCCTAGCAGGTATGACTAATCTGTACTTTACTGCAAGTATCTGGAGTCTTAGTGACCTCCTGATTTTGCAGTTTTTTTGAGTTTTTCCCCACTGAAAGTAGTATTTATGCACTGAGCTGCAAGGAGGAAAAGGCATAGATTAGGGAATTGCTTCAAACTCCTTGACTAGATGCATTAATTTTTTATTGCCTCAGTTTTAAAAAAAATGTTAAAAAAAATGAGGTAAAAGTAAAGTATGTAACAAGGACATTCCAAATCAGGCAAAGCAAAGATTATGCATTTTCTTCTGGCAGTTACATTCTATTTATTATCATCATTATTCTTTATTATTTTGCCTTAAAAATTATCCAGATTATCTCCCCAAATGTGTTGCTTTTAATGTGTGACAGAGGCTTGATTTACTCGTGGTTGAAAGCAATCAAAGTTCAGGCACAATAATTTATTCTTCTAAAATCCAGTGCTCTGCAGTTACAATTTGGTCCTAGAGATGAATTGCAAGTACCGACCTGGGCCTCACATTCCTAATGACTTAATGGGAATCCTAACAAGTGAAACAGTGTACTTCGCAATGCTTATTTACTTTTTAAACTGGTGACAAATGGGAAGTACAGCTTTGAGCTTGCCTTACAAACAGCAGGAATAAAACAAAACAGCAGAAACGTTTGTCTTTGAATAGTGGAGAGTTAAAACAAACCAAGGTAAAAACAGCATCCGGCAGGGTAATTCAGATCAGTGAAGTCATCCAACTCCATAGCAGCCTGACCCCAACGTAGCCCCAGAGCTACAGCTGCCAGCTAGACAGCTACTAGCCAACAAACTAGCAGAGGTGCAAGCCAAGGAGCCAGCAATGAACCCACGTGCCAATGCAGGAAAGCTATATTCCAGAATTTGGCATCTGGGTCCTTCAGCTGCCAAACATCTCCCATCTGGCTGAGTCTGTGGAATGAGGTGTTTAAAAAAAAAAAAAAAAAAAAAAAAGATAAAAGCAGTACTGCCTCCAAGACACCAATGATAAAGAGGCACGTTGTGCCTGCCAACATCTGAAATTCACATATGACATCACTTTGTCAACAGTGAAATGGTGGACTGGGGAACTGGGGTACTTCTGGATCAGGAGAGGCAGTATGGACAAAATGTTCAATGTACCACAAGAAAAGAGTAGTTGACATGTATGAACTGGAGCAACACTCCCAACCTCTGACCGTCCATGGAGGTCAGCAGATGCAGAACGCAGGGGATCAGTTTTGAGTAAAACTGAGATTTCATAAGCACAATACAAACAACCTACAAAAAATGTTTCTTCAAGACTTGGTGATCCACTCTGTTACCCCACTGTAACAAAGAAAATCAAGTATCTGTGAATGTTTTTGTACTCTCGTAACTAAAACATCATCATTGTGAGTGTGATTTTATGGAAAATAGCTTTCTTGAAATTCAGGGGGAAAACGTAACTTCAGTAAGAAAAAAATGAAAAAAGGAAGAGAACTGAGGATGCGTAAAATTTCATTCAAATGAAATACATACACTCACATAGCTGTATTTAATTGAAACAGTTCATTTCTAATAAGCAGTTAGTGTTCCTAAGCTGTTAATAGCTCTATACTCCAAGAAGCAAGACCAGCTGTGATGAATACTCCTAGCAGTGCAAGACACGTTACGTGAACCATAGGAATTCATAATTTTAAGTGATATATTGATTAAATTTAAATTCATCTCATTGGCCTCACTTCCACCTTTCACCCTTCAGATAGGTCCACATGGCCTAAACAAGGTTTGACAGATATGACCTTCTTGAACAATTTGCTCCATTATTTTAAAAAGACACCAAAGACCCTATATCTCTCTTCCAAGTTTAGGGTTTTATGAACAGCTATTTGCCTTACCAAAATATTATATTTCAGCCTCATCTCACTCCAGTCAGAGCCAACAAATTTGCAGTGGTTTAGAGCACTGAGATGCCCCAAGCAATCTTCATCTACTTATAATCATCCAGGCTGTTCAGGGGGTCTTACTAGTAGGATATCATGTTCTTTGTTATGGTATGTGTAAATTCACAACAAATTTTTGGAGCAAATTATTGACAACATAAAAACTTGAGAAACAAATTGACAACATAAACCTCTCTCTTGAAAATGCTTCCTGTAGAATAGAAGTTAATACGAGTGACTATATAGACTATTATTACTAACTATAGCTAAGAGTCTGTATCTAAAATTGTATATGAAAAACATGTATTTTAGAAAGAAAGAATTTTGAGAGGTTGGTAGTTTCTTCAGAATAATTTTTGAAGCTATACTGATACTTTCAATTACACTTAAGTTTTGAGTGGAAACTTCTAAAAGGAAATTCTATTTTATTATTTTAAAAATAAACTTATCTTCTCAAATTCTGTTAATAATGTTATATTTTTGCTCCCAAGTAAATCTCAAAAGCTTTGTACTGGCCTTAACAGAGAAGTTGCTGCTGCTACTTTGAAAATGTTTGAGTAATAAAATCCTGCAAATTTTTAATATAAATATACTAGTTGTAATGCAATTAACTGCAAATTGGTGATACGAGTAGACTTGAGGAACGATTTCGGTATTTGACTACTCATTAGCAATTTGAAAGTGTAATTGCTCTTAAACATGCCATCTTAATTTTCTTACGAAGCTTAGATCTGCTTATAAATGTGAAGAATTAGATTTCTGCTGCAATTTATTTGCTTATAGTGAATGTAAGTTGTTTTTCCTTTGGTACTCCACAGACAGAGGTTCTGTGGATTACTAAGAGTAAACAAAGATGGGTTTACACTTGTCACATAACACAACTGTAAAGAAATCTTTTCAGGGGCCCACCAAACAAAGGAAGAGAAGAGGACAAACAAGCAAAAACACCGAGAGCGGACATTTCATTCCATACCATTTTTAAACCCAATAAAACACAAGCAATGAATCCAACAAAAACAGCATCCCTGACAGCACTGGTACTCATGTTCTGTCATGTATGACATGTATGTGCAAGCAAGGTGAACCCGAGGCACACAATGGTGTTAGTGGTATTACAACACTTGCTGGAACCTCCCACTAGACTTGGGTGTAAACTCTGCACTCTAACGCAGGTTATCTACTAGACACGTTACATAGCAAGGTTTTAAGATTTTGGCATCCTTGAAAAAACAGCAAGGAGATGTTTGCAAATACCTCTTCCTACATTTTACAGCTTTGCTCATCTACTATTTTGTGGTAATTGACAATTAGAACATATGTTATGCTGCTCCATGTTAACCTTGGGTAAAGTAAGTTATTACTCAATTTCACTAGGCTACTTTGGACATTTTCAACTGCATTATCAAACATCAGACAGGATTCTTCTTTGATATTCTCATATTTTATTTACTAGGATTTGGAAAAATTGCAGTTTTCCCACAATGCACACCACCACCCTCCCAGCCCCCAGAGGATAAAAAACAAAACCAAAAATCAACTTTGGACCTTGCCCAGCCCCACATATCCCCCAGCCATGACATAAAGAGGGAAAGAAAGCTGAAAAGTACTGCTACTAGGCTTTGTCAATAAAACAGAACATTATATAATACACAATAAAATGCTTCATACCTGGAGTTGAAAAAACGAAAAGGGTTAGCAGCTGACCTGGCACAGCCCCACATGCTCTCTCTGGAAATTGAACACAGACAATTAGGAATTTTAAGTTACCCCAAACAATTGCAGGGGACTTAGACAAAGTTGAGGAACACTTACTGCAAAGTAAGCACACGGCCTCAGCACGGAAGGGATTTAAGATTTTTCCATTCATTTTAAAACTCCTCCTTAAACTGAAATTGCTCTGTAGAGGCCCCAGCTAATACTAAACAAGTCATTAGGAGCTCTGCCATTAATTTGTGTGGGAGTAGAGTCAAGGCTTAAGGGCCCAGGTGTCACTTGGTGGTGGTCATTCTGGATCATGGTGGATCACATTTGCTCATTAAAAAATAATCAGTGACCAAGAAGAAAACACTAAGGAGAACCTTGAGCAGACAGACGTTGCATGAAGAGGGAATACAGCCTAGAGCACACATTCCCTCCCAAAATTGTGCTGCTTAAGCAACATTATTCCTAACACATCATAGAATGACCTAGCCATAAATGCTTTTACTTATAACTGAGACTCCAGGGAAAATAGATAATCTGCTATGATATTATCTGGAATATTGAACAATACAAATGTACTAAGTAATATCTGCATAAACCCTCATGCTGTGATTTGGACTACATGGAGTAGTCCTTTTCACTGACAAATTCTGATCTACTGTATGTATTCAAACAAGAAGCAACAGACAGCTGGCTTTCTGAAATAGTTCCACCACGTTAGAAAAGAAAAAAGAAAAACCTGTAGAAAGCCAAGCCTATGAATAACCCCCTTCAGTCTTTCCCTCTGTGGTTTAGACCTCAGACGTACCACAAAATCAGTCTGAGGCCAACGCCCAAGAAGCTAGCAAAAAATATTAGAATAATAACATGAATCATAAAAAAATGCTATAGCATACTAGCCATTCAATGCATTTGCACTGCAAACATTTTGGATCCTTTACAGTGATCAGTTAAAATGGTCAGGTTGGCACAATAACTGTAGAAAGTGAAAAGGAAACTTGCAAAGAGACTTCTCTAGATTTATCTAACTGCTCTTACCTTTGGCCCTCGGTAACCTGTGGCCTAACTTGGCACCTCAACGTTTACAAATAATCTTTTTTTTTTTTTTTCCCTCAGATTTTGCACTGCATCCTTCAAACCTCTCACATTTCCATGTTTGAAGTGTACAGTAAATATTTGTCTTCTTTACTGTTTGATTTTGCCATTTGCTAAATGATAAATTTCTGATAATGACAGAAATCTGCCATCAAAATGACAAAAGGCTGCAAAAAACCTTCATAGCAAACTGCAATTTATCAGCTCTATCATGGCCTGACATTGCTTTTCCCACCCTCTTTCTCCACTCCATGTCGAGTTTCTGCATTCTCCAGAAGTGCATCTGAGGTATGTGTCCCATGAGATCACTAGGTACAGGTTTATTTCACAACTGCACCACTACGTAACCAAAGGCACTGGGCAAAACCTCCCCCACCCCATTAACCCTCAACTGAACTCAACATGCTCTGGAAAAATGGTAACTAGAAACCATAGCATTGACCGCTCTCTCCCACATCAATTACTTTATAATCGGCTTTTAGCTCACTCTACATCTTACTAAAAAAAATATTTATTCCCAAAGCTAACACAAACAGCAATACATTACTCTGAAACCATGACCAAACTTTGAACAATTCTTTTCATAAAAGTCCATTTTTAACACATAAGCAATATGGCAGGCCAAAAATACAGCTGGTGAAGATGAGTATTTGCATGCTGAATTTTTGCCAGTGGGAAATTCAGCAGACAATTAAAACTCTGGTAAGAACCTCCGTTATGTAGGCACTAAAGAGAAAAAACACCAGAAAATCCATCTTCCAAAAACCCCAAAAGACACCTAAAACTTGCAATGTTCCTCTTGGTTTGGCCTGAAAGCCAAACGGCTGTGGCTTGCAAGTGTAGACAACTTAGCCTGAGATAGCTGATGCGTTTCCTGCCCCTAGCTGGCTGCCTTGTTCGCACCTTACTGACATCTGAGTGGAACAAACAAGGTTACAAAGCCACATTTTCAGATTAAAATGTACCTTAAAATACCACTCATTCAGTAAGTTGGGGTGGATGAGGAATGGAAGGGAGAGACTGGCATTTAAGTGCATGCCTCTGCATCCTGTCTGGGCAGCTGAGCAGCTACCTCCCAACCCAACACTGCTCTGATCCAGAAGTCCAACCCTTGCCTCTGGGGCTGAAGTTTTTCTGTGCTCTAGAAATGGCTAAAACACACTTGACAACATGGATTCGGCATAAAAAGGGATCTGTAATAGTCACTTTCTAATCCAAAATACCAGTGTAGGAGGAAAAAGAAGAGGAAAAGGATGTTGTGGGGCCACTCCTTGGTATCTTTTGCATCCTAGCCTTGTATTCAGTTGGCAAACTTGGGTATCTGGCTTCCTAAGTCAGTGTGCTAACCACTGGGTTTATATGGCAGATGTAGGTGGCTGCATGACCGCTGCCACTGGCTGTCATGTCTTTAGAAGGAGTGGATCCCCTCCTTTGAGGCCGCTAGGAAGAGGATAGAATGGGTTTTAAAATAGGTAGAAACAGGTAAGCTCTGAATAGATTGCTTGCCTTCTCATTTTCCACAATGGGAAGTTGGCAACCTAAATCTTTTTTTTTTTTTTCCTTTTTTCCCTGAACTTGGTGTTAATGATCAGGTCACAAGCTCCACAGAGAACAGAGATGACCCACAGCCATACACCTAGCAGGTAACCAGAGCATTTAAGTCTTTGCTGATGATACTAGGGGAGTGCTGATGCCTTGTGTAGGTGCTCTGAAACCTCTGGACCCAAACACATGTTTTATAACCTTACAATGCTTCTGCCAGGACTCCAAAGTTGACAATACACACCTTGTCCCAAGAGTCTGCATGGTTCATCCTGTCTCTGAGCACATGTAGTTCATGCACATTGTATGGGACTAGTGGTACCTCTATGCCATGTGGTATGTTAACAGGCATTACAAAACTGCTTCTTCTTGCTATTAGGATGCAAACACATTTGTAAGCAAGACTATGCCCTAGTGATAGCTAAGAAGCTCAGAGAAATGACATAGTGATACAAAAAAAAAAAAAAGGCGGGCAGTGGAAATGCTGAGTGCAAAGGGAATCAACCTTTTTAGCTAAGCAAATAATTTACTAAACATTATCCCGTTCCTCCACTTTCAAAACCGCTGTGATTGAGATTTGTGTATATTCAGTAATTATTCAAGCTCCTCCTGAAAAAAATATTTGACTCTCTGACTCTCTGGCCACCTGACCAAAGAGAAAGCTATGGTCATCAGCTCTCTCATTTTTGGGTTCTGCTTGAAATGCTGGAGGTTTCCCTATGCAGCAGCCACTGTAGACAAGCCTTAGGATGAGCATTTTTTCAGGGCAGCCTCTGACCTGCCAGCCCACTCCGTTCTTCCTGAACTTAATGACACAGCAAGAGTGGGTTTGATCCACTCTGGTCTCTTTAGTTCCTTCCTGCCCCAGTTTTCCTATTTCCATGCATCACTATCCTGCAGTAGCTCAGTATATCCCAGGGGGATAAATAAATAAAAATGTTGCCCAAAACTTCATTCTTGATGTGTCTTTTGTGTGTTATGGCTACAACAAAGAAGGTGCTCAGCTTGACTCTGGCACTTGTGACTGTTGGTACTTCTGACACACCCCAGCGTTAGACATTGTCTCAGCCACTGATTTGCTTTACCTCTTATTTGAGCCTTCAGTTCCTTTCTTTTTGCCTAGAGTAACCTCATATGTGTGGTTGCTTTAAGCTCCAATTATCCCTGCCTTGAAGTGTCCAAAATAGTAATGGTCATGTCCTCGGCCACATACGCATGGACAACACCTCTTCGGCACAAGGGCTGAGCACAAAAATTTCTTCTACATCCATCATCCAGGAGCCTCCTGTCATTCCTCTTTACCTGAAGCCTAAAAAGAACTTGCTGTGAGAAATGAGGTTGCGGTGGAGTCACTCTTAGTGAAACAGGATGGAGCTAATAAAGGGGAAAACCCAGGACAACCTTTCCCCATTGTGAAGGAGAAGAAAGGAGAACAGTAGAAAAATTACATTGTGGGTTGGGTGTTTTTTTTTTTTTAGTCTTGTATTCACATGCTTACTCAATTATGCCTGGCTAAGTGGTGTTCCTGTCTTAAGAGTGCCCTCCTTTGCATGCCTTTTACATATACCTGGGACCTACACAACTTCCTTCATGTTTTTGTATTAATTGATCTGAACACTCAGGAAACATTTTTCATACATTGGTATGAGCACTGCTATTAAGAATTAATTGTGCTGCATGTTTGTCTGTCACAAAATCACAGGAACTGCCATATGGAAAAGGAAAGATAAAAACTTATCTGATCTAGATAATGAAAAAAGAAGTAATTTTGGCTCAAGTGACAGCAGAGGACAATGCTCTTTCTTTTTCTTATCAGTAAGTCAAGGTAGCAGTTCACTGAGGTAGTTTTATTGTGGCTTTTTCTGGCAGAGTTCTGCTGTCTAATCCACACTGATGAGTATTTGCTGCAGCTCTGAATTTCTTAATGCAAACCTCTCTGCCTCTGCCTTCTGTGCTGATTTAGAAAGAAAATACAGAAAAAGCTGAATAATGAATCATCAGGGAAACTCCTGCCAAATAGGCGCACAAACTGCTAACTGGGTAGCAGTCATACATATTGTTACTTATAATTCACATTTCAGTGTCATGCTCTTGAAGCAATTACACAATGCCTCCTTCTCCATCAATAAAAGGCATTTCACATATCTAACCACTAATGACTCGAGCTTCACTCTGGAGCAACACAGAGCAGTGGATTTAGCATGGGACTAGATCCCAGCTCATCCTCTGCTTTGCTGTGTGCCTTGAGCAAGACACTAACCTGCAGATAATTATAATATTTGAACACACAGGGGACCCGTACAATTTAATTAGTTAATGTTTGCAAAGCACTCCAAAGATAAAAAGTGCTATATGAATTATAATCATACTCTATTGTTTTGGGGCGTTTTATTCCAAGGCACACTTGTGTAAACATGTTTAGTGATGTAAAATCCCAATAACGACAAAGTTTGATAACTACCTTGAAACGATTGGCACTTCTTGGACAAAAATTAAAATGAATTAATAAATTTAATCTATTTTTGAGAAGACAATTATATGAGACAATTAAATGTAGATACTAAACCGAAGCCAGGAAGCAAGTTTGAAAGCCTTTGAAAGTTTGTTTGTGATGGATAAAGGTAATGAAAGAGACATACAGAAAGTTATCTATGAACCCAAATGTTACAAATAACTCTCTTGCTGCACTATACTGGTGCCAAGACAGGCTACGTGTTACTTTTTTTCTTTTCAGCATCCAGATTTCTGTTATGGTATCAGAATTAATCATTAGATGCAATTAAGTTAATGGTAAAACTCATCTGAACTTTAACAGAGCCAGGATTCCTTGGCCCTTTCAGCTTATTATGCTTATTAATTTAAATATTTCTCTTCAAAGGAAAATATTACTCCTAGCAATGGTATGGTAAAATATGTATTGCAGCTCAATGCCTAGCACTTCAAAGTGATTCAAAAGAAGAGAGCAGATTTCCTAATGGCAATGCCTCCTTGCTCTAGACTCATCTACGAACAGTCACTGGTTACTTACTGTTGCAGGGTGGACAGGAAAAAAATATTTTTGTGTAGACCAAGCTGAAAGCATTTTTATTTTCAAATTAGCTTTCTTCAAGGACTAATTTGACAATATCCCTGTCTCCTAATACACTGTCATTTAAGCAATACCATCCTTTCAAAGCAGGCAGCTATGGCAACTTCTTTGTAGAAGGTGCTTTTGATTTACAGTTGCTGTCCACCTGGCACTTGTTCCTAATGATCACTGGCTGATGGGAAATCTGTTATTCTGGCAAAAGGCTCTGAGACATATACAAGAGATTTTCACACCAAAAATCCCAGAATCTCTGTGCATGCACAGAATGGCATCCTTTGATTTTATTGCCCAGCCTGCCAAGTTATTACGCCTGTTTTATTTTATTTTATTTTATTTTTTTAAATGTGGCATATGCAAAAGAATAATAATAAAAAAAAGGAACCTTCTTAGAATAGTATAGGTCTATGAGTAAGTTTGTAAAGTGCATAAAATACAGTGCATAAATACACTATAGAAGTCAGCACTTATTTATTGAGTTATCTGAACTGCATGAATGTAGAAATCATACTTTATAGCATTGGCATAGGCCCCAAGTTTAGATGTACTGGTTCGGGTTCTTCTTGAGTCACAGACTTCTATCATGGCCTCAGAAAATCACATGGAAAACCTCACATAACTTCACCAGTCTTAAGGTTAGCCATTCTCCCTAAGCCATTTGTCCAAACTCCTTTATAACCATGAGGGAAGACAGGCACCTCCAAAAGGCATGAGATGATTGAGAAGGATTGGATGAAAGGTGAAACAATTGAACCTAGAAGTATGCACTGCTACATGCACTACTACTACAATGAGAAAATCCAAAATATTTGAGCTTATCTTTCAGGTAGCTTAAATTATGAGAGATGAACCTTGCTGCAAGGTTAAGTCCAAACTGCACCAGCCAGTACTGCTCAGGGGTTCCCTAAGATAGCTAGGACACAGCACTCCTCTGCCAGCCCATGTCCAACCCAGCAACACTTTTCACAGCACCATCCCTTTTTTTTTTTCCACCACAGGATACAGATGTGAGACTGCTGAGAAAAAAATAAAACTAGGACAGAAATATCCACGAAGTGGGGGACTCAACCACAATACAGATGGTTGTCTGCCTTGCTGGGCTCTACATCACCAGTGCATCTCACTTAGGTATCTGCATATGCACCTCATTTTTAATGTTCAGTGAGTCAGATAGGTTTGTACAGTGACTCGAGAGGACTGAGGAGAAGCCCCTTGCCAAAAGAGTCTGTGGGGAGGTGGGAGACTCATGGCCAATTCAGTTTTCTCTGTTTGGGGCCCCACTGCCCCCCATGAGCATCACAGCAACTGAGCAATCTTCTTAGGTCTTACTGCGATGGAAAAAATTTACTGCAATGGAAAAACACACCCCAGACTTGGCAAATCTTCCTGAGAAAAGTCAAATTGAAGCTGATGTATTCCCACAATTTTACTTTAGACAAACTAGCATTCTCCAGTGAAAAAAATGCTTTATTGAGAAATTCTGGAGCAGCACTACTCAGCTCACCATGTGCAAAATCACCATCCAATTTTGTGCCAGTTTTAAATTGAGCATTTGTTCACAGAGGGTGGATGTACCAGAGGAGAGAGAAGCAAAGTTCAAACAAGCACTGCCAAAACACTCTCACTTAGGCTTCTTGAAAGACTCAGGGCAAAGTATTTTGTCAGTAACTAGAGGAAAAAACTGAGGCAAAAGTTCCCTATAACGAATAGTACAGTAGTAGTAATGATGGCAGCTGAAGCAGGAAAACAGACATTATCAGTGTAGAAAATGAATGGCTGATGGGAACACATGTATAAACTTCAAAAAAGATAAAAATCAATGCAGAAGTTGATTTACATTGAAGAAAAGGAGGGAGAAGAAAAGGTAAGAAAAAAAAATCAGACTCAAAAACTACTTATCAACTTGGTACTGTGGCTGTGCTGTCTGTCTGCTGTGGACTTTCTTTTTCTCTCATGCAGTATCCAAAACTTTCTTCCATTGTGTTATAATAATAAAACCCAGCAGAATTTGAAAATAAAGTAAGATGATCATATTAGCATTAACGTATCAATCATGTAACGTAGCCAAAGAGCACGGGTGGTAGGGTCAAAGCCCCCAATTTCATTTTCACTCAGCAGCATCCAGCACAGCACAAGAAAGAGTTCACGCTAAAGGTCAGCATGGTCACATCCCAATGACAAATCACATTTCTATGAATTAACTGCAGCTATCACTACAAGTATTCAGGATTTCCTCTCTGAATTTTATGTCTCTACTTCATCCCAGAGAAACAAGAAGGTTACTCAAGCAACATTAGTTTATATGCACAGTCCATCTTCTCCTTGACATGGAAAAATGGTTTCATCAGAGGGGTTCCCTCCACCTCCACCTCAAAAGGAGAAGAAATGTCTGTAAGGGCAGGAAGAGAAATTTCTGGATCTTTGGATTTTAAAAAACACACTGGTCAAAAGTTTGCACTAAAAACCACCCTCCCTCTGTCTCTCC
Source organism: Anas acuta (assembly GCF_963932015.1). NCBI lineage: Eukaryota > Metazoa > Chordata > Aves > Anseriformes > Anatidae > Anas > Anas acuta. The sequence continues at coordinate 42,652,578 of NC_088979.1, forward strand.
CACTTCTGCCCTCAGTCTCTGCAGGTAGGAGAAACTACATGGCGTGTGTTCGGGGGTGAGAGCAACAAGGTCTAAAATACTGAGGTTTTACGGTGCAAGTGTGCAGGGCAAGAAGAAGCTGAATGCCCTGTTCAAGGTTTATGTTGCTGTGTGCCATGGGATGGCTTCCGTGCCCCACTGCATCAGGGGTGGGAGGGCTGCCATGCTGAGGGAACAGGACGCTACCTCCAAAAGGGGAACTTAAAAAGTTTTACCGGTCTTCTAGGGCTCGACTAATGCTTTCTCTTTTCTTGGCTTCATAAAGAATTCTGGAGCGTATCTAAGATTTGACCCTGAATATATGATGCTATTCTGGCTGTGTAATAAGCACCCAGTGGTGTCAGGCATATAGAGGCAAATCTGCTCTTTGTTAGAGAGCTACATGTCAGAATGAGTTTGTAAAACATGCTACGAAAAGGATGAAATGTTGCTTACAGTGCAAAGCCCACTGAAATCTACATATCGTGGCGATATTTATTATCAACCAGAGCAAATTATCTGAGATTAATAAATTATTCCTAGTCCAAGTTATGGTAAGGCACAGGAACTGCCATAAAGCACCACTCTCACATAAAGAAATTTCACCCAAGTGCCCTGCTGGAAATAATGACTTTGTTTATCTATAACTTTACATTATTGATTGGGTTTGCTGAACTGAAGAAGGACTATGAAGTAACTCCAAAAGAAGTACTGAGAAATCTGCAAGCTCTGCCAATATAAAGCTAGCAGCAAGAAGGCAATTTTCCTGAGAAAAAATAGTCATACTTGGTTATTTTACAAATATGCAAGTGAATTACATTCTGTTTAAGTAAATAAGAACTAATGCCAAACATGTGGCTCTTAGTGTTTGATTGTCAGAATTTTTACTGGTAAGATTTTTTTTTCTAGTTAGACTATAGTGTACTTAAAACAAAGCAGAAACACAGGAGGATGCCTTCAGTTTTAAAGGACACGAAAAGCAAAGCTGTCACATGGGCATTCCAAACTGTCCTATGACCTAGCCACATAAGGGTAATTTGCAAGGCAACAAGCTTAAAAATCACAGAATCATTAAGCTTGGAAAAGAGCTTCAAGACCATCTGGTCCAACCATCTCCCTACTACCAATATCACCCACTAAACCATGTCCCTAAGCGCCCCACCTCCAACCTTGCCTTGAACACCCCCAGGGACAGTAACTTCACCACCTCCCTGGGCAACCCATTCCAGTGCCTGACTACTCTTTCTGAGAAGAAATGTCTCCTCTTTTCCAACCTAAATCTCCCCTGATGTAGCTTGAGGCCATTCCCTCTAGTTCTATCACTAGTTACATGTGAGAAGATGCCGACCCCCAGCTCCCTACACCTTCCTTTCAGGTAGCCGTAGAGAGCAATAAGGTCTCCCCTGAGCCTCCTCTTCTCCAGACTAAACAACCTGGCTATATTAAAACAATTCCCCCTCCCCAGACACTGACTATTTAAGTTTCCTTCAGCTTATGGTTAAAGCCTTGGTACTTCTAACACCACCGAGCAGATTTAGATCCAATGGAAGATGTTGGTACATGTGGTACTGATTCCCAGCTGGTGGCACACTGACTCCTAAGTCACGCCATGGGGTGGCTTACCCTCACCTCAAACCAGAGAACTGCAGGGCCTGCAGTGAATGGGGAGGAATTGGAGCTCATGGGCTTAACTCTCTCCCTAAATTAGACAGCTAGCATAGCTTCAAAGAATTAACACTTGGGCACATCACCTGCTGTGCGCTCCATGTGCAGTGAGGACAGATAACTAGCTTGGATGCAGATATCTATGCTGCAGATGTCCAATTAGGCAGTTGGAGAGTAAGGGCCAATAGACAAATACATATACATATACATATATATATATATATATAATTAAATATCCTTATGAAGAACAATTTTAAAAATGTCTGAAACACAATCTGGAAAAGGCCCATTGTTGTCTGGCACGTGCCACCGTCATGTAAAAATTAGGCTTAGTGTTATGTTTGACAAAGGCAAGACTGCACAACAGCAATATAATATTGAAGGAAAAGATAATGCCATCCCTTTGGAGGTGCCATGCTGTACTTCCCAGATAGAAAGAGAAGACTCTCTCTCAGCAGTAAGTTATTTTTCGTTGTTAACTGTAGAACTATTCACAAGAAAGCACTGACAAGAAGACATTTAGTCTTTCACTTAAGAAAGACTAAATGCTACAGGACAATCTTCAATACTCTGAGGTCCAGCCTGCCTCACCTCAACACTTTGCTTAGACCTAAGACTTAGATTTAGACCAAGATTTAGGCAATCTTTCTATGCATGCACCTACGCTGCCCAGTTACTCAGCAGAATGGTAGGTACTTTTCCACATCTTCAGAGGAAATTCCTGTCTACTAAGTTTAGGTGCTAAATTGAGCACACAGGATCTCCCTTTGGAAAACTTCAAAGGCACTTTCCTCTCTGCAACAAAAGTATGTAGAATGTGGTCTTTTATTTTCAGAGGACTGCTTTGCTAGACATCTAAAATTAAGGTACACATTAGATGCCAAAATTATACAGAATGGAGCTTGTCTGTAAGGCAATATATTACAGACCAAGGAAGAAATGGATTGAGTGGAGTTGGTATAATGTGCTAACATCTCTTTTCAGCTCGGCAGCTGTATGTACAGTGTCTATGACTGAGAATGAAGTGAAAAATAAGACAAATTGCAGATCACAGTCAAATTAAATTTTCCTAATGGGGCTTTTGAAATAAACTAACAGATTACTGTTTAAAATAACCTGTAACAAGGATGAGTTGATGTTATATTATTAAATTTCTTAATTTAATTCTTATGCTCCAGAGCCAGCCAAGCAATATTCAACACATTTTCCTTCACAAATTGTGGAATGCATTATTCCAAAAAAGCTTTTCATGGTTTGACCAATTGTCTAAATGTTTCAGCAAAATCAATCACATAAAATAGTATCAGCCTGCCAGTCATATATTAAAAGTATTTGCTAGCTCTCCATGTCTCTTTCTCTTTTCATTAATTAGGCAAAACTATTTAGTTCAAAATCATGACGGGTTGTATTATTTTTCTGGCTTATTATGTGTGCTATAAACTGAGAAAAAAATACTTAGCACTTCAGGGCCTGGTGTTGTTACTAGCAAATTCAAAGTATGTGTGAGGCCTGTCAATCAAGCAGCAGTGTCACTTGTGAAGAATTGTTTTCTTCCTTTACCACTGTCAGAATGGGAGCATACTAATTACAGTGGGAGCCAACATTTGGCCATAATGAACTCCCTCTCTGCTTAGGGGGAATGTAGATTTGGGGATCATGGTTACTGTGCTTGACCAGAAAAAGAATTAGTGGGTGCCTGGTGAAAGCCCTGCTGAGTTGTGAGAGGTGGAGTGTTTCAGAGAGGCAGCATGGCTGGACGCTCTTACAGGCTCTCAGCTGCTGTCTGCAGTACAGGATCACTACCACCAGTCTTCTCTGCAACACCACATCCTCCTTCCTGCATCTTCGGGAATGGGTAAGAGGGGTGACTTAGGTGGCAAAAAGGATGATGTAAGGAACACCTCAGGAAGAAAACCCATTGGCCAACTGCCCGAACAATGCAAAAAACATAGTTCCCCCTCAACACACAGCTTAGTTTTCTCTCAGTGTATAGAACATTGCTTTGGGAACATCAGCACTTCTGGCTATTGATGGCATGGAAAAAATAAAAACCAACAATATGTAAGTACTTTTAGATATCGAGTTATGACATTTAAAATTAATTTATAATAAATTATATAACAGTGTCTAATGGCCTTTATTATATCCCTTCCTATTTAATAACGTCCAGAATGCCCACAGTTTGAACCTCTCGGATAGAGTAATATGTTTTGTAGGGGTAGCACAGGCTTTAGTGCCTGGAGGCTCTGGTTCTATTTCCAGCTCTGCTTCAGACTTACAGGGTGACCTTTACACATAACCTCATTTTCCTCACCTATGAAATGGGGATATTAATACTTATTTACCTCACAGTTGGTTCCCTTCCAGCTGCTACAGTGACTGAGCAGGCTTATGCATCTACAGAATTACTAATGTTAGTGATAAACTTTTCCTTTTTTTTTTTTTTTTTTTTAAAGTAAGCAATAAAGGAATTAAATTAAGAACTTGGGTTTTGTCCCTCCACTAAGTAAAAGCACGCAGAAAAATAACAGTAATGGAAAAAAATGTTCAAAGCCCCTCACTAATTTCCTTTCAATTACTCTATTCTGCATGAGACATGTAGGTGATTTCTATTTGATGGCAACTCAATGAAGCTTCCTGATGCTGCTTTCAGTCAAGAAGAAAGTGAGGTGTTTTTTTCAGAGGAAGTCTAACCTGGAGTGAATATAAAAAACACTACAAGCTTTGCAAGTAAATAAAGGAGAAATAACTTTAATCTGAAACTTTAGCTAAGAATTAGAGAGGAGAGAAAGAAGTGAAAAGAGAAGCAGAGAAAGCAGACAGAAGCAGCAATCTCTTCCTAAAGGGAATGCAGCTGAACAGAAAGGATGCTGGCAGGTACACCGGCTTGCAGAGGGGAGGACACCTCCACGGAGCTGCCAACGGATGGTGTCTCCATCAGCCAGGGAACACCTTGGTGATACTCATCTCACTCTGAGAATATGATACTTACTCTTGTACTGCTCTGGCTATGGAGAGCGCTGTAGATCCAGTTTCATTAACGCTATCTAAGGTCACATTTGGCAGGTCGTCATCATCACTGTCACTTTTAATTTGTCTGGGAGATAGGCCTCGGGGGTCCATTTGTGCTGGAAAGAGACATATAATGGATTAATATGAGCGCGCTGAAATTAATCTTGTCCCAGAGCAACATTAGGGTGTACAACACATCTATCTGCTTAGGCTGGATGGCATGGTTTACTCTGAGCTTCACAAATCAGATGATGAATTTGCAAAGTCCTCTAGCAGTACTACAGATATACACAAACGTTTCCGCCTGTATGCAAATGTCCAAATGCACACAGACTACAGGAATGCGCGCTGCAGACTTGAACTACTGAATGCAAATAAAACTATATACACAGTGTTTGTCAAAAATTCAGTTCACCCTCAAGTTAATTTATTCTGGTTGACTTCTGAAAGTGAAGATAAAGTGGTACCTCCACCTTGTACAACACAGCACACCTGAGAGCAAATTTTACAGCCAAATTTCAAGAGCAATTGTTTGATTTTGACTGTCCATCTTGAAACACCAGGTGGAGATCCAGGTCACTCCAGTCAATCAAAAGCTAGGCAGCTAAAATAGGCCAGTTGTCCTGGCTTCTGAATCAATTCAACACCTGTGTGAACCACTGAAGATGACTTGTCTCCACATTACATGTGTCAAAGACTCTACAAACAATTTTGCACAGATGCCTAACTTACAGGTGATTGATGCTGGCTAATGTATCTTCTTCCTTTAAGTCAGATTTGTTGGAAAAATCACATGCTCTCAGGTCTTAAGAAAATCCAAACATCAACATTGCAGGATTATTTTGTCCCTCTACAGTTTACTGTTTAGTAATGCCCTGGGTGTCCACAGCAAGGTGCTGACAGCTGGGGGCTCCTCTGTGAGGAGAGGCCGGGGCTGCCCCATGTCAGACAGCCGATTCCAGCTGGCTCCAATGGCCCCACCACAGCAGCCAAGGTGGCAGTGTCTTGGGGAAAATGTACATAAGAAAGGGCAAAACACTGCACAGGCAGCAAGGAAAAGAGCGAGAAACAGTCTTGTGAACATCAAGGTCAGAAAAGAAGGAGAGGGAGGAGGTGCTCCAGGCGCCAGAGTGGAGGTTCCCCTGCAGACTGTGGAGGACGACACAGCAGAGAAGGTGTTTCCCTGCAGCCTGTGGAGAGAGCCATTGTGGAGCAGACACCCACACTGCAGCCTGTGGAGGAACCCATGCTGCAGGAGGTGGGTACGTCCTGAAGGACCTGCAACCTTTTCAGGAGCAGGCTCTTATGACAAGAAGTGCAAGCCATGGTGAGCCCACACAGGAGCAGGCTTATCCTGATGGACTGCAGCCTGTGGAGGACTCACTTTGGAGCGGGAGAAAAATGCGAGGAGGAAGGAGCAGCACAGATGAACTGCAATAAACTGACCGCAAGCCCCATTCCCCTCTGCTGCTCATACTGGGCAAGGAGGTAGAGGGGTTGGGAATGAAGGAGTGAAGCCAAGCCTGGGAAAAGGTGGGTGTGTGTCCCAACAATCCCAATTGTTTTTAATTGGCAGTAAGTTAAATTAATTTTCCCCAAGTCAAGAATGATTTGCCCATGACAGTAATTGGTAAGGGATCTCCCTGTCTTTATCTCAACCCATGACCTCTTCCATCTTTTCTCCCTGTGCCCTGCTGAAGAGGGGAAGTGAGAGAGCGGTTGGGTGGGCTCTGGCAGACAGCCATAGTCAGCCCTTCTGAGGTACGTTTTGTGAAGAAAAGAGACAGTGAAGGAAAGGAGAGCAGAAATGTGGGCTCCATGCCTACCCTTTAATCTTATCTGCTGCCCTCCACAGGGAAGCAAGGATAAGCCTTCCCAGGGGAGCAACTGAGTATGGGCAGGGAGAGGAAACCAAGAGGTGAAGTGACAGGGACCCTGTGGGGTACAACCGTGACCTGGGATGTTCCCAAAAGGAACTGGGGAGCTGCATGTACCAGGGGACAGATTCAGAGACAAACTTGAGAGGTGATGTAAAGAGAGACACTCCTCCTCACCCATGAAGTACCATGTGGGATTAGTAACCTTTGAGAGACACTGAAAGCATCTGGAGTAGAGAGCAAAACTGGAGAGATGCCTGACTCTGCAAGGGAGAAGCAGGGAGGGCAGGCAAGAGATTTGTTTACAAATGTGTTTATTTTGTTTGGCCAGGTGAAATACGGGAACCCAAGATTATTTATTTAAAGAGCTTACTGTTCCAGTTTGTTAGCTTGTATTCTCCTACAACACAGTGTCAGAGAGAGGACACTTTCTGGGCTTTGCTACATGTGTTTTGAGAAAGCTTTTATTTCCCGTCAGCTCTGCCTAAGCAGAGCCCTGCACAACAGGTTCCCTTCAGAGATCACAGAATCACAGAATGGCTTGGGCTGGAAGGGGCCTTAAAGATCCTCTAGCTCCAAGGCAGGCACACTTCTGACCAGACCAGGTTGCTCAAAGTCCCATCCAACCTGGGCTTGAACACCTCTAGGCATGGGGCATCACCAGCTTCTCTTAGCAACCTGTTCCAGTGCCTCAACACCCGCTGAGTAAAGAATTTCTACCTAGTATCTAACCTAAACCTACATTTTTTTTTATTTTTTTTTAAGTTTGAAACCATTACTCCTTGCCCTATCACTACACCCCCTGACAAATAGTCCCTCTCTAACCAGGCCTCAGTCAACTTCCACCAAACTAAAGCCTACAATACCCTGAAGAAGTAAGGTTTTGCAGTCCCCTTCATTCAAACGCATGTTTCTTTTTCTTGCTTTAAGAGGATACAGAATCACTGAATACCTCTTGCAGGCAGATGCTACGGGCTTCTTCAACAGAAAGGTTCTTAACAGTCTTACCAAAACATGGGGAGAGGGTATTTGTAAACTCTAGCTGTGTCCAGCTAAAGCACCAGGAAGAAGAAAGAAAGAAAGAAAGAAAGAAAGAAAGAAAGAAAGAAAGAAAGAAAGAAAGAAAGAAAGAAAGAAAGAAAGAAAGAAAGAAAGAAAGAAAGAAAGAAAGAAAGAAAGAAAGAAAGAAAGAAAGAAAGAAAGAAAGAAAGAAAGAAAGAAAGAAAGAAAGAAAGAAAGAAAGAAAGAAAGAAAGAAAGAAAGAAAGAAAGAAAGAAAGAAAGAAAGAAAGAAAGAAAGAAAGAAAGAAAGAAAGAAAAAAGTATACTTTGGCTTCATTTAAGTCACCCAGGTCTAGGTCTATAGCTAGAAAGGAACTCTGAAAGCCACAGTTAATATTCCCATTTTGCTGTACTTCTCAAGTTGCCATGTTCACTGATGAACAGGGACTGAGCAACGCTGAAGAATGGGAGGGAAATGGATACTCCAAGAGCTATGCAGCCATAAAAGTAGCACTGATGGATAGCTGGGCTCTTGAAAAGAAAGCACTCTCTAAATGAGTGATGGCTCTAGGGAAAGTTGGTCTTAAATTTTAATTTATACCTTGGCTATGAACCACTTCTAAGTGAAAGAACAGTGAGTGATTATAACTACCCTTCAGCCGCATTTTTATTTATGTTAAAGAAGAAATTACTATTAAAATATGTTCAGTAAGCTAATGCAACAACCCCTTCCTGAAGCACAGTGCAGTTACAGATGCACAGTACTACTTCTATTAGCTTTCTATTAAGACAGTTTAGGTGCCTCAGTAATACTGGCTGCATTCTGATTGCTTGTTATGTCTTCACATACACCAAAGCAAACACCTTTTCCTTATCAAAACAGAGATTGTTAACAATGAAAGATGAGCTGCAATGAGACAAACATACAGGAACTTAGAAATTGTTCATAACATTCAATTATTTTAGGTAGAATAAGCACCATTCTATGTTTCTTAAAGTCACAACTTACTCATGATGGTATTCAATGTGTTTCTGAGCATCAGTGGTACTCTAGTACTTGTTTTAAGAGCAACTAAACCCTCTAGCCAGCTGATTTAGCCTCTGAAAACTATTTGTAAAGAAGGTGCTACTTCTGAGGATACTTATACCCCAATAAGGCTACCTTGCTATATGCAATTTAAGATGATTATTACTTATTTTGTTACCTTTTTTGTCTTTCTTTAAGTGAATCTCATTGCAAGAAGTTATGTGTTTATATCTATACAACGACTAAGTATTTCTAAACGTGACATATATGTGAAAGCTGACATTTGTTAATGCATTTAAAATTGTAATAAAAATATGTATGTAATACTTTGCATTTACTGTGGCTTAACCCAACTGGTACTATGGCAAAAGTCTTAAATGGCTAGCTCAGAAACTTTCTTGATGCTTAAACCTAGGCTTAAATTAAAATCATAAAAGTTTTAAAGTAATTTAGCCCATAATATAGTTCTTATACACCAATATTGACCACTTAGCTATGAATACACCTACCCAGAAAGTTTGTATAAATGTATATGAAGAGTATTTTATGTACTTTTGTTCCTTATCAGACACACTGTTTCATTATTATTAGAGATTGTTGGAAGACTCTTAAGACATTATTGAGACTCTTGTCCTATCTGGTGTTGTTTCCAGATTACCTGAGGAATGTGTTAAGATGAAAACTCAACTATACTAAAACAGCACCTTCTTTTTGTTCGTGCCCAGTGAGGTACATCCACTCTGTATACTCCTAATACAGCCATGAAGCAGCCAGTGGGATTGTGCATTTGCAGCTAAGGAAAATTGGACAATTCTGCCCCGTGGATGCTACTTGTTTCACCAGAAGCCAATGACTGAGCGCATCATGTGGTGTTGCGACACATGGACATGGTGAGAGTGAAATGCTAGGAATGGAAATGGATCTTTGAGCAAATTCAAAGGCAGGGAATTCAAGGCCATTTTTTGTTATATTTTCACAGTGAAACTATTTAAAGATGATAATTAAGTTAGAGAACGATGCAGGGATTACTCCCTTATTTTTAAATGTCAGCCATAGAGATAGAAGCCCTTTTTTGTCTTGCTTTTCGTTCATAACCTCTTTTGCTCAGTCTTGGTCTTCCTACAACCCTCTCACTTTTCGCTCTCTCTTTATTTCAGTGCTTTGCTAGCACTGGGGGAGAGCAAGTGATGAGGAGCAGGCTGGACCTAGAGGTGCTCCTTGCCCCAAGGACTCTCCCATACCAGACCAATGTACCACAAAGCAAGATGTGACCTATCTTGCTCCTCCCCCAGCTTGCAGACTGGGATGGACAAGATGCTGGTGAGCAGAGGTGAGTAGCCAGAAGTGCCTCTGACACCTGGCGTAAGCTGCCCTTGTCTTCTCCCCAGCATGGCTGCAGCTGCTGGAGGGAAAGGCAGCCTTTAAACTATTCTCCTTCCTCAAATGAGCCATGTGGATAACCAACTGGCTGAAAGCCTAACAGATATCTCCTCCTCACCACTCACTACAGCACGCTAACTGCAGTACAGGATTTTTATACATTCAGAGTTCATGACTCCTACTAATGTCAACAGCTTTGCCTTTCTCTTGGACATCTAAGAACAACCGTCGGACTGCTGGCACCAAGGTTTATAAATACCAGCAGCAGTTCATAAATGCTGAATTAAGAGTAATTATTGGCCTAATGAGCATCAGACTGGGAACAAGGAAGAGATGTAGGCAAGAGATAATTTAGCAAATGAGATGAAAAAGATGGAGGACAAGTGAGTAATGGAATACAATTGGCAAGCAAGGTGGAGGAGAGCCCACAAAACATGCCAGTGCATTTTAACCTTGCTTTGTGCCCTACATTGCTCTGAGGACCAAGCTTTTCCTTGAATTTAAGACCACAGGTCCAGAAGAAACCTCACCATGACACTGAATCAAGTCCTTCCCATTACAGGCAGACACATTTAATAAAGCTCAGGCTCTACAAATGAACAGGTTTTCTTGCTCTTGCTACTCCTCTTGAAAGGCAACATTTGTCCAACAGAGCTATCCAGTGGTTTTGTGAAGTGTGAATGAGGCTAAGGTGAGGCAAGTGAAAAGAATCAAGTTAGAGACAGCTTTCATGAGACAAAGGTGTCATTGAAAGAGCACAGGAGTTACAGAAGCAAGCTGTTAGCACTACACGCTGGAAAGACCGGCGAGCCAGGAGAGTTATTTAAGGCTGTCTGCAAGTACAGAAGGCTGCAAGTGGCCACATCATTTTCTGATCCTTTCTGCCAAAGAAAGTGCAGAGAATTGCTCTTGACACATGTACATATATGCAATCACTTCTCAATGACCACGTGTGCCAAAAAGGAGTTTCCTTTTAGGTGGTACAAGTGAACTCATCCTGAATTAAGGTGCAATGTGCAGATGGCTCTGAAGAAAGATGCATACCGGCCTGTAAATACTCCAGAACTTGGTCTACCATCCATACTGTATCTGAACCGCCAGTTGCCCATAGGAAAGTCATATCTAGATCAGATATAAGATTGCTTCTATTTCTGTCGAATTAAACACAGTTTTTTGGATATAAAGTTTATGTTGGCTGTAGGGGCCAGACAATACCTGATCCTGTGTTTTTGGGACATTATTACCCCTTCTAAAAAAGCTGGAACAGATTTAAACTTACACAATGAGTTTTTAAGGAGTGTTGACTTATTTTGTGCTTTCTGGCACAAAATCTCCAGGAATGATCCAGTCTGCCAGCTCGAGGATGGACGAACCCCTTGGATCTAGGAGCCAGGATGCAGCCTTAACTTTCCCAGGGCAATAACATAACCACAAGGCCACACAATTGGAGTATTTTTCTCCTCCTTCACTCTCTAAATGTGTGCTTCTGTTTGCACCAGGGCAGGCATGCTTCATGTGAAACTTTGATTTGGGAATCACTCCAGGCATGCTTAGGTGTGTTTTGTTTCCCATCAGCAAGCTCAGCATTTTGGGACAATGAACAGACCTGAGCTCCCTCGAGAGATGGCAAAAAGAGGTTTGCTCCACCCTAACACCATCTTAATCACTCAACTTCTTCCCAGCAATTTAGAGATACGCAACTCAAGTGCTGTGGCCTGGTTGCTTAGGCCATGCACTGCCGAAAAAACTGGGGTTGGATGCCTGTAGTAGGTGGTCTGAATCTGTCTCCTTTTGGGGGTGAAACAGGCTGTGCGCTAACATACCTCTGCAACTGCAGGCAGTTTTCAGTTACCACAACCTGATCTGATTTCCTCAAATCAAATTTCCTGCGAGTGATAGGGATGAAAATTCATCCCATTGGTAGGCTCACTGAGATCCACTAGAAGCAATTTCACATCTACACACTGCTTTTGATTTAAAAGCAAATCGGGGCCCCTTGGGTTAAAAATGAATGAAATATTTAAGAGCAGAAGAAAACTAAGTAACCATCAGGAGTTTTGCCTCTCTTTATAGCTAAGCCACGTAGTATGAGCTAATGCTGAAATGACTCATTACAAGATGATGCTTGCTGGTGTGAAAATAGAGAAAAATTCAGCATCCTGAAATACTGAAGCGTCTGGCTCATTTTATTTTAATACCTCAGTTTTCTGAATTAAGCTAACTTCTCTGCTAATAGCTTTGTGAACATACATGTAGTCCTGCTGATACGCCACAGCATAATAAAAACTGAATCACACTTAGTTGCACTGTTAAAATAATTAAAAATCTATTTCTGCTTTGTGAATGGATTTCCAAATTCAGAGCTGGTTTGCTCTCTTTTCACACGTTAAACTCCACACTGTGCTTCCTCTGAAAAACACCTAGTATTCAGCGTGCTGGCCGAAGTGATTGCTCATGATGTGGTTTCCCAGTGGCCTTGACATCCCACCACTAGGTCTGCAGGAATAAAATTCTGCAGAAATGAGCACTTCTGAAGTACCTCAAATAAGCCTGAAAGACCCACGCTTGTTATTTTCTTAGAAACTTTGCAGCTTTTCCTCTCCTGTTGCTTCCAGTGCATGATGACATACAGCTGCTAAAAGAAGATCCTATCTAGTTTTAAGTGGCAGTCGCTCTGCACTAACCTTCATTAAGAATTAAAAACCAAATATTACCCCATGCCCCCAAATTTACATTTTCAAGAACCTCATCTGTGCGACTGTTACACACGTCCGTGTGTACAGAGGGAGGCAGCAAGGTGGCATTTGCTGCCAAACTCCCAGAAGGATGGCACTGGAAAATATAATTAAGAAAATTACACCTCCACCCCTTGCTGGGGAGAAGAGAGGAGCCTTCGGTAGGTGACTCGGTTGTGCCTTAGTTTCCTGAGAAAGGAGGAAAAGTTTCAGGGGCATCTCAGAAGTGCCTGAAGAAGGGACAATGGCATCAACACTGCTCCCACCCACTCACTCCCACCCTCTGTCCCCTTCCACCACTAATGCATCTTGGTGACATCTCGGTCCCTAGCAGCAATGCTGAACAAAATGATCCCTGGCCAAACTGGCTCATTTGGAAGAGGAGGAATTCACAGGGGAACACAGTAATCATCATTAAAATCAGCGATCTGCCAACAGTTATGAATACCGCAGTGTCTCAAACATAACTTTGCTCTCTGTATTTAGCGTGTGGCACAGTTCAGTACCTGAAATAACTGCCTGTGTAACTCTGCAGCCAGCAAGCCCCAAGCTTTTCTGAAAATCCTCCTTCTTGGCAGGTTTCCAAAGAACAGGAACCCAATGCCAAGTTCTCCAGCAGGAAAGCGCCGAAGGAGATCATCACAGAGGCTGCAATGTGTTTTAAATGATGGAAACAACACTTTCAGACATAGATGTACGCGAGGTATTTGAAACAAAGTCCTCGGAGATTAAGTGCTCTGCTCAGGTTTACCTAGCGTGTTTCAGACAGGTGTCTCAGGAAACCAAATCCTGGCTCTAGAGACCCAACAAATGCACTCGTTGTGGCAATGACGGCATCCATGATTTTCTCCTCGTAAGCTGGTACGTACTATACAAAGCACACATAGGGTATTTTTCTTCCTATTTAAAGTTCATTATAAGCACTTTGTGCGTTGAAAAATGCTCTGGGCGCACCTATCAGATTTTCCATCAAAACAGCTCAGTGTCTGGTAGGGGCAGCAGAATTGGTCGATTTATTTCATAAAACTTTATGTACAAAGCAGCAGTATCCATGAACTTAATGGTCAGAATATCGAGTCTACAGGGGTAATTTTTATTACAATTTATGGCAAGATTACCCATACGCCACAGTTTTTGGATTTTATTGAGATTTTATGGGACTATATGGCTACAGCAGTTAACTGCACCCAGCATAGCTATGGTTCACAAGGAATGGGAATTGGCACCGAACACAGTGTAACTAATCTACCAGAGAATATTAATTGCTAGGATCCCATCAAAGGCAATATTTAAAATCATTTCACCAATCACATAATTCGCACGAAACCTGTAGAAGAGTAGCTGTGTGTAGAAATGCAAAGGTGAGAGCGATTGCATGGATGGAATATGTGCACTTATGTAAGCATCTCTGTCGCTGGGTTGTGTACAGAAACATACAACACCATTTTTTATTTTTTTTTAGACAAAGGATTTTGTTCCTTCCCAGCTACTGGAATGTTGTGGGATCTCATGTATGCAAAAACCAAACTACTGAGCCTACTGAGATTTAAACCATACTCAGCATAAAATACACAAATACTGTATCACCAAAAGTAAACAGGGAAAACAATGACAGATTATATTTAATATTAAATAAAATACCACAAAGCCACTACAAAAATAGTAGCAGATTGCAACTAACACATTTCAACAGTCTACAGATATATAAGACACCAGAAAGTTTCCAGTAGGTTGGTCCAACTCACAGTAAAACCCAAGGCAGGGATAAAGTAAATGAGAAGTTTTATGCATGTGTTTCAGCTGGATCCAAATTTGTGGGTTAAAAGCAACTAGATCAAAGCTCAGGGCTGACAAGAGTTCGGAACTGAAGGACCAGAGGCATTCTTGGCGCTGAAGACAAGGAATTAACAGCTTCCAATAGGTGTAGGGACTCAGGACATGTCGAAATGGCCTTCCTAATCCTCCTTATGCTTGGCTTCACAAACAAAGCTGGAATACATATCTACCTCATTTTCCTTCCAAACCGGCTGCTAACAAGAAACATATATGATGCTAAATCCGTTGCTGATAAATATTTGAAGAGTGCGTGCTTCTGTGGTGAAAAAACCTACACGTGTCACTAGTGAGTCGCAAGGTCTGACTTTTCTGGAGATTTAAGAAGACTGCCAACACAAGCTACTTTGTCTGAAACAACCTCCTTCTCAGTTCTAAGCAGCAAAGTATATCTTGCAACCTGTATTTTAGCTCTCCATTCTGGTAAGAATTACTGTTTACTTCAGTTCTTAAATATATGCGCTATCTCCAGTGACAGGGGTTCCTCCCCAAACACAAGCCTGTTTCTCTCCCTGGCTAGCCATTGCCAACCTGCTTCTCCTTTCCAAGAACCACTAATATTTCTTCCAGACACTGCGGTAACAGAGGGATTGAGATTCACATAGCAAACATTTTGAGGGGTAGGAAGGTGGAGGCAGACAGGTTGGAGAATCTACCGCCTCGAAAGATGTGTGTCCAACAACAAAAATTACAGCTAATCCAGAAACTCTCCACCCTGGTGCAACTCAGATCCAAAATCTACTGAAATGCAGAAAGGATAATTGCTTCCCATGCAATGAAAAAGGCAACATTACTGGTTTTAATTAAGCGTCTCTTCCATAGCATGAATTATACAAGCAGACCATACAATCTGACCTTTAAACATACGGAATGGTTCTTAGATTTGTAACTTTGTACTACAAATTGCATTAACATTTGTGGGATAAACTTTACAGTTGGTGGAAATATAGCATGTATGTGTATATAAATACAGTAGACTGTACTTTAAAAAAATGGGTAGTGAATAACTTAGTCTAGTAGTATTACCTGTTTTAAATCACAGCAAAATCTGTAGCAACAGGTACTGTGTTTAGTACTTATGAGTCTATCAACATTTAGGAATATGGCATGTGTAAGCTGTGAAAAGATGAAATCCTGATATTTCTCCTAGGTCTATACACAGATGTAGCAACACACAAATTGTCTGTGCCAGTGTCTTTACGGGGGCTTACATACATGAAAAGGTGAAGTTCGGGTGTCAAATTTAAGTTTGTAATGTTTTGAATGTTGTATTTTGCAACTTGCTTCATCTTTTGAAAACTTTAAAAACTTTAAAGAGTGAAAAAACACCTGAACCTGAAGAAAACAGAAGTGCCAAAGCTGTGGAGGTCTTTGGTGCACCATCACCAGGGGGAGCTTCTGGAACATCCTTCAGTGAATGGAGCAACTCTATGAAGTATGGAGACCAGTTTTTAGGGATATTATCTTTGGCAAAATCTGCCGCTAGAGGGACATGATTTGCCAGTAGTATTTGTGGATATCATCTGAGAGGAAAGCAGTGGAAAGACTCAGGCTAATTGGACCAGAGTCTGTAGGGGAATGTGCTGTTACCATGCCAGGCCGTTTTGCTCCTCTCTATCAGAGCCTCTCCTTGTTCCCTTCCGCAGTACAAATTCTGCCTGGATATCTTTTCTTTCAAAATCCCAGCAAACCTTCTCCTTGCCTTTCTTGTGTTTTTTACCCCTTAAGGGGATTTTGATTTTTTTTGTCAGAGCTCCATACTTGGCTGGCTTTCTACAAGTGCTTATGAATACCAAAAAACAGACAACCATCCAAACTAAACCCGAGGCTCATGGCACAATGCCACAGAGGTTCTAGAGTTTTGCACCAAAAAAAGCTGGTATAAATTTTTTCACATGGAAAATGCTACATTTTTTCTGTACTCTCGGTTTCAGGAAGAGCGGAATAGTTTTTTTGAAACTTTGTTCTCAAAGTAATAATAGAAAAAGAAAAAAAAGAAAAAGAAAAAAAAAAAAGGAACAGCCTGAGGCAGAAATACGACATGTAAAATGTTAGCCTAAATGGTTAACATATAGACAAACTTTGAGCAACTGAAGACAGGGTTTTAATGGAAACTCTTGGGCAACCTTATCCATAGGTGTTGCTACCTTCTGTGCCTCTAATTGCACCTTTGAGCAACACACGCTATTGCTGAACAGGGGGAAAAAGGTGAGGAAAGAGTTTTTCATTTATTTTAATGTGCTGGAATACTTAAATATATAATAATGCCTGGTGGTTATCGTGCACAAAAAAATCTTCAAACACTCTTCAAGGTTTTGGATGACCAGAGAACAATGGTGACCACTGAAGGAAGCAATCTTTGCCCTGCAGACAGTAGGGGAGTGTGCGTGTAACTGCATGTGTGCGTGCACATCTGAGATTAGAGGTTTTGGGGATTACAGAAAGCTGTTAAAAATGGGTAGGTATTTAGTAAGACTTTGCAAATGCCCAGTGTTGTATTACCAACACTGATCCCAAATGTATAGTCTTCTGATTACCTTCTAATTATGATGTTTTAATAAGTTCCTAAAATGCTCTAATCCTGATTTTGGCTTAAAATAGGTGAAATGAGAGGTTTTCATTCTGCAACAAGACCCAATCTGACTGAAGGGTGCTTTTGTAGCATGATACGTAGGGAATGCAGTGTGTGACGCAGGACCTGATGGGATGCTCATATCTGAGCCTGGTCAAGTTATGGAGCAGATCCTCCTAGAAACCATAGTAAGGCGTATGGAAGACAGGGAAGTGACTGCGGACAAGGGAAGAGTAACTGCCATCATCTACCTGGACTTGCACAAAACCTTTTATATATTCCCAAACAGCATTCTTTTCTGTAAATTGGAGAGACATAGATTTGAGGGATGGACTGTTCAGTGGATAAGCAATTTGCTAGATGTCCACATCCAAAGGGTAGTGCTCAAAGCCTCAATGTCCAGGTGGAGACCAGAGAAGAGTGGTGACCCTCAGGGGACCCTTACTGTTTAGTATCTTCACTGGTGACATGGACATGTCACTGTCCATGGGGGTGTTCAAGTAAAGGTTGGACCTGGTTCTTAGGGACCTTGTTTAGTGGGTGGCATTGGTAGTAGGGTGATGTCTGGACCAGACGTCCTGGAGTTCTCTTCCAACCTTAATGATTCTATGATTCTATGACAGTGGGACTGAGTGCATCCTCAAGTTTTCAGATGACATCAAGCTGAGTAGTGCAGTTCATAGGGAGGGGATGCCATACAGAGGGACCTCGACAGGCTTCAAAAGTGGGCCCAAATGGAACTGATGAAGTTCAACAAGGACAAATACAAAGTCCAACCCATGTGCAGGGACAATCCCAAATGTACAGGATGGGTGACGAATGGACTGAGAGCAGCCCTGTGCAGAACTTGGGGGTGTTGGTGGATGAAAAATTCAACATGATCTGTCAATGTGTCCTTGCAGCCCAGAAAGCCAACCCTATCCTGAGCTGCATCAAAAGCAGCATGGCCAGCAAGACAAGGGAGGTGGTCTTCCCCCTCTGCTGTGCTCTCGTGAGATCCCACATGGAGCACTGTTTTCAGCTCTAGGGTCCCCAGCACAAGAAAGACATGAAGAAAGACATCAGAGCAGGTCCAGAGGACGCCCAGAGGGCTGGAGCATCTCTCCTACGAAGAGAGGCTGAGAGAGCTGGGGTTGTTCAGCCAGGAGAAGAGAAGACTCTGGGGAGACCTAAGTGAAGTCTTATTTAAAGGGAGCCTAAAGGAAAGATGGGGACGGCTTCTTTATGAGGGAATTTAGTGATAAGACAAGGAATAATGGTTTTAAACTAAAAGAAAGCAGGCGTACAAGAAATATAAGGATGAAATCCCTCACTCTAAGAGAGGTGAGACACTGGAACAGGTTTCTCAGAGACGCTGTGAATGCCCCATCCCTGAAGGTGTTCAAGGCCTAGTCAGATAGGGCTTAGAGCAACCTGGTCTGGTGGGAGGTGGGACACAGGGAATGCCCATGGCAGGGGGTTGGAACTAGATGAGCTTTAAGGTCCCTTCCAACCCAAACTATTCTGTGACTGTATGCTGCTAGCAGCTCATGTACACGGGAGCTAACTCTCTGCAAACTCATCTGGTCTTCAATGCTGCAGAAAAGGTTTGATTTAACGTGAAACCTTGTGACTGAAAAACATGAGAGAGGAGACAGGACAGAGAGCAGAAATGATAAGCACATTTGGAGGGAGAAAAGTAGATCTGAGATTCTCCTGAAGGACTGGACTGTGACTGAGAGCACCAGGATGAATGATTTAAGGAAGCACAGCAATAGAAAAGCAATAGAAAAGATGACAGTACGGAATAGAAATATTAACAGATAAGGAGGGAGAGATGAAGCAGAGCTGCCGAAACTAATGCTTAAAAGAATGCTTAAAAGATAGTCTGGAAAGGCCAGTAAAGAGAAAAAGAAAAAAAAAAAAAAAAAAAACGAGGAGGTGAAAAGAGAGGAAGATAGAGGAGGAGACAGATTTCTTGTCTCCTCCTGAACGGAAGAGAGAATTCAAACAGAACATGAAGAAAGATGTTTTTGCTTCAACTCCCTAGAAAGCAGCTGTTGGAAGGACAGTTTTGTTGGAGAGGAAGATGGACTTTATGGATCCTGTGAAGGATTAGGGGAAGCAGAAAGACATCCGAGCAAAACATCTGGAGGCTGGATTAAAAGAAGGTGGTAGCTTGGGAAGTTTTTGCAATAAAACTAGAAATGAAAAGGTTCTAGTCAAACCTGGGAGGAAAAGCAAAATTCACCACAAGAAAAGTAAAACTGGGATCTTGGAGGGAATAAAAATGAAAAATACTTATCTATATATCCCATTTCTTGCATTTTTTCCTAAGTACCCATGACTAGAAAAATAGGAGAGATCTTAAATTTGGTCTCATGTAATTGTGTAAATCATGTAATTTTAGCATTGAAAAATGCTATCTGCTCAGGAAATCTCATTCAGGTGAAAAGGGCTTAGATATAGGCTAATGTAAAATACAAATTCAAGCTCTTCCCAATCACAAGTCTGTATCATCAACATTGTCTCTGATTTAGACCCAAAGCAGCAACAATACAGGGATTATGGGACAAATGTTCTCTATCCGTGGATTGACTTTGTTTCAGTGTGTGCATTTTTTTGGTTCTGAAAATGATCAACGTTCATGTGAAAGTTGAAAGTAGTGACTTCATATGTTTCTAAATCTGCATTTCCCCATCGGATGGTAGAGGATTAGCTACCAATTCAATTCATCCAAGATGATGTGTTAGCATCTGTGTATATTTATTTCTTGTTTCCAGCACAAAAGCTGACTACTGAATGGAAGTTAGTCTGTGCATACATGAAATTTGTTTCCTCAGTTAATCTATGCAACATCACTGTTACATTTATACTGTTTTACATTAAAAAAAAAAAGAAAGAAAATCACACTCCAGCAAAAGATGACAAAAGATGACTACCTAGAGTAGATTGCTGCCCATTATTCTTCTATTGTATTTTTTCAAATTAACCTGCACATTTATATAAAAAGAATTAGTGATAGCAAAATGAGTAAAACTGATGAGAGAAAAATAAAAATAAAAGAAAGCTTAATCCCTTCTTTTTCTTTAGCTATACATTAATAGGTGCTGCAGGGCTGGTTAATGATCTCTGCCAATAATCATACAAAGGAGAGATTGTCAGGGCAGCTCAGGAGGCCTAGAGCTTGTGGGCTGAAATCCCTATAGCACATTAAATTCTGGAATTTGGTTGACGAAGCCAGGGTAGTGAATTTCCAGTTTTACAAGATCAGGAGGTGCTTCACATGGAGGAGACTATTACCAGAGCCAACTAGCACCTTTGGAAAGAAAACAAATGGGAGAAATTCCGGATGAGCTCAAGGTCAGGTGCTGCTTAAAGCTCCAAAACCAAAATACAGACTAAAATTTAACTTTTTTTTTCAAACAATACAGTGAAACATTCTGCTTTCATTTATCACTTTTTGACAAAATGCCACAAGGTCCTAAAACTACATCATAGTATGAAGTGTACTAAAATTTCTTAAGCTGAAATTTTGAGGCTTAAAAAAATACAGATCTGCTGTGTGCTTGTTTCCTATGGTCTATGCCTGTCAAAAGGACACATCACATACTTGGGAACTGAGGGAATGGGAGGAGAACCAAAGACTGATGGACAACGAGATACTACTAAACAACAGAATGATCCATCACTGTGGAATGATCCATCACCATACAGTAATACACAGTCGTCAGTGCATCAAAAATAGACAGGAGAGTTAAGAAGAAAGGTCTTGCAGTTGTAGAGATTTGTTCATTATGCAATTAGGTACTCAAGAGATATTATGAGATGTATTAGTAAATGCCCCATAGCGTCATAAGCCCTAACACATAAGGTTATCTGTCAGTACCCTCCCATTCCACCTCATGCAATACCTCATTTCAGGGGAGAATTGATCCTATTTTATTCACCCATAAACAATGAACCTTGAAATGAGTCTCCCTCATTCCCTACATCATGTTCCCATCCCTATCTCTAATGCCTTCTTTACAGAGTTATGCTTTCCAAAGCATCCAAGCACATCTGTTTTCTCTTTTCTTCCTCCACCCACCATGTCACCATCTCTAACAATTTTTGCTGCCTTGGTAACTGTTGCTTTCTCATTTTTTCTTGCTCTCCAGCTCCCCTTTTTGTGTTCTTTGGACTCCTCTCCAAGAGTGTATCTGTCCTGGCATGTGCTTTCCTCCTCCCTTCACACCTCCACGAGCCTCTTATGTCCTGTGTCTGCAAAAATCATTCCCAACATATACACTCTGTGTGGTTTCCTTCCCTTTTGCTGTTTAATCTGGAAGAGGCAACCTAATTCAAAATATTGCACTGCCACTCCTTGAGCCTAATAAAACCTACTTCTCTGCAGCTGCTACCATTCTTTGTTCCAAAAGCCTTTCCTTCTTGTGTTCCTAGAGCACAGCAAGTGCTTTCTCTTTGCATGGAAACAACCTCTCTGACTGTCTTTTCCCTGCCAAATCTGTCTCTCTCTTTTTTTTTTTTTTTTAGAACTGTATCACCTGGTGAGTTTTCCATGTCCATCTATGATGTTTTGTAGATTGTCATTATTCCGTTGTCCTGTTTCTTCAGTTTCTAGGGAGGATCGATTTCTCTCAGGACAATACTTGACATGAGTTGCCTGAGCACTTATCACCACTGCTGACCTCAACCCTTTTTTTTGTATTTATTTTAAAGAGCACCTATGATATGACTTTTAGAGGTTCATCCCCAGTAACAAAAGTTTTATGTCCTTCCAGCATATGACATAGCAAGCTTGTAAACTAACAGCTTTATAAGGTTGTTATGTTTTCCTCCTAGAAGAATAGTTTTAGAGATGCCACAGACGCACAGAACCAGTTCCACCTTACCTTTGACATGGCTTCTCCCGTCTTCCAACAGTGGTACTACTATAGTGTTGTTCATATTCCCAGGTGATCTCACAGCTGTATAGACAACAGGTACCGACTGTACCACCACGGGTATACGGTGCACGTGACTCATTTTGTTGGACTGCAAGTTCATGGGGCTTGAAGGTGGAACTGGATGGATAATGTGCAAAAACTGCTGGCCTCCAACACCAGATGCAGAGGCCACAAGAGGACCTGGAGTTAATACTGATGGGACAGATGCTGCTGAGGATACTGACGTTATTACCGTGGGTGATGAAGCTGGTCGACTAGAAGAAGAAGAAGAAGTAGAAGTAGAAGAAGGGGAGGAGGCTGATGCTGTCATGGAAACTGGTGAAGATGAGGCTGCTGTAGGGGACGATCTGGCTTTGTTTATTGATAAGTCCACTGGTTCAGTCTGTGTTTGGAAATGGTCTGTAGATAATGAATCCTCCGGGGGATCTGCCTTCATGTTGTTTAGTAACAAGGGTACAGCTTCCATATCTGGATAGTTGTGGACGTTTGGAGACTGTTGTGGAAAGACAAAGGACATATTTTTAGTTACATACGTGGCTAAAGGTGATGTGAACACACAATTGCTAACACACACTTATCAGACAAGTTGGTCCTGAAAACCACAGGATTTGTTCCTCTTTCTTGCGTCAGATTGTAATTTAAAGGACAAATCATGATACAAAGCACACACTTGTTTAGTTTGAACAGATTATAAAGAAAGATTTATATTACCATTTCTTAGAAGGTGACAGGATTAACTGTTCGAAATCACCCTGCTTCTTTGAAGAATTCTCAAACTGTTTGGCTGCAAAAATTTTTAAACCTCCACAAGTAGGCACTATTTATATTGACAGAATATTTCCTCCTTACGTACACCTCTACGCCATTGTGTCATCCCCAATGGACATGGTCATCAATGTTTTTCAAGCAACTTTCCAAATGTTTTAAGATTGTAATGTCCTCCTGCTTGTCTACTTTTTTCTAGTCTAAGCAGACGTTGCTTCATCTTTCTGTCATAAGTGACCTTTAAAAGAACAAGCCTTAGCACTTGTTTGCTCTCTGCAGCAATTTTTAATTTTGCCTACACCTCTTTTCAGAAGGTTGCACCTTACACTAAATGCATCAAGCACTTCAGTTCAGTGTTTGACTTTCTGCATTCTCTACTGTTACAGATAGTGAACTTGCAGGTCAGCAGACAGCCCCACACTTGTATGCTTACCCTCTTAAAGGTAACAATGGCTGCAACAATTCCTTATTCTGAATTAGCATGTTAGATATCCTTCATCAATGCTACATTTTATGTTTTTTATTTATTTTATTAACTAATTAAGTACAAGTTTCCTGAATTTGAAAAATAGCATGGTGCTTAAGGCCAACTCTTTCAAAGCAAATTTATTCTAGACTGGTGTCATCTGCTATTTTTATAGTTTTATTCCTTATTTCTATCGTCAAAGTGGTTAATAGAATTTTTGAATAATAATAGTAAGGCAAAGATAGATCCCTGGAGAAGCCCATTTGATATATCTTTTCTTTTTGACAGTACATCATTAATAACTACTCCTAAAAAATGTTTTTCAAGCAATTTTCAATAGGAAGAGCAAGGAAGGACATGCCCATCGATAACCTGGTAGTAAGACAAAGCACAGCTCTCAGCTCCTCAGCTAAATATTTCCATGGCACTGCACTGCAGCACTGATGCTCTGTGGGCTCAGTGCCACAGGCACACATGCTTCACTACCTACTGTAGTACAGAACCTAACCTAGACAAAAAACATTTGCCAAGCTACTTCAAACCTTGACCCAAAACAATTCTTCCATACACAGATCTAATAAGTTATCTTTTTGTAGTACCTAAACAGCTCTAAATGCATTCTCTCATTCTCAAGATAATAGTACTTATAAAAAAAAATATCAACATATTGTCAGAAACATTTAAAGCCACAAACATTTTAGTTAGTCTACGCTAAGTAGGCTTACAATCAAGCAAGCTATGAATTTGCTTTGGGATTTTTATAATTAACTATGTTAAATATTTTCATTGAGAATCCTCTTGGTTTTGAGTCAGAGCCAAATCTCATCACAGAATGGAGTTCTATTGCAAAAGGAAAATAGAAACACTAACATTAAAAATTGTAAGAACAACAGCCTAAGTGGATATTATCCCCAGCATGCTGAAAGATGAGATGTTTAGTAGATCCCATATATTCATCTGATTTAGATATGTTATTGGACCTGACATTTCCCCCCATTTGAAAGCAAGAACATTTCTGGAACAGTGAGTCTCTTGCTCTATTCATATACAAATCACCTTAAAACAAAGGGACCCCAATTCATCTGGTTGCTAGACCCTGCTGTTCTCCTGTAACTCAAGTAACAAAAGCAAAAATCCCCTTATAAAGATAGTGTTAAGAACACAGAGTAAAGAACAGATCACTTTTCAAAGCCTGTAACAAGTATAAGTGACCAGGTTACGAAAATCTCTTCTTCAACAAGGCAAAAAGGTCTGTAATTGCTCAGTGATGACTGCTTACAACTTACCCTTAAACACCTTATCCTGGCTATCACCAGCAATGAGACTCTGCATTAATGCAATGATAAAAACAAAACTATACACGTCCATAGCACAAGTAGATTGTTTTACAAATCCTGACAAGAGCTGACAGAAGTTTTATATATGCAATAGGCAAACAGATTGGTTCTGCTTGACAGAGAGACTGGGGGTAGAGCAAAGGCAAGGTGGAAAGGGACACCCTGTACACCAAAAGCTTCATATGACTGAAAGCATCATCTTCTATCTTGCCAGCTTGAGAGAAACAGGGTAGATGGGATCAGTCCATGTACAAGAGAGACAAAGGATCCACATTTCCTTGTGCACGGGGCTGGGCAAAGATAGGCTACAGCAGCATCCAGGGGTAGATTTTTCTTCACTTGTTCTAAGAACAGGTCTTTGTTTTACTGAAGTAATTACACCTAGTCTTTTGGGACAAGAAGAAAAAAAAGAAAAGAAAAAAAGTATACTGAAGCAACAGACTACTGTGCAAATCATGTTCTCTTTTAACAGCCCTTATATATTTACTCTTGTATATACTTAATTTTGCTTCACACAATCCCTATATTGCATTTGCTCTCCAGTATGTACACTCTTTCCAATCAGTTTCTTGATCGGTCCTTTGTACATTACTGCAGTCACCATGTAATATGGTAGTACAGGTAATTTTACTATTCCAGCCTTCAGTAGTGAGACTAAACTTGAAAAACTTACAATCCCTCCATGAATTTCTCTAAGGAAGATGAAAACTGGTTTGCACTCCTTTCCCTGCCAAAACACTTGGATTAAGAATGTCTTTGCTTTCATAAATTCAGCCTCTCTCTGACTTCAGTCAACATTACAAAAGCCACCCGGATACCATTAACTGCTTGTACATCCTTATGCTTAAGATAAAAATTGTAAACAAATTAGTTTTGTTTTGTACTGGTGGTGGTCAACAGAGGCATCTACTCCAACAACTTGCTCCTCAGCAGTGACCCACACGTAGTGCAGGTGTTTCGCCAAAATCTCAGGATTTTAACCTAGCTGCCAAAGCTCTATTTAAATTGTATCTGAATCAAAACTCTGAATATTAAATTATCTTTATTTACTGGACATGCATGGCATAACAAAACAAGACTTTTTCCAATGACGATGACTATTCCAGCATTAGGAACTACATGACTAGAAGTGGAAACTAAGCCAAAAGGGATAGCTGAATACTCAGCACTTTACTTCTTAGCATCTTCTAAGAACATTATTAACTGAGATTTAACTGCTCATTTCCTTAGACAGTGAGTGCGGCTGTTGGTTTTATTTAATGGAACCACATCTTTTCTAATTCAGAGGCTCACAACACTATTGCTAGCATATTCAGAGATATACCCTCAGCCATTTTTTCAGCTCATAAAGTCAACTGGATTAAAAACAAGAGTGTTATAGTTTGTCCCCTCTGTACTCCTGCCTTTCTAACCTTATCTACTGATCTGGGCTTCTTCTGGTGCTGTGGGCTTGGCTGATGCTGATGTGGGGGTCAGAAACCTATTTTCCCCTGTCATCTCCCAGAAATGCCTGTGTTGTGTTTTTTTCTAAACTTTGTTCTGGTTTTAGGGGTCTGAACTCTGTTGCTGAAGGTTTGGCAGCCTCCAGGGCATTTGGTGGGTCAGAAAGGGTTCAGCCTGAGGTCCCTGTAACCCCGTGGGCTGCCCTGGACACCAGCCCAGCCCGCAGCGGTACGACACGGGGACATGTGGCTCCATGTGGCTTCTCTTGTCTCACTGCTCCTTCCCTCTGGTGTGAGGGAGGGGAACAGCTTCAGACCTTGCTGCAGCTGGGGCTCGGAGGTGAACTGGGAGATGATTCTCCCTGCAACTGAGCCACCACGTCCTTGTGCCTGCAGAACGGGACTGTTAACCATCACCTGAAACCTGGACTGAAACAGAACCCCAAGGCAGATCAGGATGGCTCCCTGCTAGAAAAAGGCTGCCAAACAATGCCGTAGCCTCTTCTAGTCACCATTCTTGGCTCGTGCTTTTTGTGCCTGCCCTTTAAAGCTGTGCACCAGTACCCTCTGCAGTGCTCCATTTCATTAGCTTGCCGCTAATGAATGCTGCCAGGCACGTACCACGTCATCTCCCTATTCACAAAGCATTTGTTGGCTGTGTAAAAAAGCATTCCTTACTGCCCGTTTCCCCATCTCTCATGGAAAAAACAACCAGCCTGCTGCACAACCAGCCACAACACCTCGAGAGAAGCAAGGTACAGTTATGGCTGATGCTGAATTATCTGCCGGATGGACATCCTTTCCTGCACAGTTATACTTCACCTTCTTCCCAATCTCGTGAACACTACCTCCTTTTAACTTCTGCTAGGCTTAATTTTGCAGCAGCCTCTCTCCACTCCTGGCAATCTTCTTGCAATGTCAGCATTGTCTCCCATCCATAACCAAGCCATGAAGAGCTCATCAGCAGCACAGCAGAGATTAACATCAGTGAAAACCCAAAAATCTTTTTCGTTTTTAGCAACTCATCCTGGCAGCTTACACTCATGAACTTCAGAGGGTACTAAACTTCAGGGAGTCTTCATGCTTTTGTGGACTTTTATCGCTCTGCACGGCAGAGTTTACAACCCCCCAACAATCAGCTGTCCGCTTTTAAACTGCTCTTCCTTTCTGGCAGCATTCCCTCAAGGTCAGACAATTTGTAAGAAAGCGTACCAAAAAAGCTGTCCTTGATGACGGAAACCGAACAGACTAAATTTAGCATTTATAAAATAAGCTGGCTTTGAGGACAGGAAGTGAAAAAATAAATTGCTAACCGTTTAACTCTTCAAACATCACACAAAAAATACTGCTTAGTTGTCATCGTGCTGCCACACCTCATTCTGCTCTGGCAGCAGCGATTTGAGGCAGGACATTTTTGTTTTGTCAGAGCTAAAGGAGGCTGTGATGAGAACATCATACATACTTTTCATTTCTAAAAAGCTTGCTACTATCTTAGCCACATCGTCGCCACGGCTGCACCAAAGGGAGGAGGCTGAGCAGTGCAGGTACACGGTCTGCTGGGCTGGCAGTGCAGAACCGTGCCCAGCTAAAACAGCTTGCAGCTCCGCCTGTCATGCTTGGAGGGTGAAACCCAAATTACCAGGAATATTCTGCAGGTCACAGATTTTAACACTTCACGTTAAATAAAACTCATGTTAGGTTTGAAATAACAAAACCCACTTTAGCAGAGGTAATTTTGCTTCTGCATAGCACAAAGATGTGTTTGCAATGCTAAAGCCACAAAGCAGGCATGCAGGTAGACTAGATGTATGAAACAGCGTGCTCATTTTTAGTATGCTGCTTGCTTTTTTATAATTAAAAATGGAATATTTTCCTAATCTCTCCTGTAGATAAGGGTAGAAAAGTCATCTCTCTGACCTTGCAGTTCTGCAGCTGTTGTCGCGAAGCCTGTCTTCCTATATGTGTTTTTGCCCTGTTGTGCCCCAACTAGACACTTGCAGAGTATGAAAGGCTGACACACAGCTAGCTTGAGTAGGTAGCAGCTTGGGCACTTCAAAAGGTGCCCAATCCTTTACTCAGGGTCTTTTTTGTTTTGTATTACTAATATAGGAGTAAACTCTCTTTAAAATTACGGGAAGAGATGTTTTTGAAAACCCCTTCCCGTCATGAGAAATTACATTCACAATACTCATGCTTCCGCCTGAAAAGCTCCACTTCAACCAAAGCAAGCAAAACACTCTAAAAAAGGGAGAAATGTGGCAACCTGGGGGAAAAAAAAAGAACTAAACAACTTGTATTTGAAATACTCTGCAACCCCTTGGAAGACATATCTGAGACTCACCTATGCTCACTCAGAGATGCAGCTACCTTGATTATCAATCTGCCCATGAGGCTATACCAGGACAGTGGTGACGGACAACTATACAAAATCAGAAGGGCAAACACATGGGCCACTGAAAACTAAAACTAAGCAAAATATTTAAAATGTTTCTGAATACGAAAGCACCAAGTACACAGGCATTTGTGCCCTTTTGATGGAGGCTGCTGCTCCAGGCTTTCCCATGCCAACAAAACTGCTCAGTCTGGATACATTAGACAAACGCAGGAGGTCATGCCGAAGAAGACAGCAAAATGCAAGACAGCTGGATCTTTCTGCTTTTTACTAGAAGCTTAAATTAAAAAATGGTTAGAAACAGTTTTCAGGAAATTACTGGTCAAGGTCAAGGTGAAATTTGTGTTAGAAACAAAAAAGAGATCCATCCCCAAGAGACTGCACTCCCAAGTTAGGGTGAGTCTGACTCTATTACAACTCCCACTGAAACTTTTCTAAAAAGCACCAGTCAGCACCGTGAGAGACAGAGGGCTGAGTCCAGGGTTGGTTAAAATAAAAAGGAGTTCAATGAAAACTCGATTAAACAAATTGTAACGGATTCAACAGGAGAGACTGAATGATCCCCACTTTAAGGTACTCGTGATTCACTTAATGGATCATTATCTCAGTGTAATACTTGGATGTTTGATTTCAAAGTGGATATTTCCAACTCTTAATGCCTAAAATAGAATTTTCTATTCTCTTTGTGATTCTGGAGAGGCAAAATAAATTCAGCACACGTGATGAGGTGCAGGTGACCTTTGCCTGCAGAGTGTTGCTTGATGTGCAGACCCTACAGAAAAAGACCCCAAATAAAACAGCATTACTATGAGCTGGGGAGACCAAATTCAAACCAACCATTCATAAATAGACAAGCAAAAATTCAAGCTCCAAGGCTGTAAAACACTCTATTAACTTTTTCCTGAACATTAAGGCACTGCTGCACTCTGTATGCAGGTATTCCACAACTACTGCAACAATAAAAAAGTACCACAGGCTCAAACCTTTTGTAACAGCTCAAACTAGGAGCAAGAGAATGTGCTTAAAAATGAAGAGAGATCCCTATACAAACAACATGAATTTTTAAACATGTTTAACAGTGAACACAAATACAGTTAGTGTGAAATGACTTATTTTTAAATAATGTATTTCCGAAGACAGAATAAGCATTAAGGTTACTTGGTATTTAGCTCTCCCATCCCAAAACGTACAAATTTACCTAAGCGTATCTCCCATGGCACCTAAGGAGAACCAGTGATTACCACCTCCTATACCCCTATAAACTCATCAGCCTCTATACTATCTAATAAGTTAAATGCAAAAATAATACATTTCTTGAACATGATGCCAAATTCACGGTATTTCAAACTCTTGAGAGCTCTGCCACAATGCTTCATAAAAGAAAAAAAAAAAACACCTATCCCCTCAATCCCTAAATCATTAACACATTCAGAAAACTAGATGTTGAGCATAGATGCGTTATTTATACTTGAGCAGTGTTACTAGAATCCTCTATCAAATGAAGAACCTGTTGAAAGAAACTAATTTATGACTATTGCTATGACACAATACTTCAAGAGAACTAAGAGCATAACAAACGTGTTCAACAACAGCAATGTAATATATTGCCTGTGATATTACTTGCTTCAAGTATATAAAGAATACTGACAATGTATTTGTATTCTTTGTATTAATCCACTTTAGATTTGAGAATAATTTCTGAAGAAATGGGAGATCCCTAAATAATGGTTAAGGGGGAGGTAAAATACTACATAAAGTACCTTATTCCCCTCAATTCATAATCATTCTTCACATTAAAAAAAAAAAAAAAAACACTTTATAAAATCCCAAACAATCAAAAGTTTACATATTCACTTAACAGTACTCATAAATTTTTCTCTCAGGTTTTTGGAGTAATTCTTCTTTTTAATTTCCATTAGTTCTTTATTTTCCCTAATCCCCCTTTAAATCTGAATCTTTCCATTTAGTTTATCTAAATACTATGCACTGAATAGTACTATGAGTTAAATGATATTATTTGAGTTAATAAATTTGAGTCCTTAATACTTGTGCTGTAAAGTAATAAGAAAATAATGTACTAAACATACACTGGGAATTTTTAATGAATTTGTTTTGTCAATATGGACTAGCTATTTAGCATAAAATTGAATACATCAGGAACTATCTGCAAGTACCTCCCAAACAGATTGCTGCTAGAGTTGTGCAACAAACTAGCAAGGCTTAGTGAAAGTCATTGTTGAAAAACAGTGCTCAGCGGCATTTACATTTCTAGGTGAAAATATTCAAACAATATTTTAAGATTTATTTCTAACCAACATAGAAGTATTCAATGCTTGCAAGCAAACCAACTTGTTGTGAGAAATGACAGCCTGAAGAATAACTTGCAGCCAATAACTTGCTGACGTTACTTTTTTTTTATGCAAAGATTTGGCCCCAGACTATTCGTAGATGTAGTAGCAATACAAGGACTATGACAAATAACCCCTGAATTAGTTAGCTACCTGCAAACTGATGCAAGCTCCAGGTGACACTAAGTCATGTCCCCACCAGCCTTGGAGCTCAGCAGTCCCAGAGGGATCTCACACATCCAAGTCACTCCTCCTTGGGTACTCAGTGCCAGACACCATAACGGAGCTCTGTGCACCAGGTAAGTACAGTTGATGTGAAAAAGGCATAAAAGACGGGACAGCTAATTTTTAGTTATTCCTCCACAGTCAGTCTTCCTCACATGTTCCCTGTAGCAGGAATATACCCATGAACTACAAGGAGGTGGCAATGATTCTTCAGCTAGCTGAAAAATGCATCAGGAGCAGTGGGGGTGTCATGCCCCAAACTCACATGTAACATGTCTTCCATACTGTGGTGGTTTTACTGTGCTGGGCAGCTAAACCCCACAACCAGACCCAGTACACATACCCTGCAACTGGGTTTCTCTGTCTCATCCTGCATCTCTGTTTATCTTAATTTCCACCAGATGGATTTGTTTTCCCAAACGAACATCCTTTTTCTTCTTGCTGTCCTTCATTCTGAGGTTATGCTGATTTTATTCTTCTGACCTCTGAACTGATATAGCAATCCTTACAGTAGTTAGGGGAAAGAAAAGAGAGGAAAAAAAGTTTCACATCAGACAGGAAAAAAAGTGATTAAGTTAGGATTTACTAAAACTGCCAAACTCCAGCATGTTCCTTGGAAAGGAAGGGGAATAACAGCACTGTCTAGAAAAGGCTCTACAGAGACAGACAAAATGCAAAGACTGGGTCCAGTGCTCTCTGATATCAAGTTCTGGATGGAAGGGCTGGATATGAACAGCAAAGAGACCAGGGCTCCAAGGGATCATGAGAGGTGAGCTGTGAATTAAGGGATTCCACAGTTTTAAATCCTAAATGAGACACTAGATCATCTAATGTCACCTCAGAGGCAAATGAAGATGATGGTGAGAAGATGCCCATCTCCCTGGGTGGTGGGGCTGGCTGGCAAGGCTGCAGGGCTTGATCATTGATGAGCATGCATGACCCAACCCAGAGGGGATGAGATGGTCAAGCTTGGTGTGGCCGGACAAAAGGCTGTGTGCCAAGTAAAGCAAAATGCCCTGCCAGCGGCCGGCATGGGACACTAAGCTGCCAAGATACATCATTCCTCCACTCCAGCAGATATCCCCAAAACCCACTGGTGAAACATCCTGCCCCTCCATAACACTAGTCCACAAAAAATGAGGATAAGCAGTGCATATTGCAGTAATTGCCCACTAAGGGTCCGAACAAAGTTAGCAAAGACATTCCTAACGTTCCCTAAAGGCAGATTGCTTAATCTTTCAGACTTAGTAATGTTGCCTTAACACAGCTTTTGGGAAGCAAAGAGGGAAATGGCTGTTTTTGACTTTTCCCCCAAAATTGAATGTGCTCTTATATAAACTATAAATATGTAGATTTGGAAAATTAGTTTTTAATGCATCTGGAATGGAGTTGGATTCAACTCACTGACCCGATATGTCACAGTACTTACTGCTACAGAAGACCAGTAATAAAAACCTAACCTTGTAGGTACACCTTTTCTGTGTATTTAATAAAGAATCACAGAATCACAGAATATCCTGACTTGGAAGGGACCCACAAGGATCAACAAGTCCAACCCCCAGCTCCACACAGGACCACCCAAATATCAGACCACATGTTTGAGAGTGTTGTCCAAACGCTTCTTGAACTCTACATGATCAAAATTACAGTCAAGGGGTAAAAAAGGTAGGATATGGATTATGAGATGGACAACCTACTGACACCATATGTGAAACGGCAGACAAACGCTCAGATATAGACCTGGAGTTGAGCTGTTTTGGTTTCAACCTATGGCAATACTAACCACTTACTGATTATTGCAAGCTGATTACTCTTCAGAAGTCTCTTAGATGGAGATAATACAGACTACTTCCACTTAACAGAAGGGAAAATGTAGGGCGAGAATCTGAAGAGATTTTTCAGAACTATAATATCAAAAGTTTAGAATTACAACATTAGAGCTAACACATTATAATACATTAAAAAAAAAATTAGACATATCCTAACCATGAAGCCATATATTATTATTTATGATTTTTAAAGTTACTAAAGATAAATAGCATAGAACAAAATCTATTACTATTCACAATAATTTCCACACTACAAAGCTTACACTGCGTATGTCTAACAACTTTTATTATTTGAAAATATCACACTTGAAATCTGAGGCAACTATACATGCTCATATTCTCATTTTTTTCAAATCTTTAACCCTAAGAATAACATGTATCTCAACTAAATTGAACTCAACCAGATATTTTTTACTTGTTAATAATATCCCAGTGATTTTTACTACACAGCAGAAGAAACTGTATTTTACTTGTTTTTCTCAGAACAGAGTAATACAAAACAAATAAGATCACCATGTTATTAGTCATGGATGACATCACTCTAAGTTTGTTCAGGAGGAGTAATTGTTTTTAAGAGAGGAAACATCAGTTTTCAGAGAAGTTGTTGATAGTTTGCGTCCACTTCAGAATGTATGACATTCTCTAAAATTAAATTTTGTTAGAGACAAAATCGTTGTTTTTTGACAAGTAATACATATAAAGTACCAGATTAGACACTTGAAGCTAAACTGCAAGTAAAACAGTTCTCTTGAGTCCCCTTGAGAGATAGATTTTAATTTAATGGAAACTTCTTACATGCTCTCCATGGTGACGGGGGCAACAAGACAAACTATTTCTCCCACTTGTCCAGAGGAAAAGGGAAAGAAATGGATAGAAGAACCCTTTTAGCTTGGTCCACCAATTATCTTTTAACAGAATGAAAAGTTTGATTTTATTTTCTAGCTCTTTGGAAGTATTTGGTGTTTAAAAAAAAAATCATCATTAAAGATGCACATTGACCGATTTAATATTTCAGCAAAGAACAAATGTCATTTACTTTCTGATCTTTTTTTTTTAATTTATTTATTTACTGGTTATAACAAGCTAGAGAATTCCCAAAAGTTTTTGACTGACCTGAATCTCTCCTTAAAAAAAATAAATAATAATAATAAAACATTGGATGCAACAGCACATGACACCTGGTACCACGTAAGGAGACGTTTTACCACATCATTGAAATCACTCCGCACCTTTGAACCAAAGTAATTGTTACTGTCAAAGAAAGAGGGTCCTTAACTCCATATTTACATCGACACTGAGAATTTATTGTTGCATCTTTTACAGAACCATGGAATAGTTTGGGCTGGAAAGGACCTTAAAGATCATCTAGCTCCAACCCCCTGCCATGGGCAGGGACACCTCCCACCAGACCAGGTTGCTCAAAGCCCCATCCAGCCTGGCCTTGAACACTTCCAGGGATGGGGCACCCACAGCTTCTCTGGGCAACCTGATCCAGTGCCATACCACCCTCATAGTAAAGATATGCGCACACAGACACATGGATTCACCCTAGTTAATAGCCAGTGCTTACACGAAGGATCCAAATGAACAGTTCCAAAAGACTCACCATGACTGTTCAATAAGCAATGAGGTTGAAGGTGCAGGAGTTGAGGTTTAAGGTGCAAGAGTTGATTCACTCCTATGTGGTTTCCTGCTTTGCTGCTCTAACTCAAAGAGGAGATGAGCTACATACAAAAATCCACATTTTATTTACCTTGGGAGGGGTGCATGAGGTAACTTTAAAAGAAGCAAAAATCAAATTGTTCTATTTTTTTACTAACCATTGTTACCATTCACCAAAACAAACAAACAAACAAAAAAACCACCAATGATCAGCACAACAAATACATCTCTGAGTAGACATACTCAAGTTTCTGTTTCTCCAGAGACACAGACACTATTTCTCTCGCTGACACGTGGGTCCTGTGTTTAAGCTACTTTACAGTGCTAATTAGTACTGACAACTCTTAATATATTACAACTTAAATAGGAGAAATCACACTTAGGCTTTGTTGTTGGTGTGTTTTTTTTTCCCACTGAATAAGAAAGACTATCTCTCACTTCATAATAAACATAATTGTATGTTGCAGCTTTGAAAATCTAACACAAGAAAACTAAAAGCTCTAAATTGCAGCTGTTTTATAAATGGCTTGGTATCTCATGAGTTCGCTGCAATACTTCAAGACTTTTGCATTCAAACAGTACAGAGGATTGTTTCTGACACAGCAACACAGGAGCAGACAGCCACAGTTCCTCTGCAATGCACCTAGGGCAGAGCCATAGTGCAAATGACCCTCGCATGGCCATGACAAGGAACTCATCTTGTGTGCACTTCCCAAGCAACAAACTTCTCAGTAAGTGCCATACCTGCACAGATCAGGGAGCACACCATATGCATTTCCAACTGTGAGCAGGCCAGTCTTCCAGAGAAAGGTTGAAACAGCTATGGAAATGAGCAATTGTGGAAAATTCTGACAGGGAAGGTTGCCTATACCCTCATTATTTACGCTCTAGAAGGAGTTAAGCTCTTCAGATGAACTTTGTAAGAAAAAAAATCGAGAATCAAGATGCCACCGGCAATCTGTCTGGTTGAGCACCTCCCGTTAAAAGAGAAAAATGCTGTTGAGAACACCACTCTTGAAAAATTTGCCTTGCCGCAGCCTGGCAAGTAAACTACGATCAAAATTCTCCCCCTCTCCCTCCTGTCCAGTAAATCTTAAAGCCTGTAAATCAGACCAGTTTCAAAAGGATGCATCAGAAGGATCCCATCTCGGAACAGCCTCGTAACTGCACCTCGTAAACCATAAAAAGCCTCATAAATAGAGTTCTCCTTGTGAGTACCGGAGACGGACTTGAATCTCTTCAGGCACCGTTGCAAACTGAAGCCAGGTCTTCCACATCATTAGTGGTTAAGTGGTCCATGCTTCTGCGTAAAAAGAGGGCACAAACATTACCTGCTACTTCTGTGCTTCAAAATACAAGGTTTGGGGGCATTTAAACCAGAGGCTGAGTCAGAGCAGTAGAAGTTTAATATCTCAACTGCCAGGTCAGATACCCTTGACGTGAGATATATATAGATCACCTGTTTTCCTGGTCCTGATTAGACACAGACATCTCTGAGCTGTTCTGCTTTTAAAAAGCACCACATACACATAAACGAGATTTTAGGTCCTAAGAAGTGTAAAGTACAATAAATAATAAATTAAAAAATAAATAAATCACATCCCTCCGAATTTTTGTGGTCTCATAGAAGATTTAAGGATTTCAGTTTTGAATTATGGCACCAAAATCCCTACGATGTTCCACTTCAGGAACAGATCAAGCTAAAAGCTGTTTACCTAGCTGTGCAGAGGATCAGTCCCTTTTCCAAGGGGAAGAGGAAAGTCAGATGCACACTTGAATATGACCAGGTGTCCAAATGACTAGCTGACATGGACATCATTTAGAACGACAGCAGTGCTGTGAAAAGACTGTTTATAATCCCATTACAAGATTTTAATAGAATGACTCACAGTTAATATACACCCAGGTGGTCTTCACAGACAGATGAGGTACTTCATCATACTACATGGTAACGAGAACTTTGATATACAAGGACCTATTCTTCAAATGCAGAAAGCATTTCTGAGGAATCTGTTCAACTTCAAACCCAATGACTCTACCGCTCAGACAGCAATTTATATTCAGCTAATAACTAATCCAGTGCCTGCATAGGATATAATTGATAACTTTATTGCTTTATTATCCTGGAATGTAATGACAAGCTTTATCACCATTTTTCCCCCTTCCTTCCTTTTTAAAAACGGAATTCTTCTGTGGAAGGAAAATAACAGTTATATTCTACTGTCAATCACAGATATTGCAATTTTATTAAATTTAAGGTAAGTAACAATCATACTTAAAGGCCATCATTTGGACTGTACAAAGCCAGCTGCATTAGCTTGAAGACTAACTGCAGCAGCTGCACTATGTGGAAGGCTAAAGCAAAGTCAGTGCCAATACACCCATACACCAGAGGAAGAGGGTTTTGCTTGCCAACTTGCTTTTCTGTTTGTTTGCTTTGGTATGTGAATGTAACATCCTGCAAAATTTGCTTGTTTAGCTTTATGAACAAGTACAAGTGTTCAACATCACATTAGACCATGGATCAGCCCCAGTGCCAGTCCTGTGGGATGCAGCCATTGCTGAGTGTGACCAGGGCTGCTGCTGACCCAACTAATGATCCCTCTTCTGAGGGAACAGCTTTGCAAACGGCCCAAAGAGCCAGCTTACCAAATGATCTGCTCCAACTGTTAAAAATATATCCCAACAGAGCTGATCATTAAAATAGTGGGGCCAGTTGACTGCCAAAAAGACCTAAGTATTTACCCAGGGAATTCTCAGGTTATTAATTCATGTGCGGCGCCTCAGGAGAAAAAGAACGTTTGTTTAGGCCAGAATTTGCAGACTGTGTCCTAGTTCAGGCACCAGTACTATTTCAAAATGCTGGCCTTGAAGCACTCAAATATGAAAGAGTAAGGAAGAGAATATTTAAGAGAAAACAACCAAACTTTGTATAGGACTATTTAAGATATAAATCTAGGAAAAGGGAGAAATTTGGCAAGCAAAACATATTTCTTGCTTTGCCTTCATCTTATCTGTCTCCAAAGATTTCACAGTCTAGAGAACAATATTAATGCACATGATACAGTTGATCTTGGAAATATTGATTACACACCAAAAGCATGACATTTGAAATCACAACTTCATTACATCCTGAAGTAACAGCATAGTGTCATAGAGGGATATGTTTATTATTGTGAGTCTAAGCCAGTTATCTCTGGAAAATGAGTTTACTCTGTAACTCTTTCATGATACAGAAATAAGTCTTAGGAAGAGAACGTAGTCCTTGCAGAAGCAATTGTGTACAACAATGACAAGAAATGCCGTAACTGGTTCTTGAAAAGCTATCCCTAAGTTCATGCTGAGTTCAATAAGCTTGAAAGGTTGTGAATGGCATAAGATGTTTTTTACAGTACTTCCCTGTAACTATTAGCTTAGTCTGGTAAAAGAACTAGTCCGGCTGTTCTCAAACAAATCCTCCTGGGGAAGAGATGTCTTTGAGTCTTGTCTTCAGTCTTTCAGATCTGGCAGGAAGGCCAAAGCGGCCAAATCCTTGGTACATAAATAGTACAAAGTATGCCAGTCATTTGCCCTCCACGTGTACTTTCAGTATGACATAGAACCCTGTAAAAATTAAGGAAGAAGAAATAATTAAAAAAAAAGAAAAAAAAAAGATAGGAAATAGAAAGATTTGAACCAATTCACCTATTTAGTTCAAGTTTTTCCTAAAGGCTCCGTGAAAGACAATAAGGAAAAGCATTTCCTTTGTGAACAGGTTTAAATTCACACACTGAATCTTGCATTTTCCACTGTACAAAGAGGGAGAAAGAACATCATTGGGCTAGATGATCTCAAAACCATGGCTAGTACTGTTGTGTCCTTGCACAAAAAGAGTATATGGAAATAAATATTTTCCTAAACTAAAATGCAATGGCTTAAAAATATATCATTCATATATCATATCAGAATATATTATTTGTTTAAAATATAGCATGATTATTTCTGATATGTTACTGCTATTGATTTCTTAACCTTTTTTTATTTATTTTTTTTATTTTATTTCTTAACAGAAAAAAGTTCCTTAATAGATAGGTAGCTTATGAAATTTGAAAAGCACTTAATTGTCAACTATTATGCTATTTATGGTACTCATGGGTCAACATGACTCTTGAAATCTTGCTGCAGATCTTGAGAGCTGGTTTTAGTTAACTTAGTTAACTACCAAATAAACTGGAAAAAAACACTACAGCTGAAGCCAATGAACCAAAACACATTACAGATTAAAAACTAATAAAATCCAGAAAAATTACTGATGAAGTAACTGTCAAAATGTTTTTATTATGACAATAAAACCACAGAACATGTATTAGGCTTAATGGCCTTTTATGAGTATTTGAGAGAGAGTGTCCTTTGAATATTGTTAAAAAAAAAAAAAAAAAAAAAAAAAAAGGCACCAAGAGCTGGCATCATAAAAGTGTGCCACAAACAGGTTGCAGTTAGAAACATTATTGCATATATTTTTTAAGTATAAATATACCATAATTTAGATGACTACAGAGTAATGTGGGCACATGAGCTAGGATTTTAATGTTTGGTTTTAGAGGCCAGGGAGCTGCTGTCTCCTCAAGGACCAGATCAGCCCTCCAGAATCCAGGCTTCCAGCCAGAAAGCTTCCCATTGCTAAACAGGTCCTAATACATAATACTTGCACATTCAATGAAATCGACTAAAGCTAAGGCAACAAAACACAGCTTTGAGAGATTTTTCTAATTTTCCATCTGTGTAACAGAAGAAGGCAATTCTTGCCATAATTACAACATAAAAGGGGATAATAAAGATTTCAGTCCTTTTGAATTCCTAACTGGAGACTCCAAGCTGCAAAATAGGTAAGAAATGAAAAAAGGAAGCAAAGTGCCTCAATAAGGGATAGCCTTGTTGAGATACTCTGGTTGATTTCCTCAACCTGCCTGTATCCCCTTCGATTTGTCCAGACTGACCCTTGGCCAAATGTGGGGATGGTCAGAACATGACTGAAGTAAAAACATATAGCACAGTACAAAGCAGAAATTGGATGACATTAATTGCCTACAATAAAACATGGAAAAACAAACAAACAAACAAAAGAAAAGACCCAGCTATAGGATGTTCCAGAAAGATTTTTTCTCCTTCTTTAAACAAGGCACCATTTGGAGTTTTTTAGACTCCACTAGAGTTAGAGGATGTCAAGAATACTGAATTTTAACTTCAGCTTGGTTTTCCCAGGAAGGATTTAATGCCTTTAGGGCAAGCAAGAGAAGTACAAGTATTACAAAGATTTATGACCAGAAACCAGTGAACTAGTTTGATTAACTCTCAAAAGAAAACTCTGAAGTGACCACCACAATGAAAATATCTACATAGTCATAACTGACTTTGATAAAATGGAGTGAAATTCTGAGTTTGCTTTCATTAGAGATATTTTTAAACAGGAAAATTAACAACACAGAGATTAGAAAGAATAAGTTTACATGTATATTGCCGTCTTTTCATCACAAAATTACTGAAAATTAAGATATTTACTGAGTTTATATTACGGAAGCCACAATGTAACCCAATACAATGTGTGTTTTAGATGCTATTACTATACACATAAAACAGAGAGAATACTAGAAAAACTCTTTGTGCTGTTATGAAATGGCATAGGTGGCCAATGCAGCATCAGGAAGGTGTGACCAAGTTCACTTTATGACCAACTTCAATTCACCAAATCAGTTCAACCTACTGAATAAAAAATTCTTACAATGTAGATGGCAAACATGAAAAACAATTTTTATCTGCTATTAATAATGACTAAATTCATCTGATCTCCATGGATAATGACATAAAAAAAAAAATCGCTTGCTTAAACTGAGAAGATTACTAGTAATATAAGAATATGCATTAATATAAGAACTACAGAGCTGGCCTCACATGTCCCTAATGCCTGAGACAGCTACAGGAGTGCTGCTGAGCTCCAGCAATGTTTGGCTTCATCAATAGTTAACTCTCTCCTGACACCATCTGCTTACACCACAGTAAGAGAGGTGGTAAATGCTTAACGGGGAGGAAATCGATGACTGAGTATTTGGCAGCTACAATCACTACAACATTTATTTTTGGGTGATGAATCACCGCGTTTAACCCAGCGACACAGTGCTGGTACATTTGCTTTGCAGAAAACCTCTTTTCCAGATGGTACAGGTGTTAGGCAACAAACACCTTGCTTGGTAGGGCTGTGTCTAGAGACCGTTTTGGACAAACCTGAAAATCTGATGGTCCAATTTTTCCCCTGTACTCAGCTCTGGTGAGGTCGCACCTCAAGTACTATGTTCAGTTTTGGGCCCCTCACTAAAAGAACGACATCGAGGCCCTGAAGGCTTGTCCAGAGCAGGGCTATGAAGCTGGTGAAGGGCCTGGAACACAAGTCCTGTGAAGAGCGGCTGAGGGAACTGGGGTTGTTTAGTCTGGAGAAAAGAAGGCTCAGGGGAGACCTCATTGCTCTCTACAACTACCTGAAAGGAAGGTGTGGGGAGCTGGGGGTCAGCCTCCTCTCACAGGTAACTAGTGATAGGATTAGCAGGAATGGCCTCAAGTTGTGCATGGGGAGGTTTAGGTTGGACATGAGGAGACATTTCTTTTCAGAAAGAGCAGTCAGGCATTGGAATGGGTTGCCCAGGGAAGTGATGGCATCACTGTCCCTGGGGGTGTTTAAGGATAGGTTGGACCTGGCACTTGGGGTCATGATTTAGTGGGTGATATTTGTGGTAGGGGGGTGGTTGGACCAGATGATCCTGAAGTTTTTTTCTAATCTTACTGATTCTATGGCCCATGGTCATTTGCCCACAACCCAACCAAGCTATGAGAATACGGGACGACCTGTTTGTAGATTTCAAAGATTTTGCTTGTAGTCTACAACAATCACCTTGTCCTTCACAGACAGTCAAAATTATCCAAGACAGAGGATTTACTGCAGCCACACAAGGTGTCAGTGACAGAGCCCAGCGCAAGAGCTGGATCTACTCCCTTGCTCCCCAGTTCGACTAAACTGATATCACACCACCACAATAATACTTCAACCTCTGTCAAAACCTTGAGTGAACTTGCAAAAACTGGACACAACACTGGATAAGCAAAAATCCTGACTAACCTTTTAGATCTAGTCAGCTGAAGTAAACGTATGTCTCCAAAATCCTGCTCTCCCTTGGCAGCCTCACTGCAGGCTGCCTGGGACCAGGGCCAGGAGATGCACCCAAAGTCGTCATGGGTGAGAAATTTCACTCCGACTACCTTCAAAGCCCAAGATGACAGTGAGGTGAAGCAGCTTTGTTTGGAAATATGATGTGAGTGCTCTTTAATGGTGATGCAGATCGTCAAAATATATTATAATACATATATTTGTCCTTCTCCCCTTGCCTCTTATTCAGAATTTGGAAAGAGTTCAAGGTCTGACCCAGTTTCTGCTACTTCCCCCGCTGTCATTCGATCACAGATTTCCACTACAGCAGCGCTCACATTTACACATGGGTGAACAACTATTTTCTGTAGCATATCAGCTATACCACAAATGATATCCCAATATAAAACAATAACAGATCACTGACATTTTGCGTCACCATTAAGAGCTGTGACAATGCCAACGAACGCAGCCCTCATGCTGCAAGGTAGCTACTGGGTCAGAACAGTGCTTTTATATTTCCTTTTGCCACCCCAAAACAGGCATCTCCTAATGCAAATACCCACCTTAGCACTGCCTGCAGTACCAACTCAGTTGTTAGATCCTTTTCATTTGACCTTCAAGTTGACAACAACAAGTGCCAAGACTTTAATACAAGCTCAGCCCCAAGAATGTGACTGGCTATAGTAACAGTCCACAACTCCATTCATTTTGGGATGCATCAAGAATAGTGGAATAATAATTACATTTTACATAGAGATACACGTGCACACATATGAGGGGGAAAATATGAAGTATTTAAATGCAATATTGCTACGTAAGTTTCATATATACAATCTGTACATATAATCACATTACATAATACTTTATGTATACATATAAAGACATATAACTAGAAAGACATGTACTGTAAAGACTTCATACATTTGTGAGATCAGGGTCATTCTTTGCACCACTGAGTTTCTAGTCACTGATGTGCAGAACAGCTGAAAAATCAGCATAAAACATTGACTTCACTATCTCTTTTTCTCTCTCTTTTTTTTTTTGCCCTTTTACCAACTCTTTATAAAAACTAAAAAACAATGAACATCATTTCTTCTCTTTTAGCCATTCAGTTCTTATTAAGATCCCTCGATATCCTAATGAACACTTTAGTCTGAGAATTTCCAATTCATTTCTGCTTATTACAGTTGGTTTTACACCAGCACAACCCTAATACTGTCCCTTAAAAGATCAAAGGAAAGGAGAGAATTCTAATGAAATCAACTTTAATTCCATTAGATTTCAAGCTGTGCTTATGAATTTATTCCTTGGGGCCTATCACTAAAATGCCTCTTTCAGGTTTGGCTTTCTTATTTTTTTTTTGTTCTTTAGTATCTTTAGAAATGCAGTAGCTCCTGACATAAAAATAAATATTTAACCAATGAATGTTTTTATAGTGTATATATTATATACATACATATATGTATAAACATATATATGTATGTTTATATAGTGTATATATTGTGATGACCAGTGTACAGAAACAGATGCCTAATATACACTGAGCATACACTTGTTGCTTCCAACCTGCAACCCCACAGTATGTAAATCAGATCTAAAGCCACAAAGCTATTTCTGCCCCTCATTTTCATTGTCATCTCCAAAGCAGAACTGTAACTGATCATTTGTAATTCATGTATTATTTAGAGGATATCACAGCAACGTGTCATATACGACTGTAAAAACAGAGATGTCTACCTGGAAATCTGTACTACAACTGTAACAAATCTATATTTAAGCTCTTTTCTTATTTTTCAATTATTATACCCAACAGTAGTAAATTTTTGTTTTTGAAAAAAATGAATAATATGACCTCCATGATGCTATCAAATGTGTTAATGCTTTTAGAGTGACTAATATGAAATCTTTCCTTCAAAGACATAGCACAAGTCAGGTGTCCCACATTGCAAGCAATTGTTTCAGTAACCTAACACCACATTCCATAATAAAAAATAAACAGTCAATATTCTCTTCCCTCATTTATTAGTTCAAGATGGTTACAATTAATGTTTTGGTACAGTTATCTATTAAGAGCTCGTAAGAAGACTCAGCAGTGTTGTATAAAGGAGGCTGTAGCGAGGTGTGGGTTGGTCTGTTCTCCCACGTGCCTGGTGACAGGACGAGGGGGAATGGGCTAAAGTTGCACCAGGGGAGTTTTAGGTTGGATGTTAGGAAGAAATTCTTTACCGAAAGGGTTCTTAGACATTGGAACAGGCTGCCCAGGGAAGTGGTGGAGTCTCCATCCCTGGAGGTCTTTAAAAGACGTAGAGCTTAGTGATATGGTTTAGTGGAATACTTGTTAGTGTTAGGTCAGAGGTAGGACTCAATGATCTTGAGGTCTCTTCCAACCTAGAAATTCTGTGATTCTGTGATTCTGTGATATATGTTTATCGCTATAGGAGGCTTCAGTAGCACAAAGAACTGAAATTTGCAGAAACTGTTTTGTAAGTTTACACGTTGGGATAATCTTTGTAACAGGACATGCAGACCCAAGACAGGGGATTTCAGAAATGATTCTATCCCTGTTGTTAAAGATACTATTTCAAAATTTCCACAGAAACAATAAAACACTTCTTAAATGCTATCAGGCTACTGCAACTACTATTGCTTGAAACACGTACGCCCATGCCAATGAAACTCCTTCAAATCCTTTGACACCATGACTGAGGATGCCTGACACCTTGCATCCTCAGCTACAAAGTCCCTGGAACAAAAAAGAGCAGGGGCAAGGCTACTGATGGAAATCTATTTTTATATATTAATTACTTAGCTGCATCTGTGACTATATACAAATCTTTAAAAGACCAATAGCAAAAAGACCTGATCTGCATACTTAGCTGGGCATCTAAATCCCCTCTGCTGAATTCGAAATCAAGGACCTAAGTGCTGTGGTGGGTCTGGAACACAGGCGGCTTCCTATAAAGCAGAGATTTACCTCCGAGTTCTGTCCATCTGTCTTTCTGCTACTTCCCTCTCCTTTACCACATACTTCTCCGCTGGTGTTGTAAACCCAAAGGTGATCATTTCTCAAAGCAACCTGTCAAACAACTGCTGCTATGCTTAGCTGGTTAATCAAATGCATCCCTTTTCAAACGTACATGCTGTTACTTTATCTGCCACTTCAAATTAGCAGCTCCGAAAATTCAGGTCCATTTGCAAACCACAGTCTGTCCCAATCCA
This sequence comes from Anas acuta, assembly GCF_963932015.1. Taxonomy (NCBI): domain Eukaryota; kingdom Metazoa; phylum Chordata; class Aves; order Anseriformes; family Anatidae; genus Anas; species Anas acuta. Next base: position 42,697,485 of record NC_088979.1, read on the forward strand.
TTATCACATGACACTTGGTCAGCAAGCAGACTGTAAATTAACATTTCCATCTTCGGTTGTAGCCTTTTAGTCATAGTAATTGCAATAAAATCTCTTTAATCAGCAGACTCATAAAACACCCAAGACGGATGTCTTTTATTTGAGGAAGACCTTGTGATGCACATTATGTCACCAGCTGCAAGGGGAGAGCACCAGGGCTTGCTAAGGCAGCAGGCAAGGAGGCTTTCTCCCACTGAGCAATGACTCGAGTTCCTTACTGATGTAGTGCTTTCTGCTGCCATTAGCTGAAACAAAGAAAGACGAGTTTTCTCGTGCATTCCCAGTATATTCAAATAATTTTAATAAAATGATCCTACAAAATGCCTGCAGATCACCTACACTAAGAAAGATGTGCTGCTGTAATATCACTTCTACAGTGTTCAAGGCAGCCTTTTCAACGGAGCTTATAATTAAAACTGCTTTTGATGGTGAAATTGGGCCTCTGCTGTTAATCAAAGAACCAAAGACACCCCTCAGCATGCATAATTCTGCACCTCTTTGTTTCAGGGAAATCTTGACAGGAAAATAATGGTTCCTTCCATTTCTTTCTTCTGTGTCAGTTAACCAGGGAAGGTTATTCTGCTCGAGTCTCCCAACTGCTACGGCATAAATTACCGGGGGGGAAAGAGTCGGAGACTCATACTTCCCAGGAAACGCTCTGCACGTGATTTGCACCAGGGATGAGTGAACTGACTTGGGCAAGACAACATTTGCCAAAACCTCTGCGCATGACCCAGACCAAATTCAGCAACTGTTTTAAGTTTGGGAAAATTTTAGTCAGGGGAAACTGTCTGTCCCCCACGCCAAGCCCCTTTCCCATTCTTCAGGTTTCCCCAAATATGATCTCATCTCAGATCCAGCTAACCACAAGCACAGCACTGCCAAGACTCTTCAAGGGCTTGCTAGACCTGAAAGCACGTATTTTTTTCCAAAGCTTCTCCGTGGAAATGGGGTCTATGTCAGATAAATCTTCAAAGGTCACCAATTGCATGCATTTTAAGGGTAAATTCTTAGGTTTACATGACACATCTGGGTTTCCAAATTATAGAACTAGTCTGTAGGGCACAAGAATTTGTGACAACAGAGGGGGAAAATTAAAAGGTACACAAAAAATAATGGGGAATATATATGCAAAAAGAAGAAATACAAGAAGCTTTGTTCAGTTTCAATCTTCAAGACCAAACAGTTGCTGATCCTGCTTTGCAGTGTTTTTATCCTGCCATTGATTTATTCCCCAGAGAAAGTAAAGATGTTTAATCTTCAGACAAGTATTGAAATCACTGCAGCTAGAGGTAAAGGAAAATAGCTCTCAAAAATAAACCGTCTTAGTTTGAAAAAGCTTCTTATACTTGAAAATTTCACTAATCATTCTTCTTAGAACATTCAAGTTCAAGGCAATAAATACAAACCTTTCCTAAAGATGATCAAAATAACAGTGGTAGATGTCCTGGGGCAAACCTGACCACAAATTAACTACACCTGTGCTGCTTCCTTGAGGTTACTGCCCAGACAGGCTCATAAAAGATACAGATATCCCCTCACCTTGGCTGTATCCTCCCTTGTGCTTCCATGTGCTTCCCTTCTGCAGGACATTCATTATTCAAAGGGATATGAAGCTGGTGAAGGGCCTGGAACACAAGTCCTGTGAGGAGTGGCTGAGGGAGCTGGGGTTGTTTAGTCTAGACAAGAGAAGGCTCAGGGGAGACCTCATTGCTCTCTACAACTACCTGAAAGTAAGGTGTGGGGAGCTGGGGGTCGGCCTCTTCTCACAGATAACCAGGGATAGGACTAGCAGGAATGGCCTCAAGTTGTGCATGGGGAGGTTTAGGTTGGAAATGAGGAGACATCTCTTCTCAAAAAGAGCAGTCAGACATTGGAACGGGTTGCCCAGGGAGGTGGTTTAGTCGCCATCCCTGGGGGTGTTTAAGGATAGGTTGGACATGGTGCTTAGGGACATGGTTTAGTGGGAGACATTGGTGATAGGGGGATGGTTGGACCACATGAACTTGGAGGTCTTTTCCAACCTTAACAATCCTATGATTCTTCTCAGGAAAGCAGCTATTTTAAGAAAATGCCAGCATGAATTTCACATCAGTTTGCTCCTTTGTGTATTCCAGTGTTATTCAGAGAGAACGTGTCAGTAATTAACACAGGTTCATACATTCTTTCCTAACACATAATGTTGTCCAACAGGATATGGCCCTCAGCAAAGGCCTTAGGAACACTGGAACCACAGCTCCCTAATGAAGTCATTTACTTTATGCAATGATTTAGAGGTCCTTCTGAAAGCAGTACTGTCTTTATTATCTCAATATCTCATTTCACGATATAGCTTATTTTTACTGGTTTTATATTTCCTCTGTGCTACCCAGCTTGGTATTAAAACGCCAAGTGAAAAAGTTTCAGAAGTAACTGAAATATTTAACTTGTCTTGAGGAAATGTAATGAAGGTTCTGGGCAGCACATCATCAAAATGTACCAGGACCAGGTAAAAGCAGTCAGAGTAACAGTCATTTATTTTTGGCTTGCAGTTGAAGACAGACTGGAGCTATACTCGCTGGAGATGCCACAGGAAGACATTTGGGGACACAATGATCAAAGAAGAAAGAGAACCTCAGATAAATAACAAGTATAACATTACCAGCAGCTAAGTCCTGTTAAAATCAAACATCATCATGTTGCTCTTACAGTAGACTCGAGGACACAGTAATACAAGATATCTCATAGGGCTTCATCTCACCTTATTTTTAGTTTTAAATTAGATAGCCTGATAAAGACGATGTCCCTAAAGGTCATTCCCACACACTAAACATTATCTCCTGCCACCCTCAGAGATCATGGGGCACAGCCTTTCCATGCTCCACTTGGCACCTCATGTTAAAGAACACCATAATAAAAGCATCTTCTCGGCAACACCCCAACCCTCCTCCTCAAACCACTTTCTCATCCAGAATTAGTGATTTATGCTGTTATACAACCCCTTCCAAAACTTACTTTGACTTTCTTCCCAGGCATGCTAGTCCAACCACTGGAACAGCAGGAGGGAGATTAAATGTGATACCAGAATGTCTCCTCCTTGGTCGAGAAGCCAATTTTTAAATTAGGAGCTGTTTCTAATCACTACCAACACTCTGTGAGCAAAAGGGTTTTATCCTGATCAGAGCTAGGAAAAAGAACTATTATTTTGAAACCGAAAACTTCACAAAACACTGAAGGACACATTCTTGATAGATTTTTTCATGCATAATCAAATGTTCTATCCACAGGCATGGTCAGGGGGTGAAGATAATAAATTTCCATAATTCAGTCAGAAAGTATACAATGTAAACACTGAAGATTTAAATTTAACAGCAAACATCTTCAGATATGCCCTGAGTCCTGGTGGGTGCATCCAACTAAGTCTGTGCACCAAAAAGCCTAAAGCTTGTCTGAAAACGCAATCCAAATGCAAATAAAATAAAATAATATGAACTATCATTGTTGTTTGGTTTCTCATAACTTTGTTTATGTCAAAGGTGCTGCATAAAAAAGGGGAGAGAAAGTGTTTCTGTAAAAATATATACAAGAGTGTAGAAAAACACTTTTTTAAAAGAGTGTATTAAAAAACAAGCAAACAACCACCACCAACAAAAAAGCACGAAGCACATATCCTCCATACACAGCAACAAGCAGAGTTTCTTTCAAAAAGAAAAGTGTCATGTCATGTGCTCCTCAGATTCATTCTTTCAGTGCTTCACTCCCCTGCCATTTATTTATGTGGGATCCCTGTAAGTGAAATGTATTGATTCAGTATTTTTCTAATACCTTCCATTAGGCAGAGTCTGTCTTTACTACTGTTAAACTGAAAGTTCAGCAAAGTAAGGCCACAGTCCTGCAGGCAGATACAACTGAGTTTTGACACTCAGACCCCATTCCTTAGAAGGTTGGCATCCTTGCAAAAACTGGATCACGTACACAGACAGCATTTTACAGCAAAGCCTGTTGATGTGTTATCATCCTCACCTCATCTCCCCATATCTCATTAAAAACTGCATTTTTCCAGCACTCCGGTCACTGTTCAGGCACTTTCAACTCTGATCCTTTGCAGAATAAGCCTGTATTTTCATTTCAAAGTCCTTTTCACTACTGCTTTCCAGCAGTAATAAACAGAGTTTTTCCAGGTAAAAGCTGTCTTGCAGCTTGACACTGTTCAGAAGTGTATTACAATGACTGCTACAGGAAAATATCTTAAAATCAGGCTAGTCTCCAGCAGACTTTGAAACTATCTGAACTTTTAAATGTTTCATTTTCTCTGTGTCACTTCAAGCCTGGCAGTTACCTTAAGTGACCCAGTGGAAGGAGAACACCGAGCAGCATCTCTCTGCTCGCAGCCAGGGCTGAGGGAGCACAGAACAGCAGGGGCAGGACGAGGCACTCACAAGTGTGAGCTTTCAGCTACAAGCGGTGACCACATCGCCTTAACAAGCTAAAACAAAACAGCAGACCACAGTCTGGTGAAAGGGGATGCCTTTCAGCATTTTTGTTTCCAAAGACTGTTTAAGAAGAGACTTACATGTAAGTATCCACAGACAAGTCCCAGGCTCCCCGGTCTACTCCAGCCTTATTCCAGCAGGAACACGGCAGCACATTCAGAACTCCTACAGAACTGGAAATGCCAACTTCTCACTGACCTAAACAAGTACACCATGTACCTCATGGCCTTTTTTTTCCTTTTTGCTAGAATTAAGACTGTTCCCAGGGCAGACCGCTTACCTACCAACAGGGCATTCAGAATAATCGTATTTCTGTAACACCCGTGAAATACAACCAAGTAAGCAATACAACAGGTGGTGTTACGTTGAAATGTCTTGCTTTGGTCATGTACAGGTTCAGGACATTATAATCCTTCAGTAAAGCTTTCCTGCACCTTTTCCACTTGACTGTAGGTATGTCACATCTAAATACGTGTAAATACAGAGTCAGCTGTTCTTCTGCTGCAAAATACTTGGAAAATAACCCAATAATGCCCTCAAATACAAATATGCTTTTGCACTGGTTAATCCACAGGAAAAACAATTCAGGGCTTTTTTTGTTGTTGTTGTTTTTTCTTCAGTGGAGGGGTAATTGTAGGTGTGAACAACATTTCCAACAATGGGGTCGTGTCGTACAACAGTTTTCTACGTCCCAATGCAGTACAAATCTAAACTCCTATTCTGAATACAGCTAAAGGAGGAAGGACTGTAGGTTTGCATGGCTTTACTCATCTCACCTGAAGATGCCAGAGATTACAGCAGCACCAGTCAGTTACTCATGCTGGCATAAAGCACAGAGACTGAGGCAGGTGCCTCCTTCCCTCTCCATCTAGTTGATAAAGAAAAGCTCCTGAGGAAAAATTAGAATATGACTCAACACCTATGCAATCAATAAAGAGTATTCTGCATGAGAGAGACACAGTTAAAAAGTGTAGTTAAGTGTTAAAAAGCTTATTATTTGACTTGGAGGCTGGCCAGCCTTGAACAGTTATCTCAGGATCTCTCTTGTCTCCTAGCTAGAACCAAGCCATCACCACTGTCTGACTGAAACAAAAACAGGCCCCCACGAATCTTCATGTGGCTTCTACATTTGTTACCAAAAATACTTGCAAGGCTCAGACAAAATCAGTGAAGTAAAAGGCAAAGAACAGCCCCAACTGTTTGCAAGGCCGCTGCCTTGCTCCTCCTCTCAGCTTTATTTTCTCTTCTCCCCACAGATACTAAACCAGATATAGTTAGGGATTAACTTTATAAACAGTGTCTGCTGTCAGTGGCACTTTTCCATGTGTTATTTACAGTTTTGACTGTATGAATCAATGAGTCCAAAACCTCACTGTCTGCTGTTTTGGATTTTGGAGGGCTCACAACGAACACAAACACGCCGTGCATCATAACCAAAGCTCACTGCCACCGGCCTTACTCACACCGAGCAACATCTCTCTCTCCAATCTCCGTGCTAAAATTGTATATTGCTGCTTACTTCCGTGTGTCACCTGAGTGCTTTCCATATAAAACTGACAGCAATAGGGAATTTTCTTAGCAGGCTCCATCAACTGTCTTCATATTATGGAAAATGTCTGCTTCAGGTAGTGGGCTGTGGGAAAACTTAGTGTGCTAGAGGATTTGGGGTATGTTTAGCGTGCTTAAGACATCGAAGTGTAAAGTCTACATTGAGCCATTCCTTCCCTGATGAAAAGGCTTTCTCTAGGAGAGGCTAAAATGATCAGGAAATGAAGGAAGGAAGGAAGGAAGGAAGGAAGGAAGGAAGGAAGGAAGGAAGGAAGGAAGGAAGGAAGGAAGGAAGGAAGGAAGGAAGGAAGGAAGGAAGGAAGGAAGGAAGGAAGCTAAAACACTCGCTCAGTTGCATCCAGCTCCCATCTGCCTTCTGTCTTTCTGATTTACATAAAATGCTGTAGTCAGCACTGCTTAATTTTTGTCAAGTTTTGGACATTGGCAAAGTTTTGCAGAGCCAGGCTAGCAATAAATTAAAGGTTTATTTGCTCTTCTCTTGAGGTACACAAAGGCATCCCTCCAATTTTATCAGACTCTCTATTATTACGGCAGCGTACCCTTGTTCGTGCCTCTGCAACAGAGGTCATATACCATACAGTAAGGCACAAAATGCTTCACAACCAATATTAACAGAAAAGCACTGTTCCATATTATTGATGCAAGTTATTATCAAAAAATTATTTTACAAATCAATTTGCCACCATTCTCCTCCACTCTTATTTGCTGTTTATCTAGCTGCCGAAATCACTAAATTTCAAATGCAGAAGTGAACCTTACAGTGAATATCAACTAACATCTTCTGACTGAACCACAATTTAAAATGTCACTTCCAGGCAAACAAGTGAGCAAAACTCATAAGGGCATAATTTATTAAAGCTGTAAAATGGACTGCTATTTTTTTTCCTCTAGTAATGACAGAATTGGCCCCTACTCAGATGTGCATGCACTACAGGGAGTAACAGGATCACTCTAATTCTGCCAGCTGATTCTGGTTTTCATGTTTGTCTCAGTTCTTAACAATGCAAAACATTAAAGAAACATGTTCTATAGTAATGATGACAGACTACATCCTCAAACATATTCAGAGGTGCCCCATCCCACGAAACAAAGAAAATCACCTTTGTAGAAGGCCATAGCATTAAAGAAACGTAAGGCTGCATGTGATAGGAAGGTAGAAACTAATTAACGTTGCCTTAAAACTGAACCAGATAGCTTTAGAGAGGTTTGTTCAATTTATTGTTAAACCTTTTAGAACTCATGTTTTACAACTTCAGGAGGCAGCCTGTTAGGGTGCTTGGCTATCATTAAAGTTACAAAGTGTTTTCTTTGAAAACTAAACCTTTTTTACAATTCAGGACGGAATTGGAAATTTCTTCCAATTTGTTCTCGCCATAGCCTCAGAGAATATGAAGAACAAATGTTTATCATGCTGTCTATACACAATATTTTCAAATATTTGATTTTTTTTTCATTTTTTTCTCCTTTCTAGCCAAAACAATGCTTCTTTTTCTATACAATTATTTCATGTTAAGCATTTATTATCTTGGTTTTCTGCTCTAAAATTATTTGTCACTTTTCTGTATTGATCTCCCTCCAGCAGACTGGATCTCACTTCCACTTTGCTGATTTTAATCCAGTCCTTGCAGTCCAGTTCGAAATGTACAAGGTTTGCTTAGTCTCAAAAAGAGGAGACTCAGGAGGATCTTATCAATGTGTATAATAAAAACCTGCTGTGAGGGGGTACAGAAGATGGAGCCAGACCATTCTCAGTGAAGTACCCAGTAAAGCGACATGAAGCGATGGCACAAATCAAAATACAGAAAATCTCATTGACACATAGGAGAAAAATTTGTGCGCTGTGGGGGTGTTCAAACACTGGAACACACTGACCAGAGAGGTTGTGGAGCCTCCATCCTTGGAGATGTTTAAACCTCAACTGGGCTGTCAACCTCAGCCTGCTCTGGGAGCCCCTGCTTGAGCAGGGCTTTGGACCATTTAGTTCTGCATCTGAGCATCTTTTACAATACCTGATCTGGTTGACTGGTCTGCAATTTCAAGATATTCTTTCTCTCTCCATTTTAAGAGCATATTCTGTATGCACCCTCTTATAGGATCTCTCCTGTCCTTCATGATTTTTACATGGTAATTGCTCACGGATTCAAAACTAGTTCAATTACTTGCTCTGGGTAGCCCAGAATAAACTCCACCTTATACCTACTAACCTGAATACATCTAACTTACAAAAATGTTCTTTAACCTGTTCTCCCCCTTTTCTGCCCTGTGTTTCTGCCACGTTGCTGGTAGCTTCAACCATGCTAAGCGTTTGATTCCAATTAACCTTCTTCATAAAGACAGAAGCAAGAAAGGTTAACCTATATTCCAACTTTTTGTGTCATCCACTATTTTTTTTATCCTCTACTTTAGATAAAAGGTACAATTTCCTTTGTCTCCCTCTACTTACAGAAGACTTTTGCTATTCAGAAAGCTTTACTCTAATGTTACCTCCCTTACTACGTGTAGCTCAGCATTTTTTAATTTGTCCAGCGTGCGTTTCATCTTTTTTTTTATCTTTAATAGTTATCGTGCTGAAAGAGTTTGAAAACATTTCTCCCTAATGCCCCCCATACCGTTGCTCAGACACTTCACTCTTATTAGCCAACAGTCTCAAATTAAGTCTCAGCTTACCTGCAGAGAGAAACCGCTAAATGATCTCAGGTTTTTAATATTCTTTTGTAACTGTATTTCAAAGCTATGCTAAACAAATCAGTCAGAGAGCATCAGCCAAGCAGTCCACCCACGTTCACAACCTTTCTTTACCTAATGATAATTACAGATTGTACTACAGACAGCCTTTAATAAACAGCATCAAGTTTAGAAGGAAGACATCTGTAGGGACCCTTCTGTTGCCATGGCAATATCTGCAGGCCAAGCTGTCTTTAGCTCTACACATTACCTCCACATTAACCTATTATTATGCTTTTCTTTGGGTATTAGTACAAATTATGGACTAACTCACCCCAATCGGATTATTATAAACAATATTACATCTGACTCCAAGGAATTCCAAATAACAAGGAGTCACAAACGCTACAAAAAAGGGTAATTTCGGTTTGCCTGGAGGCAAAGGAACACTTGCCTGATATTGTACAGGATTTATTTTTGCAAGGTCCTCCTGAACATTTTCAGCTTCCACTGACAACCAGGGGAAGTCAGGGTGAGGCAGCAAGGAGCTGAGTTCTACATCCAGCACAGCAGTCTTGGAAAGCTACTGAGAAGTTTACAGCTAAATCTCTTTCATGTTGCTGTAAAAGTTTGTATGACACCTAAGTCATGTCAGTTCAAAACATTAAATAGTTGATTACTTTTTACGACTACCTGTTTAAAGCAGAAATAGTCATGAATACAAAACAACAATAAATGACCTTGAACTTAGACACTATAGGGACAGTCACTACAAATATGTACAAAAGACAGACTCTCTCACACAGAGGACCTTTTGCCAAGAAGGACCCCCAAAAAATTTTGCAACGATACATACATAACACCACTGAAATGTGGTCACTCCAAGGGTAGAAGGCATTAGGAGACTTCCAAACAGCATATAGCACAACAGTGAGATCTTTAACACCCACAGAGCACAAACAGGATCTCAGTTTTTAAGATCTCATCCAAAAGACACCCACACAGACAAGTGCACGGTTTTCAATTTACTTATTTCATATAAATGAAGGAAGAAATTAACCTCTGCTGAGACATGAACCGTTGGTCGCAAGAAGGGTGAGGGTTCCAAGCTTGAAAATTAGATTTTTCATAATTAACTATGACATTTTGACTGCTTCTCTAAAATTAAATAGGACATAATTGAAGACGTTCCTTACTTTGATGATATTTCATATTGTCAATAACTTTTAAACAGAAAATCAATCAGAAGAGTTTTCCCTAGTGGCTTGAATTGCGACACTTAATTTTTTCAACAAATATTTAATGACAGACTTTCTAAGACTGATGTCCAATGAAATACAGGCAACATCTTAAGCAAGAATCAAATGACATAATAGAAAACCCATGAAAAATAAATATGAAAAGAAAAAGGAAATAAAAGCTACAGCTGCTGGTGCTTACCTAATATGAAGAGTATCTGCTTGTGAAAATGCTGCTAGTGGAGTTTCTCAGAAAAAGAAAATAATAACAAAATTATTTTCTACATAACTTTTTTTTTTCTGCATTTTTCTAATACTTTATATGCTTGCAAAATGAAATATATATATATATATATTGTCCAGAGTGTGACAAGTGATTTAGGATCTATTTTTGAACTGCAGACTCAAAAGTTCACAGAAATCCTCCCGTAGAAAGAACTCCCAGAAAATATGCAGTTATTGCTCAGAAGTAACATTATGCTCAGTCAACAATTCAAAACACCTATTTTCATCATAAAAGCTAAGCTCTCTCTCCTTTTCCTTACTTTTGATCTCTATTTAATTTCTGCTTGATCTTATCCACTCCAACCAAAAAATCACTCCTCCAAATAAGCATAAGGATGTTGTTTTCTGCACACTGTAAAATTAGAACAGGCTCACAGGAGGAAAATCTTCACATAATAACAAGCAGCCGCGCTACTATCAGCGCCAGACACTCAGCACCACAGCCAAGGAATTAATTCATCACCTCGGTCTTTCTAACCATGAGAGGCATGTGCATTACACCACAATCCCAAGGTCAGCACAAACTGACACCAAACCTCGTCGCTCTGGAAGCAGCAATCCCACCACCCTCTTGCCCCCAACTTGCCTCCTCCCTCACACTGCTGCAGGGACTTGCACGGGGGCACCAGGGAACTGGCAGGTTGGAAATAGCCTCTTCCCCCTGAAAAGGATTCATTTTGATCTTGTTTCAGAAGATGTTGTAGAAGTACTGCTGGTGAAGGGGAAGGAGGTTGAGGCTGATCCCATGCAGCCAAGATGACAAGGTAGTAGGATGCTTGTACTGGCAGCACAAGTGACCATGAAGTGAAGTGGGGGTCCCAGTGGTCAGTCCCAGAGTCACAGGATGGTTTGGGTTGGACCTTAAAGACCATTCAGTTCCGACCCCCTGCCATGGGCAGGGACACCTTCCACTAGACCAGGTTGCCCAAAGCCCCATCCAGCCTGGTCCTGTATCACCAGCTCACATTCAGTGCTGCCTTCTTCTGTGAGCCCGCTGGGATCTGTGGGACCACACATGGATGACTCTGTCTTCCTACTGTCCAAAAAACCTTTTTCTGTGTGTTTAAATTCCCAGATCGCCTACTAACATTTGTGCAAAACTCTCCATTTGTTCCTTGTTCATGATAAATGACTATCGGTGAAGGAGCCAACAGGTCGTGTTTGTTATTCCACTATTGCTGATGACTGTTTGATGCTCTGTTTCATTTGGAAGATGTCACTTGGCCACTTTAAATAAAGCTTTATCAGTAAGTTAAAGCTTTCTCATTCATGTTCTACAAGACACCATCAGCGTTCAAGGTTTCCATACCTCCCCATTGCTGTATAGACCCAAGAGCCCAGCCTCAATGCTGTATGAAGTTGGGACCCAATGGCACAGCAGGTGCACCACCTTGGGAACTCCACAAATGATTTTTTTGTCCCCAGCAGGGCATGAGAGATCTGCACCATTTGTTCTGCCAGCCTTTGGCTCTGGAAATCCTCCCCCAGGTGGAAGTGCCATGGGGAGGAGGCTTCATGGGTGTGAAAACTCCTGCCAAACTATTGGCCCCACAGTCAGCATTATTGATTAAAGCCCGTCAGGGAATAATGCCACTGATAAACCACAGATGGAAGTAAAGGAGGACGATGGAGACAGATACTGCACATCCTCCTCCACACTTCAGAAGCTGAAGAACTTAAACAACTGAATAGTAATGGAAAGTCAATCACAAAGCTTAATTTAAGCGTTAAATACAAATGATGCCTGATGAACAGCAGACAACACAGTTCAGTAATATTATTTTTTAATTAACAAGGAAAATCAAAGATATCTGCAGATCCTAAGTTCAATCCAGTTCCAATTAAGACCAGTGAGATAATGACAAGCAATCTAGCTGCATTTAGCGGCACAGCAAATGATCTCTGGTAGCATTCCTGGCTTCACAGACAACCTATTTGCCAAAAACAATGCACCTATTTAAAGAAAACCCACTAGCACTTTACATATATAAAACACACATTCATCTGATTTATGAGACTGTTTTAAATTTCAAAGTAGGCACAGGAAATAATTTTTAAGACAATATCCTTTCCAACTGACCAAACCCCGAAGCAATGAAGGAGTGGAAGTAGGTAAGAGCCAATGCAAGACCTATCAAGAGAATGCCATTTCCTAGGCTCCGTGCTCAACAGCTTCGTGCTGGAGAAGAACTTGCCACTTGACATACAGCAGTAACACAAGTGAGAAGGCTGATGCTAATTAAATCAAGAGATTGCCACAAAAGGTCATGTTATTTAATACGCAATATTCTTGGGCCTTTAAAGAACACTTAACATATGGCACTTCCATTTTTTAAGTCAAATTTCATAGACTTTTCTTATATTCTTTGTATTAGATCTCTGTTTATGAAGACTTGTGGAAAGAACTTGCAATACTGAGTGACAAGGCAGTAACACAAAATGCATATGAGAAAACTAACCTATGTCAGGCATACACAATGCTAACTCATAAACTGATCACACATGCATACATAGCTGTCCTGGTGATAACGGGTTATATTGGAGTAGTTTCTGCTGGGAAACAAAGCTTTTTAAAAATTATTTTATTGATTTTTTTAATTATTTATTTTAATAAGATGCCAGATTATGCAGTAAGATGTGCAACATTTCTTTTAAGTGCTGCATAGAAGACAGACATGGGCAAAGCAGTGAAAAGACTTAATATTTTTCAGGAATTATCTTCACTTACATTAAGGACTTGGATTAAATTGTCCCCCTTTTTAGGCAGGAGGCCAGGGGGGGTTTAGATAACATTACTGTTTTAAGCCAACCACAACTTAAAGCATGAAAACTTGTAAATCTATATTTTATATGACATCATTAATGCCACAAGAGACCTTGAAACTACCATGGACACTTGTCTGAAAACATCAGCTCAACAAGGTTCGGACATTCTCTGACCATCTGTGCTGGTCATCCATTCACCCTTACACAGTGGAGAAAAATCACGGTGCCAGCAGATAATTTGTTTTGCCCGTCTTAGCAAGGCAAGGTGATTCGCTCAGACACTGCTAACAGTTAAATACCTAACTTACTGAAGAAGAATTCCACATCTGATATTTGTGAAGTTGTGGGAGTGCTGAAAAAATGCAAAAAGAAAAAAAAAAAAAAGGCTATAAGGATAATCTGAGAACTGAACATTCAACGATACATAAAGTAGACAATACATTTTGGTTTCAGCAAATGATGAAGTCCTATGATAAATGTCTTAATCCTGATTGATGTGGAAACTGTCCTGCACAATACAAGAACAAGTGCAATTAGCAGACAATAGCCATAAAATAAGTGAAAACAAGTAGTCTTTCATGTAACACCTACAATTATCACCACTTTGCCACAGGTATTCAGGAGATCAAGAAGCACAAAAGAGTTTAAAAAATGGATAAAAATGGATTAATCAGTTTCACAGGGGAGAGTTCATTAGCAGCTATTAAACACAAAGGTCAAAGTACAGCAACATGTTCAACATCGCCTGAAAACAGCTGACTGACAGAAGAGATGTCCAAAGAAGAACTACCTGACATAGACCTTCATCTTCTCTGTTTTCCTCACCTGTTGAAGACCATATTGAATTGTGTGGCCAAATGTGCCTTGGCTTGACTCACCATGGTGGTTATGGGACTTGTGAGTAAGTCAGCAGCTCTATGCAGGCAGATGTAAACCATTAACTGTTTTAATGCACAGTATGTTTCACCGCATACCCATGTAACAACAGGTTTGTTTGTTTGTTAACTGTCAATTTAGGCCTTTTTGTGGATTTTAGCACTCAAAACATAAAGCCTGGTACTCATTCAGATGCCATTTGGATTCAGATCTAACCAACAGCTTGTAAAGCATTTACTTGGTTATGTTCCCCCGTAACAAAAACATGCAGGTCACAATTTGATATAAGTATGAAATGAAGAACAGTTTCTTCCTCCAGTATAAGCCTGTATTTCTCCCCAGCTAGAGTAAATTTGCAGCATTGGGAGGGCAGGGCTCACATTGCTCAGCTTCCAGGGGTTGAAGGTTTTCCGAGGCTTTTCCTAGGGCTTAGGATTCAATAGATACCACACAATAACAACAATTTGACAGGCCAAGGTAATCCCTAAGTCTCACCCATTTGCCCCACTGTCTCCCAGTAAGGCTATCCTGTACCCTGCTGTTGAAGTTACCCAGGGCATCAGACAGGGTTAACAGATCTACAGAACATTAAATCAGGGGCTGGAGTATTAAAGACAAGAACTGTACTTGGATTTAAGAACTGTAGTGGAATACACAGCATCGGTATTTAGGTTTTGACCATGTCTGTTTTTTAGTGGCAGAAACTTGACACAGAGTCAACACAACACAGTAAAGATGAGACTACATGTACTGGACATTGAGCTAATTCTTCCTATTAGACTCACGAAGTTCATTGAACATCATCTACTGCAGCATAATCCCCACATCTCCCCAGGCCCTCCCCCCAAAAAAAAGAAAAATAAGATCAACTAAACGAATACCTAGATTTTGCAAAAGGCACAAACTCCTTGTTCTTATCAGGGTGCAGTGGAAGCAATTGTTTTCCATCTATGAATTCTTTACTGACTTACAGGCTGGTTAGCCTAGATAAACTCTCATCCATACATTCTTCCCTGACAACTGAACAGATAAGGTTCTCCAGCTCCAACCTGACCAGATTAAGATGTTCAGGGCATTCGTGACAACAGTGCCTTCCTTGGCCCAGCAAAGCCCAACATTATTTTTCCTTTGTCCCGTCGAACTTATAAGAGTGATGAGAAGTTCTTTTACTTCCTCAAGGTCAGGCTTGAAGTAATGAGTAACAGTGAACTAAATGATTTACGTGGGAGAAGACACACTCCGAATTCAAAATTAGACTGAGTGTTTAACTGAAGCCAGACCATAATGAATATATTTATCTGTAGCTCATATGAAGAGTGTTTTTTTGAAAGCTTCAGTTTAGGCACTTTTTCCCTAGAGCAAACTGATAAGTGAATTTTAAGAAATGTCTATAGATATACACCAACATGCTACAGATAAACAAAACACTGAGAAGAAGAAATGCATAAAGGGAAGAATCTTGCACTGAAGCTCAGATTTAAAACCCTGGACATTGGATTAAAGGTTCAGAACCTTTATACTGTATGAAACAGGAACACTCACCAAACAGTACCTGTATTATTCACAATGATCATGGATTTCTAAAAGCTGATTTGATCAAGTACCTCCTGCTATTAGCTGATGACCTTCGTTTTTAAGCCATTCTACAGGCACAAGACTCTAGTGAAGGTAAAACATTGCCACTTCATGTTCAGCACATCGTTTCCAGTTTATTAGGCTTCTCATAAAAAATGGGGAACTTGTTCAAGATCTTTCTTTGGGACACATGTCAAGATTACAGTAACACTGTAGTATAACTCACTAATAATGTGAAAAAGAAAATAATCCTATGACCACACACCAAACAAAACTCTGTCTTGGGTTGTATCTTGAGCTTGAGCTGTTGAGTCTCCTGTTGTTCCTGCAGGCAGCAGTAATAGCTGGTTTGTTACACTCAGAAAGAGAGAGAATATATTGTGTGGAGTTTGATTTTCCTTCGGGTCTGTAAGGAAAGGGATCAGACTCTGTGTTTCTTTGGTGTAAACTTGCAAGTCATGTGCCTAGGGGCTTTGCTGTCAGTTTTTATATGAGCAAACACAAGTCAGAAGGAGATAGTATTCCCACTTACAGCATCTCACTAACTCTCAGATGAACATGACCTACCTATGGAATATACTAGAGAAGGAAACATGATATAGATCAGGTTTCCCTCCTTGAAATTACTATCTTTGAAACTAAATGAAACAAACCAAAAAATAAAAATAAAATATACTGTTCAGAGTGCCTTGGCTCCCAGAAATGTCTAGGTGTAATCAGCTGGGCGTCAAAATAAATAATGATACCCTCACACCATTGTTTTTGCTCAGTCATGCCAGGACGATCTTCCTGTTTCATGTGAGATAATGATGCAATAAATCTTAACAGATCTGTACCACTGCACTTTTCTTTTTTTTTTTTTTTTTGTATGACATGCTCCAAGATTCCTAGCATACAGATACATCGCCCTCATAAAGAAAGGCCTTGATCCTGCAAGTCCTTGTGCAGCTCAAAAGGTTGATGTATTCCATTACCAGAAACAGCAGAGGCTACACGCAGGCGCTATTAAGGACAAGCCTTGAACAAAGCTCTCCACTATCTTTGAAAACTGCCATTCCTTTGCATGTACAATCCCTCATGCTCAGAAAAACAGACTTAAAAAAAAAAAACAAAAAAAAAACTGAAAAACAGCAGCAGACTCTATATGGCTGCACGGAAAGCTCTGCATCATCCAAACAAGGGCAGACTGTGCTGTTGTGCAGTTCTGTTGTTTCATATAGTGTAGCTTAGCAGTTCTTCGCTTGAGTCAAGACACCTGCCTTGTTCATCCTTTCAGCACCTGCAAACTGCATGACGATTCCTGAAGTACACATTTTGTCTATATGACATGACTACAAGCACAACCCGTGAGTTAGTGTCGCACAGATGCAACCCACAGCTTATCGCCTCTCTTCACCTTCCCTGCACACCCCTTCAGCTTCACGTCTGATCTGGCATTTGTCTTACTCCTCAGAAAGCCCAAACTATCACAATTTCTTTTCCCCCAGACTGCTTTTAGGCCTGACTGGCAAACTGAACCAGCTCACTGAAGGGTCCCATGAGTACCAGTGTCAGCTCAGAGACTGTGCTGGAGGAGTTGGGGAAGGGGAAAGGACGGAGAGAGCAAAAGAGTAAGACAGCCTTTTCCAAACTGTGGTGCTCACTGCTTCCACTACAACTAATAGTAAGACTTTACTACAAGGAATATTAAATCTTTTAAAGATTGCCCTTCTTCCACTGCAATTCTAGAGAAGCCATTACATTCTTTTATTAAGCCTGTTTGCTAACACAGTGTGTTACACTGCCAGAAAAAGCAGAGACCATCATTTAAAAAACAGCACAGACAGGTGGAAGAACCTTGTTAGCTGTTGCCCTGGGGTTTGCATATCTGTAAAAGAAAAAAGAGAAGGAGTAGGGCAGCTGAGAGTAAGCTGCAGAGGAGCACAACCCCCATGCACATCATTTATCCGGAGGTGCTCCCTACTCCCTGGCTTTTTTTTCCTCCTCTTTTTCTAGCCAGAAGGTTTTACAGAGCTACAGACTAAATGCAAATAGCACATGTTCAACTTCTATGACGCCTGACTAATCAGGGTTTAGAAATAAGTATTTGTAAGAAACACCAGTGCTAAAATCCTCCTCCTCAGCATTTCACATTGTGTTAGAAGAGCCAAGAAAGACAAAAAGAAAACATGCTGGTCAGTTATTTAAAGGGAAGACTCAAAATAGTTACTAAGGAAGAAAGAGTTGTGAAATCCTCATCTGGCTTTCTCAGCTGCTCCACAAATAATCCACACAGGGTTCAAGTTGGCCTGTGGATGCTGGTTTGGTACCAGCTCCCATGGCTGTGCTGCACACAAACACTTCCCAGGTTAGTAGATGGGCACAGCAGGACCTGGTAAAGGACTGCAGAAAGCTCCAACAGACACGTTCCCAGAGCAGGCCTTCACAGGGGGAATCGAGAAAGTTGATTATTGAAGATATAACCTCTCCTGTTTTTTTACAGGGTGTAGCTTTCTCTTAAAATTCCCACTCAGCAGTTATTCATTACCTGTTTTCTCCTGTTAGAGAAATTACTCCGTTGGCATGGCAACAAATTCCCACCCTGAATTTCTGTCCCTGTACCTCCTTTCAGCTTCTGAGGATGCTGAATATCAACCAATCCCTCTATACCCTTTCATGCTATTACTGTCTATGCCCTATTCCTTCACATGGGCTTTTAATTAAATTGCATCTGGCATCCATAGGTGCACATGGTCGTCATGTTTTCTGGCAAACAACTCCAACAACAGAGCTGGGAACTGAGCTGCAGTTCAGGAACGTGCTCACATTAAGAAGCTATGCCTCAACATACAGAGAAAGTGGTCAGTGCTCAGTTATCAAGCTACGTCATGCACCTTTTCAGATGTAAAATTATGACTCAGGAGAAAAATATAGCACACAATGGAAGCCAGAAGGGCCACCTGTACCCTGGTGTGCATTAAGCACAGCATTGCTAGTTGGTTGAAGGAAGGGATTTTGCTCTGCTCTGTGCTGGTGGGGCCTGTGTGCGCTTTGGGATGACATAGTGTAAGACATAAAACTATCAGAGAGTGTTCAAATGAGGGCTGCAAAGATGGTGAAGTGCCTAGAGGGCAAGACGTGTGAGAAGCGGCTTAATTAAGTTGGTTTGTTCAGCCTAAAGAAGAGCGGACGGAGAGCAGGCCTCATGGTGGCCTGCAGCTCCCTCACCAGGGGAGCGGAGGGGCAAGCGCTGAGCTCTGCTCTCTGGGGACAGTGACAGGACCTGAGGGAACAGCATGGAGCTGGGATGGGGAGGGTCAGGCTGGGGGTTAGGAAAAGGTTCTGCGCCTAGAGGGTGGTCGGGCACTGGGACAGGCTTCCCAGGGCAGTGGTCACAGCACTGAGCCTGCTGGAGTTCAAGAAGCATTTTGACAACGCCCTCAGACATACGGTCTGATTTTTGGGTGGTCCTGTGTGGAGCCAGGAGTTGGACTTGATCAGTGATCTTTGTGGGTCCCTTCCAACTCAGGATATTCAATGTATTTATGTTATTTTTCCCTTTTAAAAATGAGCAAGGAAAATCCATCTACTGATACTGCACAGAATTTTTCAACATAAAGTTATTTTAGCATAGCATGCACTCAAAGTATATTTGCTGATGTAATTTGCACCACCATTAACTACTGGATAACAAGAAATAACATGCATCTTTTTAGAGTTTATATGGCTGTATAAATCATTTGCATGGAATCAAGAAACACTAAAAATTAGAATACACAGTCAACAATAAACCCTGTCTCGTACACATTTCAAAACATCCTTTCATTTAATACTAGTATATAAAGAATATTTGAAATTCACTACTTCAAAAAAAATCTGGTTTAATTAGTATAATAGCAGATTTTAAACAAAATTAAGAACAAACATCGTATCTGACATGTAATACATAATTCTGCTTTAAAAGCCAGGAAATTTAATCTGGTTGATTTCTTCCAATTATTTTAAAGACTTTTATACACACTTCAATGGCTCTACGGATTATAGTAGCAGTTTTTATAGATTTTAGGTTTAGTCCTGCATACTACTCTGGTCGAATAGTTTTGGCTTCTATTCTATCTGCTATTTTGAAAGTTTTCTATCATTAAAATTAATAGCACTTTCCATGCCACATCTACACAGCATGTTTTATCTTGTGGACCATACAGAACCGTGGATGTTGCAGATCTAACGCTTTAATCATTTTACTCCTCCATTCTAACTTGGATCTGTGAAATAACCTGAATTAAGAAAGCAAAGCTCGTCATGGAGTATTAGCTTTTCTCCCCAAGGAATCCTCTTCCAGCTCTGGCTTGCTTAGAGCACAGCCCTGCACGTCTGAACTGACACGACTGCAGAAGAGTTAAGAGTGTACAGGAGCTTCCCAACCCAATGGCCTGCCCTAACAACCAAAGCCTAGAACACCACTTCTTCTACAGGGAGTGGTTCTTTATTCCCAGTAAGAGAAAGCTGTTAATGACATTAGTACTTTATCTGCTTTTTATACAACACAAAGACGTATTAGTACACAAGCCCTACGAGAAATCTATTAGGCATAAGGTTTATAGTCACGTGGAGTTATTACACAGCATTGCTCCATGATACCCAGTAGCTACAGAAAAAAAAAGTCCTTTGCATTTCAGTATGTTCTGAACAGCATAGCTTCTGCTCTCTCCAGAAACCTCTGGACATGAACTGCTCTTGCAGTGATTCCTAAAAATCTGTAAGTCTGCTCTCTTATGACTACTGTGGAAGTAAATCAAAACTTTATTGCAGGAAATGCTCTCTTTGCTGCCACTACCTATATCATTACAGATTAAGCTCTTGTACAAGGGTGGAAGTAGGCAGGTGCAAGACAACTTAAGGTATTACAGGTCAAAACCAACACCACAGCCTCTTATTGTCACAAATATCTCTGCAGAGCTCAAGAGCAGTGACAATTTGCAAGACTAAAAATCTCCTTGCATAGTGACCAGACAATGGAGGGTATACCAGAAGTCTTATTGCTCTGTACTTGCTTTACTCGCATTTTCCATAGCCACATACTATGACATGCTACTGTATGAGTGAGAAGGACCTGCCATCTGAACCACTGTCATCTCTCCTGTGTTCTCATACAGCCTCATATGAACTTAACAAGAATGAACAATACTGTGTCTGGAACATATAACAGGTTGGAGCAGTGGCAATCAGTGGTATCATTGATGTAATGACCTTTCAGTACTGAAATTCAAGACCCTGAAGAGAGCGAGGAAAGAAAGATAGTAACAGAGAACTGTCTAGATCAGCCTAGACACTAGGAGAGCAAAAGTTTCCAGGGAATTAAGCGGGATACCATGGGAGGCAGCAATAAAAGTGCCAAGCAGCACAGGAAACTGTCAGATCTTTAAGAACAATATCAAAATGCAAGTCTGGTGCATCCTGCTACTCAGAAAAAGTGGGACCAGTCTGGCAGATGGAATAAATGGTGGAGCTTGAGTGCAAAGATGCAGTACTGCAGGAGGTGGAAGCAGGGACAGGCTACAAAAGATGAGCACAGAAATACCATGCAGGCATGTGGCAACAGCATCAGGAAACCCAAAGCTCAGATGAAGTTCAGCCTTGTAGGGGATATCAAAGGCAATGACACAAGCTTATACCACAACACCAGAAGAAAAAAAGCTGGACAAGGAAAACATGGGTCTGTGGCAAATGGGGAAGGCTGAAAGCAAGCACCATAATGCTGAGGTACTCCACTGCCTTTTCTGCCTTGGCCATCACCAACATGGCCTTCTCATAGGCTTCTGTGCTTGGAGGCAGATTTCAAGGAGCAGAAGCACCCATTGTGATGAGGGCCAAGTTGGGGATTTCCTGAGAGGACTGAACCCAAACAAGCCCATGGGTGCTGAGGCAGCTGGTCAATGTTCTTGCAGCACCCTTGTCTGCCATGTTTGAAAGGCCATGGAGACATTGGAGATCCCCAATGAGGAGAAGAAACCAGACAGTACTCTCCTCTTCAGAGAGGTCCAAAAGGGTGATCCAGGGAACTGTAGGCTGCTATGTGTCCCTTAGGTCTGCAGGAGGGACCTGTCCTCTGGCAACATGTTCCTGTGCTTCGTGAAGTAGGATAAGTTGGCAGAGAACAGTCAGTATGAATTCACCCAGGGTGAAATATTTGATACTGCTACGCATACCCAATCCCACCTTTCCTTCCTCAGTCAACAGTTGTCCCCCTTCACTGAGAATTAATTCCCTGTACCACAATGCAAAACATAATTTCATGATTAAGCTTTTATCGTTTTACACCTATCTGTTCACAAACATCTGCTCAGTATTTAAAAAAGCAAAACAAGCACAGAAATCTACACAGGGCACATGTACACATTCGGAGCAATCAGGAACCCACTATCTGAGAACTACCAGCCAGAATATGACCAGGCTGTATTCAAACCACCTACCTAGCAGAAAACAATCAAAGAAAGAGGGAAATGATGCAGAAGGGCACCGGAAGAATTAAAAACATAACCAAGTGTATCTATAATCCAGAGAGGAGAGGGTGGTGATGCTGTCTTCTACAGACAAACTGATGCAAACAGTAGGGGATTTCCAGTAACTCATTTACAGCAATGACATTAGCTCCGCAAACCAAATCACAGATGATGGCCAAAGCCAAAGTCAGTGCCTCAGCGTTAATGTTGATCTCTAGTGCAAACCACAAAAGTAGGAAAAAGACTACAGATACCGCAGCAGTCTAAGGAGGTGGGACACAGGTGGCAGCAGGGTGACCCCTTCCCTGTGGGGGACCCCACAGAGGCACCCCACTGCTCCTCCAGCAGCCCCTTGCTCCATGCCAACCCAAAAGAGCTCTGGCTTCATTGCAAGAGCCAGGTGCAAAGGTTGGCCCATGTCACACATGGGGTGACCCTGCATGGAGCTGGCATGGGCCTCCCCACGTTCATCTGCCTGGTCTCCATGCTTGGGCAAGGGCTTTGCCTGCCAGCAAGCAGAGAGACCTGCACAGGCAGGAGAGGATGAATGCCACCTCTCATTGCTATTTTTTTTTTGTTTTTTTTTTTTTTCTTCTTTTTTTCTTTTTCTTATGGTTCCTATGATATTCTGATTCATTTAAGCAACGCAACAAAACAATAACAACATTTGTAAAGGAAATGTCTGTGAAAGCAGATGCCCCTAAATAACAGTTTATTAAATACTCATCCTCCCAGCGTGAAACAAAGCGGGGGAAAAAATCAAGAAAACAGGATCCTTAAAGTAATTTATGTAAGGGCTCATCTCCACAGAGAGAAATAAGGAAAAAAGCCAATAATGCTAAAAAATATATGGCTCTTTCAGTACTTCCCAGCAGGATACAGAGCAAGAGTAAAATATACATTAAGAGGACTATTTATAATGCAACCTCAAATAGGAAAAAAGAGTTAAAAGAACACCAACAAACAAGTGAAAACTATAAGTAATCCCTTTTCTTAACAACAACAAAGATTAAAATTATTTCAGTAATATCATAACATAGTGGCATTTGTCTCTTGTTGCTGAAGTGTTCTGTGATACTATAAATTATTGAATTTTACTGGCTTGTGCATATTTTTCTGAAGATAGCTAGTATATAATAAAAATGTATTAATAATGTACACTTTCGCAATACTTCTCACTTCAAGTATCTCAATGTCCTTAAAGAAATAAAGTATAGCAATTACCCAAGTGAAAACCAGGAATACAGAGAGATTGCACTTCACGCTGAGCCAACACAAAGGGAAAGGACTACAGCCCAGTCACTTCCATTTCTTTTCCACTCTCAACATACCAATATGCCCTGTTGATCAAAATACAGACCACCACGATGAAGTGACTGTAATGAACATTAAAAAATCAATTAAATTCACTGCTGAGTGGAACAAGATGAAATGCAATGATTAACTTTTTTCATTTCAAAATGATTAGAAGATTTTGTGTTCACAATTATTTCACTGAGACATTTCAATGGAAAACATTTTAAATAAAGAACTCTGAACCGTGAACACCATGCATCAACAGATCTACATTACCTATGTACAAGCAAAATCACACATAGATGTAAACATGAGGTATTTTAAGGTAGCTGCCTTGTTAATAAGCGGAACTATCTAGCTCACCTTGATAAGTTTATCCATATGAGCGCATGGACTCATTATTTCAGAACTTATTAAATTTCAGTGCAGTTGCAACCTGCAAACCTCAGATACCCTACCACATAAATCACAAAATTTGAAGAGTAACTGCTTCTTAGATGCCAATAATTGTTTTGCATGAAGTCTAAAAATCTCATTACTCTATCTTAGAACTGTTTTACACTGCTACAAAAAAAAAAAAAAAAAGAAAAGAGGCCTGTGCTAAGTTTGAATGTAGAAGTGTAACAGGATTTTAGACTTGAGTGATGTGTATCAATTCACATATGGAACATCTGGCACTCCTTTGAGCATAGCATCAGTACCTCTCTGGCAGGATGCAAAGCACAAAAATCTGTAGGTCACTAGTTTCCCACTTAAGATTGCAAACTAGATCAAAATGGCAGTTGAGCTGTAGATGCTGGACTCCCAAAAGAAACATAACATGGGGCACACAGAAGTGTCATTAGAATTGGGGTTATGAGGGGCATGATGTAAGGGTGGGTATTTGGATGGTTGAGAATTTTTCAGATTTTTTTTATTTTTTTGACATTTTAAAATACTTTCTAATGCACTAAAGGTAACACTGACCTTTCATATCTCTATAAAACAAACTCTTTTCAACCCAAAATGCAGATGTAGAAATTCACAGTAACAGACAGACAGACAACTTGTATGCTTGTTTCTTTTTACAAATAAAGTTTCTCAGCTGAATAAATCTTCCATGAGATTCTCATCATAAACTCTGGTAGCAGAGCAGGCTGAGATGTCATACATTATCACAAAAGGAAACTGTCTTCAAGGTGAGCTCACAAAATAATTGACTGTGAAAGAAGGCAAACAGACTATAGTAGTAACAACCTTCAATGCTATACTCAAATCAAAGGGTTGACTTTCCTTCTCCCAAACGCAATGTGGTTTTTTTTTTGTTTGTTTGTTTGTTTTTTACAGCCCTCACACAAAACCACTAACAAATTCATATACTTAACGTATGATATAGCGCATAACAGTTTTACTGTGGGACTGTAACAGTATTCAGTAATGCTCAGTTCTGGGTAATGTCACACATTCTGTTTGAAATTCTTCCCAGTTTTGCATGTAAAATATTATTATCCTCTACCAAGTACATATTTATTTATTTTTAAATGAGCAAAGTCACCTTCTTCCAGCCCTCAATAGATACAAGACAACATTTTATGTCATAGTAGTGTTACTGAAACATGAATTGTGTGGAGCACAGATCTTTCTCTGCTTCTCTCCTATTAGACTTGCTACTACATTCCTAATATGCGTGATCATTGTTATCTGAAAATACCCATTCAAATGGTGTCTAAACACATATTTTGATCAATTAAGCCAGGGATATCTAGGGACATCTCCAACCACAGCTGAAAATCTACACATTACTACCATACATATAACAATAATAGACAGAATAAGGAATATATTCCCTGCAGTGCTCTATAACTGCCTAGCAAAGCAAAGCAATAGCAGACAATGGTCAGTAAATTAATTCTCAGAGGATCTGAAATCCTTCTCTTGGTGAGAATTTTAGACAGCACGATACATCTTGCAACGCCCACCTGCATTTTCATTCTGCAAACTTGGTTAACTTGGCAAAAGGTTGCTTGGTGAGTGTGACAGTGAGTTTAAGCCATCATTTCCTATTAGTCTTAGATCTATTACCTTTCCATAGTACTTTAGCATCTGATCCTGAAAGGAGAATTTCCAAACAAATAGGCCATAACTACAAGGATGGTGGGGAAAAAAACAAAACAACAAACAAGAGAAACCATTGGCTCTCTATTTGATATAAGTGGAAGGGCTGACTTAAGAAGGAGTAAAGAAATGTGCTACACAATAAATTTCCAGTATTTGGCAAGCCAGCAGTGGAGAGGCATGCTCAAAGAAGTTAGTTCAAGTCCCAGAATCAGTGAAGGTGTCTCAGGAGGTAGTTTCAGATCCAGTTAGCCACCTCTACCTACAGGTCTTTGTCAAAAGTAGCATGCG
Organism: Anas acuta; assembly: GCF_963932015.1. NCBI lineage: Eukaryota > Metazoa > Chordata > Aves > Anseriformes > Anatidae > Anas > Anas acuta. The sequence goes on from NC_088979.1 coordinate 42,723,132, forward strand.
CAATCTTCTTCCCACCCTTCCCCTATCCATGATTTCATAACAGTATGACTGCAGGATATATCAAACCATTTCCTTTCTCCTGTTGGGTTGTTTTTTTCTTGGATCAGTGGCTGGTTGACCCAACTCACCCCAATGTTATTCAGTCACTATCAAGGGATAGAGCAGGAATACCAGGAGGTTTAGATTTTATTCTCCATCTGAGCTGCCATGTAACATGAAAAAGTACCCACAGTATTTATCGGCTTGCATGCTTCACTTGGCTTAATTAATCCAACTGATAACTGTGATGGACTGTTCTGGGATGTATATTGCACTCTCCATTTTAGGGCCAATTCTCTTTAATGCTTTCATAAATGATCTGGATGCAGAACTCAGATGCATACTAAGTAAGTCTGTAGGTAACTCTAAATTAGGAGGAGCTGTCGACTCCCTTGATAGTAGAGAGTCCTTGAAGAGAGATCTTGACAGGGTAGAGGGCTAGGCTATCAGCAACTATATGAATAGCAAATGCCAGATTATGCTCCTGGGAAAAAGCAACCCTTGCTATATGTATAGACTGGGGAACAAGAAAATGGAGAGCAGCTCCAAGGAAAGGTTATCTGCGGGTTCTGCTTGATGGCTAGTTACATATGAGCCAGCAGTGTGCCCTGGCAGCCAAAAGGGCCAACCACATCCTGGGGTGCATCAAGCACAGCACTGCTAGCTGGTTGAGGGAAGGGATTGTCCTGCTCTGCTCTGTGCTGGTACAGCCTTACCTTGAGCACTGTGTGCAGGTTTGGGCACCACAGTTTTAAAAAACATAAAACTATCAGAGAGTGTCCAGAGGAGAACTATGAAGATGGTGAAGTGCCTAGAGGGCAAGACGTGTGAGGAGTGGTTGAGGTGACTTGGTTTATTCAGCCCAGAGCAGAGCAGGCTGAGGGGAGGCCTCATGGCGGCCTGCAGCTCCCTCACCAGGGGAGCGGAGGGGCAGGCGCTGAGCTCTGCTCTCTGGGGACAGTGACAGGACCCGAGGGAATGGCATGGGGCTGGGACAGGGGAGGGTCAGGCTGGGTATTAGGAAAAGGTTCTGCACCCAGAGGGTGGTTGGGTATTGGGACAGGCTCCTCAGGGCAGTTGTTATGGCTCCAAGCCTGTCTGAGTTAAAGAAGTGTTTGGGTAATACTCTCAGACATGGTCTGATTTTTGGGTGGTCCTGTGTGGCACCAGGAGTTGGACTTGATCAATGATCTTTGTGGGTCCCTTCCAACTCAGAGTATTCTATTATTGTGATTCTGGGTAGCGAGCATACTCCCCAAGCACAGCAGCGTTTGAAGACACAGTTGTACTTCCTTGCCAGGAGCCACTTTAGGTATGTCTAATACAGTACTGCATCATGCCCTGTTCCAGTCCCTACTTCTCTCTGGAATTAAATCTTCATCTCTTCCTAAAGAATGTCATATTTATGGCTCTGCAGAACAACTAATGAATCGTATCAGCTGTATTTCTAACACCTCAATAACACTCCTCAATTACTGTCTATTGTAAGATGAAGAAAAACAACAGAAAGTGAGATGGGCTAGTTTCTTTGCAGAAGAGACTGATATATGTGTGCTGTCCATATGCTGTTTGTTTCCCCAGATCAGCAGTGCTGAACATGAAGTATCATTTCAGAAAGAAAAAAATTACATGGATGAAGCAGGGATTCATGAATTGCACCTTGAAATAACAGTAGAAGAAAACATGCTTCTTCTAATAACACAAAGAATGTATGTAAGCCAAACAATCAATAAAACCCAGTTCCCTACACAGTCAAGGAGCAAGCTTTGCTATTGGCACTTTTCTTGACTGAATTTCAATAGGTATTTTTGGACATCTTTGCAAATAAAAGAGATTTCTGTCACTACTACCCAGGCTGAGGTACAATACATTTCTGTATACAGCATAAGCATGCATGGCATTCTTCAGACATGAGATGACAAGATAATTTAGCTAGAGACAAAAGACATAGAACAATATTGGCTTGTTAAAGGTTTTTGTCATTTTAGTCATTCTTTTCATTATTCGGACATGATAAGGCACGGGAATGGAGACAGATCAAGCAGAATTAGGGGATGAATTCACAATGAGATATATAATCTTCAAACAGTGATCTGAGGGGAGAAAATGCAGTCACAGGAATGGATGAAATATAAGATCTGGAAACAAAAAGGCTCACGAAAATAAAAAGTGCATTATTATCTATATTTGAGGATTGATTGTGAGATTTATCTTACATACATATCTGCTTTTAACAAAGGCCTGATGTCTGACTCCACAAATACTTAAGAAAATGAAACTTCATGTTTGAGTAAGCCAGACACATTTACCAGTTAAAAAAAAAATAAAATAAAAAATAAGCCACAGAAGCAACAATGACCATCAAGACTTTCAGACTTCACACTGAAGCCAGCCAACAATATCCATCCCAACGTCTTGATAGTAGCCATCAGTTGATGAATTCACTGCCCAGTCTGTATTGTCATTTAAACTAATGTAGCCTCCATAAATTTTTGCAATGAGAAACATTACTTTCCAAAATAGTTTTTGGCACACCCAAAGAATGAGTATTTACTTCCTGCTGAAGTACCCCACCTTCACCTGTACAGGGAGGGACCACCTTCTTCATGCCTTTCTCTGAAGCCAGTTACTGACAAGCAAAAAATTTACTGCAAATAAGGAGATTTAAAGCTGTAGGTCATTGGAGTATATTAAATGATAAGCAAATTCACATTTCTAAAGTAATTCTACCAATATATTAGCAATGCCAGCTCCTGTTCCACAGTAGGGGAGGTAATAACGAAGCCTTGTTAAAGGGCAATGCGATATCTTTTATGTAATGTCTTTTTTTAATTTGTGATAAAGTCATTAAAGCAGCACTGTATCTTCTTGAAGCCTCAAACAATAGTCTACATTAAATCTCCTGTGCAAAATTAAGGACAGTAGTTCACTGGGAAAATAAGCATCTGTTCTTGCTAATGCTGATGGCCTTCTAAAGATCATTAAACTATTCTAAATTGGTGACAATAAAACAAAGCAGAAGTGTTTTAACTTTTTCCAAAGCAAAGAGAAAATTGATTTCCCTTGTAAATACTTCTTTGTTCCAAATTTGTCCAGTAACCTATACCTCATAAAACATGTCTTCCTTATGAAGTTGCCTAAATCTCATTCACCCACAATCACCTAGCTTGAATAAGTGTCTTTTAAAACTGGGTTAGTAAACATTCATCTTCACTGCATTTACACAGACTGTAGCTCCTGAGTCGTGCTCACCCTTCTCTAGCCACAGGCTCGAAGGAACTGGTTCTTCGGGCACAACTGAAATACAGGCATCAGCTCCCCATTTCCTTTTAGCCTCAACTAGAAACCTGCCTATTCTGCTGTGGAAGCTGCTCACAAAGCTTTGTTGTTCTTCAAAGAATACCCTGAAATTTCAACTGGACTACACTTTCTTCTCTAATTCTTTTTGCTGTATTGCATTTTAAATCCAAATTTGCTTGCTCTAGATATGTAACATTTCTGCAGTAAAAAGACAGATGCTATTTTAAAATACTTTAAAAAACACCTTTCAGAGCTGTCAGCCCCAGTTTGGTTTTGTCAGCCCAGGTTTGGTTTTGCACCCAAACACAATGCAAGAAATAGACCTATCATGAAACAAAGAAAAACAAAAAGTCTTGTAGCAAAATAGTCAAGAGATCTTGGAGTTCAGTGCACAGATGGTAGAGAAGAGCTATACAATTTGCTTAACCTAGCCTGGAGATAGACCAAGGACTCCAACACAAAAACGACTGATGGTCTGTCTTAGTATCCAAAAAAATTAAAAAATGTTTAATTCTCAACTCAGATTTGCTCTGTTCTGGTTCCCACCTGCATTGTGGGGGATCTCTACTACTACCACCACGTGTCCACCAACGGACAACACCAGGTGAAGACCAGGTTACCCAGAGCAGCACCTGAAGAAGAATTAATAATGCAAGTGCACATGGCCAGATGGTACCTATTCCACCACAGCCATATACCACAAATGGGAAGTTAAAAGCTGGTTCCATTTATGTAAGGAATCTTTTTTTTCCCCTCCTGTTGTGTTTCTGTGTTGGTGGAGTAGGGGTGAGGGGAAATTGAATGTTATTTCTTTTTCAGCTTTTTATTCCTACCTTGTCATGTTCCTGCAGCGAGCACTGTCCACTTTATCTAGGTTGCTACATAACAATATTTTTATTGCTCCAGTCAATAGGCTGGTAGGTTACTAGCTCACAAACAGTAAGGACATTGGATTTCAAAAAAAGCTTTTAATAAAGTCCCAGGGTAAGCACATACTGTTTAATCATTGCACTGATCAAATTACTAAATAAATTGAAACCTTGGAGTGCAGATTCAAATGCTACAGTCATGTCATCTGCTGAAGTAATCTGCCTAGCCAGCATTTTACAGTAACATCATTACAACAATTCCCACCCGGAGCAACGATGTAGGCATTTAGCTTACTCTCCTTGTGGTCTTGGAGACATACCCAGAATCATGGGGGTACCTTCTGGCTCCTGCTCTTTGCCAGTAATTCGTCACTGGCACCGAGTGACTCCTGAGATAATCTCTGTCCCTTCATTTCACCTGCGTCACGTACCTGATAGGACACCACAGGACCATGACGGCAACGAGGCAGGCTGGCACCCAAGCAGGACTTGAGGCAGTGCCAGCCTGCCGTCATACCCAATGCACACACTTGCCTCCGCACAACAACTGCCCAATATGCAATTAAACTCTCCTCTACCAGTTGCTCTCTCATCAGGCAAACATTTCAAGAGCCATGACAGCAGAGGACTGGCTGGGTGTCCCAAACAGCACTGCACGCATGGCCAAGCAACATCCACCTTCCTACAGCATGGCCCTTTCTCTGAATCCCACCTTGGAGGTCAAGAAGCAGAAGCGACAGCTAATCGGGGCACAACTAATTGGAAAACACCTTTTCTGGCTGACACATTCATATGCCCTGCAAGGAAATTTTCAGTATCCCTAACAAGAAGCAGGCACATGTTCTCGAAACCCACTATTAATTTTGATAAAGCTCTGCAGTAATTGCCTTGTAAGCACCCATCATGGAGGACCCACCAAGACAGGACTGCTAAGCCACCATGTGCAGCAGCAATGGAGGCAGCTCCCACACCACAACAGCAACTTTCTTCTGAAACCACCTCAATTCACTGCATCTCATACGGACCAGCCCCAAAAGGGCTAAGAGAGATCATCACATGGCACCACAAGGGAATTTCTCCCTTGGGCCTGCTGCTGTTGGAAAGGGCTGGGAACTGATACTAGATAAGCTCTAAATAAAAATTAGGTGCATGCTTTAACACCAGGAACAGGTAACAGATAGCACAGCGATAATGAGATTCTTCATCACTATCATTTTTAAAATCAAGAAGCTGTTTATTTGAAAGATGGGCTCAAATTTAAACAGAAGACAATTCCAATGGTGTAGTAGCTTATCAGCTAAAGGATCAGGTGATACCATTCCAGTTCCTCCAAAGCCCTGTTACAGAGGCAAATCGGCACAGTCTGGTCTGATGGCTCAGCACCCATCAGCCCTGATTGAGGGCCGGTGATCCTCCGGTGCGTTTTCTGCTTTTACTCATCCATGAGTAATGCAGCCTTTGGGATCCCCTAGCCACAAAGGCAACTTTCATTTCATAACTCCTAAACTATGTCTCACTTTTGCCCTCACCACAGACCTATAACCAATACCAGATACCAAGCAGGAACAGAAAAAATAATAATTAAAATAGATAGATAAAAAAATCTTCCTAGACAGGTTTAGAGAAGTTTGCCTAGTTTTGCCTAATGGACAGAGCATCCTAAATGAAGCAGCTCCAGCTCCTACCATTAAGACTCAAATATGCTGTCTTAGTTTGTGATGTTTTCGAAGTAGAAATCCCATCTCCCTGCATACCAATATAATACAATGGAGGTGCAAACATAGGGTCTTTGGGCACTGTAACAGCGTGAAGAAGAAGAGCTGTTTCGAATTCAGACTACTTGGATTACACTGTAGTTCCCACCCCGTTCTTCCCAGTTATGATATTCATCTTCTCAAATAGCTTCACGGAACGTCTTTGATAATCACCGCCTTCAAACACTTGTCCCTGTTATGTCTACCAACATCTACATATTCAAAACAGTCTCTGAAGCACATGCTAAACATCTGTTTCAACCACCTTTCTCTTTAGAGTTTAAGCTGTTTTCTGGAAAATTGCCATCCTAATGGCCAGCTCCTCTGTTAGCAAACCGGAGAATTCATTTTGTATTTATTGATTGTTCCCTAATGAAGAGCCATAAAGGTGCTGGAGACTCCTGACCAGACACTACTTAATTAGTACCAAAGCACATAAAATCCCAAATTAAACCGAGCTCTTTGTCCAAAGTCACAGTCATTGGAAAAGAAAGAGATGACATCATTTTCTGCTTACAAAGAAGTCTGTAAAATTTTATTAAAAAATAAAACCTAAGGAAATTAAAAAAAAAACAACTATATAAATTGTTCATTTCCTTACAGTTTCTAGGACACCAAATAGGTGTTCCAGAATCAAATCACACTTAGTACTCTTCCTGAAGGATCCAGCAATATGTTTCATGCATAGAACTTATTGTAAATTAAATAAAGGCAAAAACCAATATAGCATTTGCCTTCTGAACAATATAAATAAAGGTTTAGGTTACATACAAAGACACAATGCAAAGCATCCAGAAGGTATTAAAAATTATCTCTAATGGATCTGTCTTTTCATCACTGTGTCTCATACAATAATTGAATTTCAGTGTTCCCTCAAACTATGCTGGTACCGATATATTTTCTGATGGTACTGACTCTAAAGAAGGCTGAGAGATGAGCAAGAATACCATTAAATGTCAAGCTTTTTTTACTCAAAACAAGCCTCAAGAACATTCTGAATAACCAATCTCTCCTTGCAAATCTTTCAAATTAAGTCATCCTGAAAGTTAATTCCCTTTCTTCCATATCATTTAAATTCTCAAATATTTGAGAAAATGGCAGGAAGGTAAAAAGCTAACTAAAAGAAGGACAGAAAATCCCAACCTACATAGCAATAACGTTGCTTCTTCTGTTACGCTTTCTGCTTGTTGGAGGCATCTGTCTTCAGAGCAGTAAGGTGGCTTGAATTCTTCAGGATGGTGTAAGGTGCACACAAGCAAATAAGGAATCTATCCATGATAGCACAAAACCTCATCTTATTAGCCTCTATAAACATCTCTATTAAAAACAGATCCTGCCATAGTAAGCTGCAATCCCTGGTAAAGTTGCTACTGCATATGTAAGAAAATACCCCGAACAAGTCCAAAAACTTAGTCATCCATTTTCCTTAAATCTGCCACTAGAATTAACATCTAACACTGAATGGTTGCTCTGCAAAAATCCAAAATCATATTCATAATGTCTGTTTCGTATTCAGCAGACTCTGAGACACTAACTGTAACCATCTGAAGCTTCTAGCTTCTTATCACAACGATAAACAAGTACATTCCACCCAAAAGAGCAATTTTGCTCAAACAGAAAATGGAATAAGATAAGCATATAAAGGACAAAACAATCATGGTAAAGCAAATAGCCCAAGAAAGCAGAATAGCATAAATATGTGTGAGCCTTCTTGGACATATGAATTTGGCTTCTTTGCCATAAACCATTATTCTTCCCCATATTTTAAACTGCACCCTTTTTTGCAATCGTAAAATTACACCACAGAAAGCATCTCTAACCCAGACAATTTCAGTGTGTCTTCCACAGAGTTTTGTGTTCCCAGCTGCCTGAAAAATTTCCCAAGAAAATGAGCTCCAAAGTGGTAACAGAAAACAGCAATACAACAGGAGAGACAGCTAACCACAGAGTAGTTTGGCAAGGGTCACCAGTGTGCTGAAGAGTGAAGCCACACAGAAACCTCTGCTTACCCCTTGCTCAGATTCCAGCAGCTCTGTTTTAACTCTGACTGCCGGCATCCCATCAAGCATTAACATTCTGTTTTCAAAGGCGCTGATGTCCTAAGGCAAAAAAAGGACAAGGTTAATCAAAAAAAGATGAAAGACAGTCGATTAAATTCACTGTTTTAATTCTATAATACTGCAGAAGTAAAGTACGTTTTTCCTAGCTAAAGTTAACAAACATGAAATAATAATTTCAAAAAGTACCTATCAAGTTGCTATTTTTCAAAAAATAATAAATTAAATTTTCAGTTATCCTTAAAAGAGAACTAAATCTTTATAAACGAAAAAGGAAAATTACTGTTTTTTAATTTGCAATGAATCACACACATGCATATATATATATTTGTTGCTTTAGGATTGGAAAAGAGAGCAGTGATGCCAAACAGCTTCAGATTTTTGGCAGTATACTTAGGTGTATTTGATTTGAATCACACATTTGTACTTTATATCACCTACAGAAAGCATACACTTGAATTCAAATAAATTATATTGAAGAGCTGTACATGCACACAGTAAATTAACACACATCTTCAACACATTCTCCGATTTCATATCATTATCTTGTAAAGTGAACTGCATTTCTCAATGAGAATCTCCATGCGCTCACTCCTCATATAAAATAAATCAGAAAAAAAAGAGTGTAAAAACATCCTTTCAGTAATGGACAATACAGGCTGAGAGTTTCAGTTCGAAGTGGGATTTGCAAAACTGTACTTCTCTGAATCAACATCCTTATTACAAATGCCTCGTCCCACTGTTGCATGAGTGTTTTATGAAATATGCAAAACAATCTCTGGTGCTTTCAGTTCAAACACTACCTTAACCTGAGTTAATCTTCTAATGTAGTCAAGGCTCAAGGATGGTGTTTCAAAGCTAGCCCCTTCAGCTGCCATCTGGTTTGAACAACACGGTGAGAATAAAGACATTTTATCACTCTAGCGAGAATATGACCTTATGGATCAAAACAATTTGGTCAGTTGCACAGAAATGCGAAAACGTCAAAGACGTTTCTCAAATAGTGAAACTCTAGCACATATTGCTTATAAGTGACTCATTCGCAGCCACTTACTTATCTGTGACCCTGTCTGGAACACAGCACTTGATACTGGGAACTCACCGCCACGCTAACTGCTACCTCTTAGTCCTCAACAAATGCACTGTAATGGAAAAAACCCTCTCCGTGTGTTTCACTGGCAGCAGATCTGTTCAGTACTGTGTGGTGCCGTTATTCAGAAGGAATTCCTGTGTTCATTGCCCTGTTTATTATCACGGCTGCTTTGGGGGAATTTCAAGGAAAAATGGTATGCCCCAATGCTTCCTAAATACTCTTTTAAAACTTAAATTAATTTAAACATTTTTTTTCCAATTAAGGCACTGTATCCCAGGATCTTCCCAGGCTGTTTAGGGAGTTAAGTATTGCAGCAACCGTTTACTTCTTTATATTCCTTTACTTTGTTGTAATTTAAATAACTTACACTAAAGAGCAGGGAAGCCAATACACGCATGCTCCAACACAGTGCCAAAGGCAGAGCAAATGACCTGTTTAAAATTCCCATCACCCTCACTTTGAACCCATGTGTTACAGCACAGAGCTGTGGCTACGGTTTGGTAACACGGGGAGGACAGGAACTTGGTAGTAAAGCAGAGAGCAGTGCGACAGAAAGGAAAACAGCACTTTTTTTATCTCATATTTGTAAAATAACTAACTAAATAAATAAAATAATAAAGTTTATAGAAAAACTCAAAACATTTAAATTACAAAATTTCAGACCAAATGAGTAATTTTCTGCTTAGCATTTCGACGTCCAAACATATGGAGATGAAGACAAGTTGAGCAATTGTGATGTTCCAAGTTCATGCTATGCTTCCACTGCATATCTACTTTAAGCTTCACACAACAGGAAGAAAAAAATAATAATAACAATAAAAAACCTCTTCTTGCATCTTTGCAGCAACTCATTTTGTACACCTTGATCATTATTTGTTCTTTGAGGTGTGGGGTGGGGAGACAGGAGGAGGGAGCAGGATGCCACAAACAGCTCACTGAAATGGTTCCAGGCTTTACATCCCTCTTCCCAGCAAGGGCGGTGCATTGTTTACTTATCAGAAAGGGATCTCGTGTCCTAGGGCGTCACTGAGCTTCAGTGGTTTGGATGTGGTTTCGGGTGGAGCTACAGCAGGAGCCAGCCTGGCATTCCAGGCTCTCCCAGCGCCTGCTCTGCAAGCAGAGAAGTCTCCCTCCTTTCATGATTTATAAGCAGTACAGTTGAGTTTTACAGCAAGATCAGGAATATACCATAATAAAGCATCCCTTGGGCTGTTTAGCTTGTAGACAAAGAAGGATGAGCTGATATTGCTTCACGTCCCCGAGGAGGTCTTACCCGAATGAAAAAAGGGACGTGGCTGCCTTCCGCAGGAGGCACAAGCAGAAGGAGGGGGGCAGACAAAGCGCAATTGAGGAAAGGCAGGTTTAATGAACTGTTAGAATCTGATTAGAGGCTAATGTCCCTTTTAGTGCTTTGTACCAATTTACAGCTGATATACTTGAACCATTTTTCCCACTGGCTGTGATAAACTCATTAGTTTTAAAAATGCAAGCTAACCAGAGCCTTTGAAGTTTAAAACTGATAAATCATGAAAACCTGACTAGTTCATGTACCATTTAACACATTTACATTTAACTAAATTTTCAGAGCACTTGCTTCCCCTTTTGTTGTCTAAAATCATATTTCTTAAGATCAACACTCTGCCTTTTGAGCACTGGTCTGAAGGATGAATTCAGTGAATATTTCTGGCTTTTGGGCCGTTTATAATTCTGAGCAGCAATAATCGCCGGAGTAGATTCTTTCCAAATTATTTGATCCTTCTGCGTTTATAGCTGAAAGGGCATCGTGTGACACATCCTGGGGGGGTCCACTGCCTGGTAACTGCCGAGTGGATCTAATCTGTGTGTCGCACATACAGATGAAGCGTTTAGCCCAATATTCGCTCAGAGAGCTGATCTCTCAGAACTACGCTCTCCTGCTGTAACCAGCGTTTGCCCTACAGTATGTTCAAAGCCATTCAGCAAATAGAACGTAATTGCCGAGGTTTGCATACGGTGGGCAATCAGCTAAGGAAAACGGGCTTGCCTCATCCCCACAGGGGTGGGGGAGTGCATGGAGCTCCCTCTGGAGCCTCTCCGGTCAGCTGGGCCAGATGGAGCATTCACACCTGAGTGAGGCCAGGCTGCTCTAGTGCCCCATGCTAATTTATTACACTCAGGAGACCCACCAGCCGAGATTGCTGCTATGATGTACTAAACCAATACATTTTTCAGGCCAGAGTCCCCTCCCGGCTCACTAAACCCCCTTTACCCACTGTGGCAGCTGAATTGCAGCCCCCCAGCACCCCACAGGTGAGGGTGATGTGAATTTGTATGACAGCCCTTGGATGTCCAGCCTCCCTCCTCCCAACCCAGTCCACCCGGTGGACTCTGGTCACACACTTAGGCAAAACACACAGCAGATGTCCTAAACCAGGCCCTTATCAAGCCAAGCTCGGCATGACCTTATGAAAACATCTGTTCTCTTGGATCAATAAACCAACTGATCCTAAAAGAGAGAAACCTCTGTTTCTCGCTGCTATCCATTTCAGTCTTTCACTGATCATGTTTGGGCATTCATTGCCTCGAAAGATTAACACGAAACACTAATCATGCCCAGGTCCATATGCGCAACTGCTACTGCAGTAGTTGTCACACAAAACAAATAAGCTTTGAGGTTTACAGGCTTTTCTTCTGAGAAGCTGTTGCAATCAGTCTAATAACAAGACTCTCCCCCCTTCCAAAAGACCTACATTTTTAGTACAGCTTCACTCCAACTATAAATTGACATTTTCTTTACAAGGACAACTGTCTGTTGCAAGTTTTAATCAAATTATCATCAGCTACTTAAGGGGAAGACAAAACAAAACAAAAACTCTTATTTCATCCTGGTTCAACCTCTCTCCCCCTCCCCCCAGCATCCTGTAGTGTTTATTCATTTAATTATGAATGACACCATTATGAAATTTGGATCCATTTGGGAGAAGGCCCGTAGTTTTGAAGCCAGGTTTTTTATTTGGTCAAGCCATACCTTCAAAAATCATGATGCAAGCTTTTAACAGCAACAGGGGGAGCTGGTGTCAGAACCAAGCTCCTGCCCTGAGAGGCAACAAAAGATGCCTCTAAATTCACTCTGTAATATCTTCTAAGCGCAAGATGACAAAATCTGATCCCGCCCACACACCCTAGTCTCTACTATTTTGAAATCCAGCTGCTCAGTACTGATGCATGAGAAATGAAATGATGCTCTCCCAGAGCATGCTTGGCCAGACTGACAACCCCATGCTACTGCAGGAAGACAGCAGCGAGCTCAGAACCCAGACTCTACATCATCTGCATGCATTGACAGTCATTTATTTATGTTCCTGTGCAAGACTGGCTCATTCTCGTTTCATCTCATGAATGCAAGGGATATATGCAAGGGTGCATAATGCTAGTTACTGCTGTCATTAATGAAGATAATGGACTGAGTTATGCTGAAATGCTGCACACACACACAAGACAAAGCCCTCAATGACTGTAAACTTTTCTATGAAACACCAAAATGTTCAGCTGATAAGTCAACATTTTGTGAGGGGTGGGTTGACCCTGGCTGGCTGTCAGACACCCACCCAGCCACTCTCTCACTCCTCCTCCTCAAAAGGGCAGAGGGAGAAAATAAAATGAAAACACTTGCGGGTCAAGATAAAGACAAAAAGATCCCTTACCAATCACTGTCACAATACAGATTTGGCTTGGGGAAAATTAATTTAATTTGTCACTGATTAAAATAGGGTTGGATGGTGAGAAACAAAAAGTAAAACACCTTCCCCCCACCCCTCCTTTCTTCCTAGGCTCAGCTTCAGTCCTTCCCTTCAGACTCCTCTGTGCACTGTCCCCAGGTGACGCAAGGGGACAGGGAACGTGGAGGCTTCGGTCAGCCCACAGCAGTTCCTCCTGGCCACTCCTTCCTCCTCATGCTTTTCCCTGCTCTTTAGGGGTCGTTCCCCACAGGATGTGTTCCTGAACGAAAATCTGCTCCTGTGTGGGCTCTCCACAGCCTACAATTCCTTCATGTCCTCCATGGACACCGCTGTGGACATCTCTTCCACAGGCAGCAGTACCTGCTCCACCAAGGTCTCCTCGGTGGGCTGCAGGGGAGTCTTTACTCCAGCACCTTGCACATCTCCTCTCTAACCATGGTGTTCTGCCTGTGCAGTGTTTTGCCCTTTCTTATATACATTTTCCCCAAGGTGCCGCTATTTTGGCTGCTGGGCCCAGCCATGCCCTGTGGTGGGGTCACTGGAGCTGGCTGGAGCTGGCTGTGTCTGGCACGGGGCAGCCCCGGCCTCTCCTCACAGAGGAGCCCCTGCTACCAGCACCTTGCCACATGCAGACACTGCAGCAATACGCACTAACAGCACCGCTTTGCAAGTTTATGTACCTTTAGATTACTTGGCACTGACCAGTGGCTCATACTGGCTTCTCACAGCCCCCCCCTTTCCTCTCTTGCAGGACCCCACAATTTGTGAACCACTGAACATACCATTATTTGGACAGATTTTTCTATGGAGCATCACACCTTTAGAAATCTCTGCATCCTCCTGAATTTTACTCCTTGTCTTGACCCCAGCACCACTTCCATAGTTATGCAATATGACTAATAAAACAGATTCCTTTGCACTTCTGTATGAACTTAACATCTAACATGAGACAATCTCTATCACTTTCATTTTTGAGAAATGCAGCATCAGTTGCGGGAAGAACAGAGTCAAATTAAATGTACAATATAAAAGTTTCAGGTTTAAGGAGAATACTTCTGAAAAGCTAAGAGCTGAGGACAGCCCCTAAGCATCTTTCCTGTCTCAAAGCTGACTTACAATATGCCTTGCCTCATCTTCCAGTCATTTTTACACAAGTTTTCTGCACATGCAGTAATTTCCGAATTCATCATTATATTCTCATTTATGCTTTCAAAACTTTTGGTCATTTTTGCAGGACCTCTAAAATTAATTAATTAATTAATTAATTAATTTTTTTTATATGCAACTAACTTAAATACATCTGACCTAATAACTAATACTGAACTAACCACAAAGTAGCACGTTACTTATTTGCACTGGCAATAAGATTACTCTGTTGATTCTTCTGAAGATGAATACCTAAATTCATGCTATTCCCATTACTTACATTACTACACTGAAGTTATCCATTAACAAAGCAACAGACAGCATAACACCTCAGGGCAAAATATCTGAAGTGATTCATTTAAGGCAAACCTTTTGATGATATGTTGCATCCCTTTAAGGGTATAACCAGATACGGTTTTAAAAGTTTGAAATGCCTTTTCTCATTGATTCAAGGGAGACTAGAAGAAAAGATTGCCATCTCTTCTCAAATATCACTACCGTCTCCACAGGGAAAGGAAGCCAAGGAGAATGTGTTCTCAAATTTTCACAGGAAAGAACCATGAAACTGCCTTCTACCTCAATCTCCTGCACTTGCTGAAGACCTTCATTTCCAAAGAAGTCCTTTATACACCATACAATGAGATTTGTTAGTCACTGAACTGAAGTTATCTCTAGAGTAAAGTATACCAGTTAACATCGCCACAGTGTGTATAACAGCAGTTCATTCCAATAAGTGAAGGAAACAACTATCCAATAGAAAATAAAAGTAAATTTATGTAGCTAGAAGGTAATCACTCAACTGGGAATTCTGCCAGGGAATCGGGGTTAACAGCCCATGTCTTGCCATAGGATCTTCATCATATGTAATTATGTCTATAGCTCTGTGAAATGTTCATAATGAAAGCAGAGACTCTGGTAGTTCTGCATTTTACTCTGAACTTGAATTTCAAGTCAAATTACCAGAAAAGAAAAGGATCACTTTCATTTATTGACACTTCAAGAAAAAGTGAAACAATTTCTTAAGGAATAAGTAGACCAAAGCCTTAAACTTTACACTGTTTTCAAGTGAAACGGGTGTGTTTGATCCGACATCACTCCAATTCAAAATGAAATTCCTTTAGTGAGGACAGAACAGAGTTTGCAGAAGCCAGTCTGAACAATAAAGACATACATAAATACTTCGTTTTATGTCTTATCTGAAACACAATCTTCAATGGACTTCTGGAAATATGCTAGGACATCAGATCAGCATGTGACTGTAAAGAAAAATTAACTACAGCTAACAGGAAGGCTATTTTTCACTAGTCCACACGTCTCTTTCTGCTCTGCCTGTTAGCCCTAAAAAGAGTTCATGGTGGACCCAAATGCAGTGCATGACATTCTCTACATGCAGTCTACATATATCTATGTGTGTATATATATCACAGACATACATCATCTACATGGCGTCCAGTGATCATGGAGACACTATAGATCTACGTCTAGTAAATATATCTTCCATGATGGCCTCTGAGTATGGTATCGTATTAGAACCAGGCATGCCTGGTACAGCCCACAACTGAACAGCAGTTTTGACTTAGTGCTGTCAGCACCTGAGAAGCACGCGCAGTGGCTGGCCTTTAGCTCAGGGTGTCCTGCTGAGATCCTCATCTGATGTACCAGATCGTGTCCGGCTGCAGCCTGCTGTTATCAGCACAAAGACATAAACATGCAACACAAGCTTCTTTAATTCCTACTCTGGTTCCTAGAGCCTTCATAAAAATAAAATTTAAAAATATATATATCAATTTTGCAGACAGAAGGATTCCAAATGTAGTTAAGTAGCCAAGTCCCTAAGGATGTCGCTGTGTTTTCATTCACTATATATTTTTACAAATCTGTCTCCAGGGGAAAAGTTCAAGTCCAGACAAGATTCAGTCATAGAACCAGAAAGACAACCAAGTTCTCACGTTTCGCTTTTGAAACCTTTTTGGTTTGTTTGGGTTTAAATTAGTTTTAGCAAATATAAATAGAACCAAAGAAATGTGGTCAGCTTCCAGGTGACAGAGGAGCATCAAGTGCATTGGAAACTAGAAGCCAATCTGCTATTTCTCAGACTCCGCAAGCAACTCTGTCAGCTTAAACTGCTCAAAATCCTTTTACATCAGCTCCACTTTCCTGCCACTTTCATCCGACTCTACAAACAATTATTGATCATTCCTGTATGTATCATTCAGACGCTGTTACAGGTAACATTAATTGTATCAGAACCATACATTTAACTTCTTACCAACTATAATGACTTAATTGTTCTCCTTCTAGTACAATATTCACAGAATAATTGGTAAGATTTTTAAAACACCAAATGATTTCCTTAATATTTCTGGATCTTTTTTTAGTCTTGCACTTAAAAGCCTTGCTCAAAAACATGTCCCCTGCGCAAGCACATGCACGCACACACACACACACAAAAACACTAAAAACCACATAGAGAAAGCTGAAAAAGAGACTTCTATTCAGTAGAGAGAGATATATTGAAAAAATGGTATGTTTCAGAGAAACATGCACTGCATTTATCTTTCCACAGGAATTAATAGAAACTAAAAAAATATTTTCATAACACTTCATGATGCGTAACAGTAAAATAAACTTTTCATACCTTCCTGTTTTTTTTTTTTTTATTTTATTATTTTGTTTTTGTTTAAAGCACTGACAAGTAGTGAAGGTTACTATCAAGCGGAAATGTATGACTTTTCACCAAAAAAATAGTAATTGACCTATATTGCCACTTGTCCTTGACCACAGTTACAAGTCAAGTGGTTTTAAAAAACTACTTCTCAATTTCCAAAGTAGCTTTCCGCTCTTATGTCAATTGCCCTTGAGTTTGGAGAATAGTTTGAAGAATGTGAGGCTTAAAATTAAAAACAAACAAATAGGAAAAAAAAAGATTGGTCAGGAGAGTGTAGATTTCTTATAGTCCTGTAAATGTTATATTGATGCAAATTGTAAAACACATGCTCCTTAAAGGTTACCTTTACAATTAGGGGGGCTGTTGCCTCAGTTATTAATCTTGAGAAAAATAATTGCATAAGACATAAACAGCTGGTAAAAGCAGTTTCTATTACATCAGTTTTCATTTAAGACGTCCCCATGTCTTTTGTATTTACTGAAGACTAAAATCAAAGTTTGTATAATCAAAAATAAGTCTCAGGTCACAACATGCTTTTAATTAACTTCTCCTGGTGCTAGAAGGAGTATGTGACATCAACATAGTGTCAAGGGAATAGTTCTGCCATCTGACAAAATTTTCCTGTATCTGCTAATTGCATAAATTGTGGCTTTTTTGTAACTGGTGAGCAAATGAGCATTGAATGGAACTGCCCAGGAGCTTACCAGGAAATACACAGTGACCAGAATTCTAGTCCAAATTCTGCCCTTACCTGCTCTGGTGGGAAAAGGAGCTGCTTGAACTGTGGGGAACGTGTTGGCATGCTATTCTACCCACCTGCCAATATGCAAAAGTCTGCTTCCATGGAGACAGTTACAATATGAACCTCACACACTGGAGAATTAAAGGAACATTTAGCAGGTAGCAGTAGCCATGGTTTTGTCCAAGATTTTTGTACAAGTTCCAGTGTGACAGGCCATATGACCAAACATCATTCTTCTTTGCCAAGAAGACAAGATGCAGTCTAAGGGGCCTGCTTGGCTCTGTCACTCCCTGCAGCCCAAAGGGACCGTCACCTCAACGGGACTGCACCTTCAGCTCTGCCACCACAAAGCCCCAGAGGGGATGCTGAAACAACTGCAGAAAAGGTTTCAGGGGCCTGGACATCAGTGCTTCCTCCTTACATTACACTGCCCTTTTCATTCTGGTTTTAAAGGGAAGCAAACAAGCTACAGCTAATACCGTATGTCTTGCTCGAGCATAACCAGCTGGTGGGTCATGCCAAACCCTTCGGCATGGGAAGAAAACCGTTGCTCCTCCACATCCCATATTACCTCCCCTAGGATAAAATGTAGTTATAAATTGATTGTCAACGCCAAAAGCTGACTTCTTGTAAATCACCTTTACAAACTATAGCCTCTTAACAAGAGCAATGTAAGATAATGTAGTCATTAACTATGCCTAGTTCCCTTCTAGCAGCTGGGACACAGAAATTTTAAGAAGCTGTTATTGCTCATAGCCAACAAAAGTGTTTCTAATCTATCTGAGAGCTCCAATATATAAGCAGAACCAAAAATGTACCAGGAGAAGTCAGCTTTCCCCCTTTGGGTTAAAAATGTAACCACTAAACTGTAGAAAATTCAGTTATGCAGGCCGCATTTTCAGTTCAGATTTTACTTCTTCACAGGCAATTTTAAAAAACATTTTTTACTCTTAAAGAAAGACCAGTACATGACAGATATAAGAGAACCCCTTCTTCCCAGAAGTCAGGTGCTGGTTTCCAGCTCAGCTTGTTGAATTGCCAAGTAGAGGGACAGAAGAAAATTTACTGCAGGCTTACGAAGAGGAGAAGACACTTGCATGCAGCTGCACCCTCCAACGCCAGATACTGTTGGGCACACCTGCAAGCAGCAGGGCTGATTCTCACAGGACCTCAGAAACCGTCTGACGTGGTTCGAGTTCAAAGTCATAGAGATGATAGGCAGCAAGTGATGAAACCAAAAATATTCTTTCAGTGGCCCCATCCCATCTGTTAGGAAGAGCTGTAACCACAGCCTTTGCCCCAGCAACTCTGCAGGAGCAAAAGCACTG
This sequence comes from Anas acuta, assembly GCF_963932015.1. Classification (NCBI taxonomy): domain Eukaryota; kingdom Metazoa; phylum Chordata; class Aves; order Anseriformes; family Anatidae; genus Anas; species Anas acuta. Next base: position 42,741,847 of record NC_088979.1, read on the forward strand.
AGAAAGTGTCGACTGGTTCTGCTGCTCGTATTTGCAAAACTGTGTATAAATACCATTTGAATCATGCATATGCTGAAATAGCAAAGTATTAATTAAATTAAGCTGAATGATTGCATGTTCAGGAGAAGAAGTCAGACTATTTGCCAGAAGTTAAACATCAGTTTATCAACCTTCCCTTTTGCACAGTACTTTCCATGGGTATGGAAGTACAGCAATTGCTTTAGATGCTTCTTGCTCTGGAGCAAACAAACTGCTTATTCCAATGTTTCAAAAGAAAGGGTGTATGCTCTGATGAAACTCCCAAACTGCAAATGTTTAACATCCTGTCGCAACCTGATCTTTGCCCTATTTAACATCAGTTTGAGGTCTTCCCATTCCCCACGGGCTTCAGTGCAAATTTCTGGGAAAATATTAATATCAAAGCTGGCAAATAGCACTCATTAGTGTACTTCCAAAAAAAAAAAAAGAGGGCAAACTCTGACTTTTGTTCAGTTAGTGAATGAATTATAAAGGACCTCAATTTGTGAATGAGAATTTTTAAGTATCTACCAAATATGTGAAAAAAGAGTCTGCAGTAACGTAGACTGCTCACATCAATTTCTAGATAGTCACAATCGGATACCCGATTCTTACCCAAGGCAGGATGACCAAAATGTTTGTATAGAATAGGAAACAGTCACATTGAACTCCACAAGCAATAAATGATGGGGGAATTAGGGTCCACTTTAAAGGCAATTCTAATTAAGTATTAAGACTTTCTAATTAACAGGTTTCAAATGTCAACAGCATGCATTTCCCACAGCTTCTAAGTGAAGCTGCAATTCCTCAAACGCATTTGATAAAAAGTGTACTGCACGTGAACATTTCTGCCAATAATCAAAATAACTGCTTTCAGATTAAAGAACATTTTAAGTAACTATGGGTATAGCCATGAAAATGACAGAAAACAAACAAACAAACAAACAAAAAAAACAAACAGAAAAAGAGATATAAGAGTAGCAAATATATAGCTCTACAATGACAGATCCTTTGAACTTAGATTACAGCACCCTTAAAATTTACTATATACAGCCAATCATACAAAGTATATAAAATAAATTTAAGATTATAAAAAGAAAGTAACACATATGTGTCAAGAGGAAAGATAAGCGTGGAATGTATAACACATCAGTTAGCATGAAACATTGTGAAACCCTGGAACAATTCAGGGAACAATGAATCACAGAATCATTCAGGTTGGAAAAGGCCTGGAAGATCATCTAGTCCAACCTTTAACCTAGCATTGCCAAGTCCACCATTAAACCACGTCACTAATTTTTACATCTACATGTTTCTTGAAGATCTCCAGGGATGGTGACTGAACTGCTTCCCTGGGCAGCCCGTTCCAATACTTCACCCTATCAGTGAAGAATGCTACAGCCCATTTTTATTTTTTTTTTCATTTTTATTTTGGTCAAGATTCCAAGATGTCAGCTGGGAAGGGGCCTCAGGAGGTCTCCTCATGCTAAAAGCTGGGGCAGCCTGAAGTTCTGACCAAGTTGCTTGGGGTTATGCCCAATAAGGTCTTTAAAAAGTTCGAAGGATGGAGATGGTACAACCTCTCTAGACAAGCTACTCCACTGAATAACAGCCCCTGGTGGGGAAAAAAAAAATGCTTAAAAGCTTTTCCTCACAGTGTCTGAATCTTTCTTATTCCAACAAGGGCAATTGCAGGGTCCTGCACCTAGGGAGGAATAACCCCAAGCACCAGTACAGACTAGGGGTGACCTGCTGGAGTGCAGCTCTGCAGAAAGGGACCTGGAAGTGTTGGTGGACAGCAGGCTGACCATAAGCCAGCAGTGTGCCCTTGTGGCCAAGAAGGCCAATGGTATCCTGGGGTGCATTCACAAGAGTGTTGCCGGCAGGCCAAGGGAGGTGATCCTCCCCCTCTACTCAGGCCTGGTGGGACCACACCTGGAGTATTACATCCAGTTCTGGACTCCAGTACAAGAGGGAGATGGAGCTACTGGAGTGAGTCCAGAGGAGGGCTGTGAAGATGATAAGAGGACCGGAGCACCTATCATACGAGGACAGGCTGAGAGAGCTGGGCCTGCTTAGCCTTGAAAAGAGGAGACTGAGGGGAGACCTCTAATGTGTATAAATATCTGAAGGGAGGATGTCGAGAGAATGGAGCTGGTCTCATTTCAGTTCTGCCCAGCAGCAAGACAAGAGGCAATAGGCACAAACTGAAGCACCAGAGGTTCTGGCTGAACATGAGAGGACACTTCTTTACTGAAGGTGACAGAGCACTGGAACAGGCTGCCCAGAGAGGTTGTGGAGTCTCCTTCTTGAGATATTCAAAACCCACCTGGATGCCATCCTGAGCAATGTGCTCTAGGTGATCCTGCTTGGTAGTGGGGTTGGATTAAATGATCTTCAGAGGTCCCTTCCAATCTCATCTATTCTGTGATTCTGTGTGATTTCAAAGCACACCCATTGGATCTCATTCTCCCACCACACTTTTCTTCCATCACTACCCTCCAGGTCCCTCCAGGTGAGGTGCAACCAACTGACTACGACACTCTGAGCCCAGGCATTCAACTCATCTTCGCCCATTTTATGGTACCCCCATTCATGCTGTACTAACCCACAGTTTGGATACCAGACTACTGGTTAAAACCACTGTTAAAAGCCTTCCAGAAGTTGAGATGAATGGTTTATGTTTCTCTCCTCTCACCCGTTTCCCCAGTCACTCTGTGTCACAGATAGCAAGCATTTGGGTCATGCATTACTGTGGGTGAATCCATGCTATTTCCAGTTACCACCTTTCTTCACCATGCCCTGGCTCCATGATTTTTCTGTGGACCAAAGGGAGGCTGACTGCCCCATGTCCTTGGTTCACCCTTTTGGACTTCTCTGCAGAGGACAGCACTGCTTGGCTTTTTCTCCTCATCAGGGATCTCCCTCTGTCTCCCTAACCTTTCAAACACGGTAGACAAGGGTGCTGCAACATTGACCAGCTGCCTCAGCACCCATGGGCTTGTTTGGGTTCAGTCCTCTCAGGAAATCTCCAGCTTGGCCCTCATCACAATGGGTGCTTCTGCTCCTTGAACCCTGCCTCTGAGCACAGAGGCCTATGAGAAGGCCATGATGGCAATGGCCGAGGCAGAAAAGGCAACGGAGTACCTCAGCATTATGGTGCTTGCTTTCAGCCTCCCCAGTCTGTCACAGACCCATGGTTTCCTTGTCCAGCGTTTGTTCCACTGATGTTGTGGTAGAAGTTCTTGTTGCCTTTGATATCCCCTACAAGGCAGAACTCCATCTGAGCTTTGGCTTTCCTGATGCTGTCGCCACATGCTTGCGTGGTATTTCTGTGCTCATCCTTTGTAGCCTGTCCCTGCTTCCACCTCCTGCAATACTGCTCTTTTTGCACTGGAATTCAGTCATGAGTTTCCCCCTTAAGAGAAGCCAGTCTCCTGGCAGGTCCACTTGCCTTATGAGCTGCCAGTGGATTAGAAAACAATTGGACTTTTCTTCTACAAATGTGTTTTTCAGGAGGTATTAGGAACAAAAACACAGATAAAACCTCTAGCTACACGTGTATTTGTGCCCCAGATTTTTTGCAGCTCTATACAATGGGATTCCAGTCCTCAGAAGAGTGAGTTTACATTCTTCTGGTAGCACCTGGTACAGGTCACTATCAAGAAGAGACTTTAAAAACCAGGTGGGCCACTGACTGAAACACATCAATGATATTCTTCTGCAGCATTTCACTGCCCGTGATTCATTGCAGAGGCAAAAGAGACTGTCAACACAGCTTAGCATGGACTTCAAATGATACCTTCAGAGCCCACTTCCCTTGTTTTCCTCAACCATTACTTTGAAGATTACATTGAAGATGATGCAGTACAGTTCATGAATGCCACCATCCCTGGCTGATTTCATATATTGTAAGTATCACAGCCAAATAATCATGTCTGGCAAAGCACCAGAATGTTGCTAGTTACTGTCATTTCCACTGAAACATACAGTACACCAAGCTATACAATAAAAAATACATCTCTACTGGCTGTTCAACTCTAGCTTGCTTCAGAAGCGCTCTATGTAAATGCATTTGACAGAATTGTGTGTGACTGTTAAATGTGCCCCTGCTGTGTCTTTAAATCCTCATTAGTGTTCTTTAAGTCAGTGCACCTGATTATACATTGCACAGCGGGAAGATCTAACAAAGTATTGTTATTTGTATTATCTTTTTATAACCTAGCATCACATTCCCATTAAAAATGTATAGTGACCTTACCCATGTCAAGGCTTTCAAGAAATAAATAATGCACTGAGATAATTGGTTGTTTGCCATCATACATAGTCTTTATTGCATGTGTCAAGCCCTGAGTCATACTAATATATTTAACGTTTCTCATTAGGACATAATAGGAAATTGTGTCTGTATAAATCACATATTTATTCCCAACACGTGGCTTAGTTACACTGTGTAAAATGATGAAAACGATTTCCTGTCCACACTAGCTATGTCTCACATAGAATAAAATGTTTTTATTAGATTTACTTTGCACCACAAGAACTGGATGGGTTAAGCTGCTCGTATTTTTAAGGAATGATTTCTGCACAGGCATAGAGAGTTGCATGCACTGAAACGTGTACCGCATCTTTCTGAAGAGATCTGGACCACTAACATTCATATTGTGACAAGCTGCCTACATTATCATTCTGCATGCTGATATTCAATAAATATTATTAGAATATTCCAACCACTGAAATCACAGCTGCCGTGGTTTCAACAGCAATGTTATCGGACAGTGAATGATGCTGGACACAAATCTGAACAGTAATTCCCTCAATCAATATAGATGATTCTCAACAATGCAGTTCACGTTGGAAAGCTCATGCCAACTCAGTAGTCCACATATAAACAATTTTATTTTTTATCTTTTCTACAGAAAAAATCTTTTCTCGCTCGTCATATGAGTTAAAGAATTAAAAAAATAAATAAATGAATTAAAGGCAGCTTAGAGAAGGTATGTCAAGTACCCAAATCATGTTTTATGATGAAAAACACCAAGTCTCTGTCACTGCTGGAGACACTCTAGCTTAGAGCAGTCATGGAGCCTACCTCACACTTTTGACATTTTTGTCTGCACATGTATGCAGACACATGTATGTGGAGGCATAATTTATATTATCTGGAAACACTGATAAATTCTGAATTTCAAGAATTATACAAAAAGGCACAGTAATTTTATCTCCTGTTTGGTGCCAGGAACAACAACAAATTATTCAGTATGAAGAGCAAATTGTGAAAGTCTATCACCATTTCTCCTTGAGTTTAAAAGAGTCTCTGAAGTATAAATTCAGACCTTCCCCCCTCCCTTTTTTTTTTTTTTTAAATTACTATATTCTGTGAGTGGTCATTTGTCTGAGAAAAAGCAGAGATGTAAATTTATTTTCAACCTGAAAGAACACATGCTGGTTCAATGGATTATATTTATTATTCTAAAAGAGTAAATTAAGTATTAATAGACATACACCAAAACGAAAAGCAAAACTTTGTATTGCTGACCAACTCTGAGGAACTACCAGATTAATTCAAGAGATCGTTATTAATACTGCTGTGAATATATGTAATTATCAAGCCTCGTAAAATCCTATTCAGGCAAAGCAAACCTTTTAAAGCAGGTTAGCAAATAATCTTTTACATTTTTGGCATCATCAGCTGCCATACAACAGCTCTAGAGTCAGACAAAGGTTTATTACTGGAGTGGAGAATTTTTACTGCAGTTTTGCAGTGCAGATACTAGTTAGGTGCTTTACATGCCAATCATCTTGAAGGGCCTACAAAGAGGTCAGTCAGTAGCATCCACTCAGGACTAAATCTTGGCTGGCTACTTGGATCGTCCCTCAGTGTTGAAAGCAGTCCAAGCTGATTCAGACAGAGAATGCCCAGCTTCACACCTCAGTGGCGAAAAATACGGATTCATAATTCTCAGTATAACCAGTGTTCCTGAGCTGCGACCTCAGGAAGAAGTAGGGGACACAGACTTGTCCATGCCACAACAACATAATGAGATGTGGATGTTTACTCCTTTAGACCTTTAAATTTTTTAAACTTGTGAAATTTTTGAAATGAAAGCCTTGGATATTTTACTTAAATGAACACCAGTTGTAATAGCAACCATACCCATGCTAGTCAGCACTTAGGTTCCTTAGAAAATGCAACATTATCTCAACCACACATGAAAAACACCTTTTTTTTCTTTTTTTTTCTCTATCTTACTAGATAAAATGTAGACAAATGCTTTTACGCTACCTGTATTTGGAATAGAAAAAAGAGACTTCTCTCTGAGACTAACATATTATTTTGCACACCAGTACTTCATACAACTGCTCTATCAGGAACTGGAAAAAGGAAAGACACGTCTTGCAATACACACTTATGCCAAAGAAAGGTAAAGCACCAAGAACCAGGGCCTGTGGAAGCTCTCATAATTACAGGGTTCCTTCAGCCACCAAGACTCTTCAGGAGCCTCTCCTGTGTCTTCCAATGCACTGCACTGTCACATAGCACTGAAGGTCTGGAAGAGGAAGTGAACCTTGCTGGCCTTGCTCTTATCTTATTTAAGATTTGAGCATAATTTTGAGAACAGTTACAAACTTTAAATCACATATGCCTCATGTGATCTTTTACTTTTTTACTCTACAGATCCTCACCTGGGAGAATTCAGAACCACATCAGTGGAAAAAAAATCTCAGTGTTTCAAAACACTTTCTGATGAACACAATTATGTTTGTAATTGCAAAATATTCCTTGGTCCCACCAGGCTGCTATGTGGGTGGACCCCAGAAAGTACAAATAAATGAGTTACCGTTCTGGTGCCCTCCTTTGCAGTAACCATTACTGATTAAAATGTATGACTACACAAACATAACCAGTTTACTAGAAACCCACACAGAAAAAAATGCGGTAAAAAGAAAAACTATCTTCATACTTCAACTGATAAACTATAATCACTATCCAGTATCCGAAGCAAATTCAGCAGAACTAATCCCGGCCTGCATCCTGGAATTACAAGTGGAGTACAGGATACTGAGCAGAATAGAGAACTAGAGCCTGTCAATCACTACTGATATCAACAAAACCAGAAACTAACTCTGCTCACAGAACACTACATTCCCTGCTCTTTTCCCTACTCTTTTTTCCTCCCTACTGACAGGAACTGGTGTAATATTAGGCAAATAAATGTGTGTTTCTGTACAATGCTATGATGCGTTATTTACACACACTTTTCTAAAAGTAGCAGCAATTGATGCTGGATTAATAAAAAAGGATTCTTAAATTGCATATAGCTCATAGAAACCAGAAACTAAGAACATCATTCACTGTTTTGGAAACCCGCTATGTCTAACAGTAAATCTCTTCCTTCAGGCAAACGTGGTAAGTAGCCTTGATCATAATAAACTGTTGCTACAGATCAAAGAGTAATGGCACATATATGTTCAGAGTAAAATAATAGGCAAACCCTTGCTTGAAGCTAAATTCACGGTTGAGAAACGCACAATAGCAGTCGGGTGGTATTACAGCCATCTACATTTAACTAATCTACGTTTTCAGTATTTCTTTATCCATTTTCCATGCTGAAAAGGCATCATCAATGAGGTCAACCACACCAACCAAAGTGGGTGAACTGGTCTGAATATATTAAAGCTTGAAACCTCTTCATGTTAATATTAAAACTTTTTTCTCCAACACTGAAATTATGAAGGTTCTAAAACTATTGAGATTACTGTTATTACCACTATAGAAATAAATAGTAGGTGAGCTTAGTTTATAAATGCTTTCCATATATTTAAATATGTAGCAGTTAAGAAAATTACACAGCCTCTTATGTATTTTTATTGTGTAAAAGATGTATTTTCACAGAGAGGCACATTGCTTGTCATTCTTGAAGAGCTTTACAAGAACTGAATAAAACAGTACGATAGTTAAAAGGACCCAGATTATTTAAAAGAAAGGTTTGCCTCCTTGTACGTGAATAGCCAGTATTATTGAATCTCTGACTCTCTTTCTGGATTAAAAACAAAAACAAAAACAAACAAACAAACAAAAACTTACCCTTGCTTTCTGCAGAGATTATTAAGGCAATTCACTTGTTTTACATTCTGTGCTAAAATAAACTCCTCTGTCATGCAGCCTGGAGCTCCTGTATCTCATCCATTATGTAAATCTCCAAAGAGTAGTTCAGCAAACACCATCTCAGCATCTCAGTTACACTGCACTTACTAAGACTACCTACATATCTAAGTTAATTTTAATTTTCCTAAGACCAATAGAAACTCTTTATTTCTTAATTTGCAAGATAGAGTCTCGCTGTCATCTCTCTTCAAAGAATGACCGCCAAGCCCAAGCACATGAAGTTTTAAACACAACTTAAACACCATCTTCTCTAGAATACAGGAACATAAAGAAAAAAGAAAAATAAAAAACAAACTCAAATTGTTTTGAATCTCACTGTTTCTAGAACAACATCCTCTGGTGTTTCTGTTGGTGGTGTTGGATTATTTATTTTGTTTCTTTTGTGATAATGCTGAAACATTCTTATAGTACTTGGGAATTTAGGCAGAGAGTCAATGCCTGCTCACCTATGTTCAAAAGCTAGGGCTTTTGTTTTCAGCTGAATTACGCACACATGGCCATCACAGCTGACTGTAGCAACCACAGCTGTAGCAGAATGCTATCGAATTGAACTGAAACAACAACAAAACCCTAGGTAAATGGCAAAGTTCAAAAGAAGGTGACAGCCTCAAAGCAGAAGACTTGCCTCTTCGTGACTCATTGCTACACCCATGAACAAGACAGACTTCATGCATCACCAAGAGTACGCCCAAAGTGCCGTGTGGGAAACATATGAGCAGGTCAAGATTTAGATTAATACTAGGAGCTTCTTTTCTCTTTCAGACACATGTCCTTGGGTATATGAAATACCGTATCCAGTACAATCATCATTCAGGTCTGTTAGCAGAGGATAGCAGTATTAAAATAACTGCCTTCTCCTTACGTGGTAGCTATTGAATTCTAACACGTTACTCTGCCTTCATGTGAGAAGTGACAAATTGCCATTGTTTGGTATTATTCTCCCTATGGCATGCCAAAAATATGCATTTATTTCTAGCACTAAATGTTTATTGTCAGATAGGCAGGAAAAGGAAAACAGTAAAGTGTATGTAGTATTTCAGTTTCTGCTTCAATGTATCTTAATCAGTACCGCTGTACAGATCAAGAATCGTATTTTTTCCCCTCTCATTGAGAAGTACAGATTAATTCTAAAGTGCAGGTAGCTGTGCTGCTTCATGATACTAAGAATTAAACATTTCCACAGCAGTAGTATCCGTATTTTCCATGCAAACACTTAAATCCTGATAACTAATGACTGGAAACAGATAATTAAAAAACAAGCAGGAGAATAGTCCTGTAAATCTCTGGTTTAAATTTGTTTTACCCGATGGACAATGCCCAACACAACTGAACAGCATTCAATTTCTTGGAAACAAAACAAAACAAAAAAAATGAGAGTATGAATTTAAACATTTTTTTCCCCCATTTGGAAACTTGTGTCATACACCTGAAAATACACATATCAAAATGGTCTTGTCAAACAGCTCTGAAATTAAATGCCTTGTGCTTCTCTCCCTGGAGTACTATAAATTTAGTCATTATTAGAATTAGTATAATTGTTCTTTAAGTGCTCTAGGAATAAAAGGTGAAATGAGCTAAGTGACTGCTCTTTCATTTCCCATGAGAACACGCCTCAGCAGCGAAGTCAGACTGCACGAGCAGGGATGCTCAGGGATGCTTTGAAAACCCATGGACTGGAGAACAAGTCCAGCAAAGCAGAGCCTCGTGTGCTCACAATGCCTGGACTGGCACAGCTTGCAGGCAGAGGGGATACCTTTTCTTACAGGGAGAATACAGAAATTCGGTGGGAAGAACTGCCCTCTGGAGATGCCTGCTGCTGTCAGCTAGTGGATGACAGGAACCTGCAGCAGAATCACTGAAGTTAACATAATGGATCCAGGCCTTTGCGGTCTAGCTCCCCATGGACTCTGTCCCATCGATAACGAGTAATTTTCATCAGGAATAAAAGGTGAAAGAACTAAAGTAGCTGGTTTGAAGCTACCACGAAATACAGAAGGACAGAGTGCCACCTCAGTGGGTACCAGTACCAATTGCCAGCCAGGAGAACCACTGGCCTATTAGCCAGGTGCGTTGTGAAACAGGAGGGGATCTTCTCAGTGAGGCAGTTTGGCTGAAGATATCCACAGTCTGTGTCTTTCGGGGGATTTGCAGTGGAGTAGCCCATGAGAAATCAGAGCATGGTAGCTAAGCTTTTGGAGCACATCTCATAGTTTAGTTCCTTCCAAAGGCGATCTAGCTTGCACAGCCCAAGGCCATGCTACCAGACAAAACAAAACACAGAGATTCAGGGACACATTTCCAGATCTAAGCTACAACAGTAATACACTCGGCTCACTTTCCAGCTCTGGTCTGGACTAGCTGCCTCCAAAACCTAAACTGTCCAGTGGTTTGGGGGATTGGTCATTCCAGATATATCTGGTAACAGCAGGGACAAATCTGCGCTGCTTCAAGGGGTCCTACCACACGCTCCAAGTCTGCCCCTTCAAACCACGAGGCACAGAGCCTGCAACTCACAGCAGACACCCTCTGCTTACACACCATGAAAACACCCCGCTGCTAGGTCTCTGATCATTTCCAATGCTTTGACCTGAAAACAGGGAGCACCAGGAACACCACAAAAGGACAGGACGACACCCAACCCCAGCAGCATGGCTGCAGCACGCATGCTCCGGAGGCAGCTGGCCCCAGCTGGTGCACACATGGGAATTTGGCAACACTCATACTGGGGGCATGGTTTTCCCCCCAAGCTGGATGCGTTCAGCGAGGTGGATACCATACATCCCATGTTTATGCTGGACAATCCCTTAGGCACTAAATACAGAGGCAGCCAGAACTAAGGAAATGCTTACGTCAGATTTTCTTAACTCTATCTTCATGCTGCTTCCATCATTTTATTTTACAGTCTTCAAGATATGTTTCAGAAAACATAAGAGGTAACAGCTCCTGTTTCTGTTTCTCCTGAAAGGCAGGGACTCTGTAGCATATCACCTCTTCCCCTCCCAGTATGGGAACATTAACATAGCTATGTAATCTGAAGTCCCAGAAACTGCAATCAAAGTTGTCTGTCTTATAAAGCAATTTGTCATTCTATGTTCTATATACGTCAGTTTTTTCTAAGTCTATTCTCAGCTCTGGCCAGACCTTACAAGATTATTTTTTATTTTTTAGGTTTTTACTCCCAAATGAACTTCAAAAAGAAATCTCAAAATGTAAAACAATGGTTATAATAAAACATTCATAACCGGAAAAACATGAGCTCAATATGACTTAAGTTAATCAAAAAAAAGTTAAGTAATTATAAACCAAGCCTTACAAGCCACAGCTACAAGTAATATAAATGATAGATGTCAACACATTTACTAACTAAAAATGTAAGGAGATACCTATTAACTTTCACAAGTAGTTTAACAGGCACTCTACTGGAATGAGCCTGTCAATAGGTGCTCCATCAGACCCTTAACCACAAGCTTTCACTTACATCCATGATTTACAGACTCATTATCGTCAGCTAGTACTTCGTGGAGTACTGATCTAGGCAACAACAGCAAGATCTACCTTTACTTTACACTGGCATTTAGCAAAATTAACTTGCATATTAGAAATATTCCGTATTTTGCTCACATCTTGACAATTCTGGAGTATTTACTCTCCTGGAAGCTGCACTACAATGTGGAGTTTCAACCTCCCCCACATGCCATCTTACGTGAACACCGCTGCCATGCTTTTTAACGCAATTCTCCATTCCTCATATTTAAAAAAAAAAAAAAAAGTTCAATAAACAGGATTTTGAATTCAACGCAGCTGAATCAGCCCACAGCTGTTCCAAGCAGAGCAGAAACCCATGCAGCCACCAGGACACAAACCCCACACGCCACCGCTGAGCAGCTGCTGAGCTGGAGATGTTTCTCCCAGTTCTTAGCAGCCTCCTGGACAGCTCTGCACTGACTACTTGAAAATACAAACCTATTTATTATATATAAAGGACCTCATTATTTATTGATTCTAAACCAAAGCTTGAGGCTCTTGCAGTAGACAAGGCTTTGACAGGGAAGGTCTGACCCACCTCTGTGCCTACCTCCATTGCCTTCCTGAAGTTTGAGGGTACAGAAAAAAACACAGCTACCTTTAACCGCTACCTTTTATTCTTCTGAAATAACACTTCTGCAAATATATATTTTGTTTTTCAATATGAGTCTTAAAAACAATGGTTATGACCTTCCATGGACGTCTGCCCCCAGTCCACATTGACAGGAATAAAATAAAAGCACAAAAACCTCTGAATTGCAATCCGACCGGGTTTAAACAAGGTCAGGTCACAAGCCAAACACCAAATGCGATTAGGACCCAACTCTGATGAACTGGTTTGATGTGTATGTATGTGGGTGTGCTTTGGATACCTGCCCTAAGCCAGCTGCTGAAGAGCACTGTGTAAACACACCGAAACAGTGGGGAAATGAATGGAATGGAGCCAAGACCCAAGACCCATAAACAAGAAATCATTTAGGCTCAAAAACCAACTGCACAGCAGAAATGGGGGGAGGGGGATCAGGGCAGCACAAATTTTATGCTGTTAGTAAGGAAAGCCTAATAGCACTGCTGAGGTCCTCCCAGAAATTCATTCATTAATTTTACAATGGCAAGGGGAAAAAGAATCAGTCCAAATTAATGCAAGTGCGTGAGGCTGAAGAGGTTCACCACGGATTTCTTCAATGCCTTTTTATTTATTTATTTTTTTCTTTCTCTTTCCTTGGAAATGCCACCAGCAGTTTTTCAGCAACCCGGATCAGTCCCAAATGCGCCTCATCCTGCTCACATCTGAGCCCGGCTGGCACAGAGCTGAAGAGAGCACCAAGAGGCAGCCCAGTATGCAGCAGACGGCTTTTGAGAGGAACAGAAAAAAGAAAGGACATCTCTGCGTCTTACATCTTTAAGTGTTTGAAAGTAAAAGCAGATCTGTGCTCTGAACAGGACTGGACCCCAGACGACAAACTGCCTGCTATCTGTTGCTCAATTAAATATCTACCACCGATTAACTGTTCAGGGACAAAGCCTGACAAGTGCCACACGACGGATGGAATCAAAAGAACTTTACAGTCTTTGTGCCTTGCTGAATTTGGCCATCAGTCATTTTTAAGTGGTCATTTGTTATGCGGCTTTATCCAAGATATTTATAATCATAATGAATCGAGACAAAACACCAAACTCCTGTCTCTTTGCCTTAGAGTAATCTAAAGTGAAAAGAACATGACACAAAGGATAGATTGATGGTCAGTGCAAGATAACTCTCTTGAGATTAATATATTTTATCCTGTTCATGCTTCTATTTGTAATTATACTCCAAGAATACACTGGATGATGTTAGATGTGAAAGACCACTTAAGAGCAGTCACTTCCTTCCTAGGAAAAGTGTGTTTGTTTGCAATAGATAGGGAGGAGAGTGCAGACAGAAAACAAACACATTGCCACACACTACCAGTACTCTGACAGCAGATACACTATGCAGGCAAAAGCATAAAACCTTCTTGAAACACCCTCAAATATACCCAATAAGAAAAAAAAAAAAATGTCTTTATTGTGACCGGACTCTAAAATCACAGAAAAACGCAGGCTGGGAATCCAAGTCCGAACTCCATCCAAAACAAGGGCAGCTTCAAAGCTGGATCAGATGGCTCGGGGACTTTGCCCAGTCCGCACGGGTGCC